>NC_137340.1:6527324-7252324 GCF_965287045.1 Carcharhinus amblyrhynchos | reverse complement strand
CATAAGAACATAAGAAATAGGAGCAAGAGTAGGCCATCTTCTAGCCCTTCGAGCCTGCCCCGCCATTCAATAAGATCATGGCTGATCTGTCGTGGCTCAGTTCCACATTCCCGCCCTCTCCCCATAACCCTTAATCCCCTCGCTCATCAAAAACCCATCAACCCGCTTCTTAAAAATATTTAGCGAGGCAGCCTCCACCACTTCAACGGGCAGAGAATTCCAGAGATTCACCACCCTTTGAGTGAAGAAGTTCCTCCTCAACTCCGATCTAAAAGGACTGCAGGAGGGAATCAGAGCACCCAGAGGAAACCCACGCAGGCACGAGGAGAACGTGCAAACTCCACACAATCACCCAAGCCGGGAATCGAACTCAGTGCCTGGCGCTGTGAGGCAATAGTGCTAACCACTGTGCCGTGAATACTTTTGAAAGGGTTTTATTCAAGTAATGAGAATAAAGGTTGAGGAAGAGCTTTGAGACAACAACGACTTGTATTCCCATACTGATTTTCACAAAATAATAACTGTTCCAAGACATTTCACAGAAGCATTATGGTGGCAGAGGTCACAGGTTTGGAAGATGCTGTCAAAGAGGTCATGGTGAGTTTTTGCAGTGACTTAAATCTGTGACGTTGGGGAGCTCAGGAGGAGGCTAATGTGTATCACCCACTCGACACTTCTGGCGGAAGATGGTTACGAATGCTTCAGTCTCATCTTTTGCACTGATCTGCTGGGTTCCTCCATCATTAAGGATGGAGATATTTGTGAAGCCGCCACCTCATGTTGGTCGTTTCATTATCCATCGCCATTCACGGCTGGATGTAACATGATTGCAGATCTTGGATCGAAGTCCTTGCTATGGGATCGCTAAGCTCTGTCTATCTCATGCTGTTTCGTTATCTGTAGCAGGGTGGGATTGTTGTCAGTGCAGACTCGATGGGCTGAATGACCTCCTCCTGCACTATAGGATGTTACGATTACCACCTTATTTTTAGGTACACCTGGTATCGCCCTCCTACACCCCTCATTAAACTACAGTTGATCGCCTGGCTTGGTGGTCATGGTAGAATGAGGGATATGCAGGGCATGAGGTTACAGATCGAGGATGCCCAGCCTAGAGAAAACCCTTCAGCCGATCACATCCAAGCCAGTCAAAAACAACCACCCAACTATTCCAATCCCATTTTCCAGCGCTTGGCGCCTAGTCGTGTGTGCCTTGGCATCGCAAGTGCACATCTAAATCCTTCTTAAATGTTATGAGGGTCTCTGCCTCCACCACCCTTTCAGGATGGTTCCAGACTCCCATCACCCTTTGGGTGTCAACTACCTTCCTCACATTCCCTCGAAACCTCTCCCTCTTACATAGAACATAGAACACTACAGCACAAACAGGCCCTTTGGCCCACAAGTCGCGCCGGTCACATCCGTGCCTACCAGGCCATAGACCTACCTATAACTCCCAATCCCATTAAATCCCACATACTCATCCAGAAGTCTTTTAAGAGACCCCAGTGAGTTCGCCTCCACCACCACCGACGGCAGCCGATTCCACTCACCCACCACCCTCTGAGTGAAAAACTTACCCTTTACCCCTGACATCTCCATGGTTTACCTTGAAACTATGTCCCCCCCACCCCCGCTCATTGATTCCTCCACCAAGTGTAGTGGTACACAGCACGATGGAGCGTTTCCTCAACGCGAAGGTGGGACTTCATCTTCATGAGGACTGCAAGGCGCTCTTGTGCAAATAATGCCATGGACAGATACATCGGTGACATGTGGATTGGTGAGGACAAGTTCATGCAAGTTTTTCCCTCTTGTTGTCTCACAGCCTGCCGCAGTCCCAGTCTAGCAGCGATGTACTTTAGGACCAGTCAGCTCAGTTTGTGATGGTGCCTGTCTTGGTGATGGACACTGAAGACCCCACCCCAGAGTACATTCTGCACCCTTGCCACTGTCAGTGCTTCTCCCAACTGGTGTTCACCATGAATGAGTACAGATATGGGGGAGGCAGATGGCTTAGTGATATTATCATTGGATTATTAATCCAGAAACTCAGCTAATGTTCTGAGGACCCATGTTCAAATTCCGCCATGACAGGTGTGGAACTTGAATTCAATTAAAAAAATCTGGAATTAGGAATATATTGACGATCATGAAACCATTGCCGATTGTGCGAAAAACCCATTTGGTCCAGCAATATCCTTTAGGGAAGGAAATCTGCCACCCTTACCCGGTCTGGCCTACATGTGACTCCAGAGCCACAGCAACTGACTCTCAGTTGCTTTTCAAGGGCAATTCGGGATGGGCCAGCGATGCCCTTGTCACACGAATGAATAATAAAAAAAATTCTTCAGCTGGAGTGGGGGCAGTACTTGGTAATTAGCAGAAGGTTTCCTTGCCCTTGTTTAACCTGATGCCATGAGACTCCACAGGACCTGGAGTCTATATCGGGGACTCTCAGGGCAACTCTCTCCTGACCACTGTCCTGCAATCTCTGCTGGCTCTGGTGGATTTATCCTGCTAATGGGACAGGACATACCCAGGAATGGTGATAGTGATGTCTGGAACATTATCTGTAAGGTACCATTCTGTGAGATTGACTTTGTCAGGCTGTTGCTTGACCAGTCTGTGAGGCAGCTCTCCCAATGTTGGCACAAGCCCCCGGGTGTTAGTGAGAAAAGCTTTGGTGGGGTGACAAGCTGGACATTGCCATGTCCAGTGCCAAGATTATCTTAAAGGAGGGTGTTAAAGGAGCAGAAATACGGATGCAGAGAGATTTAAAGAGAGGAAGTCAAGAGTTTGGGGTCAAGACACTTCAAATACAAGCACTGCTGAAAGAGTTTTTTTTATATAAAACTACAAAAATATGGCAGCATCGGCATAGTCTGCTGTCCATTACAAGGAGAATAGCGTCACAAATTATTGTAGGATGGCCCAAAACTATCCAAATATTGTCTACTCCAAATAACTCAGTGGCACAATGGCACAGTGGTTAGCACTGCAGACTCTAAGTGTCAGGGACCCGGGTTCGATTCCCGGCTTGGGTGACTGTTTGGAATTTGCACATTCTCCCCGCGTCTGCATGGATTTCCTCCGACTGCTTCCGTTTCCTCCCACAGTCCAATGATATGCGGGTTGATTGGCCATGCTAAATTGCCCCTTAGTGTCAGGAGAATTAGTGGTGTAAATATGTGGGCGTTATGGGAATAGGGTGCGGGTGGGATTACTGTCGGTGCAGGCTCAATGGGCCGAACGGTCTCCTTCTGCACTTTAGGGATTCTATGGTTGTTTTCTGGCTTTTAAAGGTTTGAGTTCTCTAGTTTTGAAAGAAGAGCAACACTCTTGTATCTGACCTTTTGACTCGTATACAGGGCAGGTAGACACAGATGAAGCCGTGCGAATGCAGAAGACTCCAACACAGTTTAAATCAGAGGAGAAAAGGACACACGACACAACCGCTGTGGAGTTTGAAAGGTCTTACACTTCACAAGGAAGAAAGATGGGTCTTTGTAAAATGCTGACGTTAGACCTGTGAAAAAATTCAGCGCATCTCTCCCCTGTCTTGTCTTTGCTTAGCAAAGGCCTGACCGTGATAGCAGATGTTTCACTTATAAATCAAAATAAACCTTCGCTTGCATGATGTGAGTCAGTTCAGTGCGGAATGGGGGTGAACTAGTAGCCTCGACAGTCTCACAGCAAGCTGAGGGCCTCTCATTCTTTTCCAGGGCTGGTTCAGGCCTGCAGTTCTCCTTGAACCTTAGCCCCCGTTTCCCAGCTCTCTGTGCTGTCATCAGTATTCACCTCCTGCTCGGAAAGGTCAACCGCTCATCGCACAAACACTTAATTACCTACATCTGAATGCCGCCAATCAAACCCAGCCAGTGGCTGGTTTCGAAGGACTCAGCATTAACTGATGACGGGGACAGGACCTGGCCATTGTCCATGGTTCATTCCCTCCTGAGATCCTTCATCATTCTGAGGGCTAACTCATTCCAATAGACTGTGGCGTTATATCAGCATTTGTTTGAGCACACACTGTGGTCCAACTTTTCCCTGGAACCTTTCTTTAAACCATGTCACCCACACCAATTCCAATCTGTTGTTTCTTCGGTAACATTGTTAAGGGCCACCACATGTTAGACTCAGAGCTTTACAGCATAGAAACAGGCCCTTTGGCCCAACTTGTCCATTCTGCCTCATTTTTTTAACTCCTAAGCTAGTCCCAATTGCCTGCATTTGGCCCATACCCCTCTACAACCATCTTCCCAATGTAACCTTCTAAATGCTTTTTAATGTTATTCATTAAACACTCGTAAGGTTTCAGACAATTAGAAGCAGCGCCAGAAAAACAGTTTGCGAAGAGGAATGCAAATGGGTGAATTAACCCCTCACACACACATGACATTTTTTCCAAATGTCCCTTCACTCCTCCCCATCCAAAGATGTGCGGGTCTGTGGGAGGAAACCAGGACGCCTGGAGGAAAGGTGCAGACTCCACACAGGCAGTGAGCCCGAGCTGGGAAGTGAACCCTGGTCCCTGGCACTGTGAGATTTGCAGTGCTAAACTGCCCCTTCGTGGCAGGGGGACTAGCAGGGTAAATGCATGGGGTTACAGGGAGAGGGCCTGGTGTGGGATTGTTTCCCAGCTCTCTGTGCTGTCATCGGTACTCACGTCCTGCTCGGAAAGGTCAACCGCTCATCGCACAAGCACTTAGTTACCTACGTCTCAATGCCGCCAATCAAACCCAGCCAGTGGCTGGTTTCGGAGGAATCAGCATTACTCGATGGGCCAAACGATCTCCTTCTGTACTGCAGGGATTCTACAATTCTCTGAGTACAACTTCCACCCTGTAAACCTGCCATTCAACACCCACTGCAAAAAACTAACCCGTTTAAACTAGGGACCCTATTTTTGTGTCAAACAACCAGGCACTTTTGTTTTAACCAATTCATTGATAATCAGACCGATAACACACAGTGTTCATATTGCAAGCTGACAATTATTAGACTTGTATCAATCATACAATGATAGAGTGTACAGCACTGAAACAGGCCATTCGATCCAGATGGTCCAATGCTGCCGTTTCTGCTCCATGATGTGGAGACGCCGGCGTTGGACTGGGGTAAACACAGTAAGAAGTCTCACCACACCAGGTTAAAGTCCAACAGGTTTATTTGATAGTAAACCCACAAGCTTTCGGAAATGGTGTTCCTTCATCAGGTGTGTGGGAGGTTCTGAAGGTCCTGATGAAGGAACACCATTTCCGAAAGCTTGTGGGTTTACTAGCAAATAAACTGGTTGGACTTTAACCTGGTGTTGTGAGACTTCTTGCTGTGTTTCTGCTCCACACAGACCACTTCCCACCCCGCTGCATCTAACCCCATCAACATGCTTTTCCTCCCTCTCTCATGCTGTTGTCCACCTTTCCCTGAAGGGTGTTTGTGCTATTCGCTTGGTCTATACGCTGTCATGGCGAGTTCCACATTCTTACCACACTTTGGCTCAAGAGGTTTCTCCGAAACTCCCAAATGGATTTATTGGTGTCTATCTCAGACTTGTGGGTCCCCAGGTTTGATCTACCCAGCAGCTGGAAACATCTTCTCTACATTTAGCCAATCAAGCCCTTTCATTTTGTAAAGGACACTCGAGCCCTTTCATCATTTTGAAGACAAGGACACCCCTCAGCTTTTGCCTTTCTAAGGAGTATTTTGTGTGTTTTTTTTCACAGCAGTTTTCTCCCCTCTTTCCCAGAGGCACTGATCTGCCTAATTTCTCTACATTATCCCAACCAAGCGATAGTTATCCAGACGCGAGGCTCAGCAGAGAATATTAACTGGTTAATTGGGCCTGACAGAAGCATAACCAAGCCCAGATTTTACCTCGCTTTTTTCACTTGGTACAAGGGTTGCTCCTGAGCACAGAGCCATAGAGGTTTACAGCATGGAAACAGGCCCTTCGACCCAACTTGTCCATGCTGCCCCCCTTTCTTTTAACCACTAAGCTAGTTCCAATTGCTCGCATTTGGCCCATAATCCTCGATACCCACGTAACTGTCTAAACGCTTTTTAAAAAGACAAAATTGTACCCGTTTCTACTACTGCCTCTGGCAGCTTGTTCCAGGCACTCGCCACCCTGTGTGAAAAAACTACCACTCTGGACCCTTTTTGTATCTCTCCCCCCTCACCTTAAACCTATACCAATTGGAAGCAGCAACCTAGGCAGGGTTACCTTTATCCTTAACCCAACAACATTGCAGCTGACTGGTTAGCCAAGTCCCGGCCAACAATCACACACTTTCCTGGACTGAAAAGCTGAGAAAACTCACTGGGGAACGTTAAGGGCCTTCAGAGGAGCAGCATCCTATCTCAAAGTGACAGTATGCTTAGTCGCTCAGTTTGCTGTGAAGATTATATTTCAGAATTTGTCAATAAAGTCACGTTGTTCAGCAATGTTGTGTTTTTGGGTTACAGAAGCATTAAGGCTCTGTTTTGAAGCCTTTATAATCAGTCCCTTTCTCTGCCTGAAACAGCGTTTGGTTATAATGGGAACTTCACAGATGGGTCCATTCCAAACAACTTGCATTGTATGTGCTGAGTGAGCCTTTAGCTTACTGACAGTATCGCTGTCCGAGTCAGAAAGGACAGAGCTTGGACCCCATTCCAGACAAATCCAGGGAATGGAAACTGGATTGATGGTCCTGATGGAAATGTGTATCTCACTATTACATGGAGTTGTCTACAGCATAAATCCCTTCCACGGAATGGTCAATAAATGCATGAGGGAGAAAGGCACAGCAGTTTATGCGGATACGGTGAAGGAGGTGGTTTGTGTGGAGCATTAACAACACAGAACAGTTGGGTAGAATGGCCTGTTTTTATCCTCCCCCACCCTCCCACCCTCTCCCCCAGAAAAGTGAATCAGACTACAAATCCTTCTGCTACTTCACACCATTCTCCATTTCTTTTATGACTTGAACCCAGCCATCAGCTGCAATGTAATAAAGCAACGAGCGTGCGAGCCTCCCATCCATTGGCTCTGTCTACACTTCCCGCTGTCTCGGAAAAGCAGCCAGCAAAATCAAGGACCTCACACACCCCGAGAAAACTGCCCTCCTTCTTCTGTCAGGGAAGAAGATACGAAAGTCAGAGATCACATACCAACCGACTCAATAACAGATTTTTCCCTGCTGCCATCGGACTTTTGAATGGACCTACCTTACATTAAGCTGATCTTCCCCTAGCCTCTAGCTATGTCTGTAACATTATAATCTGCACTCTCTCCTTTTTTTCTCCCCTATGTACTCTGTGAATGGTGTACTTTGTCTGTACAGCATGCAAGAAACAATACTTCCATTGTATCACAATATATGTGATAATAATGAACAAAACCAAATCATGTTGTCCAATACAGATGAGCTGTGTGAGATCCAGGGTTAATGCTGAAATGTGACTATATAGCTCCAGTTATATCACTGACTCTTTAAGAGGTATCACTAACATGGCTTGGATACAATAACTTTACCAGTTGCAAGATGCAACTGATCAAAGAGATCGAGGCAATTAAATACAGATCCATCCAGAAAGGCTCACTCACAACAAACTTCACACAGCATGGTATACATCAGGCACAGAATTCTCCAGCTGTTCAGGCCCCGCCACCGCTAACAAGAGGACGGAGAACTTGGTGCACAGCGTAACTTACTGCAGTGGGACGGAAGAACCCCAGCTACGAGTGAGATCAGAGAATCTGGCCCTATATCACACAATATCTTCGCATCGCACAGTGTGGCATATATCACATCATGTTGTACATCAGAAAGAGCAATACCTTATCAACTCCCCACCAAAGCCTAAGGAATGAATCAAATCACCCCATCATTTTCACAGTGTGACATAAAATAGACAGCACAATATGCATCATATTGCATGGTATATATCCACATATTACTCTCACTGAGGGTCAGACTTCGATAGAACTTGATACTGAGATTGAGAATGACTTAGTTACTTAGGGGCTTTCACAGTAACTTCATTGCTGTCTTAACTATATAAGCCTACTTGTTACACTAATAAATAAATTTTAACATTAAACTAGTTAAGAACAAACCTAAACCTGATTACAGTAAACTCTGCAGCAAACTGGCCAGGGTAGATTCGGAAACCAGAGTGAAAGATATCATGGTTGATAAGCAATGGCAAACATTAATTCAGAATTTGCAATGAATACAGATCTCCTTAATCAATAAAAATCCCACTGATAAAGTGGTGCAATCGTGGCCAATAAGAGATTAAAGAGAGCCCAGGACTAAAGGAAAAGAATGTTGCCATGATGAGGAGCAAGACCTGAGAACTGGAAAAAAGTAAAACTCAACAAGGAAAGACAAAGAAAATGATGAAGAAAGCTAAAATAGAAACTAGCAAGAGACATCAAAACGGATGGTAAAAGTTTCTATAGGTGTGTTAAAAGGATGAGATTAGTGAAAGCAAATGTTTGACAGCCAAACACAGGAGAACTTACAATGAGGAATAAGGCAAAGGCTTATTCTTATACACTTGATGTATACTTTCCATCTGTCTTCACAAAATCACACCAGAAATAGTGGGGAACCAACTGCTGAATGGAAATGAGGAACTCTGGGGTGTTATTATTAGTAAAGAAATTAGTACTGAAAAAATTAACAGGTTTTAAAGTTACCCGAACGGCCGACATCCAGGGTATTAAATGAGACAGGTTTATTTGGAATCTCGAGCTTTCAGAGTGCTGCTGCTCCACCAGGTTGGACTCCACTCACCTGATGAAGGTTCGTGATTCCAAATCAACAGGACTTTAACCTGGTGTTGTGAGACTTCTCACTGTGCCCACCCCATTCCAACGCCGGCATCTCCACATCATTAAATGAGATGACTACAGGTATAGGAGAAGCATTGGTTTTGATCTTTCAGAATTCTTCAGATCCTAGCACAGTCCACATGGAGTGGAAGGTAGTAGGGAATGTATTAGCTACTATGTTGTACCATATACCACAGGAGCTGATATATACCATATTGTAAGTTAAAGTTGCCATAATTCCAGATGACTTTAGGCTGGTAGTGATTTGCCCTGAGGGTCACCGCACATCTGGCGGGGGGCAAGGTTGAGAAGGTGAGGCCTTCAGCTGATGTGGGAATTGAACCTGTACTGTTGGCATCGCTCTGTGTCACAAACCAGCTGTCCAGTCAACCGAGCTAACTGTATACAGCACACAGTATGGTATATATCAGACAGCATGGTATACAGGATATAATATGGTATATATCAGACAGCATAGTATATAGGATATAATATGGTATATATATCAGACAGCATGGTATACAGTATGGTATATACACACACACATAAATAATATATCAAGCACTATGATGTGTAAGAGACAGCATGGTATACAGCACGCAGTATGGTATACAGAGTACAGTGCGGTATTTTTCAGACATGTACACATTCAGTACGAACATCGCAAAGTATTTCTTCACCTTTAAAACCCAGCTGTGTTGGATCCTATTAACAGCAACAGCAATGCAGGATGCTCCCAGCATAGCCGGATAAAATGGAAGTCTTTTCTCCAGCCCAGCTACAACCCACCCACATAAATACTAGGCAGAATTTACAACGCATTGGAACCCCACCTTTCAGAGTAAACTCTGCTTCAACTTCCATAAGCGTGCTGAAAACATGCAATCTGTCTTCCATAACTCTTCCTGACCTGGTTGCAGAGTATTCCTCAGATAACTGTGCGCGCAAGACCACAATTTTACAAAGGGAGAGGAATAGAAAAACCGTGTTGGAGAACCTCAGCAGTTTCAGGATATATAAAGCTAATCGAGCCAATCAAACGGTCAGAATGCAATAGGCACATTTATCAGGTCCAATTCCTCCAAACGTACCTGCGGTAGATGAGTTTACTGTTACTAATGCGCAGCATTGCCCTCGTTAGTGTGGCTGTTATCCATTTCACTGCGTGCATGACAACCAAAGGCTTTTAGAACAAGCGGTGAGGAAAAGGGTTCTTAACCTTCTTAACCTCACACTTGACCCACCTTGAGACCAGAAATGACCTTTCAAAGCCATCCATTCATCGCAAGTGAAGCGCTGGCCGTGTTTAGGTTTCAAAATGACACTCGGAGCTGACTTTTTGTGCGTTGCCTATTGAATCTGAGCTTTCAGTTACAAATCACAAGTGCTCTGTTGTCCTTGGTGCGGAACCCCCTCAACTAGTTACTTACCAGATATGAGCCATACAGACATTACGGCCCAAAGGAAGGAGGAACTTGCATTAATTTCTGAGCCTTTTGCAACTTCAGGGCGTTCCAAATGGATTTACAGTCAATCCCAGACGTGTAGTTACTGTTGTGATATCAGAAGCAGCGGTAGCCAACTTGCACACACCACTGTCCCACAAATGACAAGGTGGTAAATGACCAATCAAACCATTTCTAAGTGATAATTAAAGTAAGACACTGGGGAAACAAAAACAGAAATGCTGGAAAATAAGAACATAAGAACATAAGAACATAAGAAATAGGAGCAGGAGTAGGCCATCTGGCCCTTCGAGCCTGCCCCGCCATTCAATAAGATCATGGCTGATCTGTCGTGGCTCAGTTCCACTTTCCCGCCCTCTCCCCATAACCCTTAATCCCCTCTCTTATCAAAAACCCATCAACCCGCTTCTTAAAAATATTTAGCGAGGCAGCCTCCACCACTTCAACGGGCAGAGAATTCCAGAGATTCACCACCCTTTGAGTGAAGAAGTTCCTCCTCAACTCCGTTCTGAACCGCCCCCCCTCTATCTTGAGGCTGTGCCCCCTAGTCCTACTGTCTTTTTTGAGCGGGAAGAGTCTTTCCACCTCTATCCTATCCATCCCATTCATCATCTTATACGCCTCAATGAGATCTCCCCTCATTCTTCTAAACTCTAACGAGTACAAGCCTAGTTTATTCAGCCTCTCCTCATAGCTCAACCCCCTCAACTCCGGTATCAGCCTAGTAAACCTCCTCTGCACTCCCTCCAAGGCCAAAATATCCTTGCGCAGGTGCGGCGCCCAAAACTGCACACAGTACTCCAGCTGCGGCCTCACCAATGCCCTATACAGCTGCAGCAAGACCTCCCTACTTTTATATTCAATCCCCCTCGCTATCAGCAGTTCTGGCAGCGTGTGTGGAGAGAGAAGTAGAAATGTTTTGTGGAATGTCTTCGCTCAAGCATGACCCCTAATCTCCCTGTCGTGTGCCAATTTAACTCAGCATCTCGCTCCCATGTCCACATGTCCGTCCTTGGCTTGCTGCAATGTTCCAGTGAAGCCCAATACAAACCAGAGGAACAGGACCTCATTTTCTGATTCAACACGTTACAGCCTGAGGAACTCAACAGTGAGTTCAACAACTTCAGACCCTGAATTTTCTCCTCCATCTTATCGCCTCTGTTAATCAAATTTTTGTCGTCCCAATTCCCCCTCTTCCCCCACAGAGCCATCTGTCACTTGCTCCTCACTCTTGCTTTCACAAACCCTTGTTGACCCTTGTTCTGATATTAACACATTCTGCTCCCTTACCTCGACGCCACTATCAGTACCTCCTTTAGTCTTTAACACCATTCTCTTTCCCTTGCATTCTATGACATCTTGGTCAATTTTCTCCAAGCTCATACCTATTTCTGACCTATTTTGCTCCACCTCCTCTTCAACAGTATAAAATCCATTACATTTCTATCTCATACCAAATATTGGCTCTATTCTCTCTCCACAGATGCTGGCAGACCTACTGAGATTTTCCAGCATTTTCTGTTTTTAGTGATGCTGGTTAGAGGATAGATTTTGGGCAGAACACAGGGGAGGGTTCCCTTTCTTTTCCTCGAAATAGTGCCAAAGGAGCTTTATGTTCGGCCGAGAGAGAGGTATCGATTTAATGTCTCATCTGAGAGATGCACTTCCCTTCCGCAGTGTAACAGTCCCCCGGTACCATGTTGCTGTGTCAGCCCAGATTCTGTGCTCAAGTTGCAGAGTGGAACCTGAACCCTCAACTTCCTGACTCAGAGCAGAGCCACTCAGCAATGACTGACATTTCGAAAAAGAACAAGAAGTGGGCAGTGCCATAGAATAGAATCACAGAATCCTGAGTGCAGGAGGAGGCCATTGGGCCCATCGAGCCTGCACTGACCACAATCCCGTCCAGGTCCTATCTCCATAACCACACACAATCACCCTGTAAACCCCCCCCCGACACTAAGGATCAATTCAGCATGGCCAATCAACCTAACATGCACATCTCTGGATGTGTAAGCACAGCTCAAAGACAAGGTGCAAAGGTCAGCAAAGTGGACAGACAGAATCACTGGAGCAACCAGCTACGTGGCTGTTATGTCTTCTGATCTCCATAACTGAGAAGTACTCAAAGTGCTGGAGTTTATTTCAGTGTATTTCTTGCTGCTGCCCATGTGGCTGGTGGGCTGGTGACTTGGCACATGACTTCATTGCGACAGTGAATGTGACAGCCCAGGATATATATTCACATTGCAATTAGCTCATAGCTCTTTATGAGTAACAGTAAAATGTCACAATGTTAGAATACAGATCTCAAAAAGAGCAGACAGTGCTCCTAGGTGTGAACACTCTGCCTCGGACACATATCTGGAGCGAATTGAAGAAGAGATTGAAAATTAAGCCTTGAAGGGAGTCCTCAATGTTGACACAAGCTGTGAGGTATGTGCCCCACACAGACTACCTGCTGGAGACTGGAGACTGATTAACCACAGTAGGAACCGTGTCTAGAACATCAACCAGAGGATGAGAGTTTCTACTCACTCCACAACATGTTTCAGAGAGGCCAGAGTTGAGATCTCCTGGTCTCGCCTCTGTCAATGGGGATTCCTGTACTAATCAAGCCCCCCCCCCATCCCCAATCACCAGGAAACCCATGGCGAGGAATCACCAACTGTGGAACTGGAAAATTCCACCATCAGGAACAGCCAGAAAGTTCCAGACTCTTAATGAATCTTGGTCACAATATGGTGCCACTCCCAAACCATATCGCTGGCAAATGAAAGTATGGCTTTTTCCTCCATTCCTGACAGGTAAACAGCACCTAGAATCATCCAAGAAAACCATATTGTCTTTATCAGGGTGCTTACACGACAGTTGGTATTAAAGGAAGCAACATAGCAGAGGGGAATAGCCAGACTCTAGGGCCAAGGGGAGGTGATGGCCTACTGGTATCAACGCTAGACTATTAATCCAAAACTCAGTTCTGGGGGCCCGGGTTCAAATCCCACCACGACAGATGGTGAAATTTGAATTCAATAACAAATATCTGGAGTTAAGAATCTACTGATGGCCATGAAACCATTGTCAATTGTCAGAAAAACCCATCTGGTTCACTCATCCTTTAGGGAGAGAAATCCGCTGTCCTTACCTGGTCTGACCTACATGTGACTCCAGAGACACGGCAATGTGGGTGACTCTCAACTGCCCTCCTACAGCAACTTGGGATGGGCAACAAATGCTGGCCAGCCAGCAACACCCACGTCCCACAAATGAAGAAAGAAAAAGTACATAGCAGCAGATATGCTGCAAAATTTTTAAGTTTAAGTTTATTTATTAGTGTCACAAGTAGGCTTACATTAACACTGCAATGAAGTTACTGTGAAAATCCCGAATCGCCACATTCTGCCATCTGTTCGGGTACACGGAAGAAGAATTTAGCACGGTCAATGCACCTAACCAGCATACCCTTTGGACTGAGAGAGGAAATTGGAGCATCCGGAATAAACCCACACCGACACAGGGAGACTGTGGACACTCCGGACAAATGGGTGCCATGTATAACCTATGAATGGCGCAGAAATTAATAGATAGTCTTGAGTTTGACTTGGTGCTTAACCTGCAAACCCAATATAGAGCAGCAATCGCCACTGTAGTGGAACTATATCAGACGCAAGCCTCAGGAAGGCATGAGGCGGAGAAGTGACCTGACGGTGATTGTGTGGGATGGCCAGCACATTCTTTCAAAGGCCAAAAGTAGCACAATCTTAAATCAATGCGTGCAGGTAAAAACTAGTGGGTTACAGTTACAGTGTGAAAGGAATGCAACATAGAATTAGTAAAAACAAGAAAGAGAGACTCAGCCCACAAGGGGTCACAATATGCTTCATTGGAATGCATCTCTTGCGCAGTTTAATAATAACTGTGAGGAGTCTTGGGTGAAGCAGCCTTTCAGAGAGCTTTCACAATGTGTGTGAGTCACATGAATTGCCAGCCTTCTTCCTCCACCTTCTCGGAGTTCAGAGCTCCTGTCAAAAACTACAAGATGCGACAAACCTGTACGTCAGCCTGACTCTCAGGAATTCCAATCGACCACAAACGTCCTTTGACAGCAAATCTCACACCTCCTGACACGGGCGGCTGATGTTGATGTATGGCTGTCAGGATCAGATGGGGTATTTTCGGACTACATACGAATAAGGCTCTGAAAAGACGGGGCAAATGCAATTTGAAAATTAGCTCACTGCCTCTGCGATGAAGGTGAGGCATTAACCGGCTGCACTGACACAGTACTGGAGTGCAGGATAATTACAGATAGTGAAAGCTTTCCAGCTCCTGTAAATCCAGAAAGACCATATAGGTCCCACGTTACAACATGGTTTTAAGTAACCTCAGGCACTTAATCGGTGTGAAGATAAACTTCCTAAATTTGAAATTTATCAGTTCAAACTTGTCTCCTCTTATTCTCTTCTCCCAATTTAGTTTGAAGAAATGTTAAAGATCCTTCTTTTTAACCAGATTATGTACCTCAGTCAAGTCACTTCTCAGCCTCATGCCTTCCTGAGGCTTGTATCTGATATACTTCTGTCACACTGGTGATTGCTGCTCTGTATTGGGTCGGCAGGTTAAGCAGCAAGTCAAACTCAGACTCAACAGTGTTACAGCTTCCTACCTATTAGTTTCTGCACCATTTATAGGTTACACATGGCGCCCATTGTTCTTCCCTATGTGGAGAACTTTATATTTGCCTGTGTTAAATTATATCCCCCCTTGTGACGTCCAATTGTGTTTTTCCAACATATTTTGCAATTTCTCCAAGTAGACACTGACTTGCTAACGTCTACTAAACTGACCAAGTTTCTTGAGATTCTCAATCTAAGGTATTCATGCAAACTGGAAATAATGGTCATTCCATCATCATCCACTGAGCTATCCCATTAAGCACCTCCTCCAACTCTGATATAACTCTTCCATAAGAACATAAGAAATAGGAGCAGGAGTAAACCATCTAGCCCTTCGAGCCTGCCCCGCCATTCAATAAGATCATGGCTGATCTGAAGTGGATCAGTTCAGCAAGTACTCCTAGTTTTCTACTCTTTCAGGCAATATTTTGTCCACTCCTAATATTTGCACAGGTTTGCATTTTGCACGCATTACTTTGTCAAATGCTTTCGAAAGTCCAGGACTCTGATGTTGTCGCATTTACCAAAGCCAAGTTAGGCTGTCACATCTTAAAGAAGTCAGAGAGATTGGGCATGTGCAATGCTCCCTTCCGCAAGCCGCAATGACTGCATTTTATTTGGTTACTTTTGCACAGATAATCTTCAAGCCAACTCCTCGCAAACGATTCAATCATTCCACGTGGAATTGAAGGGGAACAATGGGTTTTTAATTTGCATTACTTTCTGTCAACTTTTAGGTGTCAACATTGTGTTAACTTCCAATCTACTGGTGCTTTTCCAATGAGTCCCTCATAGAAATCAGTAATGCCTGACAACCCTCCTCCCCAGTCCCTCAGCTCACTGAGAGAAATGTTGTCCTGTTACATAAGAGTAGGCCATTCAGCCCCACGAGCCTGCTCCACCATTCCTGCGGAGTGATTTCTGGTTGGCAATTTCAGTCCGTCACATTTGTATCCAAGTCATTTATTTTGTTGAGATATTTCTGTTTGCGAACGGCCTCTTAATCAAATCTTCCTTTGTGACTCCTTGAAGGAAGTAATCATGGAATCCCGACAGAGCAGGAGGAGGCCATTCAGTCCATCGAGCCTGCACTGACAACAATCCCACCCAGGCCCTGTCCCCTTAATCTCACATATTTCCCCTGTTTATTTCCCTGACACTAAGGAGCAATTTAGCATGGCCAATCAACCTAACCCACACATCTTTGGGCTGTGTGAGGAAATCGAAGCACCTGGAGGAAACCCACATGGACACGCGGAGAATGTGCCAACTCCTGACAGACAGTGACCCAGGCCAGGAATCGAACTCCAGTCGCTGGAGCCGTGAGGCAGCAGGGCCAACCACTGTGCCGCCCTCAATCATTTAGAACACTTGCGCACCACGGCAATGGGAGATGTTTGGATTCCTGCGATATGCATCAGATGTATTCAGAGACGAAGTGGGTCAGAATTTGGGATGAAATGCCTGATGAGCTAACATGAGCAGATTCCAATGCGCCAATCGCTAAAGCATTAAACTGAGCCACCAACCCACGGGAAGATATTACCATTTCCCCCAGACATCTTTTTGTGGGATTTGGACATTGCTGACAAGGCCAGCGTTCCTTCAGGGAAGGAAATCTGCCATCCTTACCTGGTCTGGCCTACATGTGACTCCAGAACCACAACAATACGGCTGACTTTTTAACTGCCCTCTGAAATGACCTAGCAAGCCACTCAATTCAAGGACAATTAGGGATGGGCAATAAATGCTGGCGCTACCAATGATACCCATATACTGTAAAAGAATAGAAAAAAGCAACACTACATGTGTTCATTCATAGATGGCATTACTCATCATGAGTCAGATGATATAGTCAGGAATTATGTGAGGACTACTGGGGAACATGTGCAAGACATATAGCACTTAGGAAAGGCATATCTTGGAATGGGTACTGTGGGCTATTGTGCAAGATAGACTGTTTTAAATAACATGCCACATTTATTGTTTCTGTGTAGTATTCTATCTGTAAATAATTTTAGTCAGAGTGGGTAAATAGAGCGCTGTTTTCCACTTGCCAACAGAGGGAGGTGAATGTAATGGGTGCCCCATAATCTCCAATGGCCATCATCGCAATGGTGGACCATTATTAATGATGTGGAGATGCCGGTGTTGGACTGGGGTAAACACAGTAAGAAGTCTCAGGTTAAAGTCCAACCAGTTTATTTGATGGTAAACCCACAAGCTTTTGGAAACGGTGTTCCTTGGCCAGGTGGGTGGAAAGTTCTGATGCCCTTCTCGGATCAGAACCTTCCACACACCTGACAAAGGAACAGCGTTTCCGAAAGCTTGTGGGGTTTACCATCAAATAAACTGGTTGGACTTTAACCTGGTGTTGTGAGACTTCTTACTGGACCATTATTAATCCAGGGGCGTGCTATCTAGTCGGCAGGACAGGTAAAGGTGTCGACTGGAGTCCACTACAGACTCAGTCACGTCATAAGCACGAGGCAGAATTCTTCAGAGAAAACCCAGAACATGACACCACTGTCCTGCAAACATCTTCTGCATGTCGGTTTACGATCTCTCAAGATCCACGGGGTAACTGGCACCCCGCTGCAGCTTTGAAGGAATTGTCTTAAAAGTAACACCTTGCCAATGCGCACTTTTTAAAACTCCTCATTCCACTCAAGCGCACGAAGCAGAGCTTTAAGAGCGTCCGTGAGGCATTTTCCAGCCACAAACCTATAATACATTAAAACTAAAAAGCCAAATGCAGCGGACGCTGGAAATCTGAAATAAGAGAGAAAATGCTGGAAAAGCTCTGAAGACCCATGTGGACTCAAAACATCAACTCTGCTTCTCTCTCTATAGGGAGGTTTTCCAGCACTTTCTGTTTTTATATGTTACAACTCTTGCACATAGAATGCATTTCCTAAAAGTCCTCACTGAATTCTGGCCCCAATTTAACATAGCCTCTGACTCCCCATGCCACTGGAGATCAGAAAGTGCCAAAAAAAATCTATGAATGAGCACTTTTACAGTTAAACCATGCTGCCTTATCTGCACACTATTTTATAAATATTTTTTTACACCTCTACTTGACACTCATCCAGTTATCAATAAAAGCTTCCCCAGAAAACATGAAACTGAATCACTAACATCTATGCATGCCAACTACGAGTTGTTCTTGTTTTGGATGTCATTCTGGGTTCCACAAACTTCATCTTTCCCTCATCCATTCTGCTGGGAGCTTGTGTGTAGAGATCAGTTTGCACACTCTTATCAGTGACACCATATTCGATTCACACCACAAAGCAGCATGTCACTTTCCTTTCCGACCTACTCAGTGCCCACAGTTTGGAAATATCACTTTTGCCTGCCTGCCGCAAAGTAGTCGCTGCCACCTCTGTACTGTTCACCATGCTCCACTTAAAACAAAACAACACAACTTAGTTTAAGTTTATAAGTTTATTTATTAGTGTCACAAGTAGGCTTACATTAACACTACAATGAAGTTACTGTGGAAATCCCCCAGGCGCCATAGTTGGGCACCTGCTTGGGTACAAAGAGAGAATTTAGCATGGTCATTGCACCTTTAGGGGTGGCACAGCGGCTAGCATTCTCACCACCAGGGACCCAGGTTCGATTACCGGCTTGGGTCATTGTCTGTGTGGAGTTTGTATGTTCTCCCCATATCTGCATGGGTTTCCTCCGGGTGTTCCAGTTTCCCCCCACAGTCCAAAGATGTGGTGGGAAACCAGAATACCTGGGGGAAGCCCATGCAGACATGGAGAGAACATGCAAACTCCACACAGACAATGACCCAAGTCCAAAGATGTGTGGGTTAGATTGATTGGCCATGCTAATTACCCTCTAGTGTAAGGAGGTTAGTAGGGTAAATAAGTAGGGTTGGGGGATAGGGCCTGTGGTTGGTGCAGACTCCATGGGCTCGGAATGGCCTCCTTCTGTACCGTAGGGATTGTATGGATTCTAACAAGCACATCTTTCGAACTGTAGGAGGAGACCGGAGCACTGGGAGAAAATTCATAAAGAAGTCTAATATGATTCAGTGAAAATTTAATTCAGTCATGAGGAAGTGTTCATCATGAGGCCAGTAAAGATTCCTCGCTGCTGGAATGGATCAGCCATGTACAACAACTTGCATTTGTATAGCTCCTATCATGTAATGCAACATCTCGAGCTATATCATGTAGAAGAACTGAGAAGCATTAGAGTCAGGAAATAAATGGAGTCAGTGGTGAAGGATTTAGCAGTGAGGCAGAGCGAGCAAAGACTGAGGTGAGAGATAAGAGCAAATCAGTAAAGAATTTCAGAGGAAGAGAGAAATGTGGGAGAAGAGAGAGAAAAAGAGAGAGGAAAAGAAAGAGAGAGAGAGGAAAAGAAAGAGAGAGAGAGGAAAAGAAAGAGAGAGAGAAGGACATAGAGTGAGAGAGAGAGAGAGGTGGGAGGGAAGAAACAAAAGGGAGATGTGGACAAAGCCAAGATCAGTGAGTCTAAAGAGAAAGATGATCTGAAGAAAGGACAATTAAAAAGGAAATTTTTTGAAGACCTCTGCAGATGTAGGAGGGAGGTGAAAAAGTGAAAGAGGTCTTTTACAAATAAAGTATATTTTTGCACAACAAAGTGAGGGTTCAGAGCAAGTACCTTCCCTTAAAGACAAAGGGTTGGACTAACAAATCCAGAATCTCCTCGATGTCAGTATCTGATTTGACTTATTGTCACATGTACTGGGATAAAGTGAAAAGTATTGTTACTCGCAAGCTATGCAGACAAAGCATACCGTTCATAGATTACATGGGGAGAAGGGATGGAGAGGGCGCAGAATGTAACCAGAGTAAAAGACAGAATTAGGGGCCATGCTGGGGATTGCTCACAGGAAGTCGCCACACTCTGCCATTCTGAATTTAATACTGGGCCCCATTAGATATTAAACTGATAAAAACAGAAACGACACTTGATCTTAGCCAAAAGGCCAAGAGGCGATAGAGGCTTCAAAGGGAAGATGAAAAGATAAACTTTTCAACACAGAGGAAGTTTTATACAGCAGAAAACCAGAAGGAGAGTAAAAAGCGCAAGGTGAAACTAAACAATTAGCAAAGACAGGACATGAAAAATACTGGCAAGCCAAATTAAGGCAAACCCAAAGTTTTTTGTTCTAAATGCACAAAGGGGCAAGAGGATAAGTGAATAAAGAAAAGGATTTATGAGGGAACATTAGGGTAACACATGTGGAGGGGAGGATGTTGGATTGGATGTTCATGAAAACGCTGGGCGGGATTTTCCAGTTCTTCCACCAGTGGGATCTTCCAGTCCCGCCAAAGGTTCCCCAGCATTGGGACGGGCGATCCATGCAAACCGCTGGAGTCTTCGGCGGGACTGGAAGATCCAGCCGGTGGCTAACGGCAAGTGGCCTCTGCCACCGGAAAGCACGCCGAGGGGTGAGGGCCAGAAAATCCTGCCCATTACATGGGCTTCCAATAAAAGAGAGACAATAAAGACCACTGCCTGGAAGCAGTGCCGAACGTTAGACAAAATGAACACAATTATTTTTCCTTGTAGTTTTTCCAGATGCCTATCCCCACAGTCCTCGGAATTGAACCTCACTTTCCACTATTCCACCCCATGTGCCTTGCCCACTGATATCTACCAGCACTCTGCAGTCTCCTATATCAGCTGCACAGACAATTTTTGTATCATCTTCAACCTTCTCAATCATCACTGCTACATTCCTGTCTAACTCAGTGATGTAAATCACAAAAAGCAAAGGCCCTTGCACTGAGCGCTGTGGAAGGAACCCTAAAAGAAACAATTCTTTCAGTCACCAAACACACACCCTGGCCATTACCCATTGCTTTCTGTCTCTAAAGAGAGGGGAGGTATTGAGGGGTTTAACATCTTTGAAAGTGGATACATCCCCAGGCTCAGACAAAATGTATCCTCGGCTGCTGGGGGAAGCAATAGCAGAGGTTCTGACCATCATTTTCCAATCTTTTCGGAATGAATATGTGGTGTCAAAGGACTGGAGGACAGCTAACGCGGTTCCACTATTTAAAAAGGGAGAAAGGGGTGGGCCAAGTATTGAAGACCAGTCAATCTAACCTCAACAGTGGGAAACTTATTCAAAAACATTCCGAAGGACAGGATAAATATTCACTTAGGAAGACACAGATTAATCAAAGACAGCACAGATTTGTTAAGGGAACGGTATGTCCAAGGAACATTGATTTTTTTTTGAGGATTTAGCAGGGACAATCATTTAAGACCATAAAATATAACATCAGAACCAGGCCATTCGGCCCAAGTCTTCTCTGCCATTCAATCACAGCTTTTAACTTTGATAAGTTTCTCAACCCCATTCTCCCGCTTTTTCCCCATAGCCCTTGATCCCTTTATGGATTCCTTAATCAATCCAGAGCCTACCTATCTATCTGTCTTAAATGCACTAAATGACCTGAATTCCACAGAGTTATTTGATGTCAGATTATATGGATTTTAGCAAGATTTTTGGTAAAATTCCACATGACGGACGAGTTAAAATCCCAGGATCTCCAAGGCAAAGTGGCACGTTGGATCCAAAATTAGTTTAGAGGCAGGAAGCAATGGGTAATGGTTGGTGTGTGTTTTAGTGACTGGAAGAATTGGTTCTAGTGGGGTTCCTTCTACAGCGCTCAGTGCAAGGACCCTTGCTTTTTATTTACAGCACTGAGTTAGGCAGGAATGTAGCAGTGATGATTGAGAAGATCGAACATGATACAAAAATTGTCTGTGCAGCTGATAAAGAAGGAGACTGCAGAGTGCTGGTAGATATCAGTGGGCTAGGCACATGGGGTGGAATAGTGGAAAGTGAGGTTCAGTTCTGAGGAGTGTGGGGATAGGCATCTGGGGAAACTACAAGGAAAAATAATTCATGATAAATGGCAGGATATTGGGATGTGTGGAAGAGCAGAAGGACCTTGGAGTGCATGTTCACAGATCCCCAAGGGTGGACAGATAGCTGGACAAGGTAGTCAATAAAGCATGCGGAACGCCTGTCTTCACAAAGCAAGGCACAGAAGGTAAGAGCAGGGTGTTACACTGTAATAGAGAAGTCAGGCCACAGTTGGAAGTACTGTGTACAAAATAACCTAAAAGCAAAACACTGTGGATGTTGGAATCGGAAACAAAAACAGAAAATGCTGGGAAATCCCAAAAGGGTCATCCAAACTCAAAACACTGGCTCTATTCTCTCTCCACAGATGCTGTCAGGCCTGCTTAGATTTTCCAGTATTTTCTGAGTACTGTATACAGCTCTGGTCACCGCACTTATTGGAAAGATGTGCTTGCACGGAAGGTACCGAAGAGTTTTAAAGTCATCGACCAGAACTCTAACACTGTGCAGGTCAGGGTCCGCTAACAGAAATCTCCATTGACCTAAGGCAGGAATTTCCAGTCTCGCCCAAGCAAGGCTGTAAAATGCCACCCATAGAGTTTTTGAGCACAGTAAGAGAAGCCTTTGGCCCATCTTTCTGCACCAGCCATCAAACATCTACCTAATCCAGGGGATCCCAATTATTTTCATGTCAGGTCACACCTTTATACTATAAAAAAAGTTGAGATACATCTCCTTTATTTTCCAACTGCCTTCCCTAAGACATGCTAAAAACATGTCAAAACACCTTTCACTACAGTTTTCATTAGTTTAAGAAGTTTACAATGAAATCTTTATTACCATTTGCATGTCAAATACAATACTAGAATTGGTTTCTCCTTGACTCACCTTTATTGGTTTCTGTTTTTTTACCTCTGTCTTCTTCCCAGAATGGGAATTTTTTTTACTTCTCCCCGTCTTCTCTCCTGTTTTTGTGCGATCTCTCCCTGACTCCCACACTTTTCCCAGGCTTATGTGTCTTTTTTGTGTAGGCGCATTTGGCTTTTGTCATCAACTTTGTGGTCAGCGTCTCCGATTCTCAAAGAACCCGGGATTTCCTGTGCGTGTGTCAGCGGGGAAAGGGCCACATGTGCGCGGTTTGGAGAGTTTTGTGTTGCTAACCCAAACTGGCTGGGAAATGGCCACACGTGTGTGGTTCTGATATTTTACACCAGTTAGGCCCTTGCACGCAGGCCTAATCAATGTAAAAAATCCAAACCGCTTGGGAGGCCCAAGGTTTATCGGGACATGGCAATGCCAACTACGTAGCCAAAAACAAAGATTAGATTTTGTTTATTGACATCAATGTGGAATAATTTTTAATCTTATCTGGTGGCCCACTTGTGGGGTCTTCACGGCAATCAGCTCTGAGCTAATGCTATTTTCCAGCACTTGGCCCGTAGCCATGTACACTGTGGCAATTTCAAGTACTTAGCTACATGCTTCTTAAATGTTGGGAGGGTTCCCATTCTTCCACCCTTTCAGGCACTGAGTTCCAGATTCCCACCACCTTCTGGTGAGATCTTCCACAAGTCCCCTCCTGCCCTTGTCTGAACTATATCCCTGCTGGATATTGACCACTCGGCTAAGGGGAAAGGTTTAGGAAGACAATGTCTGCAGTGGAGAATTTTAGTTCCTGGGAAAGGCTGGATGATAGAATCCCTATAGCGCAGAAGGAGGCCATGTAGCCCATCGAGACTGCACCAATCACAGATCCACCCAGGCCCTAGTCCCGTAACCCCACATATTTACCCGGATAATCCCCCTAACACTAGGGTCAATTTAGCACGCCCAATCTACCTAACACGCACATCTTCAGATTGTGGGAGAAAACTGGAACACTCGGAGGGAAACCCACACAGACACGGGGAGAATGTGCAAACTCCACACAGTGACCGGAGTTCAGAACTGAATCCGGGTCCCTGGCACAGTGAGACAGCAGTGCTAACCACTGTGTCACCGCACCGCTGGGGTTGTCGTCTTTGGAAGAGAGGGAATTGAGGGGAGACCTAATTGAAGTGTATGAAATTATGAGGGGTGTGGATGGAATGGATAGGAAGGACCATTCCCCTTGGTTGTAGGGTTCATTAACTGGGGTCATTTCAGAAGGGATTCAAAGGGAATCCTTCTCACCCGGAGGCTGGCGGGAGCTGGAACTCACTGCCCGGAAGGGTGGTACAGGCAGAAACCTGCCTAAACTTTAAGAAGTACTTGGATATGCACATTAAGTGCCGTAACCTACCAACCAAAGGCTGGAACATGGGATTAGGCTGGACAGCTCAATGTTGGGCTGGCACAGACACGATGGCCGAATGGCCAGCTTCCATCCTGCAAACATCTCTAAAATCTCTCAAATGCAGCCTGAGCAATTTTGATCCTTCAAATCCTTGTGTTCCGTTCTGGTCACCTCATTATAAGAAGGATGTGGAAGCTTTGGAGAGAGTGCAGAGGAGATTTACCAGGATGCTGCCTGGTTTGGAGGGTAGGTCTTATGAGGAAAGGTTGAGGGAGTTGGGGCTTTTCTCTTTAGAGTGGAGGAGGATGAGAGGCGACTTAATAGAAGTTTATAAGATGATGAGGGGGATAGATAGAGTGGACGTGCAGAGACTATTTCCTCGGGTGGATGTAGCTGTTACTGGGGGGCATATCTATAAGATTCATGGTGGGAGATATAGGAGGGATGCCCGAGTAGATTCTTTACTCAGAGTGGCTGGGGTGTGGAATAGACCGCCTGCTGTGATAGTGGAGTCGGAGACTTTAGGAACTTTCAAGCAGTTATTGGATAGGCACATGGAACACAGTAGAATGATAGGGAGTGGGATAGCTTGATCTTGAGTTTTGACATAACTCGACACAACATCGAGGACCAAAGGGCCTGTACTGTGCTGTTCTGTGTTCGAATCAACATCATTCAGAAAAAAAACTGTTTATTATCGCAGTGCTCTTTGTGGGATATTCTGGGGCACAAACTAACTATCAGGCTTCCCTAAATTAAAACAGGCACAATACTCACATTTCATTAATCATAAAGTGCTTTGGGTATCATGAGGTCTCGAAAAGCGGCGTTACATAGATGCAAGTCTTTCCACTATATTTTTTTCCGTCTGTTTCATCTACAGTAGCTTGGCTCTTTGATAAAGTCTGTACAAGGCCAATTGAAATTGTGCACAGAATGGAGAACACATCACTCGCACCTGGGCCCAGGAGACGTGGTTTTTCAGGTCATTGGAATGAAGCGAAGGGAAGAGAAATACCTTCGCTGAAGACTTGCACATGAGGAAGAGCAGCTGCTGGCAAATATTTTCTCTCATTAGCTTGACGGGAAACATGGAAAACGCTACACCAGGTGTGTGGTGGGATCCGTAGGGATTATCAAAACGCCACAAGAACTGTGGCTACAGGGAGACATTATGACTGATGAATTGTACACAGGATAACTGGAGGCTCCATGTTAAAACAATATCGTGGAACCTGATCGACCCTTTTGCAAAACAATAATGAAAAGATTGAGAGTTGAAAAAGTCAATTTTGTCTAACAAGGATGTGCGCAATGACACTATATAATTTCAGCTTTGAAATGCGTTTGTGGGGCATTGGCATTGCTGGCTGGCCAGCACTTATTGCCCATCCCTAGTGCAAAAAGTTCCTAACTTATTTGTCAACAGCACAATCACCCTATGCTGAACTGTTCCTGGTCTAGAGTCCCGAATCTCTCCTTCACCATTTAAAAGGGGTGCAATATTTTGGCATCATTCAATGAGTCTGGAATATGCCAAGCACTTCCCATATCTTGGCAGCCATCTCTCTCAAAAGGCCACCACTGATGAGGAGATCCAACACTGCACAGCTGAGCCTTCGGCAAACGACAGCGGTGAGCTACAACAAAGACCCCTGCAACTCAACAAAAGTCCTCGTGTACAGAGCAGTTGTTGTCACTGCACTCCTGGACTGTAGCGAGAGCTGGAGTGCGCATTAGCAACATGTACACTTGTGTAATGACTTCAATCAGGCCATTGAGGTTGGCCTATTGGAATACAAACTCCCTGATTAAGGAGTCAATAGATGGGCCAATCAGGGAGAGTCTTCCACGTATTTAACCGCGGGTGTCAGTTCCTCTGGCACTCCCAAAGGTAGACTGCTGGCTGATCGCACTCTGTGTACTGCTGTTGGAATTGCAAATAAAGGGATTTTGGTGAAGGGACTTCTGCCACTTATTAAAACATGTCCTACGGAAATTCCACCAGCAATGCATCTTCCCCCACCTCCACACTCTCCCCCGCCCAAATCGATACAATGAGCACCTGACAAATGCTTCTTGAAGCCAATTCCACAAGCACTCAGGCAAAACTCCTGCAAAAATCAACCACGACGGACTAGCCAAAAGCATTTCCCCAGGCAGCCTCTGTTTTCTCAACTCTCAGATGGTTAACGTTCCAGGAAAGGACAAAGAAAACACTTTTCTCTAAAGCTCTCCCTGAAACATGGCGGCATTGACATTAACGAATAGGAGGAGCTTTCTCCCAATCATTCAAAATGATGACCGCTGTCCACCGAGCTGCATCACTCTTTGGGTCACAACATCTTAATGATGAGGCAGTGTGGTGGCAGAGAAGGAAGGATTGGGGAGAAGGCCTTGCTCTCCAGATCCCACTACCTCATGGGATATCCTCCCCCATGTATCCAAAGATCTGTGGGTCGAGAATCAGCCTGTTCAGTCACATGAAGACTCATGGCAGAAGCTCCCAACCTGCCGCGACAATGGTTTCAAAAGAACGAGCTAATATTGTGTGAATCTCTTCTATTCATCACATCCATGTTGGGAGTTGGGGAGGGAAATACTGGTGCGAGGCTTGTTCTTTTTACACCTCTAGTAGCTAGCCTCTTAAAGGGACATTCTGTGGGGGAGGGGTCAGGTGACACATTGGTCCAAGCGAGTTAAGGATTCACTGGATGTGTTGGCGCTCATCCCAGCTGTTGGGGCTTACCAGCCAAACATGGAAAGTCTGGTTAAATCACTCTGTAAATAGTTGCTTATATAGTTGTAATAAATCATTGTATTTTAAGTTAACTAGAGGAGCCTTTAAATGATTACAGTACCCATATCCTCTAGTTCCACACACACAGTTAAGTAACTAAATAGTTTTCATCTATGCCATTCCTTCAAGTCAACAAGGTTTTATAAAAGGGAAATTGTATTTGACAAAGTTGTTCGGGGTTTATCAGGATGCAGCTAGGAGGGGAAGGAAAGAGAAACCAGTAGATGTGGACTTGGATTTCCATAAGGCATTCGATCAGGTGCCACACAAATGGTTGACGCACAAGAGCTCATGAAGTTGGGGATAATATATTAGCATGATAGAGGACTAATCAACGGACAGGGAGCAGAGAGTTGGGATGATTGAGGAATTCTCAAGTTGACAGGTCATGGCTAGTGGAGTGAGGCAAAAAGAGTGCTGGGGTCACAGTTATTTACAATCGATGTTAATAACTGAGACAAAAAGAGACAGAGAGCAATTATGTTTTCTGATAATGCAAATCCAGGTGGAAATGTAAGACGTGAGGAGGACACAAGGATGCTGCAAGGAGATACCAGGTTAAATGAATCATAGGATCCCTACAGTGCAAAAGGAGGCCATTCTGCCCTGTCCAGTCTGCACCAACTTTCTATGACAGAGTATCTTATCCAGGCTTTTTTCCCCGATCTATCCCTATAACCGCACATATTTACTGTGGCTAATCCCTTTAACCCACACCTCTTTGGACACTAAAGGGCAACATAGCATGACCAATCCAACTAATGTAAGTTTAACTTTATTTGTTAGTGTCACAAGTAGGCTTACATCAACACTGTAATGAAGTTTCTGTGAAAATCCCCCAGTCTCCACACTCCAGCACCTGTTTGAGTACATTGAGAGAGAATTTAGCACGGCCAATGCACCTAAACTGCACATCATTGGACATTAAGGGGCAATTTAGCATGGCCAATCCATCTGACCTGCAAATCTTTGGATGTAGGAGGAAAGCAGAGCACCCAGAGGAAACCCAAGTAGACGTGGGGAGAAGGTGCAGACTATACAGAGACACAGTCAGCTGAAGCCGGAATTGAACCCAGGTCCCTGGTGCAGTGAGACAGCAGTGCTAACCACTGTGCCACCGTGCCAAATGGGTATCAAGATTGCAGATAGAGTATAAATGTGGGGACATATGAGGTTATTCACTTTGCTGGGAAGGATAGAAAAACACTGAATAACATTTACAAGGCGTGAAACTTATAAATGTTGATGTTCAGAGGGACATGAGTATGCTTGTACAAGGAACACAGGAACTTAGCAAGCACCTCAGAAGACAAATGGCATGTTGGTCTTTACTGTAAGTGGATTGGAGTGAAAGAAAAAGGAAATATTGCTGCAATTGTACAAGGCTTTAGTGAGACCACAACTGGCGTAATCAGTATGGTCTTGTCTCCATAGTTAAGGAAGGGTACATTTGCACTGGGGGCAGTACAGCAATTAGATTGGCCCCTCTGATGATAGTGTTGCCTTATGATGAGAAGGTGAGTAAGTTGGTAGACTTACAAGTTTAGATGAATGAAAGACAATCTCATTGAAACGTTGGGGCTGGATAGGATAGACACTGAGAGGCAACATAGAAGATAAAGTCTCAGGATAAGCTGCTCATAATCAGGAAGGAGTTGAGGAGAGACTTCCCCACTCAAAATCTTTGGAATTTTCTGCCCTAGATATAGTTATGGCTGAGACAGACAGAGTTTTGATCTTTCTGCCAATCAGGAATATGGGGAGCGAGTGGGAAAGCTATGATCTTATTGAAAGATGGAGCAGATTCAAATGTTATAATATAACTATGATATGATTGGAATTTGTTATAATGTAACAAATGTTAGCATGCTATGAGGATCAGCTGACCTGGTGGACAATATAACCAATGTCAAAATGACATAGTGGTCAGCTGATATAAATAGAAAATAGATGGGAATTTTGGAGCATTTGTGTGGCCCAGGGTGTGACCTCAAGTGTTGGAGTAATGAAGTTTCTTCACTAAACCTTTTTCTTTGGTTTACTTTGTGAAGTTAGTTCTTTTATTGCTTGCAACTGAAGTAGTCTGACCGCTAGATGAACATCAAGAAGCCATATGACCTACTCCTGCTCCTATTTCTCATGTACCTATATTCTTATATTCAATAACCTAACATTTTAATGTCCTTTTACGCATTAGTGCAAATGATCAGTTTAAAATATTCTCCAAGTTATCTCAAGCTATGTGGCCATGTTCACCTGGTTTTCATTTCACTAAACTCTTGGATATTGTTTGCTATCCACAAATTTTCCTTCACTCCCACAATTGTTTCAGAATGTCCAAAGCTCAGACAACGTCACTGTCCATTTGAACCCGAGGCCTCAAAGATGGCTCAATAGTCAGCTTAGCGGCAAGATGAAGATGGAAGGTTGGCTTCACCAAGCCTCAGCGATTCTAGCAAAATAGTCCAGAGCAAGGGGCATCTTAAAGTCCCAGCCAGGTCATTCAGGAGGGAAATTCAGGAAGCGTTTCTTCATACAGCAGGAAGTGGAGCTCTCCCTATGAAGTGCTTTAAAAGCTGAGGGTCATTAAAAGCTTTGAAGAAGGAGATGAATACACTTTAGTTGGGTAAAAGCTATCAAGGAACATGCATCAATAGGGTAAAGGGTCGTTCAATCACGATTGAATGATTCATACAATCCCACCCAGGCCCTATCCCCATACATTTATCCTAGATAATCCCACTAACACTAAGGGGCAATTTAGCATGGCCTAACCCGCACATCTTCAGGCTATGGGAGGAAACCGGAGCACCCAGAGGAAACCCATGCAGATGTGGGGAGATTGTGCAAAGAGACAGTGAGTCAAGCCGGGGATCAAACCCAGGTCCCTGGCACTGTGAGACAGCTGTGCTAACCACTGTGCCACCCCAAATGGTAGAAAAGGCTTGCAAGGCTGAACAGCCTACACTTCTGTTGCTGGGTCACCCTCCTAATCTCTCTCCCCATGACTGTGTGTTCATTTTCTTACCCTCTGGAAAACATCTTGGGTGCTTTTCTGTACTGAAGGTGCTATTTAAATGCAACTTATTTTCCTGTCGCATACTTGACCTGTTTAACAAACAACAGGCAGCCAGGGAGGTGCACCTTGTTCGGCCAGAGCACCCGACTGATACATTGCCAAAGTTTAAATGTCAGCAGACCCATTCCAAATCTGATCAGTACATGCACAAAACTGAACTACTTGTGAGGAAACACAAAGTGCAAAATTACAATGGGAATAGAGGGGATCGAGAGAGCATCCACTGTAAGGCATAATGGCCAGCACTGCTGCCTCACACCACTGGGGACTCGAGTTCAATTCCAGCCTTTGATGACTGTGCAGAGTTCTCTCTATGTCCATATTGGTTTCCTCCGAGTTCCCTCCCACAGTCTAAAGATGTGCAGGTTAGGTGAATTGGCAATGTTGAATTGTCCCTTAATGTGTAGGTTAGATGGATTAGCCATGGTAAAATGTGCAGGATTAAAGTAAAAGTTAAAAGCTTATTTATTAGTCGCCAGTAAGGCTTACATTAACACTGCAATGAAATTCCTCTAGTCGCCACAGACCAGCGGCCTGTTGGGGTCAACGCACCTAACCAGCATGTCATTCGGAATGTAGAGGGAAACCGGGGCGCCTGGAGAAAACCCACGCAGACATGGGGAGAACGTGCAGGCTCCACACAGACAGTCAACCAAGCCGAGAATCGTACCCAGGTCCCTGGCGCTGTGAAGCAGCAGTGCTATCGTGCTGCCCCAGATTACGGGGATAGCATGAAGTGAGAGCTTGGGTAAGTGAGTGTTGACTCAGTGGGGTGAATGGCCTCTTTCTGCATTATGTTATATCTATGATTCCATGATTCATTCATCATGTGTGGAATTAAAGAACCAATTCTCAAGAGGATATGAAGTCAGGCGAAAGATCCAACCTGTGATGAAAAGAAAGTATCTCCACTCGGTTGGCAGTCAATAAAGTGTTACCACAGCTGGACCTTGGTCTATGTGGTACACTGGTGGAAAATTGCTGTTCCTAATGCTAATAATATCCATTCAGTGCCTACCTATTTTCCATCAATAGTGTTGGAATTTATATTAAATGGAACAAGTCTTCCAGAACATTCAATAGCTACTAACCTTAGCCATCAAATCTCGAGGAACAGTAATGGATAACACGTACCGTGTCGATTACATCCTGCAGATTCTACACAGATATCTGAATCAATAAATAATGGGCACAGGTCCAGCAAACCTAGCTGGGAAACTCTGATCAAATAAACACAAGGCCATTGGTTTTAATGGCGGGATAACTGGGAGCTCATCAAGGTGAGAATCGTAGAAGAATAAGAGAACCATAGAATCTCTACAATATAGAAGCAGGCCATTTGGTCCATCAAGCCTGCATCAGTTACAATCCCACCCAGGCCTTATTCCCATAAACCCACATATTTACACCGCTAATACTCCTGACACTAAGTGGCATGGCCAATCAAGCTAACTTGCACATCTTTGGATGTGGGAGGAAACCGGAGCCCCCAGAGGAAACCCACGCAGACACGAAGAGAACATGGAAACTCCACACAGACAGACACCAGAGGCTGAAATTGAACCCGGGCCCTTGGCACTGAGGCAGCATTGCCAACCACTGTGCCACCACGCCACCCCCAATTAGAATCTGCGAGTACTTGAACCTGTGGCTCAGTGGAGACTTCAACCTGCCAATCCACATCAATTGGCAACTGCCAGGGCTCCAGGCTGCTGGCAAAGCCTTACAGATTCCAACTGCCCCACTCGCAGAGTGGTGCTTTCCAAATGAATAACCTCAACAGCCCTGTGGCAATTCTGAAGGTCACAATGAAACGTTCTCCCAGCATTACATCTGCGTTAACGTTGGGTGCTATCAACATGTCAGACAGGTTAGGTTGCTGGCCAGTGATAAAGCCAGCTTCCTTTGTGCTGTGACTGTTTCATCGCTTTGCCACTCAAACCTCTGAGAGCAGGTGTGGCGTGAGGAACTACAGGCCTTCCGTGCTTAGACTTAAGTTGCTTCTTCGCTTCCAGGAATCACCTGGAGATGGAAGGAAATTACAAGCTTGTTAAATTTACAAATACCGAAATGCAAGGCAGCGGAGCAGGGACAGAGGGCGCACTTTGCGACTGCAGAAGAATTTGGGTTGACATAGAAACTAGAAGCAGGAGTGGGCCGAATGGCCTGCTCTGCCATTCATTTTGATCATAGTTGACCATCAAATGCAATATCCTGATGTCCCCGTCCCCCCCATATACTTTGATCCCTTTAGTCCCAAGAACTATATCTAATTTCTTCTTGAAATCACACAACTTATGCCATGGGCAAGATATTGAATAATACAAAGTACGGTGCATTGGGGAAAAGACTGAGCAACACAGGGAGACAATAAAGAGAATAGAATGATCACAGTGGAAACAGATTATTGGGTCATCTGAACAGACTATTCCCAGAGGCTCAGTGAAAGTGGGAAAGCAGCGAGGGCGTATTTATTAATCTTAGATTCCTATCAGGGCAGTGGACCTGAGCAGAGTCGGTGTTGGAGAATGGGCAATGCAATGTTCCAGATACACACAGAAGAGCTGGAGCAGGCCCTTTGGCGACTCAAGCCCCTGACTGACAATAAATTGAAATCATTGTGACAATGCTTGGTGACGATGAGTAAAGCAAATCAGATGTTGGGATGCACCAAAAGTTTAATATCGAAATGGTGAGGTATTCCCCGGCACTTCGTATATCGTTGGCGTGACGGCACCAAGAAGGCTGTGCACGGTCCCTACCTCTAACCTCCATGGAAACAATATTGCAGTGATGGAAATGATACACAATGAGCTATGGTAATGATGGAAGGATTGGATAAGGAGGAGATTTTAGTACAAAAAAAAATGTTCTCACTAGAAAACAGGAGATTGAGAGATAGAAACACAGAAACTAGCAGGAGTAGGTCATTCAGCCCCTCGAGCCTACTCCATCATTTATCTTGATCGCGGCAGATCAAATTCAATATTCTGATTTCCCCCTTCCTCCCAAATCCCTTGATTCCTTTAAGCCCCTAGAGCCAAATCTAATTTCTTCTTGAAATCAGACATTTTGGTTTCAACTACATTCTGTGGTCGTGAATTCTACACTTTCACCACTCTCTGGATGAAGAAATTTCTCCTCCCCGCAGTTCTAAAAGGTTTACCCCTTATTCTCAAACTATGACCCCTAGTTCTGGCTCCCCCATCATCGGGAACATTCTTTCTGAATCTACCACGTCTAACCCTGTTAGAATTTTATAAGTTTCTACGAGATTCCCTCTCACTCTTCTAAACTCCAGTGAATATAATCCTAACCAACTTATTGTGTCCTCACATGACAGACCTGCCATCCCAGGAATCAGCCTGGTAAACCTTCACTGTACTCATTCTATAGCAAGGGCATCCTTCCTCAGATCAGGAAACCAAAACTGCACACAATCCACTAGGTGTGGCCCTATCAATTGCAGCAAAACATCCCTACCCTCAAGTCCACATGACTAGATAATGTTGGCCGTGTCAAGCTGATAAAAAAAACAGTAGAACCAGAAGTTAGGTCCAGCACCTGAAGGATGATAAGTTCAAAAATAACATCAATTAAGTGAGTGAGTGGTACATTTATGGAACAGGCTCCTTTGGGAAATTGCAAAAGCAGAAAGTGTTGATTAATTTAGATGTAAATAAGGTAGATTTAGATCAGAAAATAATATTTTGGGATACAGTGTGTGAGTAAGTTAAACATTCTGGACAAAATGAGGGGAGATGTTATAAGTTAAATCATACAAATTATAAAGGGGTTCAGATTTTAAAGATGTCTCTGCACATATCTTTGGTGTATAGGTTCACTAAGTAATGTACTCTTTATAAAGAGAGGCTTAGGATACAAAACCGAGTAGGTTAGTATCAGCCTTTATAAAACACCAGGTCAGTCCCAGCCTGGATACTGTGTCCCATTCTGGGCACCACGTTCAGGTAGAATGTGAAAGCTTTGAAGGAGGCACAAGGAGGGACTTACTAGAATGGTTCTAGAGATTAGGGATTGCAAATAGCATGGAGAAGCAGTGGTTGTTCTACATTTAATTAGTACCTTCACATCTACCCTGTCTTTTACCCTTTGGGGAATTATGTGGAAATGGAGGAAGGATTTCCACGCTGATTATCAGCCTGTTCAACTCTCTTTCCATCAAGTTGGACTCAAACCCTGAGATTGTACTATCCCTTCAACCCCTCCTCACTATTTCCCCCCAATGGGAAAGGAAGGTGCACGTGAAGAGAGGCCTAAAAAGTAATATACAGAGAGAATTTCATAACCTCGGTCTTCTTTTTGTCTAGAAATTCAAATGTCCAGTCTGTGCTTATACTAACGCACTCAGTTAGTTCCAAATAAAACTCCTTCAGGCAGCTACCAAATCTTTGAAACTGATTCTAACTTTCCCCTCTAGAATGATGTTTAAAAACTCATTTATTTTCGTTCATCGAGTTAATTTTGAGCGAAAAAGTTGACGCAAGTATCAGATCTCTGGTCGGGTTCTCTCACTTGCTGCACAGATGCTGGGATAGCCTTTCTTGCTAAATGCTACAGTTTGATCAAAGACCCAGAAACATGCGGGCAGCAGGGCTACTGAGAACCATAGCCATACAGCAAGAATGTCCTCGGGCCGTAACACCAGTAACAGCCCTGTACAACTTTCTGTTGTAAGAACTCTCACAACACCAGGTTTAAGTCCAGCCAGTTTATTTGATAGTAATCCCACAAGCTTTCGGAAACGCTGTTCCTTTGTCAGGTGTGTGGAAGGTTCTGATCAGAGAAAGGCAGATAAAGACACACGCAGTTTACAGAATATTGATTAGAATGCAAGTCTTCACAGCTAACTTGCTATTCAAGTCTTAAAGGTGCAGACAATGTGAGCGGAGATAGCATTAGCGTAGGTTAAAGGTATTGTCTCCAGGCAGGATAGTTAGTGAGATTTTACAAGCCCAGGTAAGTCATGGGGGTTATAGATAGTGCGACATGAACCCAAGATCCCGGTTGAGGCTGTCCTCATGTGTGCAGAACTTGGCTATCAGTCTCTGCTCAGTGGTCACGGGCATTCGGTCTCTGATCTTCGGGTAAGCGTTCTCCAAGGCGGCCTTCACGACACACGACAGCGCAGAGTCGCTGGCATCTCTACATCACAACTTTCGGTTCACATTAGGCATGGTCAATTGCTGGATTCTGGTATAAACTAATAATCATCAGAATGGTAATTCTGGGGGTGAATTTCATTTTGAGTGGTAACGTGGTACAAGGCCTAGGAAATTAGCAGCCCATTTTGTACCAAACTGGCAGAAAATAAATTGTTAACAGAAACAGAAAATGCTGGAAAGTCTCAGCAGGTCTGTCAGCGCCTGTGGAGAGAGAAACAGAATGCAATTCTCCCATCTGGCACTCAGTCCTGTGGCACACTTTGGAACATGGAGTGTTTCCCACCATGGAGGTCAGCGGGAAAGCATACCATGTCGTCCGATCCCAACCTCATTAATCATGCAACCACATCTGTGGAGGATCAGGGCGGATGGTGCCATATTGAAATGGTGCCCAAAATCACCGGCTCACTATTGGAGAATGAAGATGGATCTCCAGAAGCACTCAGACTGGAAGGCGGATCTCCTCAAAGCATGTTCCTCCCACCCAATGCTGTGGTGTTTCAGGGTCCAGGGTTGCCTCCAACCCGAACTCCAGATGCAGCCCCGGGCATTGTTCAAGTGAGTCGCGACATCTGCACACCACGTTGCTTCTGACATGTTTTGGACTGGTGATTTTCCCACTGGTGTTGCGGAGAATCGAGCGCAGGGTGAACGATTCTAGCCAGGCCTTCATCTGCATCCCAACAGCAGAACGTGAAGCAGTTTCCAGCAGTCCCTAGCAGCTTTCCCGATGGTGGGCACCAGCGAAGATACTGCAGGAAATTCAAGCCAGCTTCAAACCGATTTTCGGACTGCTGGTAAATTCTCCCCCTAGTGCCTGCCTGCTACCAACAGGGCATTGGAAGAATGATTCTTATGGGCTTGAAACATTAACTCTTGTTTCTCTGCCCACACATGCTGCCAGATCTACTGGGTATTCCTGATATCCAGGAAAATAGGTATTTTCTGCTTTATTTCAGATTCTAGAGCCCTGAAAAACACCGTGGGAGTCACTCTGCCAGTCCCCAATGACCAGACTGCATCCCTGAAGCTGGAGCCCCGGGGAGTTGTGACCTCCTGCGGGATCCAAGCACTCCCTCCACTCCCCTCTTCCACAGACTCTCACAGCCTAACGATCACTAACACTGCTCTTTTAAATTTACTCACAGGTCTAGAGATCTTCTGACCTGGGAAGGAAGACCCCAGCCTGGCAATGGCCCAGTGGACCCCAATACACGGGCTCATCCACGACCGCGACCCCAGGGACATCATCCACTCACTACCTTCGAGCCTTCCACGTTGGAGCACGATCTGGATACTCACAGACCAGCGAAGCCAGGACGCAGTCCGACAGCGACCCAGAACGCCCGGTCACGCAGACCCATCTACCGACGCAGGAACTGCAGGCAAGGCAACAACTCCTCCAACCACACACCGACCAGGGCAAAGAACCTCATTAGATACAATCATACCCTTAACACTGCAAACCACTCTCACCATCTCCCAGGCTCGAAAAGAAGCAGACCACTGCAGGAAGTGTGGAAATCGGGCAGGCCTGCCAGGTCAGAGTGAAACAACGCAATCCCAAGGCGCCCCCCCCGCCCCACCCACCCCAGCTTACTGCTTACAAATGTCCAATGTCTGGATAACAAGCTAGACAAACATAGAACCAGACTCACTTTCCAAAGAGAAGTGAGGGACTGCCGTGTGCTCTGTTTCATGGAGACGCGGCTCACTCCGGCTTCACGGGACAATGCCCTACAACCAGAGGGCTTCTCAATCCACTGAATGGACTGTACAGCAGCCTCAGGCAAGGCTAGGGGATGCGGGGTGTGCTTCCTAATCAACACCTCGTGGTGCCTAGACTTGGCAACACTGGCAACTTTCTGCTCAGTAAGAAGTCTGACAACACCAGGTTTTAGTCCAACCTATTTATTTGATAATATACTCACAAGCTTTCGAGGTTAGCCCCTTCGTCAGGTGAATGGAGAGTTCTGGCCTCAGACAGAGCATATAAAGCACAGACAGTTTACAGATTGCTGATTAGAATGCGAATCCTTACACCTAACCTGCTGTTCAAGACCTGAAGTGGCTGATAATGTGAGTGGAAGGAGCACTGATCACAGTTTAAAGAGATGTGTATTGTCTCCAGACAGTACAGTAAGTGAGGTTTTGCAAACCCAGGCAAGTCACGGGGGTTACAGATAGTGCGACATGAACCCAAGATCCCTGTTGAGACCGTCCTCATGTGTGCGGAACTTGGCTATCAGTCTCTGTTCAGCGACTCTGCGCTGTCGTGTGTCGTGAAGGCTGCCTTGGAGAATAAGAACATAAGAAATAGGAGCAGGAGTAGGCCATCTAGCCCTTCGAGCCTGCCCCACCATTCAATAAGATCATGGCTGATCTGTTGTAGCTCAGTTCCACTTTCCCGCCCTCTCCCCATAACCCTTAATCCCCTCTCTTATCAAGAACCCATCAACCCGCTTCTTAAAAATATTTAGCGAGGCAGCCTCCACCACTTCAACGCTTACCCGCTTCAATGCTTACCCGAAGGTCAGAGGCTCCAAGGCATTCTCCAAGGCGGCCTTCACGACACACGACAGCGCAGAGTCGCTGAACAGAGACTGATAGCCAAGTTCCGCACACATGAGGACGGTCTCAACAGGGATCTTGGGTTCATGTCGCACTATCTGTAACCCCCGTGACTTGCCTGGGTTTGCAAAACCTCACTTACTGTACTGTCTGGAGACAATACACATCTCTTTAACCTGTGATCAGTGCTCCTTCCACTCACATTATCAGCCACTTCAGGTCTTGAACAGCAGGTTAGGTGTAAGGATTCGCATTCTAATCAGTAATCTCTAAACTGTCTGTGCTTTATATGCTCTGTCTCAGGCCAGAACTCTCCATTCACCTGACGAAGGGGCTAACCCCGAAAGCTTGTGAGTATATTATCAAATAAATAGGTTGGACTAAAACCTGGTGTTGTCAGACTTTTTACTGTGTTTACGCCAGTCCAACGCCAGCATACCCACATCATAACTTCCTGCTCCCCAGACCTAGGATACCTGACGCTAAAATGCTGCCCCTACTATCTTCTATGAGAGTTCATCTCCGTTATCCTCACTGCAGTTTACACCCCACCCCATGTGGACGTGAAGATTGCGCTGGATGAAATATACAGCACTACGAATAGCCTTGAGACAAAACACCCCGAGGCCTTGTTCATTGTGGCCGGGGATTTCAATCAGGCCAAGCTCGTTACACCAACACGTCTCCTGTTCCATCAGAGACCCAAACATCCTAGACCATTGCTACACAAATATCAAACATGCCGACCGCTCTATCGCCCACCCACACTTTGGCAAATCAGACCTCAAGGCTGTGCTCCTGCTCCCAGCTTACAAGCAAAAACTGAAGCGGGAGAATCCATCAGAGAGAGTCGTGCAATGTTGGTCTGAGGAAGTGGATGATCTCCTACGGGGCTGCTTGGAATCAGTGGATTGGTCAGTATTTAAAAACTCTGTGACCAGCCTGAACGACTACACCACTGCAGAAACTGACTTCATTACTAAGTGTGTAGAAGACTGTGTGCCAAAGAAGCAAATCCGCTTGTCCCGTCACTGGAAACCATGGATGAAGGGATCCCCACTGCTTGCTGAAATCCAGGTCTGAGGTGTTCAAGTCAGGTGGCAGTGACTGATACAAGAAAGCCAGATACAATGTAACGAGAGCCATCAAAGGTGCCAAAAGGCAGTACTGGACCAAGCTGAGTTCCAGGCTAGCCTGACCCCTGCCGATTATGGCAGGGTCAGTACGACATAACAGGTTACAAGATGAAGGGATGTAAAATCACCAGCTCCAATGCACCCTTCCCTGATGTGTTCAATGCATCCTACGCCCATTTTAAGCAAGAGCATTCCCTCCACCCTGGAAGGACACGTATGTGGGGTCACCGCTGAACATGTCAGAGCAGATTTCTCGAAGGTCAACCCATGGATAGCGATTGGCCAGATGGGGTACCTGGACGAGCACTCAGGTCCGCTGAGGATCAGCTGGCTGGATATTTACAGACATCTTTAACCTCTCTTTATAACAACCTGAGGTCCTTATCTGCTTCAAAAAGACGACCATCATCCCGCTACCTAAGAAAAACCAAGCAGCGTGACTTAATGACTACTGGCCGGTGGCTCTAACATCCATTATGATGTGGTTTGAAAGGCTCGTCATGATATGAATCAATTCTAGCCTCCCGGATTACCTGGGAGTTGATAGTTTGCCTATCACTGCAACAGGTCTACAGCAGATGCCATCTCCCTGGCCCTGCACTCAACCCTGGAACATGTAGATAACAAGGACACCTTTGTCAGACTCCTATTTATTGACTACAGCTCAGCCTTCAACAACATTATTCCCACAAAACTCATCTCCAATCTCTATGGCCTGGGCCTCGGCACCTCCCTCTATGACTGGATCCTGAACCTCCTAACTCACAGATCACAATCAGTAAGGACAGGCAACAACACCACCTCCACGATCATCCTCAACACCGGTGCCCCACAAGGCTGTATCCTCAGCCCCTACTCTATTCCTTATACACCTATGACTGTGTGGCCAAATTCCCCTCCAATTCGATTTTCAAGTTTACTGACCACACCATCGTAGTGGGTCTGATCTCTAACAATGATGAGACAGAGTACAGGAAAGAGACAGAGAATCTGGTGAGCTGGTGCAGCAGCAATAAACTCTCCCTCAATGTCAACAAAATGAACGAGATTGCCATCGACTTCAGGAAGCATAAAGGAGAACATGCCCCTGTCTACATCAATGGGAACAAAGTAGAAAAGGTCGAGAGCTTCAAGTTTTTAGGTATCCAGGTCACCAACAACCTGTCCTGGTTCCCCCACTATGCTGACACTATAATTAAGAAATCCCCACCAACGCCTCTACTTTCTCAGAAGACTAAGGAAATTTGGCACGTCAGCTACAACTCTGACCAACTTTTACAGGTGCACCATAGAAAACATGCTTTCTAGTTGTGTCACGGCTTGGTATGGCTCCTGGTCTGCCCAAGACCTCAAGGAATGACAGAAGGTTGTGAATGTAGCCCAAACCTGCCTCCAGTCCACTGACTCTGTCTACACTTCCGCTGCCTTGGCGAAGCAGCCAGCATAATTAAGCACCGCACATACCCTACACATTCTCTCTTCTACCTTCATCCATCGAGAAAAAGATACAGAAGTCTGAGGTCACATACCAACCGACTCAAGAACAGCTTCTTCCCTGTCAGACTTTTGAATGGACTTACCTTGCATTAAATTGATCTTTCTCTACACACTAGCGATGACTGTAACACTACATTCTGCACTCTCTCGTTCCCTTCTCTATGAACGGTAAGCTTTGTCTGTATAGCGTGCAAGAAACAATACTTTTCACTGTGCGTTAATACATATGACAATAATAAATCAAACTAAATCAAAAGATTTCCAGCACCCGCCGTGTTTTGCTTTTAAAGTAGAAATTGCCAATTTACTACCACCAGCTCTCCGCCATCTCTCGGTACGGATTTCATTCACCTCTGTCCCTGATCTAAAGGATGTGTACAGAAAACATACACTGCAGTACACTGAAATAGATTCACTTTCCACAATTAAATATTTATTTTCCAATCACGTGCATATCTTTATGAAAAAAAATGACACTGGAATGCAGCCAAACTGAGTCAGGCGCAATGATCCAATCTGGAAGTAATCCAATGGAGCACTTAAACATGCCTTGGCTAGTGGAACAATATTTTCCTCGCATACTCCTGACTGACCGCTTGGAGTATTTTTTAGGAATACCATTACGTTGACGATATCTATGATCACTTGATTGTTCAATTGCAAACATACCATGCACGTCAGCTAGAGACAAATACTGCAGACCTTTGATTTCAGTCAAAGAAGTAGGCCTCTCAAACACTCTGCAAAACAATAGACAAGTGTGTCAAATGGTCGACAGCGTTAGGAGTGCTGCTGCCACCACTGGGGAAAAAAAGGTTCTGAGGTCACGACTGTGATGTTTTTCATTGTGGTGCAACAGCTGGGGGGAAAGTGTTGGACTATGGTGGGATTTCCATCTTGTTTTCACTGTCCAAGAGTATTTATTGGTGTTGAATGCTACATACCATAACCATATCTGCTACCATGCAGTGTGTTGTGCGTTACATACAATAACACTCTAGTATCTATTGCAGTGGAGATACCAGCTTATTGCTGGAGGACGTACCCCTCTGAAAAAATTACAAATCTTGATAAGATCTTTGCTGGCACTGTGGTGAGCACTGCTGCCTCACAACATCAGGGACCCAGGTTCAATCCCAGCCTCAGGTCACTGTCCGTGTGCAGATCGCAGATTCTCCCCGTGTCTGCGTGGGTTTCCTCTGGGTGCTCCAATTTCCTCCCACAGTCTGAAAGACGTATGGGTTAGGTTGATTGACCATGCTAAATTACCCTATAATGTCAGGGGGAATTAGCAGGGTAAATACATAGGGTTACAGGGATAGGGTTTGGGTGGGATTGTTGTTGGTGCAGGATCAATGGACCAAATGTCCTCCTTCTGCACTGTAGGGATTCTATGATTAACACCCCCAAACTTTCTCTTTTTAAAACTGCTGCAATTCTTATTTCTGATCTCCAATTGCAAATTAGATGGCATTTTATCCTCTGCGCATCAAAAAGAACAAGAATGTGAATTTATGTTGCGCCTTTAAAATAGTAAAATTTCCCAAGGTGCTTTGCAGGAGTGTAAGGAGAAAAGAATCACACCGAACCAAAGGAGATGAGATTCGGACAGGTGAAGAGGGCTAGGATGGGACAAGATGGAGAGATTTGAACAAAAGGATGAGAATTTATCAATCCAGGTGTTGGTTGTCTGGGAGCAAACATAGATCACCAAACACAAGAGAGATGGGTGAATAGGACTTGGTGAGGGAACTGACACAGGCAGCAGAGTTTTGGAGAAATGCAGGACTGCTTTATTATGTTCCTGTTAGTACAAACACCAAGCACGCCAATCAGCACAGTGGTTAACACTGCTGTCTCACAGTGCCAGGGACCCGGGTTCAATTCCGGCCTTGGGTCACTGTCTGTGCAGAGTCTACACATTCCTCTTGCATCTGCATGAGTTTCCTCCGGGTGCCCTGGTTTCCTCCCACAGTCCAAAGATGGGTGAGTTACATTGATTGGCCATGCTAAATTGCCCCTTAGTGCCAGGGGGATTAACAGGGTCAATATGCAGGGTTATGGGGATATGCCCTGGCTGGCATTGTGGTCGACGCAGATTCGATCGGCCAACTGACCTTCTTCCATAGTCTAGCTATAACACCAATAAGTCATCTCTACCTCAGAGGTGGAGCAAATAAGGAAAAACTACGTCCAATGGCTGAAAGGTTGGTAAACCAGAAGAAAAATGGTTGGCAAAGAACAAGAGATGACACGAAGTGAAACATCTTTACCCAATAAACAGCTAGGATTTAGAACGCAGTGCCTGATAGGGTGATGGATGCAGATTCAATAGTTACCTTCAAAAGGGATTGGATGAACTGAAGGTTAAAACATTGCAGGGATACAGGGACAGAGCTGGGAGAGAGGGAACTGCTGTTCAAATGAGCTAGCAGAGTCAATGGACTAAATGGCCTCCCGTGTCCCAATATGAATCTATTAAAATGAAAAGAAAAGCGTTTTCTTTACTGTGCCTATGAGTTTGCTTGTAGCAGTGTACAGGAGGTTCATGTTTCATTCATGGCGACTTAAGGACATTCCTGGAGGACTGGCAAACACATGTAGCAGGCTCAACGGCATGCAGTGTTTCAAAATGAACCAGTACAACTCCTCCAGGAGTCTTAGTGGAACAGGCCGCCTTGTTTCCAACGGCTGCTCAACTCTGGAGAAAGCTCCCTCCCCCTTGAAAGTTTGTTCGACAATATTCAGTTCCAATAACATTTTACACACAATTACAGAAGACCCATTCTCTTGAAGGAAGAACGATGATTCAATAAAGCATCGGACCATAACACTGACCTAATAATGCATTCATTGTATCCCAATGAATCAAACCAAACTTACAATCTGATCTCACTGGCGTATACAAAGCAACAGCTAATGTAACCTTGCTGCTAATACAGCAGAACCAGTGCTAACCGGAGGAGTACATTTATTTAGAACGTACAACCCGACAGTGCAGAAACAGGCCCTTCAGCCCATCGAGTCTGCACCGACCACAATCCCACCCAGGCCCTATCCCCACATCCCTACACATTTACCCGCTAATCCCTCTAACCTACACGTCCCTGGACACTAAAGGTCAATTTCTGAGCATGGCCAATCAACCTAACCCGCACATCTTTGGGCTGTGGGAAGAAACCGGAGCACCCGGAGGAAACCCACGCAGACACGAGGAGAATGTGCAAACTCCACACAGACAGTGACCCGAGCCAGGAATTGAACCCAGGTCCCTGGAGCTGTGAAGCAACAGTGCTAACCACTGTGCTACCGTGCCACCCCATGAATGAATTTATTCCCCAAGAATGAATTAGCTGCAATTAATTTGTTTTTAAAAACTGACAGAAGTACTGTTAGATTTGAAGTGCTGCAACATAGCTCTCTCTGCACCAAAGTGTACAGATAGGATTCAAGATAAAACCCGCAACAACCAAATATATTACTCAACTCTGCGGGTTGAATTATAACATTTAAAACCTGCGATACTTTTCTAACAGTCACATTTTTACCAATGCACTTTTTGAGTGGCTTTAAAGTAAAGTAAAAAGAAGCGATTCAGGACAAAAGGTAAAGATTGTAAAATAGCTAGAAAACTGCGATAACCCCAGGGATTTGCGTGGGGAAATCAGTGATTGACCTCCTTGTAGGACTCGTTGAACACAAGCTCCCTGGGGGCTGGTAATTAACTCTCAAGGTGGAGCTTGTATACCGAGCCGTGTATAAAGCAGGCCCCTGAGCGGGTCCATTGTTCTACTGTCCCGGTCAGGATCTGTTGCATTTGCCACAGGCTTGTGCTTTTTACTTACCTTTGTTTTGTGCACTAAAGTACTATTCCTTTACAGCTGACTCCTGGAGTTAAACATTGAGTAATAACCTATTCAGGGCTAACTAACACAAAACCAGGGGCCCCACCAACCGGCAGGGTCTTCCAGTCCCACCGAAGTCTATGAATACTTGGGCTGGCTCGCTGCATCCACCCTGGCGGGACGCACAGCACCCAGGCAGCAGAATCCCGGTGTCAACCTCAAATGATCATCAGGAGAAATGTCCACAACATGCAAACCAATCAAATCATTAAGCAACTTATAAATCATTTTTCATCACTATTTCTTTCTCCTGAATTTCTAATGTTGAAAATAATCACCAGTATTCTTATAGCCATGTGAACTCAGAGACCAGAATATTACCACCGTTCACACGAGTGGGATGTTCCCATCCCTCCTGCAGTGACTGCAGATTTCGCTGGCTGCCAAATTCTCTGACATTGAGGCAGTGGGAGTGAGGCATGAACGGCAGGTCAGATCATGCTCATAGAATCACAGACCCCCTACAGTGCAGAAGAGGCCATTTAGCCCATCAAGTCTGCGCTGACTCTCTGACGAAGTATCTTAACCAGGCCCTCTCCCCCACCCTATCCCCATAACCCTACACATTTACCATGGCTAATCCATCTCATCTACACATCTTAGGACACTAAGGGGCAATTTAGCATGACCAATCCACCTAACCCGCCCATCTTTGGAATGTGGGCGGAAACCAGAGCACCTGGAGGAAACCCACACAGACATGGGGAGAACGTGCAAACTCCACGCAGATAGTGACCTGAGGCTGGAATCGAACCCGGCTCCATGGAGCAGCAAGGCAACAGTGCTAACCAGTGTGGCCATTGCACTGCACCAATGGACATGAAACAGAACCAGTGGTGATGGGATCCATTGATGATGTTCATTTTTGCTGGTGGCTGAAGAGACCGATCCTTGATGGGTAGGTACTGCCACAAGCAATTAGAAAGTGGTATCAAGTGACTGTCGCTGTGAGCTGTTGTTTGTGGCACTGGCCCCTGTTGTCAAGACACGGATCACCATGGTGGCCTACAAGCCACAACTAATATTGCTATTTCTCTCTGTTGCTGCCAAGGGTTTTCCAGTTATGAAAATCAACACGAAAGCGAGCAAGCATCTTGAAGCAGAGCTCCCGGAATCCAACTGGTCTTCCAGCCCTGGCTATGCCCCCACATAGAAAATCCTTGGGCAAGGGTCTGTCTTTCCGGGAATATGCCTGAGGCAGTGAAGTAGGCTCTGCTTGATGAGTATTAGCATACTTGACAGATTTGTGTTAGAATCCTTACAATGCAGGAGGCAGCTATCCGGCTCATTGAGCCCACACCAATAACAATTCCATCCAGGCTCTATCCCCATAACCTCACTATTCACCTTGCTAATCCCCTAAGCTAAGGGGCAATTTAGCATGGCCAATCCACCTATCCCACACACATTTGGACCGTGGGAGGAAACCAGAGCACTCGGAGGAAAATCCTCCACAAATATGGGAGGACGTGCAGACTCCGCACGGACAGTGACCCAAGATCAGAATTGAATTGTTCTCTGGAGCATTGAACCTGGTGGCTGTGGCTGTGGTGAGTGACTGATTTAAAGTGAAAACCGCTTTTTTCCTGTACTTCCGGTTCTCGGGGCTTGTTAGAGTGTAGTTTACTTCCGTACCGGAAGTTAGGCCAGGGGATTGTCGTTAAGGGGGAGCGGGGGGTATAAAAAAGGGGTAGCAGTATAGAGCGGGCAGCGTCGGGAGCGGGCAGCGGAGTGAGTGGGAACTGAGTGAGAAGGGCTTTGGCTTGCTGGGCTTAGGCGAGTGCAGGCTTAGAGAAGGCGAGTGACAGATTCCTACCTTGGGCGCTTACAGGAGGTTGGGAAATGGCAGGGAATATAGGGAGGAATGTAAGTTGCGTCCGGTGCCACATGTGGGAGTTCCTGGTGGTGTCACGGGTCCCCAAGGTACACATCTGCAGTAAATGTTTAGAACTGCAGCGATTGAGGGCCCGGATCAGGCAACTCGAGGGGCGACTGGAAGATGCGTTTCTAGTTAGGGAGAATGAGGAGATAATGGCTGGGAAACATGAGCAGGAGGAGGTCTCAAGGGCTGAAGAGAAGGGAGGATGGACGACTGTTAGGAGGGGAAAGAGGAAGAAGAAGAGTAGTCAGGGTCCCCCGGCCTCCCCGGAGGCCCCCCAAGGTTCGTCGGCAGGGGCACAGAAAAATAGGAAGGAAGGGGAGACTGATTTAGAGGGACGGAAAGGGTCTGGTAAGGTGATAGTGGTAGGGGATGGGAGGGTCCGAGGGATTGATAGGAGGTTCTGTGGGCAAGGGCGCGACTCCAAGATGGTGGTCTGCCTCCCTGGAGCAGGGGTAAAAGATATAATGGAAAGGGTAGAGGGAATTTTGAAAGGGGAGGGGACCCAGGCAGAGGTCATAGTACACGTAGGGGAGGGGGATATAGGAAGGAGGAGTAGGGGAGAGGTCCGTAGGCAATTTAGGGAGTTGGGGGCCAAACTAAAGGGCAGGACCTCTAGGGTGGCACTGTCTGGGTTGCTGCCCAGTATGAGCAGGGCTAAGAATGACGAGATCATGCAGTTGAATGCATGGTTGAGGGACTGGTGTAGGGTAGAGGGGTTTACTTATGTAGATCATTGGGAGGTGTTTAGGAGAGAAAGGCAACTGTACAGGAGGGGTGGGGAGGATTTGAACGGGAGGGGGACTAGTGTCTTAGCAGGGAGGTTAGCTGGGGTGTTCAGGAATGATTTAAACTAATAGGGAAGGGGGGTGGGGAGGTGGCTGGGAGAGAGACGGGTGAAAGGAAAATTATAAGGGACAAGGTGGTTCCGAGGGACATTTGTGGGTTGAACTGTGTCTGTTTCAATGCTAGGAGTGTGGCAGGGAAAACGGATGAGCTTAGGGCCTTGATGTTTGTGAGGCAGTTGGATGTGGTGGCTGTAACGGAGACGTGGTTACGGGAAGGGCAGGACTGGCAGCTGAATGTTCCTGGGTACAGGTGTTTTAGGTGTGACAGAGGAGGGTTGAAGAGAGGTGGAGGGGTGGCACTGTTAGTCAAGGAAAACATCACAGTAGTGCAGAGGGAGGGCGATATGGAAGAGATAGGGATTGAGTCGATGTGGGTGGAGTTGAGGAATAAAAAGGGAGAGATCACACTGCTAGGGGTGTACTATAGGCCACCCAACAGCCCAAAGTCAGTGGAGGAGGGAATTTGCAGGGGTATTTTGGACAGGTGCAGAAAGAATAGAGTGGTTGTAGTGGGTGATTTTAATTTTCCCGGAGTGAATTGGAGGGGGCCTAGAGCTGGGGGTATGGAGGGAGAGGAGTTTGTGAAATGTGTTATGGAAGGGTCGCTAGAACAGTATGTAACTTGCCCGACTAGGGGAGGGGCTATACTGGATTTAGTGTTGGGAAACGAGCCAGGGCAGGTGGGTGAGGTAGAGGTAGGCGAACATGTGGCTAACAGTGACCACAAGTCCGTCTACTTTAGGATAAAAATGGAAAGGGACGAGTGCCGTCCAAGCGGGAGTGTGCTGAACTGGGGAAAGGCGAGCTATGGCAGGATTAGGAGGGAGCTGCAGCAAACTGACTGGGAGGGACTGTTAGCTGGCAAGTCCACGGTTGGCAAGTGGGAGGCTTTTAGGGACAAAATGAAATGGTTGCAGGGGAGGTTTGTTCCGGTTAAGCGAAAGGATGGGAAAGGTAGGATTAGAGAGCCGTGGCTTACGGGGGATATTGAAGACTTGGTTAGGAAGAAGAGGGAGGCGTATGATAGGTCAAAACAAATGGGTACGGAGTGTGCGCTGGAGGAATATAGAGAGAGTAGGAGGGAGCTAAAAAGGGGAATTAGAAGGGCGAAGAGAGGGCATGAGATGGCTTTGGCCGGTAGGATTAAGGATAATCCTAAGGCATTTTATTCCTATATTAGAGGCAAGAGAGTAGTTAGAGGGAAAATTGGTCCTCTTAGGGACAAGAGTGGAGAGTTGTGTATTGAGTCGGAGGGAATGGGGGAGCTCCTGAATGAATACTTTGCGTCGGTATTCACGAAGGAGAGGGGTTCGGAATTGTGCGGTCTCTTGGAGGGAGCGGAGGTTCAGTTGCAGGATATAGTTATTACGAGAGAGGAAGTGCTAGGGCTTTTAGGTAGCGTAAGGACGGATAAAGCTCCGGGGCCTGATGGTATTTATCCCAGGCTGCTTAGGGAGGCGAAAGATGAAATTGCTGGGCCTCTGGCGCACATCTTTGTCTCTTCTTTGGACACAGGTGAGGTCCCAGAAGACTGGAGGGTAGCAAATGTGGTCCCGTTGTTCAAAAAAGGTAGTAGGGATAACCCTGGGAATTATAGGCCAGTGAGTTTGACGTCGGTGGTAGGGAAGTTAATGGAAAAAATACTTAGGGGTAGGATGTATGAGCATTTGGAGCGTTGCGATCTGATTAGGGATACGCAACATGGCTTTGTTAGAGGGAGGTCTTGCCTTACGAATCTGGTGGAATTCTTTGAGGAGGTGACAAAAACGGTTGACAATGGGAGAGCCGTTGATGTCATCTACATGGATTTCAGTAAGGCGTTTGACAAAGTCCCTCACGGTAGGCTGGTAGAAAAGGTTAAGGCGCATGGGATACGAGGCCAGGTAGTTAGGTGGATTGAGAACTGGTTGGGAAATAGGAGACAGAGGGTAGTTGTGGAGGGTACCTTGTCGGGCTGGAGGCCAGTGACCAGTGGTGTGCCGCAGGGCTCGGTACTGGGACCTCTCCTCTTTGTAGTCTACATAAATGACTTAGAAGAGGGAGTAGGTGGTGTGATCAGCAAGTTTGCTGATGACACCAAGATGGCAGGGTTGGCGGGTACAGAACTGGATTGTCAGGTGATACAACAGGATATAGATAGGTTGGTGCATTGGGCAGATAGGTGGCAGATGGCATTTAATCCTGACAAATGCGAGGTGATGCATTTTGGAAGGAATAATGCAGAGAGGAGTTATGTGATAAAAGGTAGGCCGATTAGGAGTATAGATGTACAGAGAGACCTGGGAGTGCAGGTCCACAAATCCATGAAGGTTGTGTCACAAGTGGAGAACGTTGTTAGGAAGGCTTATGGGATGTTAGCCTTTATAGGAAGGGGCTTAGAGTATAAAAGCTGCCGTCTAATGCTTCAGTTATACAGAACGTTGGTTAGACCGCATTTGGAGTACTGCGTCCAGTTCTGGTCACCTTATTACCGGAAGGATGTGGAGTCTCTGGAAAGGGTGCAGAGGAGGTTTACCAGGATGTTGCCTGGCATGGGGGGACTGGGTTACGAGGAGAGACTGAAGAGACTGGGGCTATTCTCCTTGGAAAGAAGGAGATTGAGAGGGGACATGATAGAGGTATATAAGATACTGAAGGGAATAGATAGAGTTAATAGTGAGAGACTGCTCCCTAGACTGGGTACGAACACAAGAGGTCATCAATTAAGGGTGAGGGGGGGGAGGTATAATTTGGAGGTAAGAGGAAGGTTCTTTACACAGAGAGTTGTGGGGGTCTGGAATGCGCTACCGAGTAGGGTGGTGGAGGCAGGCACGTTGGACTCGTTTAAGATGCAGTTAGATAGGCATATGAGTGAAACGGGAATGGAGGGATATGGTAGGGGCTATTAAATAGGGTAAACCTCGGGAGACACCGGAAGGGCAGGCTGTATAACTAATATGTTTTGTCTTTATTCCACAGGTGGAGGTCCACCTCGTGTCAAGCGAGGGGCATGCACACGGCAGGTTGTGCGTGGGCTGCTCTTGGAAGTCCAGGAGTGGCCTAGTACTTCGTGTCGGTGTGTGTGCTTGATCCTGGACCGATAGACGGGCTCCACAACAGCTCAGTGACTAGCACTGCTAGCTGTGCAGATACATGGATTTGGGCCTGTGTCTGTGGGAGTTTGCGCATTCTCCCTGTGGCTGCGTGGGTTTCCTCCGGGCGCTCCGGTTTCCTCCCACACCCCAAAGATGTGCTCTTAGGCTAATTGGTTTCCACCAAATTGACACTATTTCTTCCCTGAATCTGACTGAGTAGGGTCCCATTCGTAGACATGCAGGGTAGAATAGGTGTAGGGCGATGCGGCGGCGCGGGCTCGTTGGGCCGAAGGGCCTGTTTCCCGTGCTGGGTTGTTCTTTGTTCTTTGAATCCGGGTCCCTGGTGCTGTGAGGTGTCGACGGCAGTCATGATGTGGAGATGACGGCGTTGGACTGAGGTAAACGCAGTAAAAAGTCTCACAACAGCAGGGTTAAAATCCAACAGGTTTATTTGGTAGCAAATGCCACTAGCTTTCGAGCCTCTGCTCCTTCATCAGGTGAGTGGAGCGGAGTAGCAGAAGGAGCAGCGCTCTGAAAGCTCATGTTCCCAAATAAACCTGTTGGACTGTAACCTGGTGTTGTGAGACTTCTTACTGTGCCCAGCCCAGTCCAATGCTGACATCTCCACCTCATGAAATAATATAAAACATTCAAATTGTTCAAACGAGAAGAGCAAGAGAGACACAGAATCAGGCAGTCAAATAATTTTCGCAAACCAGTCACAAAACAGTGAATTCCATATTTACAGAGATCTCTTTGGCGTGCACAAACGAGAGCTACCAGATTCACACCCTCCCCTCAGCTCAAAAAGATTGGCAATGTTCTTTCACCATCAGTAGATCTTAGCAATCTAGATCCCATTTTTCACCATCCAGGACTGTTAGCTTCCTCACTTACACACTAAATCGTTATATTGCCAAAGATCAGAACCTGAATGCTGCATTGCCAAACTCTGGCACTATGCTCCCTTTAAAATTTCATTTATGGGATGTAGGAGTCGCTGGCTAGGTCTAGCATTTACTTCCCATCCCTAACTCCCCTTGCAAAGGTGATGGTGAGCTGCCTTCTTAAACCACTGCAGTCCACGTGGTGTGGGTACACCTGCTGTGCTGTTAGGGAGGGAGGGAGTTCCAGGATTTTGACCAAGAGACGGTGAAGGATGGTGAGTGGCTTGGAGGTAAACTTCCAGGTGATGATTGTGCTCCCATGCATTTGCTGCCCTTGTCCTTCTCGATGGTAATAGGTGCTGTTAAAGGAGGCTTGGAAGATGCTGCTTCAGGAAGTTAATGAAGTCCAGGACCATAACAAATACTTCTTAATTCCACCATATTGTCAGTACTGAGTAGCTACTCCAGCTGGTATCACTTGCTATGCATTTTTAACCATATACATCTTTAAAAAATACTGTGCAAGGGTCACCTGGCATAGAACATAGAACACTCCAGCACAAACAGGCCCTTCGGCCCACAAGTTGCGCCGATCACATCTATACTTACGAAGTCATAGAACTATCTGTAACTCCCAATCCCATTAAATCCCACGTACTCATCCAGAAGTCTTTTAAAAGACCCCAGCGAGTTCGCCTCTACCGCCACCGACGGCAGCCGATTCCACTCACTCACCACCCTCTGAGTGAAAAACCTACCCCGAACATCTCCTCTGTACCAGCTCCCCAGCACCTTAAACCTGTGTCCTCTCGTAGCGACCATTTCAGCCCTGGGAAACAGCCTCCGAGAATCCACCATATCTATTCCTCTCAACATTTTATAAACCTCTATCAGGTCGCCTCTCAACCTTCGTCTCTCCAGGGAGAAGAGACCGAGCTCCCCCAATCTATCTTCATAAGGCATGCCTCCCAATCCAGGCAACATCCTTGTGAATCTCCTCTGCACCCTCTCAATAGCTTCCGCATCCTTCCTGTAGTGAGGCGACCAGAACTGCGCACAGTACTCCAAGTGGGGTCTGAACAGGGTCTTATAAAGTTGCAGCATTAATATGATAGCATGATAGCTGCTTCTAGGCAGAAGATCATGTGTTCATCTTCTGCTCTAGAGATTTAAGCGCATCATTGAGATTAGCGTGTCAGTGCAGTACTGAGGGAGTGCTGTTATGACTTGGGTGATGCTTTACAACAGTAATGTTAAAATGAGAGCCCAGTTACTCATTAATGAAGGGCAGGAGTTTCCCCCAGGGTCTCTGCCAACTTTATTCATTCAATTATAAACAGTTGTTGATCTTATTGTATATATGGCTGTCTAAGCAACAGTGATTTCAAGTAATCCATTTGCTGTGAAGTACACTGACATGCTCTAACAGCTGGAACTTGCCTATCTGGAGCTTTGAGGCTGTTCTTTTTAACCTTCTTTCATTGCAACCAGACTGCCCTGTTAGTGGCCTTCACATCCCATGCTTTGACTGTGCACCACATGTGCCAAACCATCCTGCCTTCTACCGACCCAGCTGTGCAATTCCCTAACTCTCAATAAACAAACAGGTTCCTGATAGTGGGGAAGTCCAGAACTTGGGGCCATCGTTCAGAGTTAAGTAGTAAACCTTTTGAGAACTGAGCTGGAGAAGTTTCTTCATGATGTGGGTAAGCCGGCGTTGGACTGGCGTAAACACAGTAAAAAGTCTGACAACACCAGGTTTTAGTCCAACCTATTTATTTGATAATATTCTCACAAGCTTTCGAGGGGTTACCCTCTTCGTCAGGTGAATGGAGAGTTCTGGCCTCAGACAGAGCATATAAAGCACAGACCTTTCACCTGACGAAGAGGGTAACCCCTCGAAAGCTTGTGAGAATATTATCAAATAAATAGGTTGGACTAAAACCTGGTGTTGTCAGACTTTTTACGAAGTTTCTTCACCCAGAGGGTGATGAATGTGTGGAATTCACTACCAGAGAAAGTAGCTGAGGCCAAAATGTTGTGTGATTAGATATAGCTCTAAGGGCTAAAGGGATCAAAGGATATGCTGGGGGTGGGGGATCAGGATATTGAATTTGATGATCATCCATGATCAAAATGAATGGCAGAACAGACTCGAAGGGCCAAATGGCCCACTCCTGCTTCTAGTTCCTATGTTCCTTTGTAAAGTCACACGCTGACAAAGGGCAGACTTTCCTTTTCAAAACAAAAGTTTTCACTTATTAATTTTGAGTTCTTCTGAGGCCCAAGGCCCAGGTTGTTTTGCAGCCACGTTGTTACGCGTAGAAGGCTCACTTCATTTATGCCACTTTAGTATGATTCCAGACCTCAGGAGCAGACTTGCCTCCTGGCAGAGGAATGGCAAGGAAAGAGCCAACTTGTTACAATTGTGAGAGAAGTGTCAGGGTTTGCATTTGGCTTTTATGATGGTTCTGTTCATTATTCTGAGCGGCCGCATTAAATTAAAATGTAAAATATAACAAGGAAAATGTTCAATGATTATAATGGGGGGGGCGTTGAGGAGAGGACAAGTCATACAACGCTCTTTTCCCCATATTGCAGTACCCTAAGCAACATTCATCTGGACTGCTCTCCCTGTGTCTTCTGCCTGCCCCCTTACCCAGAGATTGAAATCTTGCAGTTGAACCTTGCATTTATTTGTCTTGTCCAGGGCATTCTATCTCAGATATCTATTTTCAATAAGATATAGTTACTCCCTGCAGGACTCATTCCAGCATGCCAGAGTACCTTGTGCAGGGTCTGAGCAGCACTATTTGCAGACAAAATATAAGTGAACCTTTAAGATGCTGGAGTCTACATTCGCTTAAATACAAGAAAGGCAGGGGAGTCAGACTAGGGACAAAATCAGGACCCAGACAACTAGGGGTCAGAGTGGATCAATGGGACAGAACACAGCACGATACAGTGGGGTGGAACACAATAAGAAGCAATGGCATCATGGTGTGAACTCACCCAGGGGAGAGGAGGAACAGTGCCACATCCTCAAGGGATTTTACAGGTGAGATTGTAACCAGCAAAACTCCTCAAAACGTTACCTCTGAGCCAAGAAAGGGTCATAAAGAGTGCTTTTGGTACATTGGCCTTTATAAATCGGAGTATTGAGTATAAAAGTTGGAGTGTTATGGTAAGGTTGTATAAGGCATTGGTGAGACCGAATTTAGAGTATTGTGCACAGTTTTGGTCACCTAGTTACAGGAAGGATGTAAATAAGGTTGAAAGAGTGCAGAGAAGGTTCACAAGGTTGTTGCTGGGACTTGAGAAGCTGAGTTACAGAGAGAGATTGAATAGGTTAGGATGTTATTCCCTGGAGCCTAGAAGAATGAGGGGAGATTTGATAGAGGTGTATAAGATTTTGATGGGTATCGATAGAGTGAATGCAAGCAGGCTTTTTCCACTGAGGCTAGGGGAGAAAAAAACCAGAAGGCATGGGTTAAGGGTGAAAAGCTTAAAGGGAATATTAGGGGGGGGGGGATTCTTCACGCAGAGAGTGGTGGGAGTGTGGAATGAGCTGCCGGATAAATGCGGGGTCACTTTTAACATTTAAGAAAAACTTGGACAGGTTCATGGATGAGAGGGGTGTGGAGGGATATGGTCCAAGTGCAGGTCAGTGGGACTAGGCAAAAAATGGTTCGGCACAGACAAGAAGGGCCAAAAGGCCTGTTTCTGAGCTGTAATTTTCTACGGTTCTATAGGACTGGAATTTTGTCCCAATGTTTGGTTTTCTTTCACAATTAATTTAAAAAATGTATCTCAACGCTTACTTTAACACAAGAAATACTTTCAGAAGGGGAGAAAGCAACATGTCCACAGACATGTCCACAGTTCCTAACTGTGGGGCTTTCCAAATCACTATCCAGCCAATGAAACACTTCTGAACTGTAATGTGGGAAATGTGGCAGCCAATTTAGTGCGTAGCCAAGTTCCACAAACAGCCAATCAGATCATCTAGTGATGTTGGCTGAGAGATAACTATTGGCCAGGACACCATGGGGAAAGTATTGGATTTCCAGCGGTTTCCTCCCACACTCCAAAGATGTGCAGGTTAGATTGATTGGCCGCGCTAAAAAAATTGCCCCTTAGTGTCCTGGGATGCGTAGGTTAGAGAGATTAGCGGGTAAAATATATAGAGACATGGGGGTAGGGCCTGGGTGGGATTGTGGTCAGTGCAGATTCGATGCGCTGAAGGGCCTCTTTCTGCACTGTAGGGTTCTATGATTCTATTTTACTGCCCAAGAGTGTTTATTGCTGTTCAGTGCCACATTACATACCCATATCTGCTACCATACAGTGTATTGTGTGTTACATACAATAACACTATTGTATCTATTGCAGTGCAGATATTAGCTTATTGTTGGAGAATGTATCTCTCTGAAAAAAATTACAAATCTCGATAAGATCATTGCTGGCACTGTGGTTAGCACTGCTGCCTCACAGCGCCAGGGACCCAGGTTCAATTCCAGCCTTTGGTCACTGTCTGTGTGGAGTTTGCACATTCCTGTGTCTGCGTGGGTTTCCTCCAGGTGCCCCAGTTTCCTCCCACAGTCCGAAAGATGTGCAGGTTAGATTGATTGACTGTGCTAAATTGCCCCATCGTGTCAGGGGGATTAGCAGGGTAAATATGTGGGGTTATGGGGATAGGACCTGGGTGGGATTATTGCTGGTGCAGGCTCAATGGACCAACTTTAAGGGCATTCAAATGGTCAGTGGATAGGCATATGGATAACATTGGAATAGTTTAAGTTAGAGGGTCATTAGATTGGTTCCATTGGTCGGCACAACATTGAGGGCCGAAGGGCCTGTACTGCGCTGTAATGTTCTATGTTCTACGAATGTCCTCCTTCCGCACTGTAGGGATTCTATGATTAACATCCCCAAACTTTCCCCTAAAATCCCTATGGAAAATTTTAAAACTGCTGCAATTCTTATTTCTTATCTTCAATTGCAACTTAGATGGCATTTTATCCCGAGCATCTAAAACAACAAGAACTTGGATTTATGTAGCGCCTTTAAAATAATAAAATTTCCCAAGGTGCTTTGCAGGAGTGTAAGGAGAAAAGAATCACACCGAACCAAAGGAGATGAGATTCGGACAGGTGAAGAGGGTTAGGATGGGACAAGATGGAGAGATTTGAACAAAAGGGTGAGAATTTATCAGTCCAGGTGTTGGTTGTCTGGGAGCAAACGTAGTTCACCAAACACAAGAGTGATGGATGAACAGGACTTGGTGAGGGAACTGACACAGGCAGCAGAGTTTTACAGAAACACAGGACTGCTTTATTATGTTATTGTTAGTAACAAACACCAAGCACGCCAATCAGCATGGTGGCACAGTGGTTAACACTGCTGCCTCACAGTGCCAGGGACTCGGGTCCAATTCCAGCCTTGGGTCACTGTCTGTGCGGAGTTTGCACGTTCTCCCCATGTCTGTGTGGGTTTCCTCCGGGTGCTCCGGTTTCCTCCCACATTCTGAAAGACGTGCTGGTTAGGTACCTTGAGGGAGAATTTAGCATGGCCATTGTACCCGAACAGGTGCTGGAGCGTGGCAACTAGGGGATTTCCACAACAACAACATTTTTTCTATAGAGGGATATGGGCCAAATGTAGGCAAATGGGGTTAGCTTAGATGGGCAAGTTGGTCAGCATGGACCAGTTTGGGCTGAAGGGCCTGCCTCCATGCCGTTGATTCTACGATTAGCTCAATCGAGAAGGCAGCTGAAAACATAAGTGATATCAGGAATTTGACTGGTTTGTTTCATGGTAGCTCATGGTTACAGACTGGTGGTTTTTGAAGAAAATGTGAGTAACCCCATTGGCTAGTTTCTCAATACTTGTTTGTTGCTAATGAGACATTTTCCTATTTGCCTGGTCTTTAATTGGCTGAAATAGTTCACTTTCCAATTCAAAAATAACCAGCATGGATAACTTAATGAATTGTAGGTGCACTGAAAGAGCTCATCAAATTTCTGAGACAGCACCTTCCAAAGCGTAGAATCCCTACAGTGCTGTGGAGGCCATTTGGCCCATTGAGTCTGCACCAACTCTCTGAAAGAGCATCTCACCAGGCCCCCCCCAACCCTATCTCCATAACCCTGTGCACTTACAGTGGCTAATCCACCTAACCTATACATCTTTGGAGCAATTTAGCATGGCCAATCCACCTAATCGTCGCTGGACAATGGTAGGAAACTCATGCATTCATGGGCAGAAGGTGCAAACTCCATACTCACCCAAGGCCAGAATTAAACCCAGTCCCTGGCACTAAGAGGCAACAGTGCTAACCACTGTGCCACCATTCTGCCACTCAACCTGTGCCACCTAGAAGGGCAAGAACTGCAAATGCGTGGGAGCACCACCACACGCAAGTTCCCGCTAAGCTACCATCCATTCTGATTTGTAAATATATCACCGTTTATTCATTGTTGCTGGGTCAAAATCCTAGAACAACCTTCATAACAGCACTGTGGGTGGACCTACACCTGGACTGCAGCAATTCAAGCTCGCCACCATCTTCTCAAGGGCAATTAGGGAGAGGCAACAATAGCTAGCTGAGCCAGCGACATCCACATCTCGTGACTGAATAATTTTAAAAAACCGAGTGAATTTTGTTTTGTACAATGAGATTGTTAAGATCAGATGCCTTCGTGGAGCTTGGGTATCTCTAACTCACACCGGAAGCGAGGCTCTTAACCGTACAGATACACATTACAAAATGCATCTTCTTTCTTTTTAAAACATACATAATATTTAGTTCACGTCAGACCTAATTGATGACACAGGTTGGCAACAATTTACAGTTGACTGAAGGAGAAAATTAGTGTCATTCCTGTTATATCTAATTAAGAATCCGCTATTCAGTGAGATGATGAGGGTTAATGCTAAAGACTAAAGGAGAAAATGCATGATTCTGCAGCTACTATTTATAATATTTGCATGTCGCCTAGGGGTAGATGTTTATTGTGGGATTTAGTTCAATAGAACCAATAAATAATGGGCTGTGATAAATGCTGAACATGTTTGGATGAAATTTCTCTATTTTAACAGGGGTGATAACCCTTTTCACATTAGTGGTTTCAGAACGGCACTAAGCATTTGTACAAACAATGACGCACAAGGTCAGAGATGGAATTTTTAAGAACTGAAAATGCTGAGAGGCCTAAACAAGCAAGTCCCTTTATTAAAGATCAATTGCCCCTATCTCCTTATCACTCAATCCCATTCCTTACCAAAGAATATCCCAAAACCTGGACCCATTTGGGTTATTATGTGTATAATGCATTTGGATTTTTTGGGCCATCCCCATTCAGAGTGCAATCTGGCGCAGGTAATGGGCTCTTGGCCATTGGGTTGGCGAGTCAGTGAGATCCCCCCCATGTCCCCTCTTTTCAGAAAGGCCACTCTCAACAGACCAGCCTTCCCCAGGATCAAGGCCTCTGGATGTCCTGCCCACCGAGAGATGCTGGCCAATCAGGGGCCGGGTGATCGTCCACGCTCAGCAGTGCCATTGGGAAGGTGGTGACTGCTGCCGGTACTACACCCACCTGAGACTTCAGATCGAGGCACAGGTGAGTGTTGGCAGGAAGGGGATTGCAGGGGACGGATGTGGGCAGTAAGTGCATGGAGGTGGCTCCCAGCAGGTTCCTGTAATGCCAGGTCTCGCAGTCAGGCACCAAGTGCCTTTGAATGAAGGACACCCCTCTCACCCCAGGAACTCAAAGTGAGCATGCTAGGGTTTGCTTGCTGAGAGATCTTTTAGAAACATACAAGATTATGAAGGGAATTGATAAGATAGAAGCAGGGAAGTTGTTCCACTGGCAGGTGAAACTAGAACTAGGGAGACAGCCTCAAAATAAGGGGAAGAAATAGCGAGACATCAGGATATAAATTGTCCCCTTGGTAAGACGCAGCATGGGTTCATGAAGGGAAGGTCATGTTTGATTAATTTAGTGGAATTCTTTGAGAACATTGCATATGCAGTGAACACTGGGGAACCTGTGGATGTGGTGGATCTGGATTTCCAGAAGGCACTTGACGAGGTGCTTTACCAAAGCTGCTACATAAGATAAAGGTGCACGGTATTACGGGTAATGTATTAGCATGGATAAAGGGTTGGTTAACTGACAGAAAGCAAAGAGTTGGGGTAAATGGGTATTTTTCTGGTTGGTGATCAGTGACTAGTGATGTGCCTCAGGGATCAGTGTTGGGACCGCAATTGTTTATGATTTACACTGATGATTTGGAGTTGGGGACCAAGTGTAGTGTGTCAAAATTCGCAAATGACACCAGGATGGGTAGCAGAGCAAAGTGTGCAGAGGACACTGAAAGTCTGCGAAGGGATATAGATAGTCTAAGTAAGTGGGTTAGGGTCTGGCAGAAGGAGTACAATGTTGGTAAATGTAACGTCATCCATTTTGGTAGGAGTAACAGACTATTATATATAGAATAATGGACTATTTAAATGGTAAAAAATTGCAGCATGCCACTGTGCTGGGTGTCCTTGTGCAGAAATCTCAAGGAGTTGGTTTGCAGGTGCAGCAGGTAATTAAGAAGGCAAATGGAATTTTGTTCTTCATTGCTACAGGAATGGAGTTTAAAAACAGCAAGATTATGTTGCAGCTGTGTAAGGAGTTGGTGAGGCCACACCTGGAGTAATGTGTGCAGTTTAGGTCTCCTTACTTGAGAAAGGATACACTGATACTGGAGGGGGTGCAGAGGAGATTCACTAGGTTGATCCCAGAGTTGAGAGAGAATCCCAGAGTTATGAGGAGAGACTGGGGCTACACTCATTGGAATTCAGAAGAATGAGGGGAGATCTTTTAGAAACATATAAGATTATGAAGGGAATAGATAAGATAGAAGCAGGGAAGTTGTTTCCACTGGCGGGTGAAACTAGAACTAGGGGGCATAGCCTCAAAATAAGGGGGAGCAGATTTAGGGCTGAGTTGAGGAGGAACTTCTTCACACAAAGAATTGTGAATCTGTGGAATTCCCTGCCCAGTGAAGCAGTTAAGGCTACCTCATTGAATGTTTTTAAGGCAAAGATAGATACATTTTTGAACAGTAAAGGAATTAAGGGTTATGGTGAGCGGGTGGGTAAGTGGAGCTGAGTCCACAAAAAGATTAGCCATGATTTTATTGAATGGCGGAGCAGGCTCGAGGGGCCAAATGGCCTACTCCTGCTCCTAGTTCTTATGTTCTTATTAAGGTGACAGAGTCCCTACTCCCCACCCTCTCGCCCATTCAAGTGCTGCCACCATCACCACACATGCCACAGGTTTCTACCAGAGACTCCTGACTCCCTTCCATAATTTTTTTACATCACCCAACAGCCATCAGTGAGGAACTTTAGTCGGGGCAGCGTTCCTGGAAGTCAAGGTCTATAAAATCAATAGCATTTCCCCTGATCATTATCTTAGCAAAATTTAAAAACAGTATGTTAATAACTACAATCTTTATAGTCCTAATCAATGATAACTGTCTTTAAGCAAGTTGTGTTGAGTTCATCTCCTTAATCTCACAATGAGCTTAGATGGGATTTTCCAGCTCTACCCAGTGGCAGGATCTTCCAGTCCAGCTGAAGTCAATGGATTTTTGGCTGGCTGACTGTATCCATCACGGAGAGACCTGAGGGGCTGTAGCAGGAAAGTCCAGGCTTTTGTCTACTTGACGTCTTTAGCTTTTTTTTCCAAGATGGCACCAGAACGTGGCGACTTCTTGCAAGCTGTGCCCAGCATACCTTCAAATTCTCGTTCTCCGCTTCTAAAACTTCATCCTAACTCTTTCAAACTTTCTAAGCATCATTTAATTCAATCTATTTGGTGACCCTTTGGTTTGAAAGGACCTACCGCACATTAAGTTGATCTTTCTCGACACCGTAGCTATGACTGTAACACTACATTCTGCATCCTCTCCTTTCCTTCTCTGTGAACGGTACGCTTTGTTTGTGTAGCGCGCAAGAAACAATACATTTCACTGTAAACTAATGCGACATTAATAAATCAAATCAAATCACTGATCTATAATTTCCAGATATAATTGTTGAAACTTATTTAAACATTGCCATTCCCAGACGCTAAGAATCTTCTTCATTTCCTGAAATTATAATAATATCAGTTGTGGTTTTGTTAATTTCAACACCTAATTTGTTTAAAATGGATGGGTTCAAGGTGCCTGGGTCAGCTTATCTATTTTATCAGTATCTAATTTTTTTTTTAATAGTCATATTACAACAACTTGTATTTATAGTGCCTTTGAGGGAGTGAAATGTCCTGAGGCGTTTCACAAAGAGTATAATCAGACAAAGAAATTGGCACTGAGCTGAAAAAGGATTAATTAGGACAGCTGGTCAAAAAGCTTTGGTCAAAGAGGACAGATTTACGGGGGAGAGAGGGCGAGAGGCAAACAGGCTTAAGGTCCACTCGGCTGAAAGCACAGCCACCAATGATCGAACAAAGCAGGCAAGAGACCAGAATTCGAAGAGTACAGAGCTCTCAGAGGGTTTGTGGTCTGGAGGTGGTGGTGGAAATAGACAGGGTGGTGCCCAGGAGAAAACTGCAGATGTAGCATTCAAGGACTGGGAGCCAATCTGTCCGGAGTTTGCACCTGCTCCTCGTGTCTGCGTGGGTTTCCTCTGGGTACTCCGGTTTTCTCCCACACTCCACAAAGATGTGCATGTTAGGTGGATTGTCAGTGCTAAATTGCCCTTCAGTGTCCCAAGATATGTAGGTTAGGAGAATTAGCAGGATAAATATATAGGGTTACAGGGATGGGGTGTGGGATGCTCCATGTAAGATGCTCTGTGGGAGAGTAGATGCAGATTTGATGGGCTGAAAGGCCTCCTCCTGCACTCCAGGGATTCTATCATTCTATACTTGGACTGTCAGTTTAAGCCTAGGGAATAGAATCTGAGTGAAGGTGTAATGATTCCAGGTGAAGATTTGGAGGAAGTGAGTCGTTTCAGGTGCCTGGGATCAGTGGTGGCAGAAATTGGAAGTACGGAAATGGAAATGGAGCAACAGATTTGCTCTAGTGTAACTGGAAGAAATGCAATTGAATGTAATACAATCGAAATGTAACATCAGAGGAGCAACACTCTACAGGACAGTTGTGGGAGCAGCCTTGTTACCAAGTGCAGAAACAGGGGCAACATCAAGATGAAAGGAACAATGGCTAGATAGGAATGAGATGCAGATGCTGTCAGGGTGTGGAGTAACACAAAAGGATAAAATCAGGGATCAGTCGAGATAGTGGGAGCATTAGTAGCCAAGGGGGTGCTGATAGCCTGGAGTGGAAATGTGGGGAAGCAAGCAATGGACATGGGGCTGCCAAGAAGAAAGAGAGGAAGATCTAAGGCCAGATGGATGGGTGCACTGGCTAGAGACTTAAACATAGCGGGATTGGAGAGGAATGGGTGACTGACAGGAGGAGATGGAGGAGAGTGATCAACCGGTAATCTGGCAACCCCAAAAATAGAATTTGAAAGAGAAGAATAGAGGAAGAGGGGGCTAGTAGCTAATATCGATCAGCAAGGAGAGGTTTAGTGGCAGAATATGGTGCGAGTTAGGAGAGAAACAACTGAGTTTTGGATAGGTTCAAATTGAAGGAAGGTGGGTACCTGTCAGGAATGATAACAAAAACAAGGATGAAGGATTTTGCAGGACATTTCAATGATCTTCTCAATGTCCAGTAGCACTGCTGCCTCCAATATTACTCTCATTTCCCTCAATAACCATATTGACCTGTTTCCCTTTGACCGGTTTTAATTTAACCGATGAAGTTTGGCTGCAGTCCCAGCAATATTTCTGGAATTATTTCCCACTTTCCTATCATCATTCCAAAATCCCAAAAGTGCCAATCCCTTGTTTTGTGTTTTAAAATCCACAACATGTCTTTCAGGTATCTCCCGATGACATAACGGAAGTGAGATTGTCCAGACCCAAATGTACTGAAAACAGGTGAGCACACGCGATTGAGAGTCAGAGAATTGGAATGATTTTGCTCACATTTCTCTTTCCAGAACCAGCAATATTGCAGAGGAGAGGGATTGAGGAGACTTCTCACCTCCAGGTCCGCAGCTGATGTATTGGTTTGGTGCATTGGCCATGCTAAGTTCTTGCTCAGTGTACCCTGAATGTGGCGACTGGGGGATTTTCACACTAACTCTACTGCAGTATTAATGTCAGCCTACTTGTGACACTAATAAATAAACTTTAAAGAGATACGTGTGGTGCTCTATGGAGGAGACACCGGTCCATACTCTGCTCCAATTGGAACATAGGAACATGAGAATTAGGAGCGAGAAGGGTAATTCAACCCTCGAGCCCACTCTGCCATTTAACACGATCATGGTTGATCTTATCCTGGTCTCAACTCCCCTTTCCTGCCTGCTCCCCATAGCCTTTTATCCTGCTTTTCATCAGAAACAGATCTATCTCCTTCTTGAATCTGTTGATTGATGCCGCCCCATTGCACTCTGAGATAGATTCACAACCCTTCGAGGGAAGTAGTTTTTCCTCGCCTCGGTTTTGAACCTCCCTCCTCTCACTCTATATCTATGACCTCTTGTTCTAGATTGTCTCACAAGGAGGAACATCTGTTCAATGTCCATCTTATCAATCCCCTTTAGCATGTTCTATATCTCAGTCAGATCCCCCCTCATTCTTCTGAACTCTAGCAAGTACAAGCCCAGCTACTCAACCACTCCTTATACCACAGCCCTTCCATTCCTGGAATCAATCTGGTGAACGTCCATTGAACTGCCTCCAGTGCCATCACATCCTTCCTCAAGTAAGGAGACCAAAACTGGACGCAATACTCCAGGTTTGGCCTCACCAGTGCCTTGTACAATTGTAACAACACTTCTTCACTTTTAAAATCTAGCCCTTTTACAACTGGGAGGCAGGGACAGGGAGGGGCAGGGGCAGGAGACAGAAAATGTAACCAGCTGGATGCAAATACAAACCTACCATCAGCCACTCCTTGATGCATAGAGCCCATGCACTGACCTGCCACAAGGCAAAGCACCCTGCACCAGATCATTCCCTTACAAATTCCCATTCATTTGGCTGAAAATCTGTTGACTTTGCAGATGTTCCAAAACACAGAGAACAAAAAGGAAGGTACTGGAGCTGAGAGAGATGGCCCTGTTTTAACACGGGGTTCAAATTAGTTTGTGAACGTTTTTGGTGAAACATAGCAAGAAATGAGATGAACAGATAGTGGGCAGCTTAACAGCAGGGAAAGAACAATGGGATAGAGCAGTACAGGTGCTACATTGCAAAGCTAGTACATTCTTTGGCGATAGAATGTGTAACATACTGGACAGGACAACAGAGGTGCTATTTTCTGCAGGTTAGGAAAATAGGGGATACACACTAGCAGATCAGTTACTGAAAATCCACCAGGAATATACAAGTCCCTCAGTAGTTGCCTGGTGCCCCATTAATAACTATTTGGTGCACTATTTTTATTCAGGCTGATTTTCAAGGAAACATGCAGAAGGCATAGTAACAGCACCATCCCAGAGAGAGTGCAGGAGTTCCAGCCCTGCCTCCAGCTCTGCATCAAATTCCTTCCAACTCAACGAGTGGCCAACTCCACACGTTCGGGGGCTATAAATAAGGCTGGTTCCGTTCTGGCAGTCCAAAGACCCCAGGACAGCACAAAGAGCGGTGATAAATCCCATGAACCAACATCCATGTACTACAGCAATATAACAACGGGGGATGGGGGGAACACTTCACCATGGACACAACCGTGACCTCTAACCAGCGGGACAGGGGTAAACTGCCCACTCACTATTCTTTACTCAGGCGGTCATTCTCATATGCCAATGGATCAGAGCACTGGATCAAGTCCAGATCCTTGGTTTACACTTATGATAAGAAACACACACACACACAGTCCTAACATGCCCCTGTCATTCTGAAGTCTCAAGCAAATGGTCACTAATGTAACAATATCGTTTGTCCTTTGCTGGTAATTTTTTTTGGGGGGGAAAAAAGGTGTGTCTCTGGTGTCAAATCCGAGTGCCACTGCTATTGAGGTCAACAAATCCACAGAGGGGGAGGGAGATGACTGAAGGAGGGAAAGGCAAGGTCTGCAGATCCTTGTTTGTGCCGTTCACACATCGTTCAGTGGTAACTGCATTTTGTGGCGAGATGAAGCCCACGATTGTTTGACATCAAGGGCATTTAATAAAAAAGGGAGAGGTAACACGGCAATGCAGAGGAGAGGCTCCAGCCCAGTGGATTTACCATCACACTGACCGCACCTCATCGGAGTTAGAGAAACCACACTCAGTTTCCAAAAATCACACCATAATTTATCTTAAAAACACCATCCCGCTGAATTACTTGGAGGGGCCGGCGGCGCTTGCCTGCAGGATTGCAACAATAGAATTTAAACGCAGCCCCCAGACAATAAGGACGTCAAGTCACAAGGCTCCCAAATGCATTGCACAGCGAGAGATAATTGTGGGAGTGTATGGGTTAAGTTCATATAGAACACAAATGTGCCTATCGTTAATTATCTCCCCAAAAATAGAAGCAGCATTAACTTGCTTCAAATGAGGGCAGCAAACTGAACTGGTGTTTATTGTCCTTTTTGGTTTGTGTGTGTGTGCGCGCTTTCTAAATTGTTCCTTTTAAGGGGGACGGTTCCTTGTGTGTGTTAGATATCATTTAATTGCGCAAGTAATCTCAATACATGGATCCCAATTCCACTTGGATGCTCCCGCACACTCTCACTGTCCCAGGGCGTGAATTTAAAGCCCTTTTTTTTCAAAAATCTGGAACAGATGGATATATATAAAATAATTTGCAGCAGCAAATAATGCCTAGTGAAATTTAAATCCACCCTGCCTCTTCTCTGGAGGAACCCCATCCGCGCACCGACACTGCAGAACACATCCAGAAATTAGAGAGGAAAAAAAAATTCTGCAAACAAAAATCCTGGAAGGAAATCAACTGCAAACATATACACAGAGAGAGAGAGAGAGCAAGGTATGCTCTGAAGTGCAGAGGCTCCCTTCATGCAGACCTGACAATGGGGTTTTAATTACATGCTCCATTGTATGGGAATCAGAACAATGGGATTTGTCCATTTGCCCAGATACCTTTCTCTTCCGATCCCGGGATCGTTTCCGATGCTTTTTGACCACTTTTTCCTCCTCGGTCGCAGCTTCCAGTTCCCGGTTTTTCTTGATGTGGGATGCAGCGTGAGCCATCCTGGACACGGATTAATATCTGACCAGATGCAACGGCTCGGCAAAGGTACAACAATCCTTGGCAACCTTGTACAGCCAGTGCTCTCAGCAACTGTGCTCCCCTGTCTCCCTGCTTGTAGTCACCGACTGAGGAATTAAAACGGTGGCAGGTAATCATCACTCAGACAAATGCAGGGGGGCTAGTGAGACATTTTTTTCTCTCCCTCTGTTGGGTTCCTTTTTATCCACCCCTGCAGCCGTTAGGAGGAGAGAGTACAGCCATTCTGATGCATTTGGAGAAAGTCAGCAGGGATAGTGAGGGCAGTATTATGGATATAGCCGCTCCTGCCACCAATTGGAACTGCCTAAGTGACTTCAATGAAGGGGGGAGAGGGAAAGAAGGGGGGGGGGAATCCTGCAAGGGGTAATATTTATATCAGGAGATGTATAAGTAAACAGCTAAACATTCACCCATTTGTTAACTCCCTGAACAGCTCTGAGAATGCTTTTGATTTTTGACTTGGAAATGCAGGCGAGGAGACACATCAAACATGCGATGCAGTAAAATAGGTCCGCTGATGCAGGGAGGAGATGCATTCCGTTTCAATTCCTCCCACACATTATTGTGTGTGTGTGTGGAAGCCTCATGTCCCGGGCAGCCCCACATTCTCCCCTAATCTGGCACATTCCACCACCAATCTGTGTTTCAATGTATCCCTCATGTTAACTGTGGCCAAAAAAAAAGCTTCCCCTAGCGGGCTGGCTCCTCACTGTGCACCGCACGGCAGATTATAAATATGTAATCACACCGGCTCACAACACAAAACGCTCCAGTTCTCAGGGCGATCCCTACAGCTAACCTCCAACCAGTACGGAAGGGTAAAAGAGAGACAGAGGGGGAGAAAAAAATCCTGTTTTCTCCAGAATGATACCATCCGCTTAAATATCCCCATTTGGAGCCACAATCATCCTTAAAATTATTTGATTGTGTTTTTTTTTGCCACCTGCGTCCGTGGTGCCACTGACTGCAGCTTTTGAATATTCATGATAGGTGGGAGAAGAGATGTGGAGAGTAACTAGCACAGGCCCAGAATGTAGTAATACCTGAATCTATAGATAGAAAATGGAGTTTTCGCCTTGGAATATGAAATGAACAGACTGCAGCAGTCATACAGCAGGGGCATCTCCACAAGCTGCCTAATTCCCAGAGAGAGACAGGGTAACAATGCCACAAATTGTTACATTCTTGTAGGCGACCAAACAAAAAAAATGACCATTGATAGCCTAGATAAAAGGATAATTATTAAATCCTTTGCTGTTGCCCAACAAAGGGTTGGACACAGTGGCACTTCTACATTTTCTTTTCAGAAAAAGGCTTCTTTTGGAACACGCTATGTGGCCAGAATGCTGCTTTTATTTATAATGCGGGCTATGGTTTATTAAGGAAAGGGGTGTGTGTATAATGCGGGCTATGGTGTATTGAAAGAAGGGGTTTTATTTATAATGCGGGCTGTGGTTTATTAAGGAAAGGAGGTTTATTTATAATGCGGGCTATCGTTTATTGAAAGAAGGGACTTTATTTACAATGCCGGTTGTGGTTTATTAAAGAAAGGGGGTTTGTTTATAATGCGGGCTATAGGTTATTATAGAAAAGGGTTTATTTATAACGCGGGCTATGGCTAATTAGGGAAAGGGGTTTATTTATAATGCGGGCTGTGGTTTGTTAAGGAACAGGGGTTTAATTATAATGCGTTATTATGGGTCATTAAGAAAAGAGGGTTTATTTATAATGCGGGCTATGGGTTATTGAAAGGGGATTTATTTATAATGCGAGCTATGGGTTATTAAGGAAAGGGTATTTTTCTTACCCCTTTTTTGGTTACATCAGCGAAATAGAGGAGCCCATTCCAGTGGGAGGTTGAGGGAGTGTGATACCCCTCTACCGCTGGAGGTAGAGACATGGCAAGGAAGGCTGTGCGAAATGAGAGTTATTAACGTTCGGTAATTTATTTAAGATATCAGTAAAGGTTTCTTCGTCAATGCATCGCCCCATCTAAAGGACGGTTATGTCAGTCAGCTCCCCTCTCACTGGGAGATCGTACTGCTGGGCTGCTAATGGTTACAGTGTGCACACAGTCCAAGTCTCATCCATCCTGCTTCCCGGGCACTGGCAGCGAAGATGATAAAAGCCAAATGGGTGAAAAGTGACCGAAATGGTGAGTCTTTACTCCACACGGAATGTTTAAGTGGCAGGGCACACTCCAGCCAAAACTGATGTCTGCGGTTTGACCGATTGTGAGAAATAAACGCATGATGCAGGCGAGGAACCGAGCCAGAGCAGTTTGTGTATCTGAAGTTCCCATTTGTCTGTTTTACATTGAAATGAGGATAATGACAGAGAGCAGCAAACACAAATCAGCATCAATCAGTAAATTGCAATAACAATGGCACTGATACATTAACCTGGAAATGACAAGTGTGTTATGTGACACCAAATGTTAAATTGGATACCTAATGTATGTATGGAGGGTGAGAGTATGTGTATGAACAAGTGTGAAAGCATGAGTGTGAGAGAATGTGTATGAGTGTGAAAGATTATGTGTGTGTGTGTGTGAGAGTGTATGTGTGTGTCTATATATTTGTCCTGAGAGGGTGTTTGGGGAGGGCGAGGAATGTTTATTTATGTATGGGGGGAAGAATGTGAATGGGAGAGTGTGTGGGGGAGAGAATGTATTTGTGTGCGTGGGGGGGGGGGGTGAGTGTGTGTGTGTGTGTGGGGGGGGGTGTTGTGTGTGTGTGTGGGGGGGTGTGGGGGGGGGGTGAGTGTGTGTGCGTGCGAGAGAGACATAGAAGTTTATGGCATGGAAATAGGCTCTTCAGTCCAACTTGACCACGCCACCCAGTTTTTAACCACTAAGCTAGTCCCAATTGCCCATGTTTGGCCCATATCCCTCTATACCCATCTTACCCATGTAACTGTTTAAACGCTTTTTAAAAGACAAAATTGTGCCCACCTCTACTATTGCCTCTGGCGACTCATTCCAGACACTCACCACCGTCTGAGTGCAAAAAATGCCCTTTTGTATCTCTCCCCTCTCACCTTAAACCTATGCCTTCTAGTTTTAGACCCTCCTGTCTTTGGCAAAACATGTTGACTATGTGCCTTATCTATGCCTCTTATTATTTTATAGATCTCTATAAGATCACCCTAAGCTCCTATGCTCCAGAGAAAAAAGTCCCAGTCTATCCAGCTTTTCCTTCTAACTTGAACCATCAAGTCCCAGTGGCATCCTAGTAAATCTTTTCTGCACCCTTATCCTTTCTATAATAGGGTGACCAGAACTGTACACAGTATTCCGAGTGTGGCCTTACTGTTTGCACAACTTCAACAAAATGTCCCAACTCCTGTATTCAATTTTCTGACCAATGAAACCAAGAATGCCAAATGCCTTCTTCACCAACCTGTCCATCTGTGACTTTCAACATGCTATGAACCTGTAGTCCTAGATCTCTCTGTTCTATAACTTGCCCCAACTTCCTACCATTACTGAGTAGGTCCTGTCCTGATTCAATCTACCAATCTACCTAATATTTATCTAAATTCAACTCCATCTGCCATTCATCAGCCCACTGGCCCAATTGATCAAGATCCCTTTGCAATCCTGGATAATCTTCTTCACTGTCCACTATGCTACCAATCATGGTGTCATCTGCAAACCTACTAACTATGCCTCCTAAATTTTCATCAAAATCATTAATACAAATAAGAAATAACAGTGGACCCAGCACCAATCCCTGAGGCACACTGCTGATCACAGGCCTCCAGTTTGAAAAATAACCCTCTACAACATCCTCTGTCTTCTATCATCAAGATGTGGAGATGCTGGCATTGAACTGGGGTAAACACATTAAGAAGTCTCACTATACCAGGTTAAAGTCCAACAGGTTTATCTGGTAGCAAAAGCCACTAGCTTTCAGAGCGCTCACTACTCCTTCTTCAAGTGAGTGGGATTTCAGAGAGAACCTTGGATTCATGTCACACTATCTGTAACCTCCACAACTTGCCTAGGCTTGCAAAATCTCACTAACTGTCCCAGCTGGAGACAATACACATCTCTTTAGCCTGTGCTTAACCCCCTCTCCATTCAAATTGTCTGTACCTTTAAGACTTGATTACCCGTAAAGACTCGCATTCCAACCATTATTTTGTAAATTGAGTTTGTGTCTTTATATGTCCTGTTTGTGAACTGAAATCCCACTCACCTGATGAAGGACCAGCGAGTGTTCCAAAAGCTTATTTGCTACCAAATAAACCTATTGGACTTTAACCTGGTGTTGTGAGACTTCTTATTCTGCCATCAAGCCAATTTTGTACCTCACTGTGGTTCCCATAGATTTAACCTTATTCAACAATCTACCATATAGTACCTTGCCAAAGGCCTTGCTTAAGTCCACGTAGACATCAACTGCTCATCTACTTCCTTGGTTACCCCTTCAAAAAACTCAATCAATTTCTTGAGACATGATTTTCCACTCACAAAGCCATACTGACTGTTCCTAATCAGTCTTTGCCTCTCTAATGCCTGTAGATCCTGTCTCTCAGAATATCTAACAACTTACCCACTACAGACATTAGGCTCACTAGTCTGTAATTCCCAGGCTTTTCCTTGCAGCCTTTCTTAAACAAAGACACAACATTTGCCACCCTCCAATAAAGAACGAAAAGAAGAAAATTACAGCACAGGAACAGGCCCTTTGGCCCCCCAAGCCTGCAGTGACCATGCAGCCCAACTGAACTAAAGCCCCCTACTCTTCTGGGAACCATATCCCTCCATTCCCATCCTTTTCATGTATTTATCCAGATGCCCCTTAAAAGTCACTATTGTATTTGCTTCCACTACCTTCCCCAGGCACTCATCACCTTCTGGTAAAAAAAACTTGCCTCATACATCTCCTTTAAACATTGCCCCTTGCACCTTAAACCTATGCTCCCGAGTAATTGACTCTTCCACCTGAGAAAAAGCTTCTGACTATCCATTCTGTCCATGTCCCTCATTATCTTGTAGACTTCTATCAGGTCGCCCCTCACCTCCATCATTCCAGTGAGAATAAATCAAGTTTCTCCAACCTCTCCTCGTAGCTAGTGCCTTCCATGCCAGACAACATCCTGGTAAATCTTTTCTGTACCCTCTCCAAAGCCTCCACATCCTTCTGGTAGTGTGGTGACCAGAGTTGAACACTATATTCCAAGTACGATCTAACTAATGTTCTAAAAAGCTGAACGTTACTTGCCAATTTTTAAACTTAATGCCCCAGCCAATAAAGACAAGCATGCTGCATGCTTTCTTGGCTACCTTCTCCACCTGCGTTGCCACTGTCAGTGACCTGTGTGCCTGTATACCCAGATCCCTCTGCCTATCGATACTCTTAAAGGTTCTGCCATTGACTGTATATTTCCTATCTGTATTAGACCTTCCAAAATGCATTACCTCACATTTGTCCAGATTAAATTCCATCTGCCATCTCTCTACCCAAACCTCCAACTAATCTATATCCTGCTGTATCCTCTGATGGTCCTCATCACTACCCGCAAATCCACTGACCTTTGTGTCGTCTGCAAACTTACCAATCAAACCAGTTACATTTTCCTCATATATATATATTATAAACAGCAAAGGTCCCAGCACTGATCCCTGAGGAACGCTACTTGTCACAGCCCTCCATTCAGAAACACTGAACGCTGCTACCCTCTATCTTCTATGATTGAGCCAGTTTTGTATCCACCTTGCCCGCTCACCTCTGATCCCATGCAACTTCACCTTCTGCACCAGTCTGCCATGAGGGACCTTGTCAAAGGCCTTACTGAAGTCCATGTAGACAATATTCACTGCCCTACCCTCATCAATCATCTTTGTCACTTCCTCGAAAAACACAATCCAGTTCGTGAGACATGACCTCCCCTTCACAAAACCATGTTGCTTCTCGCTAATATGTTCACTTATTTCCAAGTGAGGGTAAATCCTGTCTCGAAAAACCATCTCCAATAATTTCCTTACCACTGACGTAACATTGACCAGCCTGTAATTACCTGGATTATTCTTGCTACCCTTCTCAAACAAAGGAACAACGTTGGCTATTCTCCAATCCTCTGGGACCTACCCTGGAGCCAGTGAGGTTACAAAGATTTCTCTCAAGGCCCCAGCAATTTCCTCCCCTGCCTCTCTCAGTATTTTGGGGGAAATCCCATCAGGCCCTGACGACTTGTCTACCTTAATGTTTCTCAAGAAACCCAATATCTCTTCTTTTTTGATCTCAACACGATTGAAACTATCTACACATCTTTTCCCAGATTCATCACCCATCAAGTCCTTCTCTTTGGTGAATACTGATGCAAAGTACTCATTTGGTACCCCATCCATTTTCTCTGGCTCCTTGCATAGATCCCCTTCCTTGTCCTTGAGTGGGCCAACCCTCTCCCTGGCTACCCTCTTGCTCTTTATATATGTATGAAAAGTCATGGGATTTTCCTTAATCCTGCTGGCCAATGATTTTTCATGACCCCTTTTAGCCGTCCTCACTCCTTGCTTAAGTTTCTTTCTACTTTTCTTGTATTCCACACTTGCTTCTTGTGTTCCCAGCCTCCTAGCCTTGACAAATGCTTCCTTTTTCTGTTTGACTGGGCTCACAATACCTCTCGTTATCCAATGTTCCCAAAATTTGCCATACTGATCCTTCAGCCTTACAGGAATGTGCCGGCTCTGAATGCCTATCAATGTCGGCAATCTTTAGGCACCTCACCTGTGGTTAGCAATGATTGATTTAAATATCTCTGCTAGGGGACCTGCAATTTCCTCCCCAGCCTCCCACAACGTCCTGGGATACATTTCACCAGGTCTCAGGGATTTACCGACCTTGATGTGCTTTAAGACTTCCAGCACCGCCTTCTCTATAACACATACACTCCTCAAGACATCACTATTTATTTCCCCAAGTTCCTGAATATCCATGCCTTTGTCGACAGTAAACACAGATGAGAAACACTCATTTAGGATCTCACCCATCTCTTGTGGATCTGCACATATATGACCTTGTTGCTCCTTAAGAGGCCCTACTATCTCTCCAGTTACTCTTTTGCCCTTTATGTATTTGTAGGAACTCTTTAAATTCTCCTTTACCTTACATGCCAAAGCAATCACATATTTCCTTTTTGTTAACCTGATTTCTCTCTGAACTCTGTTTCAACCCCCTCAATATTTTTCAAGGGATCCATTTGTGTGTGTGTGTGCGCGAGCGCGAGGGAGAGGCGCGTGTGTGTGTTTGCGTGCAATCCTGCTCAACCACTGAAAGCTTTAGACAGCATTAGAAACATTTTTCTCAACTTATAGGTTTAAGAGTTCATTTATGCGCCTGTATATTTAATCACTCCATCATTGGCTGTTCTGCTTTCCACTCCCGTGGCCTCATCACCACTCTCTCCTTTTCTCAGCTGCTCCTAGAAAGCTCATTGTAAGATCAAGCTTTTGGCCAGATTCCTGATATCACCTTCTGTGGCCCAGTGTCAAAAATGTCAATGTTGTTATTGATATTGCTCTTGCCAGCTTTGATTACACGTGCTATACAACATGTCCTAACTAACTTGCAAAGACCAATCGACTCTTCAGCACTAATGACAAATAAAAATGCAGAAAATGCTGGATAGACTGAGCAGGTCTGGAAGCATCTGTGGAGAGCGAGACAGAGTTTACACGGAGTCCGAATGACACTTCTTCATAGACCTCAGCACTGGCAGGCCCCACTCAGCTACTTCCGGAGTCCAAAAATGTACAGGTTAGGTTGATTGGCCAAGCTAAATTGTGCCTTAGCATCAGAGGGATTAGCAGGGTAAATATGACAGGTTACAGGAATGAGGACCTGGGCGGAATTGTAGTCGATGCAGAGTCAATGGGCCAAATGGCCTCCTTCTCACTGTAGGAATCCAATGTTGAGAAAGGACTAAATGTTTCCCCTTCTGGGGCAATCTAGTTTAGATTTTTTTTTTAGTTTATTTATTATTGTCACAAGCAGTCTTACATTTACACTACAATGAAGTTACTGTGAAAATCTTCTAGTTGCCACACTCCGACACCTGTTCGGGTACACTGAGGGAGAATTTAGCACGGCCAAATGCACCCTAACCACCACATCTTTCGGATTCAGGGAGGAAACCAGAGCACCCAGAGGAAACCCATGCAGACACGGGGAGAACGTGCAGACTTTGCACAGGCACCCAAGCCGGGAATCAAACCTGGGTCCCTGACGCTGTAAGGCAGCAGTGCTAACCATGCCACCAGCTAGAACAAGAGATCACAGGTATAGGTTGAGAGATGGTAAATTTAAGACTGAAATGGGGGGGCACTACTTCTCACAGAGGGTGGCGAATTTGTGCAACTCGCTGCCCCATAGCACGGTGGAGTCGGAATCATTGAATGGTTTCAAGAAGGAGGTAGACATATTTCTGGTAAAAATGGGTTAAAGGGATGTGTGGAATGGGTAGGGATTTGGATTTGAGACCAGGGAGAGATGATATGATTGAATGGCGGAGCAGGCTGGAAGGACTAAATTTGCCGACTTCTGCCCAGACTTCCTATGTTCCTATCCATAGGACAGCGACAGCACGGAGGCAGCTGTGTTGCGATGGTGCTCACTTTCTGAATGGCTCACCGATTGCCATCCTCCTGTCTTCTCCCCATACTCCTGTCCTTCCTTATACTTAGTATTTGTTGGCTACCAACATCCTTTTGGAAACAGCCAGTGGGATATCTGTGTAAACCTGACTGCTGCCACAGTAATCTCCCTGGTGCCAGTGAGTATGTCGCCAGTGTGTAACAGAGCAGCTGCCACTGCCAGGTAGCTGGTCAAGCTTTGCAACTGAAGTGACAATCAGTTTCATCTTCCCTCTCGCACAAAATTAATTTCAGTCATTGAAGTTGAGCTGAATTGCTTCCAACTTTAAATGTTTGTGGTTTGCGCAAGAAAATGTATGCATTTAGGTTACAAATGCCACAAGAGCAAGTCAGAGGCTAGGAACACTGCGGTGAGTAACTCACCTCCTGACTCCCAAAGCCAATCCACCATCTACAAGGCACAAGTCAGGAGTGTGATGGAATACTCCCCACTTGCATGGATGGGTGCGGCTCCAACAACACTCAAGAAACTCAATACTTTCCCACTTGATTGGCACCACATCCACAAACATCCACTCCCTCCACCACCGACCCTCAGTAGCAGCAGTGTGTACCATCTACAAGATGCACTGCAGCAATTCATCAAAGATCCTGAGGCAGCACCTTCCAAACCCACCACCACTTCCATCTAGAAGGACAAGGGCAGCAGGTACGTGGGAACACCATTACCTGTAAGTTCGCCTCCAGGCCACTCACCATCCTGACTTGGAAATATATCACTGCTCCTTGGTAGTCGCTGGATCAAAATCCTGGAATTCTCTCCCTAACAGCATTGTGGGTGAACCCACAGCACGTGGACTGCAGCGATTCAAGAAGGCAGCTCACCACCACCTTCTCAGGGGTAACTAAGGATGGGCAATAAATGCTGGCCAGCCACGAACAAATAAAAAAATTAGGTCGGACCTTTCAGAACCTCGGGATGGTCCATTCACTTTAGAGTAAAAATACAGTCACTGTTGTGATGTAAGACACGTGGCAGCCAATCTGCCCACAGCAAGCTCACATAAACAGCAATCAAATAAATTACCTGAGAATGTTAGTTGAGGAATAAATATTTGCCAAATACACAATGCCACTAGAGAAATTTAAAACAAAACTCTTAGTGCGTGTCGCTGAGGCGGCACACTCAAAAACAACTGGAAGCCAAAGAGGCAAACTCAGTTAATGGCCTCAGTGATCCCACTTAATAATACTGTCTGCACACTTCATCAGCTACTTCGGTTCAGCAAAGGAGCAATTTCCTCAATAGCAAACTGCTTATCATACTAGCTCGGAGACCAGCTACCAGTCAACTTGAAGATTCTCATCCTGACGTCAGGCCTAGTGTGCACCAACCACTTCGTCACAATGATGGATATACTTACAGCCAACTGGTAACAAAGCTCCAGCAGGCATCTCCTGCCTCACTCTGTCCCATTGTGAAATTCATCAAACACGAACTGAGTGCCCAAATACAGGTCTCAAAGTCAATGGCTGTCTCGGAATAATCTCACGAAGCACCTGGTGTGTTTAACCACAACACAGGATGACTGGGTGGGAAAGACTCCCACACAGTGTCACTGGGGATGGGGGGGGCATCCCTGCACAGGGTCACTGGGGGGAGATTCCCATGCAGGGTCAGTGGTGAAGGACACCCCCCCACCCCACCCAAGCAGGGTCAGTGGCGAGGGACCACCCCCCGTGTGGGGTCAGCGGTGAAGGACCACCCCACCCCCCTGCAATGGGGTCAGCGGCGAGGGACCCCCGCCCAGTGTGGGGTCAGCAGCGAGGGACCCCCGCCCAGTGTGGGGTCAGCAGCGAGGGACCCCCCAGTGTGGGGTCAGCAGCGAGGGACCCCCCAGTGTGGGGTCAGCGGCGAGGGACCCCCGCCCAGTGTGGGGTCAGCAGCGAGGGACCCCCCCTAGTGTGGGGTCAGCAGCGAGGGACCCCCCAGTGTGGGGTCAGCGGCGAGGGACCCCCGCCCAGTGTGGGGTCAGCAGCGAGGGACCCCTGCCCAGTGTGGGGTCAGCAGCGAGGGACCCCCGCCCAGTGTGGGGTCAGCAGCGAGGGACCCCCCAGTGTGGGGTCAGCAGCGAGGGACCCCCCCCGTGCAGGGTCACTGGGGGGAGATCTCTATACTTTCTCTTTCATAAAGCATAATTGTGTGGATTTCAAAAAACAAGGAGTGTGCAATATTTGATTGCTCTGTCAATGTTATGAATGTTTTTAAAATATTTGCTGAAAATCTCCTGCTGAGTGTATTCCTCTCACTCAGTCACATGATCCAGCCTGAGCACTATCTGACATCAATCGCTCCCATTCAGCTGGGAACACACTTCCCTGCCAATCCCAACACCCAGTCTGGCACTTCACTGGATTGAAAGAGAGTTCCTTAGGAATACCAGCTCAGGAAGATGAGTTCTCAAGGGGCAGTGAGGGATGGCTGCAAATACTGGCTTAGTCACTGACACTTACATCCTATGACAGAATAGCCAGTCAGCCAGTCTCCCTGTAGTGATGTTTATATCCAACTTCCCTTTGCACATTAACTTTATGAGCTTGTGACTCAGATAACATTGGATAGCACAGATCAGACCTACTCCAGAGCCACGCTCTCCATCACTGCCTCCGTTTGTCTTGCTGAAATATTCTTCTTTTCCATTTACGGTAAAAGAGGCAGCACGGTGACACAGTGGGTTAGCACCGCTGCCTCACAGCGCCAGGGACCCAGGTTCAATTCCCAGCTTGGGTCATTGTCTGTGCGGAGTCTGCACATTCTCCCTGTGTCTGCGTGGGTTTCCTCCGGGTGCTCCGGTTTCCTCCCACAGTCCGAAAGATGTTCTGGTTAGGTCCATTGGCCGTGCTAAATTCTCCCTCAGTGTACCTGAACAGGCGCCGCAGTGTGGCGACTAGGAGATTTTCACAGGAACTTCATTACAGTGTTAATGTAAGCTTACTTGTGACACTAGTAAATAAGCTTGAAAAAATACTTAAACTTAAAAGCAGGATCACAGAGTTTGGGATTCCCCACACAAAAAAAACTCTGGTTTAGCTTTACATTTAATGCCAGCAATGCAATATTGTGGATCAATAAATCTAGGCCCCATTTCCTCTCCAACACCAGCGGGACTAAACTGATGACATCAAAATGCTGTGATGGTCACCCGTCATTCAAACTGAGTGAGGAAATTGCGGCCATTTCCCACCAAGTAAACTCCAGTGAGAAGATCTCATTCAGGTTAAGTCTTTATTTTAACCTTTCCTGTACGCCTTCCATGGGAGCCTTGAGTCCTGGCCTTCCCCAGACTCTTCCCACCACCATCACACTGCTGATGGGTGACTTCAAGAAAATCCGCCACACCCAAACCATCACCACCACCACCTACCCCCCCGCCCCAACCCTCTCAATCCACCAACACCCACACAACTTTAAACCTCATGACCACAAGTTAGGAGTTACAGGCTCGTCTTTAGTTAAGCTTAAGGTTAGTCCAACGTACCACATAGGGAGATAAACTTGGAAGGAGACAAGAGGAGAAATTTACAGCAATGATTTTTGAAATGAGTGATTCAGAAATGGAGAAGTCTTGTGACGCAGTGGGTAGTGCCCCTGCCTCTGGGCCAGAAGCTGCGGGTTCAAGACCCACACCAGGACTTGGGATATATTTATAATGTAGCCAAACAGATTGATCATCACTCTGCAAATCCTTCCAATGCAATGATGACAACACCAAAGATGCGCTGGTTAGGTGGACTGGCCATGCTACACTGTCCCTTAGTGTCGGGGGATTAGCAGGGTAAATATATGGGGTTAGAGGGGTAGAATCTGGACGTGATTGTTGTCAGTGCAGGCTTGACAGTCTGACTGGTCTCCTTCTGCAGTGTAAAGATTCTATAAGTTACCAACACGGCCAGCCATGTTTGACATTGATCTTTTTTCCATCATCCTTGCTGCTTAACGTAGTTCGACACTTCAAGAAAAGACATAATTTACCCCTTGAATGGCCAACTACTCAAATACGTAAACCATAAAATCGGGACTTCAAGACTATTTTCGTTGCCTGTATCCTGGTCCTGCTTCCATCATTGCAAATCTAACACCAGATGCGTCAAACTAATTTGAGAGCTGAACTTCCTCACAAGCCAAAGCCACAACACATTCAGAAGATGAGGAGAATTTATTTCACGCCATGAGTTATCATGATTTGGAATGCTTGTAAGGGTGCTGAAAGCAGATTCAAGAGCCACTTTCAAAAGGGAATTGGATATATTAGTTGAACAAGAAAAGAAATTGCGGTGCAGCGGAGAAGGAGCAAAGGAGTGGGACTAATTGGATAGTATTTTCAGAGAGCTATCAGAGGCACAGTGGGCTCCTTTTCTGTTGTATGATGTGAACGAAGAGCAGGAGGAGGCCATTCTGCCCTTTGAACTTGTTCCACCATTTAATAGGATCATGGCTGATCTGATAGTGACCTTAAATCTGATTCCCACCTAACCCCGATAATCTTTCACCCCCTTGTTTACCAAGAATCTATCCACGTCTGCCTTAATAATATCCAAAAGCTCTGCTTTTCAGGAAGAGAACTCCAAAGATTCCCAATGCTCAGAGAGAAAATAATTGACTTATCTCTTTTTTAAATGATGTTTAAATATCTCATTTTTAAACCGTGACCCCTGGTTCTAGATTCTCCTACAAAAGGAAACATCTTGTCCACATCTGCCCTGTCAAAACCCCTCTGGAGCTTATATGTTTCAATCAATATGATTTCAACACTGTCAGCCCTCATCTGCATAGGCCTAGGTGAGCAATCACTTGAGGTGAGGTTTACGGTCTTAAGTCTTTTACCCAGACTGGTTTCATTTTTGACCCACTGTGGGAATCATAGAATCCCTTCAGTACAGAAGGAGGCCATTCATCCCATCAAACCTGCACCGACAACAATCCCACCCTATTCCACAACCCCACATATTTTCCCTGCGAATCCCACCCCCGCCGAAACTTGGGTCAATTTAGCGTGGCCAATCAACCGAACCTGCACATCTTTTGAACAGTGGGAGAAAACCGGAGTAAACCCATGCAGACATGGGGAGAATGTGCAAACTCCTCCCAGACAGTGACCCAAGCCAGGAATCGAACCAGGGTCCCTGGCGCTGTGAGGCAGCAGTGTTAACCACTGTGCCACCGTGCCAGGAAGGATGAGGACAATGGCACAAAAGCTTAGGATTTGCCTGCAATTAAAAGCCATCTCCTAACCCATCCCATTACCCAGCCCTTTTTTAAAAAAATAAAGTGCTGATTAATCTGCTAACGTGTTTCAAACATCTTTGGGTTGGATTGTGCAGTCAGCGCTCATGCTCACTGTATACCTCAAAGAAAGATGCTCCCAACACCTTTCCCAACACCAGTTTACATATAATACCAAGTCAAGGAGAGCTCCAGCTGGACAGCAGCAATATCAACAAGCAAAATAAGCAACTAATCATATTAAGAACTCTCATTGACAGCAAGTCAGGAAGTTAAAAGCACTGAAACTGTTCGACCTTCATTACATTTTTAGATACTAAAATGAATTACGATTGATTTAAGATCAAAGCTTAAAATATCTTTTTATTTAATAGTGTTACATTAACACTGCAATGAAGTTACTGTGAAAATCCCCTCCAGTCAGTATTTGGGTACACTGAGGGAGATTTCACAGAATCCTACAGGTCTTTTGACCCATCGAGTCTGCACCGATGCACGAAAGGCCCCAAACTGCCCACCTAATCCCATTGCCAGCACTTGGCCCACAGCCTTGAATGCCAAGATCTCATCCCAGCACTCTTAAAAGAATGTGGTGCTTCCCACCTCCATCACCCTCCCAGTCAATGCATTCCAGACCGTCATCAGCCTCTGGGTGAAAAAGCGTTTCCTCAAATCCCCCCTTAACCTCCCACCCCTCACTTTTAACTGTGTTCCCTCGTAACCGACCGTTCAACTAAGGGGAAGGCTGCTCCCTATCTATGACCCTCATAATCTTGAACACCTCAATCAGGTCGCCCTTCAGTCTTCTCTGCTCCAGAAAACACAACTCATTTCGCATGGCCAATGCACCTAACCAGGACATCTTTCAGACTGTGGGAGGAAACCGGAGCACCCAGAGGAAACCCAGACAGACATGGGAAGAAGGTGCAGACTCTGCATAGGCAGTGACCCAAGCCAGGAATCGAAGCTGGGTCCCTGGTGCTAACCACTGTACCACCCCAAACTTCAATAAACTTTACTGTGAAATTTTTATCATGGTGGAAAAATTTGAAATTCCACAAATATGAAATTAGTTTTTCAGGGCCAGTGAGGGTGTTCAGATGTAATTATGAATTTCATACGCTTACGTAACTCATTCAGCAGGGTGCAACTTTTAAAAGGATTTTTACATTGAAAATAGTCTAAATCTGGAATGTTTCATCAACTCAGCGATTGCCTAGGAATTTCCCTCTTGGGAGATTTCACCAGCACATTCTCTGGAGGAGCCAGAATTTTCTGGTTATTCAGACTGGCAGGATCTTCTGGACCCGTGGACAGTGCAGCCCGGCATGGGCTCCCCAGCAGCTGGGGTGCCTTCAACGGGAAATCCCATTGACAATGGCGGAGCAGGAAGTCTCGCCACCTGCCAATGGCGGGTCACCTCCATGCAGCAGGAGGAGCTGAAAATCCCGCCACAGGATCAGCAACAGCGCCTTCCGGATCCCCATGTTCTCTACCGCATGTACAGACTTCCAAAAAATTCTGTCCATTTTGACGGAGTAGTGACCCTCCACAAACAATATAATCTATTAGATATAACCATGAGGCAGAGATGTTGGCATTGAACTAGGGTGGGCACAGTCTCACAACACCAGGTTGAAGTCCAACAGGTTTATTTGGAATCACAAGCTTTTGGAGCGCTGCTCCTTCATCAGGTGACTCAGTGCTCCAAAAGCTCGTGATTCCAAAATCAACCTGTTGGGACTTTAACCTGATGTTGCGAGACTTCTTACTGTTAGATGTAGAGAAAGGAATCAGCAGTGTTGTTAAGTGGATAATAGACAACTCAAACATAGTATCTGCACTTGTCAATCATTACTCTTTATGCATTAAGGATTAAGGGATTCCAGCTACAACTGAAGTCAGAAACACTCTGACGGAGCTACAACAGCCGACCTTTCTTGCCAATGTCCTTACTTTGTCCCCCACTTGCTGCTCCACTATGCCCTGACAGTTACTCATATTCTATAGTGGGGACCTACTGGTTTGTCATTCACGGTTCAGTATCAAAATCAAATGAGAGCAACCTCTTCACTGTTGGTATGTGACAATGTCACCAGTACTGCAGTCCTACTCACAGTCAAGGTTAACAAATCTACCTTTCTAACTCAAATGTGGAAAGGGATTAAGAGCTCTATTATCAACGGCAACAGATTCACGGGGACAGGAAATCCTATGTTTCACCTGCAATGCACGGATAGCTGCAACAATTACAGTGGACATATGGCAAGAAGTATGAAGTGATCCATTTTGGTAGGAAGAACAAGGAAAGACTGGGTATGTAGTGCTGTTCTAGCATTGCCGACCAGGGCTCCAGACGGTTCCATATACCAGGATCCCAGGACCAGTGGGGCCCAGCCCCTGTGTTTTTAACAAAGTTTGCGTTATCCACACTGAGCAGCCAGAGCTCAGGACCTGGCAGACTGCCTTGAAAAAAAAATCAGAACTTTCAGGCTGCGAGTTCCAACTTTTTGAAGCCAGTCCGTCAAGTCAATTTCATCTGTTGCTGTGCTGCTGATGGGAAGGGTGGGGAGGGGTTTGGAAGGAGTAAGAGTGGATTGGGAGGTTGGGGGTTGGTGCTGGGGGCCAGGCGGTCAGTGGGGGAGGTCATTGGAGAGATGGGTGAAAGAAAGAGGTTGGTGGCAGTGGGGACACAAATAATTTTTGCTTATAAAGCATATTTCTACTGACGTTTGAGACTCAAATGATTAATGCAGCAGGAAACAAAGTATTGACAGGTTAAAAATAATAGAGCCAGCATATTTTCTCCAAGAGCTCCAACATCTCAAAGTGTGGCACCATTTCCCTGGGAAAGACAATATAAAGGAATTACAGATTATGGAATTACAATGGGCCTCGTTCTGTGCTGTAACCATTCTATGATTCTAATTTCTGGAAGATCTTTGGTGCTTTATTCTAATCTGAATTCTGTTGTCAGTGACTGACCTTGTGCCAGTAGAGAAAGTGATGTTCCACCTCACTACCAATTCTTAAGACTTTCCTTATAACCTACCTCTCCGACCAGGATTTTGCTCACTATTCCTAACCTCTCCCTCTTTGGCTCCGTCTCAGTTCTTGTCTGATGGCAATTCTGTGAAGAGCCTTGCGACACCTTATTACCTTCAAGGTGCTATATAAATATAGGTGATTATTGTTGACACAGAAGGTTTTACAGCTCCCTCCTCCCATTCAGTCAGATCTGATACTCACTTCAGTCTCATACAGGATAGGGAAAGCTGCTAACATCTCTCCTGCATTTTCACCAGGCATCGCTGCTTTTCTCATCTCCTCTCTCGCCCTTTTCCTGAAGGCAACCAACGTCCTTCCTAGGCCGAGCGTCACCTGGTGACATTCCAAGTGGCATTATGCATGAGTAAAGAGCGAGTGTTGGTAAGCACTGGGAAGGAGAGGAAATCACAGCAAGTCCCCTGTCCAAAGTCCATTCACACACACTTCCAGCAACAGAAATCACCCAGTGTTCGGGCTCCAAGGGAGGTAAGAGTGGAGAGGGAGCTGGAGAAACAGCAGTGGGAAGGGAGGGAAATTACTGGCAGAGTGGAGATAGATAGATATTGCACTGGAGAAGGAGGTGGGGGGATGGCGGAGGCAGGACAGGAAAAAAAGAGTGCCAGTGTGAACAAGGACAGTTGGAGGGGAAGTGAGTATTCCTCCAACTGGGTGAAAGATTGGAAGAGGACTTCCTGAAAAACCAGGTTGGGATTGGGAGGCCAGTCTGCAAAGTAAGCTTCGGTGAAACGGTTGCCTGGTTATGAATATTCTGAGGTGCTTAAAGTGAACCAGAATATACTGGATTTGCCTGAAAAGTTTACCGCCAACTTAGCCCGAGCAACAAGTTGGGTTTCTGCTTCAGGCTTTCATGTTATACAGTTCCTTCCTTTAACACAGGTGAAGCAATAACAGGAATGTGTACAGTTTCAGTGACTGAGCTCACGAACCAACACACTTTCACAGCGGCACCATTATTAAATTGTCTATTATTTCGGGGTAGTTGCAAGGATTTTCTGACTTGTCATGTGAGGTCGTGGTCAGGATTCCTCGTAATCCACACATCTGTTTCCCATTGATTCCCTTGGTAATCCTGTTACTTGACACTGGGTTTAGAAACCATTACACTGATTTGTTTCAGACATCATCGGACATAATGCTTCGGCGTAGCTCCCATTACCTGTTCAGATGATTACATGTTGGCGTGACACAGATGTCAACATTTCCCTCCCATAGAAAGACAATATCGATTGTGCAGATTTTAATACAGAAATCTGCTACAAATGAGCTTTTGGTAATTTTTAAAAAATAATCAGTCGTTGCCCTAGAATCATGCTGACGGGGAGGAAGTGGATCTGAAGGAAGAGACTGCTCTTGGAGCAGGTAATAGTGCAGATTTACCGGAATAATACTGGGCTAAAATCAACACAACAGCGGCTGTTTGTTCCCTCTGACCTGTTTCAGCTTTCATAAAGATCAGCTGATCTGTGGCCAAGCTCATAAACTCACCTTTGCTTCAAAACTCTTAATACCTTCAATCTATTATTTCCCCAGTCTTAAAATTAATTAGAACATAGAACATTACAGCGCAGTAAAGGCCCTTCGGCCCTCGGTGTTGTGCCGACCAGTGGAACCAATCTAATGCCCCTCTAACCTAAACTATTCCAATGTTATCCATGTGTCTATCCACTGACCATTTGAACGCCCTTGAAGTTGGCGAGTCCACAACTGCTGCAGGCAGGGCATTCCACGCCCTTACTACCCTCTGAGTAAAGAACCTACCTCTGACATCCATCCTATAATTACCACCCCTCAATTTAAAGCGATGTCCCCTCGTGTTAGCCATCACCATCTGAGGAAAAAGGCTCTCACTATCCACCCTATCTAACCCTCTGATCATCTTGTATGCCTCAATCAGGTCATCTCTCAACCTTCTTCTCTCTAATGAAAACAGCCTCAAGTCCCTCAGCCTTTCCTCAGAAGACCTTCCCACCATACCAGGCAACATCCTGGTAAACCTCCCCTGCACCCTTTCCAATGCTTCCACATCCTTCTTATAACGCGGCCATCAGAACTGTACGCAATACTCCAAGTGCGGCCGCACCAGAGTTTTGTACAGTTGTAACATGATCTCACAGCTCCAAAATTCAATCCCTCTACCAATAAAAGATAACACACCGTACGCCTTCTTAACAACCTTATCAACCTGGGTGTCTCTCAATTAAAAGCGAACTGTAAAAGTTCTAAATTCATTTTCTTATCACAATCATGAAAAAGCTAATGCCACAATCGGTAGCAATAGCTCTCTCTATTAACCCCATCATTTTTCTTCATTCATTCGTGGGATATGGGCATCTCTGGCTGGGCCAGCATTTATTGCCCATCCCTAGCTGCCCTTGAGAAGGTGGTGGTGAGCTGCCTTCTTGAAACATTGCAGACCACGTTGATCCACAATGCCATTAGGGAAGGAATCCCAGGACTTTAACTTTAATACAAAGAAGGTTACGTACCAACTGACTCAAGAACAGCTTCTTCCCTGCTGCCATCAGACTTTTGAATGGGCCTACCTCGCATTAAGTTGATCTTTCTCTACACCCTACCTATGACTGGAACACTACATTTCGCACCCACTCCTTCTCTATGAACGGTATGCTTTGTCTGTATAGCGCGCAAGAAACAACACTTTTCACTCTATCCCAATACATGTGGCAATAATAAATCAAATCAAAATATATTTCCAAGTCAGGATGGTGAGTGGCTTGGAGGGGAACCTGCAGGTGGTGGTGTTCCCAAGTATCTGCTGCCCTTGTACTTCTAGATGGAAGTGTGGTGGGTCTGGAAGGTGCTGTCTGAGGATCTCTGGTGACTTTCTGCAGTGCATCTTGTAGATGGTACTCACTTGCCTTGCTATGTTGAAAACCCTTCTGTCAATCACTGCTTACTCCTCTAAATTCCTGCAATACACCCCTAGTTTGTGTCATCTCTTCTTGAAGCTTATCCCTTGGAATCCAGGTATCATTCTGGCAAACCTATGCTGTACTGTCTCCAGATTCCAGATGTGGTACCCACAGGACAGATCACTGCTTTGTAAATGTGTGTGAATAGACTTTGGTGCATGCAGCAATGGGGCCGATGCAATCTCCTCTCCTTCCAAATATTTCTTAGCCTTACCAGCACTCGCTCTAGGTGTAGTCTAACATTGTGTAGCTGGGGTGTAACTTCTATTCTCTTCAATTTAGCCCTTTAAATATATTAATCACTTTCCAAACCTCACGATGACACGTGAACAATTTTTTTTTCATTCATTCATGGGAAATGCGCGTTGCTGCCTGACCAGCATTTATCGCCCATCCCTTGAACTAAGTGGTTTGGTTGGCCATTTCAGAGGGCAGTTGCAAGTCAACCACATTGCTGTGGCTCTGGAGTTACATCTAGGCCAGAATGGGCAAGGATGCAGATTTTCTTCCCTAAAGGGCATTAATGAAGCAGATGGATTTTCCAACAATTGACAGTGGTTTCATGATTATCAATAGATTCTTAATTCCAGATTTTTTTTTATTGACTTCAAATTCCAGCATCTGCTGGGGTGGGATTCGAACCCGGGTCCCCAGAACATTAGCTGAGTTTCTGGATTTATAATCTAGCAATAATAGCATTAGGCCATTGCCTCCCCTGTGTACCTGGGTACCCAAGTCTCTATGGATCACCACTTCTTCTAGCTTACGTCATTTGGAAAGTACCTGTTCTATCATCTTTGTTCCAAAGTGGTTGTCCGCACACTTACCTACGTCGAAAACTATTTGCCATGGTTTTGTCCATTCACGTCATCTATCAACATCTCTTTGTGATTGTATGCACCCATCTAGGCTGCTTACAATGTGCCATCAGCAAATTTGGATATGTGGCTCCCCATCCAATCATTTAAATCATTGATGACTACAGTGAATGGTCAAGCCCAGCAGAGATCCCTTTGTGACACCTCTAGTCACATCCTGTCACTAGGAGCACCTTTGCATTAGCCTGATTCCCTGACACCTCATGCACCATCAATTTCCTAACTAGGTCAAAAATTACCTTCAGTTCCATTAACTTCAACTTGAGTTGACAGTCTCTTTCTAGGGATTTCATTAATTAACTTTATTAGTTTTTTTAAATGTCTACTGAAAGTCTACATAAATAACATTTATAGATATTCTCCTTTCCATTACTTTAGTCACCTCTTCAAAAATTCAGTCGTGGTTTGTCAGGCGCAGTCTGCCCTTTAGAAATACATTGCTCTGATCCGCTGGAAAATATTCAAGGTATTCAGCAGCTCCATTACTAATTATAGACTCTGGAAATGGCCTGACAACAGATGAGAGGCCAACTGCTCTATAATTCCCTGGTTTCCCTCTCTCAACACTCTTAAATAGGAGAGCAAAATGTAATTTTCATTTACTGTTTGCAGTGACTGTGAAAATCCCCACTTCTCACCTCTTTCCTTCAAAATCCAAGGATGAAAACTATCAGGTCCTGGGGAATTTGTCACTCTGGGCAGAATTTTCCTGTCCCGCCTGCCATGGAAAAGCAGGCAGGGTATGGACCATAGAAAGATCCGTTGACCTCGAACAGGATTTCCTGGCCTTGGGACAAACAAGGCCAGAAAATCCCGTCCTTTAACCACATTATTTTCTTCATTAGTGTTTCTTGGCTTGCACATATTTTGGTGAACTCCCACCGCACTATTTTCTTTCGAATGTCCGGCACGCTATCTTTGCCCTTTATCGTACAAACTAGTGGAATGATTAAACCTCTCCACCGTTTCCGCATTTACAAATAGGGGTTGCCAGCCCTCCAAGATTGGCCTGGAGTCACCAGGGATCAAAGACCAACCTCCAGCTGTGTACAACCCTGGAGAAAAATCATCGGGGCGTTAAAAAGAATAGTTTTTTACAAATGTTTTGTGAGCATTTCTCTTCACCAGATATAAAAATATCGAAAATGGGAAAAAAGACTGTTTGGTTGACAGTTAAATGTCATCCAATTGGATAATGACTCTTTTGGCTTTCCAACCAATGAAGGGAGGCAGTTCGTCACAAGGATGGGTCAGTTGGTCAAATAATGGCTGCAGCATGGAGATAAGTCAAAGAATGGTATAGCACACGAACAGGCCCTTCGGCCCACCAAGCCAGCACTGATCACATTGTCCTACCTAGACCAACCGCCTGTATCCCTCTGTACCCCGCCTGTTCATTTGCCCATCCGCGTAAGTCTTAAATGTTGCTAACATATCTGCTTCAATCACCTCACTTGGCAGTGCATTCCAGGCCCGCACCACCCCGTGTGTAAGAAACCTACCCCTGCACATCTCTACTGAACCTTTCCTCCCTTATCTTGGACTTGTGTCCACTTTTAATTGTCGCCCGAGGAAAAAGCTTCCAACTGTTCACCTTATCTGTGCCCCTCATAATTTTATAAACTTCGATCAGGTCCCCCCTACCCCACACACACACACACCCTTCATTTTCATACAGTGAAATCTCCATGCATTCATTTAATCACAACTGACAACCCTAAGTGTCACTTACCCAGTTTTGAAGGGATACATTCATCGTGCTTCTGACTATCTCCTTTTTGCCAAAACAGTTGCAAAAATTACATTTGATTTTGTGTTGCATGTTTCTTTTCATATTCTCTTTTGTGTTAACTCTTACTATTCATTTTGTCACCATTTGCTGTTCTGTGTCTCTCTTTCTATCTCTCCCAGTCACCAGCTATTCAATCAATTCCTTTTTACTTTTTTTTATTCATTAATGGGAGGTGGGCGTCGCTGGCTGGGCCAACATTTATTGCCCATCCCTGAGAGTCAACCACACTGCCTTGGGTCTGGAGTCACTTGTAGGCCAGGCCAGGTCAGGACAGCAAATTTCCTTCCCTAAAAGGATATTAGTGAACGAGATGGGTTTTAATGACAATGGTTTTGTAGTGACTTTTAATTCCAGGTTTTTACTGAACTCAAATTTCACCATCTGCCGTGGTGGGATTTGAACCCTGGTCCCCAAGAGCATGACTCTGGCTCTCTGGATTACTAGTCCAGCCTCAATACCACTGCCCCCCTGCATTGTTCATGACTTTTAGTTGTCCATGACTTCTTTTTTTAAAAAGATGGATAGATATTCCCCTTTTCCTTATGAAATCTTGCTGACCTAGAACAGAAGTCGGGAACTCAAGTCCTGTACACCTCAGAGTTCCCGCCTTTGTGCAGACTGGGAATGGGGTGCAGATGTACAGACACACTCTTAAGTTCTTTGGACCAAGAACGCAGCTCACCAGCACAAAATAAATGGTGGCAAACCCAGGTCATGTGACTGGGAGTGGAGCACCATTGTAGACAAGTATCGCAGACAGAGGACTGGGTGGGGAAAACAGAGAGAGGTCTCAGAAGAAGAGTCTCCGAGAAGGGACAGGGTCAGGAAGAGGTCCCAGTTAAGTTAAAAAGGAAGAGGAACGGAGAATGGGGTTCCAAGCAGGATAAGGGCAGGCTTTAAGTAACAAGGGCTCAGGAGACACCCTGGCAATCAGCAAGAACTTAGGAGAAACCAAGGGTTATCAAAGAGGGCTCAGAAGAAGCCCTAAATATCCAAGGAGGCAAGGGGGGGTTGTGGGCCATCGGGACAAAGATATGCCTTTGGAACAGTGATATTTCGCTTGACACTACTGAAGAGCTGAAGTTTTGCTTCTGAGTTGATGATTGAGTACATACTCAGAAATCCTGGAGGAGTCAGTCTTGGGAGATGAGAGTGACACGCTGCAAGATGGGCCATCACTGATGCTGTCCATGTTGGAGCGACTCTTGGACAGAATTCCAAGCTGAGAACTCCAAAGTTGGAGAAGGAAATTCCTTGTGTGAGAGGCAGAGTTTCACAAAATTGATTGACTCACAGTGTTTACTGATGACTGGTTGGGTTGAGAAATCCACAGACTGTGTCCTGGTCATATTTGCCATTTTAGATGCAGTGTGGTACGTCTGACTATAGTTTGTTGGTTAATTCACAAGTAATTAATATAAACACTGAACGTTAGAGTATGATATAGACATGAATGGGATCTTCTGGCCATGTCCACCACTGGGATTGTCTGGATCCACTGAAAGTCGATGAACTCTTGGCTGGTCTGCCGAATCTCCCGCAGCGGGTCCTGCCACAACGGGGCTGGAAAATCCCAGCATTTGTAAACTGTTTTCTTTTTCTGACCTTGTAGAGCAAGGTTTACTTTTGTTTGTTTATTCCATTTGCAAATGTCCTGACTCTCAGACTTTATCTACTTTGAACAAATGTTACTGATCCCTAGGCAGATCTGACCAGAAAGAAGGGGCTTTGGCCCAGGATAGTAACACCCCGAAGAGTATAAACTGCCTCTTTATCACAAATTCATTTTGAATACTTCTAACTGAAAATGCCCATAACATATTTACACAGTTTTCTACAATGTCTCTGTCTCATCCCACTGAAGTCAGTCTTAGCTAAATCAAGAATCTTAAGTCACTGTTTTGTGTTTCTCTCTTTCCAACATCACATTGATCTCAATTACATTGTGATTGCTATTAGATAAATGCTCCCAGATAGCTTTAACTAGATTTGTCCCATTACCAGATCTAATTATGGTCTGTCCTCTTGTTGATTCCACACCATCCTGTTGCAGGGAACGATTCTCAACGCACTCAAGAAATACTCAACGTTTTAAACATTTCTCTGCTTTTCCAAAATCATGTGACGTTTAAACTCCCCCCCCCCTCCACCCCATTTTGATATTTGCCGGCCTAATTCAGCATTTATGCAATCTACCATTTCACAGTTATAACCAGAGGACTGATTCTCAACTCCCTCTGCTTACATCATTTTCTACTTCTTAATTTTACCCATGAAGTAGACACTGCCTGCTTTTACCACTCATTATATTCTCTCATGTCATTTAACAAATTTCATCTTAAACCATTCAGGCAACTGCTCTCCCTCCGCCACTCTCCCTATCCTTCCAGTAAACATTTTCACCAGGTACCGTCTATTCACTTTCTAGTCTTGATAGTCTTACAGCCAGCTCTCATGAAATGGAAGCCTTCTTCCCCACACCATTATTTCAACCGTATGTTCAACTCCTCGATGGCACAGTGGTCAGCACTGCTGCTTCACAGCGCCAGGGACCCAGGTTCAATTCCTGGCTTGGGTCATTGTCTGTGTGGAATTTGCACATTCTTCCCGTGTCTACGTGGGTTTCCTCTGGGTGCTCCGGTTTCCTCCTACAGGCCAAAGATCTTCAGGCTAGGTGATCGGGCACACTGAGTTGCCCCTTAGTGTCCCAAGATGTATAGGCTAGGGGGATTAACAGGGTAATTCCGTGGGGTTACGGGGCTAGGGCCTTTGAATGAGATGCTCTGTTGGAGGAGAGTGAGTGCAGACTTGATGGGCTGAATGGCCTCCTTCTGCACAGTCGGGATTCTATGTTTTATCTGCTTATCCCTCTGACAATGTGCACGTGGCTCGGGTAATAATAGAGATTGTAAGCTTTGAGATGCTGTTAGTGAGTTAGCTTAGTTCTGAATACTCTTGGAACAGAACCTGAACTACAACCAGTCCCTCCCTCTCCAATATTCTTTCCCGTCAGTTGGCGATATATAGGTACATCAATATACGTAGAACAGTAGGGCTTATTAAAGACCAACAAGGTAATGGTGGGGAAGGTACAAGAGTTGGGCATGTTCCTTTGATTTGATTTGTCACGTGCATTGTAATACAATGAAAAGTATTGTTTCTTGCACAGTATACAGGCAAAGCGTACCACTCATAGAGAAGGAAAGGACAGAGTGCAGAATGTAGTGCTCCAGTCATAGTGAGGGTGTAGTGAAAGACCAACTTAATGCGAGGTAGGTCCATTCAAAAGACTGATAGCAGCAGGAAAAAGCTGTTCTTAAGTCGCTTGGTACGTGCCCTCAGACTTATGCCTCTTATTCCCAATGGAAAAAGGTGGAAGATAGTATGTCCAGGGTATATAAGGTCCTTGAGTATGTTGGTGCTTTTCTGAGGCAGTAGGAAGTGTAGACAGAGTCAATGGATGGGAGGTTGGTTTGAGTGATGGATTGGGCTTCGTTCACGACCCTTTGTAGTTCCTTGCAGTCTTGGACAGAGTAGGAGCCGTACCAAGCTGTGATACAACCAGAAAGAATGCTTTCTATGATGCATACTTCTTGAATACTTTGTGCCTGTCCTCACAGAAGAGGGGAACGATATAAATATTGTAGTTTGGAAGGAGAGGTTTGAAATATATTTAAACATAGTGAGGGAGGAAATGTTGACGTGTGGAGCACCTTTGAAAGTGGATAAATCATCAGGTCTGGATGAAAAGTATCCTAGGCTCTGAAGCGAGGGAGGAAATAGTGGATGCTCTGAACATCATTTTCCAATTTTCTCTGGATTGTAGGGCTGGTACAGGTGGACAGCTCACATCATTGACAAGGCAAAAAAGGATAGTCTGAGTAATTACAAACCAGTCTGCCTAATCTCAATAATGGGCAAATTATTGGAAAACAATTCTGAGGCATAAATCTCCATTTAGAAAAATGCAAAGTAATCAGTGATGGTCAATGTGGATTTGTTAAGGGAAGGTTACATCTAACTAACGATTGAGTTGCTGATGTGGGAACAAGGTGGGGTCACGTTTGCTGGAACCTACACGGATTTTATCCAGAATCAGTGAGATCCTTCATAGCACTGGGTTCAACAGGATGCAGATCACCATTCGGGAAGTTCAATTTCGATGGACAGGCCACATGGATGGTAACTGAATCCCCAAACAGTTCTTCCATAGGGAACTGTGTCGAGGCAAACATCAAGGTGATCAAAACAAATGCTCCATGGATACCAGTCTTCCTCAAGAGTCTTACAAGCTTCAGCATTGCAGACCACCTCATGGTCAAGCCATGTGAAGGCACGCACATTAACTTCCATACGTTTCGAGGACCATCTATGTGAAAGTTGCAACGCCCAGCATGACCAGAGGAAGGCGAGCTCGAGTTCACACAGCAGCAGAGGTGCTCCGAAGCAGCAACAAGAACATGAACAGTTCAGTAGATGTAAATGGGCAAATGAGAATTCACAATGATGGAGTCACTTACAGTTGGACATACACCAATAACAAGAAGTCTGCCACCAGCACATGGATCTTAATGATGCTTTTGCTAAGGCCCCATTTGGCAGATTCAACAGAAGTTTATGGGATCCAAAGGAAAGTTGCAAATTGGATCCAAAACTGCTCAATACCAAGGAGCAAAGATGGATGGGTGACTGGAAAGCTGTTTCTAGTAGGGTTGATGTGGAGATGCCAGCGTTGGACTGGGGTAAAACAAAAAGAAATCTCACAACACCAGCTTAAAGTCCAACTTTAAGTCCAACTGGGTTGGACTTTAAGATGGTGTTGTGAGATTTCTTTCTGTTTTACCCCAGCTGAATGCCAGCATCTCCACATCACGGCTACCATCAACACCGCAAACTGCCGGTTCCAAGTGGAGAGGATCTCCAAGAAGATTGCGCATATCGGGTTGGACTTTAGCTGGTGTTGTGAGATTTCTTTCTAGTGGGGTTCCACAAGGCTCAGCATTGATACTTACACACAAGAAGCAAGGGATCCAGTGATTCAGACTTAAATGTATGGGACACGATAAAGTAACTTGCAGAGGATACAAAACATGACCATGCAACTGATAGAAAGAAAGACGTAGACTTCAGAAAGAATGGGTTGCTCAAACGTTGCAAGGGGAATTCAATTGGACATGTATTACATTTACATTTGGTATTACATTTGGGAAAGACAAACAAGGCAGAGGAATACACAATAAATGGTAGGACACTGAACATATAAAGGTGCCATGGAAACTTGTCCACAGATATTTGGAAGTAGCAGGACAGTTAACTAATGTTATTATAATGCACTTGATGTGTTGTAACCTGTAGGGTAATGGCAAGGGCTGGAAAGTGGTATAAGGTTGGATAGCTATTTTTCAGCCAACACAGATATGATAGGCTGAATGGCCTCCTTTTAGAGACATAGAAAATAGGAGTGGACCATTCAGCCCTTTGAACCTGCTCCACCATTCATTATGATTATGGCTGATCCAACATCCATCCCATCCATTTTCCTGCCCTTTCCCCGTAACCCATGATTCCCTTACTGATCAAAAATCTATCTCTGCCCCCACAGCTCTCTGTGACAAGGAGTTCCAATGACTCTCAACCGTCAGAGAGAAGAAATTCTGCCTGACCCCAGTCTTAAATTGGCACCCCTTTATTCTGAGACTATGCCTTTGTGTTTTAGATTCTCCCATGAGGAGAAACATCTTCTCATCATCTACCCTGTCAAGCTCCTTAAGAATCCTACATGTTTCAATGAGGTGACCCTTCATTCTTCTAAATTCCAATGAGTGGAGTCCCAACCTGTTTAACCTTTTCTTACAAGCCAATTCCTCCATTCTGGGATATTCTAGTGATCTTTCTGAACTGCCTCCAATGAAATAATACCTTTCCTTAAATAAGGAGACCAAAACTGCTCACAGTACTCTAGATGTGGTTGCACCTTGTACAGTTGCAGCAAGATTTCCCGACCGTTATATTCCAACCCCCTTACGCCAACATTCCAATAGCCTTCTGATTCCCTGCTGCATCTGTGCACGAGCTTTGTGTTTCATACACAAGTACCCCCAAGTCTCTTTATGTTGCAGCTTTCTGCACTTTTCCTCCATTTAAATAATACTCTTTTGTTCTCCCTTCCAAAATGAACTTAACTTTTTCTCACATTATAATCCACTTGCCCGCTTACTTAACCTATCAGTATCTTTTGTAGACCATATCTCCCCCTCAACTTGCCTTACTAGAAAATTTAGTTACAGTGCATTCACTTCCTTCCTCCAAGTTAATTAATATATATTGTAAACAGTTGTGGCCCCAGCACTGATTCCTGTGAACCCCACTGGTTACAGGTCACCAATTTGAAAAAGAATCCTTTATCCATACTTGCACTTTCCTGGTCATTAGCCAATTCTCTATCCATGCCAATAGAATACCTCCATGGGACCTTATCTATTCACTGGAAGTTCTAATACAACACATCTACTTGTTCCCCTCTATTCAGGCTGGTTGAAACTTCCTTCAAAAACTAATACATTAGTCAGACATCATTATCCTTTCATGAAGCCATGCTGACTCTGCCTGATTAGATTATGATTTTCCAAATGTGTTGCTGTTACTTCCTTAATAAGTGATTCCAATATTTTTACAACAATAGATGTTAGGCTTGATTAGTTTATAGTTCACCTGCTTTGTGTCTCCGTCTCTTTCTGAATAGGGATGTCACACTGGCAGATGTTCAATCCTCTAGTACTTTGCCAGAGTCAAAGGAAAGATTTTTGGAAAATTACAACCAGCACATCTACTATGTCTGTAGCTACTTCTCTTTGGATCCTAGGATGCCTGCTCTCAGGGCTAGGGAACTCAACTGACTTTAACCCCATTAGCTTGTTTAATATTTCATCTAGTGATGGAGATGGTAATTAATTCCTCTCCTATATTCTTTATTATTAATGGGATGTTTGAAGTATTTTCCACCATAAAGACTGATGCAAAATATCTGTTTAACTCCTCTGCCATTTCCTTGTTCCCCAAAACTATCTCACATTCATATCCATTTATCTTAATTGGTGCCATCAGTTCATTTACCTCATGCCAAACGCTTCTTACGTTAAGATACAAAGCCTTTTTGCCATTTTGAATCATCCTAACTTTTCTTTGTACTGAGGCCCATTTGCTGCTCACACTTGATTACCCTGTCTCCCATTTTTGCGTTCTATCGTTCTTTCATTGATTACTGTCCTTCTTTCTCCTTCCCTTGTCACCCTGCTTAGATTCCCATCCCTCGGTTATTCTAATTTAAATCCTTCCCAACCACACTACCAAAATACTCACCCTAAGACATCAGTCCCGGTCCTGCCCAGGTGTAATCTGTCCAGTTTGGACTCGTCCCACCTCCCCCCAGAACTGGTACCAATGTCCCCTTTGCACCATCTTTCCAGCCATGTATGTCTGCTACATCCTGCTACTTCTACTCTGATCAGCAAATGGTACAGGTAGTAATCCTGAGATCACTACCTTTGAGATTCTACTTTTCAACGTACTTCCCAACTCCCTATATTTGGCTTTTAATGGCCTCATCCCTTTTTTATCTATGTCACTGGCACTGATGTGTACCATGAACAGTGATTGTTCACCCTCCTCCTCCAGAATGTCCTGTGCCATTCTGGGACATCCTTGAACCTAGCACCAGGGAGGCAACATATCATCCTGGAGTCTCATTTGCAGCCTCAGAAATGTCTATCTATTCCCTTTACAATTCAACCTCGTACAATTATTGTATTCCCACACTTTCTCTGTACATTCTTAAGCTGATGATATGGAGATGCCGGCGTTGGACTGGGGTGGGCACAGTAAGAAGTCTCACAACACCAGGTTAAAGTCCAACAGGTTTATTTGGTAGCACAAACTTTCGGAGTGTCACTCCTTCTTCTGGTGAGTGATTCACTCACCAGACACTCTGAAAACTTGTGCTACCAAATAAACCTGTTGGACTTTAACCTGGTGTTGTGAGACTTCTTACCGTTCTTAAGTTCCCACATGTTTGAAGTTGAGACAGAGAGGATAAAAGCTAATAAGTTATGTTAGACCTAGATAAAACAATAGTTTGCCCCAAACTGGTTATTGTGTCAAATTCTGATTGCCACACATTAGGAAGGATTTTTTTTTTAACCAGAACAGGAGGTTTGGACAGACTGCAGAAGTTGGGCTGGTCTCTGCGCAGCAAAGCAAGCAAAGAGGAGATTTAATAAAAACGTTCATTTCATCTATCTTCAGGAGCTTGAAGAGAAACACGCTTCCAATGGTTGCTAACCAGAGGACACAAATGTAAAGTGATTGACAAAAGAACCAGAGGCAAGAGGAGCAGAAGTGTTTTCATTAGGATTCAGAAGGCACAGTTGATTGGGGCGCTGGACACAAATTTAATAAAAGTCTTCATGGGGTAATCGGATAAATACCCTAGGGGGAAAACAAATCACAGCGATATGGGGAAAGAGCACAGAAGCAGGACAATTATCCTTCAAAAGGAGTAGCACAGGTTTGATGCACGGAGTGGCCTCTTCCTGTGTTGCACAGTGAGTTGAGGCAGGGTGGTGTCGGAGGATGCCGCAGAGTTGGAAGTAGATGCCCGTAATGTAAATATTAATCCGACATCCATCCCAAAGTTAAATGCATCACCAAGCCTGTAAATTATCCCCGATTTCATCCCAATACCCATTGCACTAAAATGAATTTGATACTCATTTTGGGGAAAGGGGATATCTTTTTTCTTTTGTGTCTTCAATCTCCCCCTCTCCATCCAAAGTGATTGTCTTTGAAAAGGGCCATTCAGCCCATGCACATCTCCACAAGCCACCCAGTCCAATATCATCCCCCCTTTCACTCACCTATAACAAGCTATCAGATTAAACTTTAGGGGAGAATTTCACATACAATAGTTCAAATGGGCCTGCGCTGCCGCTCCTCTGAGTACAACAGTCTCACACAGGCAAGGGAAGTCTTTATTAAAACTATTGCACTATAGAGGCTTCCAGCTTACAAGGCTGATGCTATGATGGTGTCTTGCAATGTGATTCAAAGTAGATGGGAGAGGGCTGAAGAAAGAGGTCAGAAGGGAAAACTACCCTGAAGCTTTGTATCACACAGCACGGCTGCAGTAACTGTTATTGAGCTCACTAGGCAGGAGGGGACCAGGTTATATTCAAAAGACACTCAACGGGACCAAGAATCATCATAGGCTCTTCGGATACCTGGGCGTGGTGGCAAAGCACTGTGGGAGGACACCCAAGTTTAAAGTTTATTTATTAGCGTCACAATTCGGCTTACATTAACACTGCAGTGAAGTTACTGTGAAAATCCCCTAGTCACCACACACCGGCACACTAAGGGAGAATTTAGCATGACCAATGAAATAACCAACACACCTTTCGGACTGTGGGAGGAAACCGGAGCACCCGGAGGAAACCCACGCAGACACGGGGAGAACGCGCAAACGCCACACAGTGACCCACGCTGGGAATCGAACCTGGGTCCCTGGCACTGTCGGGCAGCAGTGCTAACCACTGTGCCGCCACGCCAGGGACGCAGCATCGGATGTGCCATGAAAGCCTACAGGGGACAGTCAGCATTCTGCAACGTACGAAAGGGAAGGTCATTGCTGCCCTCAGATTAATTGTCAAAGGCCTGCACAAATATCCACAAGGGACTGATAGGAATTTGATGTACAGTGCAAGGAAAGTCACAGCTCACAAATTACTGAAGGTGAATCCATTATATGCAGTCGGACCGTGGCAGAGGTGTACATTTATAAGTGGATCAGTTCATCTCTATTTGGAACATTCTGGCTCATTGTTTGAGCAGTGAGTTGTACTTATGTTACAGTATGGAGCCAGTAATGTTGATGTAGTGCTGTCAATGTCGGTCTGTGTTTTTACAAGGCTGGGTAAAACGGATGTCCGCGCCAACAGAGTATTTTTACTCTCATCCTCCATGGGAAAAAAAGGCACTGCTTCAAACAGACACAGTGCTCGCTGACCAACACAACTGGCCTTGCCTCAGTCACTTCCCACAACCCTTCAAGAATTCCTCCAACTCTGGCCTCAGGTCTGTCACCATTTTTGATGCCAGACACGCACTCAGCTGCCCGGGTCCCAGCCTCCGGAACGTCCTCTGAAAACCTCTCCACCTCCTTCCCTTCTCTTCGGGTGCTGATTAAAAGCTATTTCTCTGACCAATCCTTGTCCCCTGCCCTAAAGGCTCCATCTTTGGTTCAGCGTCAACGGTTGCCCAATTATGCTCCTGTGAAGTGCCGTGTGGACATTTGACGACTTTAAAGATGCTACATTGTAGTAGCCCCCCTTTAAGAGCTCCCTCCGCTCAGGGAGGAGTCATGTGACCCACTAATCCAATCAGGAATGGAGGTGGGGGAATACACTGGCATGTGTTGGGGAGTGTCCCAGCAGTTTGGAGCCTGAATGCCAAGTGTGAAAAGACCACTTAAAGCACTTTGTAAATAGGTGTTTATAGTTGTAATAAATTGTTGTGTTTTATAAGTTAACTGATGGAACCAATCATAAAAAGTTATCATGACATAAATCATTACATAAATGCATGTTGTTGGTGAAACCTGGCTCTAGACAGTCTAGTGTAGTGACGTTGTTTCACTGCCCCAGACAGGCAGGAAGAGAGAGCACTATGGTAACCTGTTCCTGAGATTAAGGGAAGTGATAGCCTTGTGGTATTATCGCTAGACTATTAATCAACAAACTCAGCTCATGTTCTGGGGACCCGGGTTCGAACCCCGCCACGGTGGAATTTGAATTCAATAAAAATTACTTGGAATTAAGAATCTCCTGATGACCATGAAACCATTGTCAATTGTCCAAAAAACCCATCTGGTTCACCCATGTCCTTTAGTGAAGGAAATCTGCCGTCCTCACCCAGCCTGGCCTACGAGTGACTCCAGAGCCACAGCAATGTGGGTGACTCTCAACTGCCCTCGGGCAACCAGGGATGGACAAAAAGTCAGCGTGTCCCACAAATGAATAAAAAAGATTGAAGACCCCCCCTGTTAGGGGTGGGGGCCAGTGCGATAAAAAGAACCCTCCCCAGAATATTGAAGAGTAAAATCTTGTTGCCTTATTTGCCTTACACATAGGTAGAACTCAGAGACAACTTGAATAAGCGCCCACGCTGAAGAAACAGTCTTTCCCCATTCACCAACATGACAGCATCTCAAGCACAATTAATGATGGGCAATCAATGATGGCCTTGCCAGTGGTGCTCACACATCCAATAGAGGGATAAACTGTCAGAACCAGTTAAATTCGTATCTTTATAAGGACCATATCATCACAGAACCATAGAACCCTACAGTGCAGAAGGAGGCCCATAGAACATTACAGCGCAGTACAGGCCCTTCGGCCCTCAATGTTGCGCCGACCAGTGGAACGAATCTAACGGCCCTTCAGCCCATCGAGTCTGCACCGACCACAATCCCACCCAGGCTCTACCCCCATGTCCATACATATTTTACCCACTAATCCCTCTAAGCTAAGCATCCCTGGACACTAAGGGACAATTTTTAGCACGGCCAATCAACCTAACCTGCACATCTTTGGACTGTGGGAGGAAACCGGAGCACCCGGAGGAAACCCACACAGACACGGGGAGAATGTGCAAACTCCACACAGACAGTGACCCAAGCTGGGAATCGGTCCCTGGGGCTGTGAAGCAGCAGTGCTAACCACTGTGCCGCTTATATTCACATATCTTAGTGAAGTAACAACACTCCCTTCGCTTCTCTCCTGAAGGTGTAGAGAATTCTTCTGCAGTCCAGGTCAAGGCTACTGAATTGACCATCACCAAAACTTGTTGCTTATTGGTCTGTTGCCTGTGGGATCATGCTATGTGCAAAATGGCTGCCACATTTGCCATCACAATACACAACTGCATTTCTAAACAAATGCTGGGGTGTGAAGTGCTTTGGAACAGGCTCCAGTTATCACTGCGAGTGCTTGTCCTTTCCTTCACTCCCATATGGTCCCAAGTCAGTTGCTCAGAGTCTGGCCGGGGGCCCTCAGCGCAAGCCTGATGTCTAATGATCAAGAACAGCTGGCCAGATAGCTGGTACCTCTCTATCATTAGAGCGTGAAAGATGGTACAAGGAGCTTTGCTTCGAACTTTAAAACCTTTCCCCGTTTCGTCAATACCACCAACGTTAAACCACACTCGAATTTTTTAAACCATTCTTGGGAACACAGGGAAAGGATTGAAAGTTGTTGCGTGGGACAACAGCAAGACTGAAAAGAGAGCAAATTAATCCGTTTGAAAATGAGAGACCGAAAGATGAGGGGCAGAATTTTCCCACCCGTCGCGGGCAGGGGGTTGGACAGACCACGCAAAGGTCCGTAAGACCTTGGGGGGGGTAGTTTCCGGCCTTGAGGCAAGCGTAACCGGAAAATCCCGCCCGGGGTGTTTTAACAGCTCTGCAATCCTTAAAAGGATGAGGTGAGAAAGGGGACACTGTGCAACATATCTTAATTTCAACATGGAAGGAATATAGAATCGTAGAATCCTACAGTACAGAAGGAGTCCATTCAGCCCATCAAGCCTGCACCGACCACAATCCCGCCCAGGCTCCATCCCCATAACCCCACGCATTTACCCCACTAATCCCCCGACACAAAGGGGCAATTTAGCATGGCCAACCCACCCAACTCACACATCTTTCGGACTGTGGGAGGAAACCCATGCAGACACAGGGAGAACGTGCAGACTCTGCACAGAGTGACCCAAGCCGGGAATCGAACCTGGGTCCCTTGCGCTGTGAGGCAGCAGTGCCAACCATTGTGCCAACGTGGGGTGAATGAAATTTAGAAGGGCAAAACGAGGAAAGATCTGAGATGCAAAGATGTTGTTGGAAGACTGGATAGGTTACCTTCCTGGAGATGGGGGCAGAGTTTTATTAGAGGGATTTTTAACAATATATTTCCATGGGATTGGCAAGGCCGACATTTGCTGCTCATCCCTAACTGCGCATGAGAAGGTATTGAGTTATTGAAATGTGGAGTAGACTATTTTCTCTGGAGTTTAGAAGAATGAGGTGATCTCACTGAAACATTAAAGTCTGAAGGGTAGCTGCTAAGAGGATCGTTTCCTCAGCTGCAGAGCACAGAACCAGGCCATGGTCTCACACTAAGGAGGCAGCCATTTTGGACAGAGACCAAGAGAAATTTCTTCACTCAGAAGGTTGTGAATTCACTGTCCCAATGGACTACAGATGCTGAGTCTTTGAGTATATTTCAGAGCGTAATCAATAGATTTTTGGACTCTCAGGAACATGGAGGTCAGGCATGGAGATGACGTTGAAGATTAGTGACAATCCTATTAATTGGTGGAGCAGGCTCAAGGTGCCATCTGGCACACTCCTGCTTCTATCTCTTACGCTCATCAGGAGGAATTTCGTCAGCCAGAGACTGGTGAATCTGTGGAACTCACTGCCACGAGGGCTGCGGAGGCCAGGTCATTGAGTGTCTTTAAGACAGAGATAGATAAGTCCTTGATGAATAAGGGGATCAGGGGCTGTGGGAAGAAGGCAGGAGAATAGGGTTGAGAATCATACCAGCTATGATTGAATGGCGGAGCAGACTCGATGGGCTGAATGGCCTAATTCTGCTCCTATATCTCAAGTTAAACTGTTCCTTCTGCCCTGTCCATTAATGCAAGAGAAGTGTTCAAAGCTTCTGCCCAGACGATGAGTTTATTTCACCTTCAAAAGGTTTAGCTGCCAAGGGAGCGAGGGAAAGATCTGTTTTCATTGAGGAGCAAGCTGTTTCAGTTAAACACACAGGAGATGTCGAGTGGTATGGAACAGACTCCCCTGTGAGAGAGTGGAAGCAATTAATGTTAATTCATTCAAATGCAAATGAGCTAGATTTCATTCAGAAAATATTATTTTGGGATACAGTACGAGAGTAATTTATGACAAGACAGATGGTAAGTGGGGGGGAAAACAGGTGATTTGGACCTATGGTTCCAAAAGATGTCCACCACGAGGGTTTTCCTTATCTCATCTGTGGCTCTGTTGCTGACTCACTGATAGAGACCGACTGCTGTGATTACCACAGAATCTCTTTCCCGAAGGAAGAGGGTGGAAGAGAGAATGTCCGGGGTGCGTGGGGTCCTTAATTAATGCTGGCTGCTTTGCGAAGGCAGTGGGAAGTGTAGACAGAGTCAATGGATGGGAGGCTGGTTTGCCTGATGTTCATGACCTTCTGTAGTTCCTTATGGTCTTGGGCAGAGCAGGAGCCATACCAAGCTGTGATACAACGAGAAATAATGCTTTCAATGGTGAATATGTAAAAGCTGGTGACAGTCGTAGCTGACATGCCAAATTTCCTTCGCCTTCTGAGAAAGTAGAGGCATTGATGGGCTTTTTTAACTATAGTGTCAGCATGGGGGAACCAGGACAGGTTGTTGGTGATCTGAACACTTAAAAACTTGAAGCTCTCGACCCTTTCTACTTCGTCCCTGTTGATCTAGACAGGGGTATGTTCTCCTTTCCGCTTCCTGATGTCAATGACCATCTCCTTCCGTTTTGTTGACGTTGAGGGAGAGATTATTGTTGCCGCACCAGTTCACCAGATTCTCCATTTCATTCTGTCTTGTCACTGGTTGAGGTCCAACGCACTATAGTGGTGCCGTCAGCAAACTTGAAAATCGAATTGGAGGGGAATTTGGCCGCACAGCCATAGGTGTGTAAGGAGTATAGTAGGGAGCTGAGAACACAGCCTTGTGGGGCACCGGTGTTGAGAATGATCGTGGAGGAGGTGTTGTTGCCTATCCTTACTGATTGTGATCTGTGAGTTAGGAAGTTCAGGATCCAGTCACAGAGGCCCAGGCCACGGAGTTTGGAAATGAGTTTTGTGGGAGTAATAGTGTAGAAGGCTCAGCTATAGTCAATAAATAGGAGTCTGACATAGGTGTCCTTGTTATCCAGGCGTTCCAGGGTTGAGTGCAGGGCCAGGGAGATGGTGTCTGCTGTGGATCTGTTGCAGCAGTAGGCGAACTGTAATGGATCCAGGTAGTCCGGGAGGCGAGAATTGATTCGTGCTATGACTAACTTCTCGCAACACTTCATAATGATGGATGTCAGAGCTACCGGCCGATAGACATTAAGGCACGCTGCTTGGTTTTTCTTTGGTACCAGGATGACGGTCGTCTTCTTGAATCAGATAGGGACCTCAGATTGTTGTAAAGAGAGGTTGAAGATGTCTGAATACCCCCGCCAGCTGATCTGCGCACGATCTGACTACATATCCGGGTATCCGCTCCATGGGTTGACATTCAAGAAAGCTGCTCGGAGATCTGCAATGGTGACCCCAGATACGGGTTCACCCAGGGCCTACAGGTGAGCCACAGCAATGTGGCTGACTCTCATTAAGACAGATACCTTCATTCTGCATCTGCTGCTACAGATCTATGATATGGAGATGCCAGTGTTGGACTGGGGTAAGCTCAGTAAGAAGTCTCACAACACCAGGTTAAAGTCCAACAGGTTTATTTGGTAGCAAAAGCCACTAGCTTTCAGAGTGCTGCTGCTCACCTGTCAAAGGGGCAGTGCTCCAAAAGCTAGTGGTTTTTGCTACCAAATAAACCTGTTGGACTTTAACCTGGTGTTGTGAGACTTCTTACTACAGATCAAGGCAGATGCTTAAGTAATAGCCCACTCAGTTCACGGCAATTAGGCCTAGCCAGCGACACCCACATGCCCCCGAATTAGTTTTTAAGAATGTATTCTACAAATATAGGAACTTAAAATATTTTTATTTACAGGGTATAAAACAGTTTGAATGTTTTTCTGGTGTGGAAGTCCCTACAGAACCTAAATACAGCTTTTACATTGGTTAGAATGGGAAAAGGGACATCAGCTTAAAATCGTTTCACTTAAAGTCATGATTTTCAGGCGTGCAACTTTAAATGAGGACTTACTGTTACAACAAGGAGTGGTTGAAGTGAACAGAAAAGACGCATTTAAGCTGAAGCAGAGAGATGAGGGAGAAAGGACGAGATGGCGGCGCGGGCTCGTTGGGCCGAAGGGCCTGTTTCCTGTGCGGGGTTGTTCTTTGTTCTAACATTACTCTGTTTGGGTTAGACAAAGGGGAGTGGGAGAGAGTTGGTGCAGAGCAGAAATATTAACGTGGTTCGTTAGGTGGAAAGTCTGAGGGCAGAGTTTTCTAACTCTTCTGGCTATTGGGATCTTGCAATCCCACTGAAGGTGACACACTCCGCCCCCCCGTGGCCAATTCCCCAACGGCAGGACGAGTGAGCCACGCTAAACAGCGTTAACATCAGGTGGGAGCTGAGGAGCCCACCAGTAAACACACCACGGGGGGGTCTGGCAAATCGCCACCTGGGCTGTACATTCTGTATAATTATACGCAAAAAGCTTAAACTCCAGAATTTTTGCTGAACCTGCGATAACAACATTAGATTCATGGAACGAATTTTTGTTGCGAGATATCCCATTCACGGGGCACATAAAGGAAACGTTCGAATCAAAGCAAAATGCTGCAGCTGTTGCAAAATCTGAAATAAAAACAGGAAAAGCTGGATAAACTCAGCAGGTCTGCCAGTATCTGCGGAGAGAGAAACAGAGTTAACGTTTTCCAATCTCCTGTGACTCAAAGACCTGCTGTTAGGCCCTGCTGAGCTTTTCCAACATTTTCTACGTTTATTAGGGAAGTATTAAGACAGGTGACCGAGGTCTTAGTCACGGATGGAACACGAAAAGGAGAGGGGCAGAGAGGGTTAAATCAGGAGATTCTGGGGTGTGCGGTAGAGGGACGCAGTGAGAGCTGGGGGAGCTGACAGATTTTTGCACCAATTACCATCAGCAGATACAGGTTGTCAGGCAGTTTGGAGAAGTAGGGGAGGGGGACGGGGGAGTAAGCTGGAGGGTTCATCCACTTCAGATCAGCCATGATCTTATTGAATGGCGGGGGCAGGCTCGGAGGGCTGGATGGCCGACTCCTGCTCCTATTTCTTATGTTCTTCCCCAGTGGTGAAGCTGCAGAAACAGTTAGACCTAGCATCAAGGAGGCTAACCTGCAACCACTCTACTTACACTCGGAACTGCTGAACCATCCATCAAACCGAGAAGGCATTAAAAACAGTCCTTGGAATGATGTGTTAACCTTGCGACTGTGAGGTATAAAATCCTAACGTAGAATCATAACAGTGCAGAAGACATCCTTCAGCCCAGTGAGTCCACACGACACACTAAAACACCTGACCTTCCACCTAATCCCATTTACCAACACTTGGCCCATGGCACGCCATAACCTTCAAGGCTAAGTACTCATCCAGGTAAATTTTAAAGGATATATCATCATAGAATCCCTACAGTACAAAAGGAGGCCATTCAGCCCTTCAAGTTTGTACCGAACACAATCCCACCCAGACCCTACTCCTGCAATCCCTCTGACACTAGGGTCAATTTTCAGCATGGCCAATTAACCTAACCCGCACGTCTTTGGACTGTGGGAGGAAACTGGAGCACCCGGAGGAAACCCACGCAAACACGGGGAGAGTGTGCAAACTCCACACAGACAGTGACCCGAGCCAGGAATCGAACCTGGGATCCTGGCAGTGTGAGGCAGCAGTGCTAACCCACTGTGCCACCCCGGATGTGAGGCATCCTGCCTCCGCCACCCTCCCAGGCAGCGCATCCCAGACCCTCACCACCCAAAAAAGTTTTTCCTCAAATCCTCCTCTAAACCTCTCCCCCCCCCAGTCTTAAAACTATGTCCCTTTGCGACTGACCCTTCAACTAAGGGGATCAGCTGCTCCCTCCTCTGTCCATGCCCCTCATCATCTTATCAGTGTGAATACTACGTAAACAGATGTTACGATAGTGAGGGAAAATTGCGTGCTAATCTTCACTTGGTTCTCCGCAGAAGAATATTAGACACGCTTCAAAGTCTGGGATGTGCCACTTGTGTGCGAGATAAATACATTCACTGACAGCATGGTACAGTATATCAAACTGAATATAATCACAGTACCACTAACCATCAGGCCTCAGATAAAGGAATGCAGCAGGTTCTGTTACTGGATGTTATTTATTGCTGCAGTTGAAAATATTGATGTTTGTTGTGGGGTTTTTTTTATCCCGTTGTCGAAGGTTGTCCTTTACAGCTCTGAATTATCGTCTCAAATTAAAGTCTCTTCAACTTTAAAAATATCCAATTCAGGCACGCCACTTTTGAAAAGCAGATTTATCATCTTATAACGTCATCGCAGACCTGACAAGGCCGTCTTATAATGCACTTCAGCTCAGCCTTCAACGTCATTATTCCGGTGAAACTCATCTCAAAACTCTGCGGCCTGGGTCTCGCTGTGACTGGATCCTAGCCTTCCTAACTCACAGACCACAATCAGTAAGGATAGGCAACAACAACTCCTCCACGATCATCCTCAACACCGGTGCCCCACAAGGCTGTGTTCTCGGCCCCCTACTGTACTCCTTCTACACCTACGACTGTGCGGCCAAATTCCCCTCCAATTCGATTTTCAAGTTTGCTGACGACACCATCGTAGTGGGTTGGAACTCAAACAATGATGAGACGGAGTACAGAAAAGAGGTGGAGAATCTGGTGTAACAACAGTAATCTCTCCCTCAATGTCAACAAAACAAAGGAGATTGTCACCGACTTCAGGAAACATTATGGAGGACATGCCCCTGTCTACATCAATGGGGATGAAGTATAAATGGTCAAAAGCTTCAAGTTTTTAGGCATCCAGATTACCAACCTGTCCTGGTCCCCCACCCCCCCCAACATGCCGACACTATCGTTAAGACAGCCCACCAACACCTCTATTTCTCAGGGGACTGAGGAAATTTGGTACGTCCAGTACAGATGCATCATAGGAAGCATTCTCTCTGGTTGTATCACAGCTTGGTATAGTCCAAGACTGCAACAAACTACACAACATCGGGAATGAAGCCCAGCCCATCACTCAAACCAGCCTCCTATCCGTTGACTCTGTCCACACTTCCCACTGCCTCAGAAAAGCAACCACCATAATCAAAGACCCCATGCACCCGGACATTCTCTCTTCTACTTTCTTCCATCGGGAAAAAGATACAAAAGTCTGAGAACGTGGACAACCAACTCAAGAACAGCTTCTTCCCTGCTGCTGTCAGACTTTTGAATGGACCTCTCATTAAGTTGATCTTTCTCTACACCCTAGCTATGACTGTAACACTATATTCTTCTTTCCTTCTCTATGAACTGTATGCTTTGCCTGTGTAGCATGCAAGAAACAATACTTATCGCGGTATACTAATAATCATGGCAATAATAAATCAAATCAAAACCTGGCTCTCTGAAACCATCAACTCCTCTGAAAACAGTGACAATAACCTCGGCAACATGAGCAACTTGGAGTTATCAGCTCCATCGCTGTAGGATGAAAGTACAACGATGAAAATGAAATGTTTGGAGAGGACTATCCAAGGTGGGATAGGTAGCACAGCAGAAGGGTTTAAGATGGCATATAGAGTAATATGTTGGCATTGACGTAGAGGGATGGAGGAGGCCAGCACCTAAACTGGGAGGAAGTGAAGTCTGTAGAAGTTCTCACATTTTCTGCCTGCTTCAATCTGCTTCCAACAGAATTTCACTGGCACCCAATAATTGATCTGATTGGTTGGGATGGGCTCTGTACCCCACCTTCCAACTGATTAGGATTAGTGATTCGGACCATCAACTGTGCAAAAACAAAAGAGATTTTCTCATGAAATAGCACAAGGCTGAAATGCTGACTGTTTACTGATGCTCGTGGATGCCTTGCCAATGTTCTTGTAGGTGCCACACAGTTTCACTTTGGCTAATGTTCACCCAACTCACTGGAGCGCATTAAGTGAGTGCCAAAGACAGTCAGCATTAAACACGGCAGCACAGTGGGTTAGCACTGCTGCTTCACAGCTCCAGGGTCCTGGGTTCGAATCCCGGCTCGGGTCGCTGTCTGTGTGGAGTTTGCACATTCTCCTCGTGTCTGCGTGGGTTTCCTCCGGGTGTTCCAGTTTCCTCCCACAGTCCAAAGATGTGCGGGTTAGGTTGATTGGCCATGCTAAAATTGACCCTTGGTGTCCTGGGATGTGTAGGGATATGGGGATACGGCCTGGGTGGGATTGTGTTCGGTGCAGACTCGACGGGCTGTAGGGCCTGTTTCTGCGCTGTAGGGTTCTATGGTTCTGAAGCAGTGATCTAGCTTAACTTCTCTCCAAGGGAAGCCAACAGAAATAAAACTACTGCTCAAATTGTAGCTTTATTAATAAGCTTCTGAGCTCTGAGGCACCCATCTCTCTGCACCCATTCCCCCGACCCCATCAGCAGATCTCCATTTCCACAATAGTCCCAGAAGGAATGCACGTTACCCAACTCCAAAACAAAGTCTGGTTATGAACAGGTCAGAGAAAGAAATAACTTCCATTTGCAGAGAGTGGGGTTTTCTGGCCCTTCCTGTCGGTGGGACGTTCCAGTCCCGCTGAAGGTCACTCCTCGCCGCAGTGGATTCCCCGGCAACCATGCAAAACGGTGTAGACCAGAAGATTCCGCCACCGTTCGCCAATAGTGAACCATCTCCACGAACTGGGGAACACATGACTCGGAGTGAGGGGCTGGGCAAAAAATGTGTGTGTGGAACTTCCAGGAAGGAACAGCGTCTCCGAAAGCTTGTGGGTTTAAACTATCAAATAAACTGGTTGGACTTTAACCTGGTGTTGTGAGACTTCGTACAGAAAACCCCAGCCATTGAATATTTTGCAACCATGGACCATCCCAAGGTGCTGGCCGGACAACAAAGGACTTTAGAAGTTGAGTCGCTAGTGTAAAGCAGGATATCCGGCAGCCCAGCTCCCACACAGGAAGATCCCACAAACAGCAGCGAAATTCAGTGGCCAGATCGTCGATTTTCAGACATCGATTGAAAGATAAATATTGGCCAAAGGCACCAGGAGATCTCCCTCTGCTCTTCCCAGAATAGCGTACTCTGGGATCTTCCACCTGAGAGGGCAAATGGGTTACTCTGTTTAATCTCTCATCCAACAGCGCAAGCACTCCTTCAGTCCTGCACTGCAAGGGTCAGTGGAGTGGGGCATGACAAAGAACAAAGAACAACACAGCACGGGAAACAGGCCCTTCGGCCCAACGAGCCCGTGCCGCCATTTTTCTCCTCCACCCTTGACCCAAGTCTATGCTTATGGCACCCACATTGGGAACCAGATTGAGGGGAGAATAATTTAGGGCCAATTTGTTACACCAATCAGCCTAAGAGCACATCTTTGGGGTGTGGGAGGAAACCGGAGCACCCGGAGGAAACCCACGCAAGCACGGGGAGAATGCGCAAACTCCCACAGACACCGGCCCAAGTCCATGTATCTGCACAGCAAACAGTGATAGTCACTGAGCTGTCGTGGTGCCCATCTACTGGTCCAGTTTAAGCGCACACAAACGGCGTGAAGTACTAGGCAACTCTCGAAACATCCAAGAGCAGCCCACGCACGACCCACTGCGTGTATATGCCCCTCGCTAGACAACAAGGCGACCACATGACCTTCTGACTTACAGGCCTCAGTGTCCCATTCAGCCTTGGTCAGAACTTGGTCGACTATTGACCTGCGCAGTATAACTGCATTCAATCCATTTATTTTTCATTCACTTCAGCTATTTATTTTCTCTCTCTCTCTCACTCTGATATCCACTGAGGAGAATAAGGGCAGAAAATGCTGGAAACTCTCAGCTGGCCTCAAACATCTGTGGAGAGAGATAAACAGAGTTAACGTGCCAGGTCGATGACCCTTCCTCGGAAGCGTTAACTCTGCTCCGTTTCCCACAGATGTTGTAAGGCACATTTAGCAGCATTTTCCCTCCTTGTTTCCAGCATCCGCAGTGTTGAGCTTATCTTCATCTCGACGGCCTGACCACTGCAGTACCTCTCGCCAACCAGCGCGTGGCACTAAGGTGCCATTTTTGAACTGAACACAGAATGGACGTCTTCACCAGTCTGAGAGCGTTCGTGTTTGCCACTGTACTGAAGAAAAGGCCAAAGAAATAAATAAACCTCCAAGGGCTGGAGTAAACAGCACACAGAGGGTAGTGGGGGTATGGAATGCTTTGCCAAGTAAGGTGGTGGAGGCAAACACGCTAGAGTCCTCTAAGAGTAACTTAGACAGGCACATGACTGAGTTGGAGATGGGTGGATATAGGAGATTGCTTTAAATCAGGGTCATTAGCATTGAGGCGTCCCTGGTAATGTAAATGGGTATGGTACGATAATAATGTTTTTCTCTTTTCATTCACAGGTTTTAAGTCGGTCCACCTCGTATCCAACAAGGGACATACACGCGATGGGTCGTACTGGGGCTGCTCTTGGTTGTTCGAGATTGGCCTAGTGCTTCACGTCGTTAGTGTGTGCCTAAACTGGACCAGATACTGGGCAAGACGACAGCTCAGTGACTATCGCTGATTGCTGTGCAGACACATGGATTTGGGCCGGTGTCTGTGGGAGTTTGCACATTCTCCCCGTGCTTGCGTGGGTTTTCTCCGGGTGCTCCGGTTTCCTCCCACACCCCAAGGATGTGCTGTTCGGCTGATTGGCAGGAATAAATTGTCCCTAAATCAGTTTCCCTCAATCTGGATGGCCATAAAACATTAGACAGGGGTCGTGGGTGGAGAGGGGGACTGGTGGTGTTGAGATGGCGGCACGGGCTCGTTGGGCCGAAGGGCCTGTTTCCCGGGCTGGTTTTGTTCTTTGTTCTAAACACAGACACATTTTCCGACCTGCTGCATCAGCTCACCTTGATCGAACTCATTCAAGGTGCTGGAACGTCAATGCCTTCTGTACCCAGATACCAGGAGGTTCGATACTCACTCAGAGAACGATGCTTTTCAAACCAATAACACTCAACCCCTGTGCAGACCCTTGGTGAGTCCACACTTGGGGGAGCGTGTGCAGTTTTAGTCTCCTTATCTGAGAGAGGATGTACTTGCCAGAAAGGGAGTGCAGTCAAGGGTCACCAGACTCAGTCCTGGGGATGGCTGGATTGTCACATGGGGAGAGATTGGGTGGATCAGGCCTGTATTCACCGGGGTTGAGGAGACTATGAGGGGACCTCATACAGAAGTATAAAATGCTGACAGACTGGAGTCAGGGATATTGTTTTCTCTGACTGCAGGGTCTAGAACAAGGGGCAGTTTTAGGATAGTCCATTTAGGACTGAGATGAGGAGAAACCTCTTCACTCAGAGTGGTGAACCTGTGAATTTTGTACCACAGAAGGCTGTGGAGGCCAAATCATAGAATGATACAACGCGTACAGTGCAAAAGGAGGCCATTCAGCCCATCAAGTCGACATAGACCACAATCCCACCCAGGCCCTAATCGTATTTACCCTGCTAATTTCCTGACATTAAGGTCAATTTAACATCGCCCATCAACCTAACCCCCACAGCTTTGGACTGTGGGAGGAAACCAGAGCACCCGGAGGAAACCCACGCAGACACAGGGAGAATGTGCAAACTCCACACAGACAGTGACCCAAGGCTAGAATTGAACCTGGGTCCCTGGAGCTGTGAGGCAGCAGTGCGAATCACTGTGCCACCCTGAATGTTAGGTCACTGAGTATATTTAAGGAGGAAAGATATCGATTTTTAGATTCTAAATGGATTCCAGGGTATAGAGAGAGAGAGAGAGAGAGGATAGAGGATCAGCCTTGATCATATTGAATGGTAGAACAGGCTCGAGGGACCGAGAGGCCTATTCCTGCTTCTATTCAGGACTAGAGGGCACAGCCCTCAAGATAAGAGGGGGGGGGGCAGTTTAGAACGGAGTTGAGGAGGAACTTCTTCACTCAAAGGGTGGTGAATCTCTGGAATTCTCTGCCCGTTGAAGTGGTGGAGGCTGCCTCGCTAAATATATTTAAGTCACAGGTAGATAGGTTTTTGATAAGCGAGGGGATTAAGGGTTATGGGGAGAAAGCGGGAAAGTGGAACTGATCCACTTCAGATCAGCCATGATCTTATTGAATGGCGGGGCAGGCTCGAAGGGCTAGATGGCCGACTCCTGCTCCTATTTCTTATGTTCTTATTCCAGACTGTAGAGCAGGGATGGAAGCTGACTTGACCCTGGGGCTGAGTGTTCGCTGTAGATTGCATCAAGTCTGAGGGGGCAGGAGGAGCCTCACTGTTTTGGATCGATTCTCGGAGACACTGATAGATGTTACAGGCTCTGTGCAACATACAGCACCACTCTGTCACCCTTAACATCACTGCTCTGGCCTGGAATGCGAGGGCACTGCCTGCAAAAGGCCAGGAACAGGAGAGAAAATTAGCTTGTCAATAGAAACTGTAAGTGATGAGCAGGGAAGAGCCTATTCCATCATCAATGGCTACACAATGTCCCCGGAGCCTGTCTGAAGTCTTTGCTATTAATAACAGGGATAGGGAATAGAATTTACAACAATATCTCCAATGTATAGGTGACCATAGCAAGCAGTGTAGACGATAATCAAATTTATTGATTGGCAATTCCTGTGCATAAAAACAGAAGGAGGAAAACACACCAGCATCGGGATTCATTAGCATGTACAAATTAATTAACCCTGTTTTATATTAGACCTTTGGGATTGGGCTATTGGCCTTCCTCTTAAAGGGGAAATGATGATTGTTCATCCTTCTCTTAAAGGGGAAATGATGATTGTTCATCCTTCTCTTAAAGGGGAAATGATGATTGTTCATCCTTCCCTTAAAGGGGAAATGATGATTGTTAATTCTTCCCTTAAAGGGGAAATGATGATTGTTCATTCTCTTAAAGGGGAAATGATGATTGTTCATCCTTCTCTTAAAGGGGAAATGATGATTGTTCATCCTTCTCTTAAAGGGGAAATGAATGGGCGTGCAATGATGTCGGAGGGGTCTCTAATCATATCTGGCAGTTGATATATTGAAGGGGTGTGCAACTGTGGTCACCGAGGGAAATGGCGCTAAAATTCAGGGTTGGGCATGGCTTAAGGGCTCAATGTTGATCGTACCCGATCATTGTGCAATCTCTTCTTCCCTGCCAGCTCTTTACAACTTCACACTCAGGATATTGGATCCAATTCAAGGACAGCTGCACATCACCTCCAGATAACAGCCCTCTGCACCATGATCATGCACCACAGCAGCTCACCAGGACACGAGAACAGCAAGGCTTTACCAAACTGAAAAAAAAAGGCATTCGGCCTAACATTCCCTTCTGTTCTTAAGCCACACCCAACTGCTATCTCTCCAGATCTCACAGCCACTTAGCTGTCCAGAAATGCACTGTAAATCTCTTATGTTGGAATTCTGTTGTTGGGCAGCATGGTCAGTGCAGGCTTGGAGGGCCGAAGGGCCTGTTCCCTTTGCTGTAATTCTCCTTGTTCTTTGAAACTACAACATGACCCTACAGATGAATAGAGCTCCATTCCACTTTCCCTTTCACAGCTAAATTCCTCATTTTTAAGTTAATGCCCCCTTAGCTTTGAAACCTTCATCAAGTTACCTGGTTTGATTCAATTAATATCCTTTCAAACCTTAAAAAGAGGCTCCCTTCAAGTCTCTGTCCCAAAATTTCTTACCCTTTCCCCAGAATGTGTCACACTGCCACCCGAGCGGAATCACCGTCACTGCTCACTCTCGAGGGGGAAATTATTTCTCATTAATATTTTATACATCAAGGATGCAATTTCTTCAGCTACGTACAGTTTCATTCAGTAACAAATGCTGCCCCTTTGCCAAAGTCCTGTGAATGAATGAAAGGGAGGAGACAGGGAATAAGAGACGGCACAATAAATTGGACATTGAGCAGTGAATTCTCCTTAACCATGTCCCGCCCTGTTCCTTCGCACCACTCAGCTCAGTGGACACAATTGCACATCCCCTTCATAACATCAACTGACAAACGTGATTGTAGACTACCCCGCCCCACCACCTCCCCTGGTGGATACCCATTCATTTCCCCCTTTAAGGGAAGACACACAATGCCGTGCACCCAAACCCAAGGAGCCCATTTAAAAGAGGGCTGTGTGATGTTTTCCCTTGTGGACTAAGGGGCTTGAATATTGCAGCACCGGGAGCCGTTGATTGAAGGTGTGCACTCATTCAGAGTCAGGTCTAAGACAGTGACGTAACGAGAGGGGGAGCAGGGGGACTGACTGCTCGCCCTGAGCACATTCTTCAAAAGTGGCACCTTTTCAATGGGGTGTTCCTCCAGGGGCCCCTCAGATCTCTTCCCAAGGGTTAGCTTTGATCTCCATTGAAAGATAGTTGGCCACTGAGGTAGATTATAACAAAGTAATAGATAACTTTGCTAGAATGAAGCCTAGACCAAAGAGACCGTTGTAGTTGCTTGATACCTTTTTCATGTTGAGGCACCTTTTTTATGTGTTCGCTCCCCCTAACTTTAGAACCTGGCTTTGCCCCTGGTCTAAGACTGCCCAACAGGGTCCCACACTGGGCGGAGCTAATTGCCCTGGGCATGTCACCTGACCCATACTCTTAAAGGGACAGTCCACATCCCAAACACCAACACACTATGACAGGCTCTCTCTCTCTCTCTTTAGTTCTGACGAAGAGCTAAAAAAGACTCGAAACATTAACTCTGCTCTCTCTCCTTACAGATGCTGCCAGACCTGCTGAGTTTTTCCAGCAACCTCTGTTCTTGTTCCAAAAATGGGCTGGCTTGCTGTGAACGCACGTCTGTAGCCCTCAGTGGATATGTTTATCTTTCCCTTCGCAGAAAACGTCATCCATCATTAACCCAATAAATATGATTGTTTCCCGCCACCCCTCCCAGTTCTCCCTGGGCGATGGGCCATGCTGCTTGCTGTCGGCTATAGATTTTGAGATATTGCAGGAAATCTTCTGTTCTTCGCCAGTTATTGAGAGCAGAGAACATTTGGGAAAACTGTTCTCGTCACTGGCGATGGAATAGATCCTTCACCTGTAGTTTCCTATTGACAAGCAACTTGTCACTCGTGTTGACTGAAAATCCGTCACGTCCAACTTTAATTTCTTTAACAGTCTGAAATATGAATGTTGTCACAATGAAGACCAGGTGAATTATATATCTCCTGGATTCTCTCCACCTACTGACTTCAATTACAGACATCAATTATCAGGTGTTATCAGCACCTTCAATCTATCGTATGAAATGGTTGCTACGAGAGGACACAGGTTTAAGGTGCTGGGGAGCAGGTACAGAGGAGATGTTCGGGGTAGGTTTTTCACTCAGAGGGTGGTGAGTGAGTGGAATCGGCTGCCGTTGGTGGTGGTGGAGGTGAACTCGGTGGGGTCTCTTAAGAGACTTCTGGATGAGTACATGGGGTTCAATGGGATTGAGGGTTATAGATAGGCCTGGTAGGTAGGGATATGATCAGTGCAACTTGTAGGCCGGAGGGCCTGTTTGTGCTGTAGTGTTCTGTATTTAGAGGATGGATAATGTCAGAAAAGGCTTATCATCATCATGTTTTTCTCCTCACACATTCAGCTGTATGACATTACTATTGAGTATTAATGTTGGGGGTGTACAGTAAACTCTATCCTACTGACTTTGGCCTTGATTTTGCATTGAAGAAGGTTCCCTGTTGTCAAAGACATGCTGATGCAGCTTAGTGAAGGCAGCACTGGCACAGTTGACTCAGTGCTGGCCTTCCTCATCGATGGTAGACCCTTGGAAGGGGTGGCTGCTGAGATGTGGGAATGCTTCTCACTCTCCAGAGCCACCCCATTGATACGGGGCAGGTCATCTGGCCTACAGAAGGTTGGTGAAGGACTTTCATCTTGGCAACGTTTAAAGATGGGCCTCTTAAAGGTGGTGTTCTTTGCACGTCCTGCACAGAGTGAGCCAGCAGGCAGCAGCCAGCCACAAGCTGAAGGCCGTGGGTGTCCATGGTGGTCAATTATGTTTTTGCCCAGAAGGCAAGGTTGAAAAGCTTCCTGCCCAGAGGATACTGGATGCTGGCGCCCGGTGGTCAGTCACCCCATTTGATGTGGACAATGATGGTCATGTAGGTGGCGAACAAAGTGGTGACAATTAAGCAACCTCGTTGTGCAAAAGCTCCTTTCGCCACCGTTCCTTGCAAGATTAAACACATTCACAGTGAGGTGGTGATTCCATTTTAATCCTGGAATTGGGCACATTTGTGAGGAAGGGAAGCACCAAGCGCTAATTATTGAATCATAGAATCCTACAGTGTAGGAGGTCATTTGGCCCGTCGAGTCTGCCCTGACCACAAACCCATAACCCCACGCCCATAACCCTAGCCCGTCCCCCTGACACCAAAGGGCAATTTAACATGGCCAATCAACCTAACCCACACATCTTTGGACCGTGAGGGGAAACCAGATCATCTGGAGGAAACCCACGCAGACACAGAGAGAATGTGCAAACTCCACACAGCCAGTGACCCGAGGCTGGAATTGAACCTGGGTCCTGAGGCAAATGTTAACCACGATAGCTTGACTCTTGATAGGATATGGCTTTGACTCTAGTGTTACGCCTGTCCAGTACAAAGCAAAGTTCCCAGTTTGTCCAAATTTAACGTGAATTGTTTGCCAAGCAACTTTGTTGTGACACAAATGGTCCATAATATTTGGTGCATTTGTAAAAAAATTCAACTTCCCAAACCAGAAACACCCCCCGCAGAGTGAGAGAGAGAGAGAGGCAACATGCCTCTTGAGTGGGAGACAGGAACAAATCGAAGGCAATTCAATCAAGTTGAGCTTGGACTCCTCCAAGTGGCAGCTCATGAGTTTACATGAGGGAGCTTATTTATCTTGAGCGTTGGAAAAAAAGACAACCTATTGGAACAGGGGTGGGAAAGGGAGTTACTGACACAGTAAAATATCAGCATGCCAGATTGGGGCCACGGAGAGAATTCAGTACCAAAACACTTCACAGGAATTGCAAACCACACCATCCTCGATAAGGTTAATCTATAGGTAGAGATCCCTAATTAATTAGCAAAGTATTGTGAGCACTTTTAATGCATGACTGCTCCAGATTAAATGCCACAGAAGGTTTTTACACATTTTTATTGACATGCATTTGCTAAATACTTTGGGCAGAGGGAAACAAAAAATAATTTATTTGCTCAAAAGTAAAATCTAATGTTCTATCTGGCCCGTGACAGCATCTAATCATGATGTGCGAGAGGAGACAGGGCCTGTTATCAGAAATACTTCATTCAGCCACAAGATGGTGCACTAATAAAGGTTTTAATAGCTCCATCAATTCACCCAGTCGACACTAGAATCCCACTGGCAAAGATAATATCGGCCACTTTAATAATGAGCCCGAAGCAACAGACTCCAGAACCTTATTACATTGGAAGCTACAGTACACTGTGCTGTCAAACGCAATGTGAATATGTGCATCCAGATATTCTATACATATAAGTTTAATCCAGATGGTTCAAGGGTATAGCACAGTGGCACAGTGGTTAACACTGCTGCTTCAGGGACCTGGGTTCAATTCCCGGCCTTGGGTGACTGTCTGTGCAGAGTTTGTACATTCTCCCCGTATGTGCATGGGTTTCCTCCCACAGTCCGAAAGACGCGCTGGTCAGGTGCACTGGCCGTGCTGAATTCTCCCTCAGTGTACCCGAACAGGCGCCGGAGTGTGGCAACTAGGGGATTTTCACAGTAGCTTCGTTGCAGTGTTGAGGTACGCCTACTCGTGGCGCTAACAAAACTTGAAAATATATGATAGGGGGAAGCCATTTCCTCTGATTGGAGAATCAAAAACATGGGGGGATAACTAAAAACTGGGGCCAGACCATACAGGGGAGATGTCAGAAATCACTGTTTCACGCAAGGAGCAAGAGGAATTTGGAACTCCAAAAGCTGTGGGACTAGTCCAATATCAACTGAAAATTTAGATTGATAGATTGCTGTTAGAACAGTAACGATATTAATGGAATTTGGAGTTAAGATGCTGATTGATTAACTGTTGGAACAGACTCGATGGGCTGAATGGTCTCCTTCTGTTCTCTGTTCCGAACTGATACTTTCTATCTTCTCTAAGAGACTTTGGAAATGCATCTAAGTTTCGTTTCCCAAACAGTTTTCCTCGAGATTTTCCTGCAAAGGCAAGCTTTTAAAAAAGTGACTAGATTATGTAACATTCATGTTTTCTTTTGTCAAATTGCCCTATTTATGTCTCAAAGCCGTACACAGAAAATAATCTGAAACAGAAGTTGACTTATTAAAGTAAGAAGTAGCGTAATAAAGGAGAAAGCATCTTCCCCAAGTACACTAAAAGGGAATCAACAACCTCAAGCTACATTAATGTCACATATACTCGTTCCAATCTCTGTAGCTTCAAGAAATGCTTAGATTTCTCTGTCAACAGAACATGGACAGCAGAAGAGTGGCCTAGGGATCATCTACAGCCTCAGCACTTGCTCTGAATGATACTCGAGCCTTGATTGGAAAAAGCCTGTCTCGCTAAATCATGTATTTAATCAAGGTCACATCCAAATGATTTTCCTAATTGCGCTCACTCCCCCAACAGTCAGTTCAGATTACGTGGATCGTATCTGTCGCCAACGCAAACCTGTTCACGGTCAGAGCACAAACTGAAATTCTACGTTTATTGTAGGATCGAGCAGAGAGTCATCCTTTTTTTTAAAATAGTTCATTCTCAGGATGTGCAGGTCAGGAACGGGACAGGCTTTTAAGGGTCCAACCTTGAGTTACCCTCATCCGTATCACTTCACTTCAGTTAAGGGTCATCCACATTGGTGTCGGGACTGGAGTCACATTGGATCAGAATCACAAAATCCTTACGGTGCTGAAGGAGGCTATTCGGCCCATCACGTCTGCACTGGCTCTCCAAATCAGCAATTCACTTAACGCCGTTCTCCCGTCTTGTCCCCGTAATCCTGCACCATCCTTTACAGATAATTCCCCTGTGAGAAACTCGATTGACCCTGCTGCCAATACATTCTCTGGCACTGCATTCCGACCTCAGCCACTCGCTGTGTGAAAAAGGATTTTTTTCTCATATTGCTTCTGTCCTTTCACAAGTGGGGCCTTTTTTTCCCCCCTCCCCATGTACTCTGCCGAGGCTGAGACACCAGTCTGGTAAGGACACCAGGTTTTCTTCCTGAAGGTGAACCAGTTGGATTTTTAACAGGAATCCAGCAGCTTTGTGGTTGCTTTACTCATTTATAATTCTAGATTTCTAAAAACTGAGTTCAAAGTCTCAACCTGTCCAGATGCAAACTGAACTCACCTCTCTCCAAATTATTAACCCTGGGCTACTAGTCCAACAAACATGACCATAAGACACCGTTCCATTTCAGTCATTTGAGAAAACTGCAGCTCCATCACAAGTCCATTTGTGAGAACATTATGCTTCTCACAACAACGTGTTCCAAGTTTGCGAGTACACTTTGCCACACAGTGGAAAGGAGATGTGCTTCGCTGGTTAGCAGACACAGCAAAGCTTTTCCCTGACAATCCTCTGAGTAACAGAGAGAGACACAGTCAGCAAATGGGTGGCACAGTGGTTAGCACTGCTGCCTCACGGCGCCAAGGATCCGGGTTCAATTCCAGCCTCGGGTGATTGTCTGTGTGGTTTCTGCCCACGTCTGTGTGGGTTTCCTCCGGGTGCTCTGGTTTCCTCCAAAGATGTGCAGGTTAGGTGCACTGGCCCCGTCAGTAGGGTTAACAGGGTAAATACATGGGGTTACGCAGATAGAGCCTGGGTGGGATTGTTGTCGGTGCAGGCTTGACAGATCGACTGGTCTCTTCCTGCACTGTCGGGATGCTATGAAATGCTGCACCATTTTCTTGCGCTCCAAGTTAAAAAAGTAAACAAGATTGTCCGTCGCATTTGCTGCCAATTTGCTCTCTCTTATGTTGCCCTTTTCAATCTTTCTCATCAGTGGTGTTTAAAAAAAATACTCTGTGTCGCTTTCAACTAAGGATCCATGGTCTGACGTTCCCATGAAGGAATGTAGATGGAGAGAATGTGGATGGGCGGCACGGTGGCACAGTGGTTAGCACTGCTGCTTCACAGCTCCAGGGTCCTGGGTTCGATTCCCGGCTCGGGTCACTGTCTGTGTGGAGGTTGCACATTCTCCCCGTGTCTGCGTGGGTTTCCTCCGGGTGCTCCGGTTTCCTCCCACAGTCCAAAGATGTGTGGGTTAGGTTGATTGGCCATGCTAAGAAATTGCCCCTTAGTGTCCAGGGATACGTAGGTTAGAGGGATTAGTGGGTATAATATGTAGGGATATGGGGGTAGGGTCTGGGTGGGATTGTGTTCGGTGCAGACTCGATGGGCCGAAGGGCCTCTTTCTGCACTGTAGGATTCTATGATTCTAAATTGAATGACATTTCAGCAATTCGAGATGCCACAATACCAAGCTTTAAATAGTTGACGATTGGAGCAGGAAGGAAAGATTTGATTTATTATTGTTACATGTATTAGCATACAGTGAAAAATATTGTTTCTTGCGCTATGCAGACAAAACATATCATTCTTAGAATGTATGGAGAGAAGGAAAGGAGAGGGTGTGGATTGTAGTGTTGTAGTGATAAAATTAGAGCATTGTTAGAGAGTTTAGAAGAATTAGAGTGAAGTTTTAAAAGAGAATAAAAGAATGAGAAGGTATGCTGGGCACAGCTTGCAACAAGTTGCCATCTTGGATCAGTAAGACTGAGGGAGATCGAATCAATCCACCATTTACAAAGCAGGTCACAATCCCCATCTTAGGTGTCATTGTCCATCGGGTAAAGCCCAGTCCTGTTTCAGCACTGTTTGGAAAGAAAGAACGTGCATTTCTATAGCACCTGTCATGACTTCAAGGTGGCCCCTCGCGCTTTACAGCCAACTAGGTATGTTTGAGGTGTGATCACAGCTGTGGGAACTGTGGCAGCCAATCTACACGGAACAAACACCTACACACAACACCGCACAGCCCAATAGTTGGCTTTAGTGATATTTTGGAGGGATCTATATTGGCCAGGACATAACACCCCTACTTCAAATAGTGCCATGGGTTATTTCAGAGAAGACAGATCTCAATTTAAACAGCCATCTGAAAGACGAAATCTCTGACAGCGTCGCACCAACTACAGTCGAGCGCCAGCCTAGAATTTCCAGAGGCTGGACTTGAACCCACAACCTTCTGACTTCAGAATCGAAGAAAGCATCCAACGCAACATGTGGATACTGACTGAAAGGCATGATCTCATTGAATGGAGGGACAGATTTGAGGGGCTGAGTGGCTGATTCTTGTTCCTATATTTTGTTTAAACATATATTAAACTGAAAAGGAGTTACAAACAAAGAATAAAGAACAACACAGCACGGGAAACAGGCCCTTCGGCCCAACAAGCCCGCACCGCCATCTTAACAATGTATTTTTCTTACACCTCCCTGGACCCGTGTCTATGTTTATGGTACCCCCATTGGAAACCAGATTCAGGGGAGAATAATTTAGGGACAATTTGTTACACCAATCAGCCTAAGAGCACATCTTTGGGGTGTGGGAGGAAACCGGAGCACCCAGAGAAAACCCACGCAAGCACGGGGAGAATGCGCAAACTCCCACAGATACCGACCCAAATCCATGTATCTGCACAGCAAACAGTGATAGTCACTGAGCTGTTGCGGTGCCCATCTGCTGGTCCAGGTTTAAGCGTACACACAACACAAAGTACTAGGCCACTCTCGAAACATCCAAGAGCAGCCCACGCACGACTCACCGTGTGCATGACTGTACATTCCACTCACATATGGATGTCTATAAAGGTAAAGTTGTCATAGTCAAGATGAGTAAGAAGTCTCACAATACCAGGTTAAAATCCAACAGGTTTATTTGGTTGCAGAAGCCACAAGCTTTCAGAGTGCTGCTCCTTCGTCAGGTGAGTGCTTTACAGACATCATCAGCGCTCCGAAAGCTAGCGCTGCCAAATAAACCTGTTGGACTTTAACCTGGTGTGGTGAGACTTCTCACTGTCCTTACCCCCAGTCCAACGCCGGCATCTCCACATCTTAGTCAAGGTGACCATAGGTTGTGAGTGGTGGTAATTTAACCTGAGGGTTAGCACACCGTAAGGTTGGTGAGACGGAGGGGGGGGGTGCTTCACAGATAACCTCAGCCAATCCGGAAATTGAACCCACGCTGTTGCATCTGCATCTCTAACCAGCTGTTCGACCAGCGGAGCTAAACTGACCCGACTGTATGTACTTGGCAGCTGACACTCCTACATGGAGCTTTGTGAGGCAAAATTATACAACTGGGAAGATCAGTTCGTGATTTTTCCCTCCATTCATTTGAATTGGGTGGCCTGGCTGATTCCTGCTTGGGATTCCCAGTCAGCATTCCTGTTGGACAACTGGAATTTTCAGGACTGAGTTTGATGGATTTTTGTCTGGCAAGGGGAATCAAAACAGGGAAAAAAACCAAGCTGGGCAGATGGAGGGGAAGTACTGAGCAAGGGGAGGTGACAGCCGAGTGGTATCATCACTAGACTATTAATCCAGCTAATAAGAAATAAGAACATAAGAACATAAGAAATAGGAGCAGGAGTAGGCCATCTAGCCCTTCGAGCCTGCCCCGCCATTCAATAAGATCATGGCTGATCTGTCGTGGCTCAGTTCCACATTCCTGCCCTCTCCCCATAACCCTTAATTCCCTCTCTTATCCAAAACCCATCAACCCGCATCTTAAAAATATTTAGCAAGGCAGCCTCCACCACTCCAACGGGCAGAGAATTCCAGAGATTCACCACCCTTTGAGTGAAGAAGTTCCTCCTCAACTCCGTTCTAAACCACCCCCCCTTTATCTTGAGGCTGTGCCCCCTAGTCCTACTATCCTTTCTGAGCGGGAAGAGTCTCTCCACCTCTATCCTATCCATCCCATTCATCATCTTATACGTCTCAATGAGATCTCCCCTCATTCTTCTAAACTCTAACGAGTACAAGCCTAGTTTATTCAGCCTCTCCTCATAGTTCAACACCCTCAACTCCGGTATCAGCGTAGTAAACCTCCTCTGCACTCCCTCCAAGGCTAAAATATCCTTGCACAAGTGCGGCGACCAAAACTGCACACAGTACTCCAGCTGCAGCCTCACAAGTGCCCTATACAGCTGCAGCAAGACCTCCCTACTTTTATATTCAATCCCCCTTGCTATCAAGGCCAGCATCCCATTCGCCTTCCTGACCACCTGCTGCACCTGCAGGCTGGGTTTTTGCGACTCATGCACAAGGACCCCGAGGTCCCTCTGCACTGTCGCATGCTGCAGTTTTTCGCCACGTAAGTAATAGTCCTTCCTACCATTATTCCTACCAAAGTGGACAACTTCACACTTGCCAACATTAAATTCCATTTGCCAGTTCCTGGCCCATTCGCCCAGCCTATCTAGATCCTTCTGCAGACTTTCCACACCCTCCGCACAAGTTGCCATTCCACCAATCTTGGTGTCATCAGCAAATTTTGACACCATACACTCTGTTCCCTCCTCCAGATCATCTATATAAATGGTAAATAGCTGGAGGCCCCAGAACCGACCCCTGGGGCACTCCACTAGTCACCAACCACCAATCCGAATAGCACCCATTGACCCCCACTCTCTGCCTCCTATTTGACAGCCAATCCCCTATCCACGCTAACACCCTCATGTTCTGGGGACCCGGGGTTCGAATCCCGCCACGGCAGATGGTGGAATTTGAATTCAATAAAAAATATCTGGAGTTAAGAATCTACTGATGACCATGAAACCATTGTCAATTGTTGGAAAAACCCATCTGGTTCAGTAATGATCTTTAGGGAAGGAAATCTGCCATCCTTACCCGGTCTGGCCTACATGTGACTCCAGAGCCACAGCGATGTGGTTGACTCTCAACTGCCCTCGGGCAATTAGGGATGGGCAATAAATGCTGCCCAGCCAGCGATGCCTATGTCCTATGAATGAATTAAAAAAAAGCCAGGATCCTAACGATTAGTGAAACAAGATTAAGGGACTGAATGGCCCCTTTCTACAGGTTTTCAAAATCATGAGGGGGTTGGACATAGTAGATAGAGACAAGCAGTTCCCACTCATAAAAGGATCAAGAGCGAGAAGGCATAGATTTAAAGTGATTCGCTAAAGAAGTAAATGTGACATGAGGAAAATCTTTTTTACCCATTCCCGTTTATGATGATCCATGGACTGAATGACCTCCTCCCATTCCAAAGGTTTACACTGCGAGTCTTGACCATGGAAGCTTTCTCATGTCTAGTGACACATGGGGCAGATGCCGCATGTTACCAGGGCGAGATTTTCCTGTGAGCCCAGGGCTTTAGCTTGAGGGACACCACTCTGGATCAAGCATGGCTGACTATGAATCTGTCTCACCCTTATGTCACAGGTATTGGAAGGATTTGCAGCTCGATAATCAAACTGTTCCGGCCACGTTACAAAAACACCTTCTGTGTCCATCAAGTCCAGGGGTGATTGAAGGTGGCTTCTGGCTCGGAAGCAGGGACACCCGCTGCGCCACTGGACCACCACTCTAGGGTAAGTGGATCGAGCTCACTATTCTACTTGTGCAATTTCAAGATGATTAGTACACGTTGTGCAAAATAGTGGCTCCCCCAGGCCTTTATCTTTCCATTTCATGGCCCACATGAATAGTTTAAGGGCCAGGCATAATTTCAATCTCTATTGTCCATTCTGGTTCAATTAATCCGTCAACACAACACGGAAATTCAATGGGAATAACATACCTCCTGAGAATGAGCAGCAGTCACTGAGACACCACTTGTCTGGGGATCCATTGAGTCCATCAGTCATTACAGACCCTGGTCTTTGAAACTCCTCCTTAAAATCACTTTGCCTCTCTACCTCTCTCTTATTCAATCACAGCGTTTATTGCCCATCCATGAGGGCGGTTAAGAATCAACCACATTGTCGTGGCTCTGGAGTCACTTGTGTAGACCAGACCAGGTGAGGACGTTCCTTCCCTAAAGGACACTGGTGAACCAGACGGGTTTTTCCAACAATTAACAACGGTTTTGTGATGATCAGCAGATTTTAAATCCAGATTTTTACTGAATTCAGATTTCATCATTTGCCACAGTGAGATTTGAACCCGGGTCCCCAGGACATTACCCTGAGTCGCTGCATTAGTTGTGTCAATATCACTGTGCCACTGCCTCCCTCCTTCAAAAGGTACAGACAGTTGGACCAAAGTCAATGATTTTAGTTAGGTTATCAAGGGATATCCCTATTGGTGAAATATGTTCATTGGTATATGAAAAACCTTGGTGTTTTCGGATAGAGGGCAAACTCCATGAAGGGTGGTCTTCCAATAGGACAGGGGCCCAGTACCTATCACCTAAGAACATGAGAACATAAGAAATAGGAGCAGGTGTAGGCCATCCAGCCCCTCGATCCTGCCCCGCCATTCAATAAGATCATGGCTGATCTGTCGTGGCTCAGTTCCACATTCCCGCCCTCTCCCCATAACCCTTAATCCCCTCTCTTATCCAAAACCCATCAACCTGCGTCTTAAAAATATTGAGCGAGGCAGCCTCCACCACTTCAACGGGCAGAGAATTCCAGAGATTCACCACCCTTTGAGTGAAGAAGTTCCTCCTCAACTCCGTTCTAAACCGCCCCCCCTTTACCTTGAGGCTGTGCCCTCTAGTCCTACTGTCCTTTCTGAGCGGGAAGAACCTCTCCACCTCTATCCTATCCATCCCATTCAACATCTTATACGTCTCAATGAGATCTCCCCTCATTCTTCTAAACTCTAACAAGTACAAGCCTAGTTTATTCAGCCTCCCCTCATAGTTCAACAACTCCGGTATCAGCCTAGTAAACCTCCTCTGCACTCCCTCCAAGGCCAAAATATCCTTGCGTAAGTACGGCGCCCAAAACTGCACATAGTACTCCAGCTGCGGCCTCACCAATGCCCTATACAGCTGCAGCAAGACCTCCCTACTTTTATATTCAAGGTTATAAACCAGACCCTTCCTTGTCCCTTAAATAGCTGTTACTGAAATTCAAGTGACCAAAACACAAGTTGAGCACACTGTAGCTGGAAATATTTCCTCTCTTCCTCACGTATTTACATCTGAAAGGAAAAATCGGCTCGTGTTCCCAGACAGAGCTGCAGAACTCAAAAAAAAAAGTGGGCTCATGCGACATGTTATCAGATCCTTTACCTCCATCCATCAACACCCAATTCACTCCAGGTATTTGGCAGCTACTACTGATGAGGCACACGCCATTTGGAAGCCAGAATGGACTCCGCTGAGAGATCAGCAGCAAAGAATGAAGGTTGCCAACCCTCCAGAATTGCCCCAGAGTCTTCCGAGATTTATCTACTGGTCGCAGACACAGGAGAAAATCCAAAGGAGTGTTAAGAAATTGTTTTTCATTTTCTTCCAACACTTTTGATTATTAGTTAACAATACTGAAGAGGAGAGGCTGAGTGATGAAGGAAGCTGGTGTCAGGAGCCTGCACCCAATGGGCAGTGTTGTCAATCAGACACAGCACAGGTTATTTGTTAGTGTCACAAGTAGGCTTATATTAACACTGCAATGAAGTTACGGTGAAAATCCCCCAATCGCCACACTCCAGCACCTGTTCATGGCCAATCCACCTAATCAGTATGTCTTCCAGACTGTGGGAGGAAACCGGAGCTCGTGGAGGAAACCCACGCAGATATGGGGAGGATGTGCAAACTCCGGACAGACCGTTACCCAAGGCCAGGGATCGAACCCGGGTCCCTGGCGCTGTGAGACAGCAGTGCTAACCACTGTGCCACCAAGAAGCAGAGCACAGGTACTAGACTGTGGATCATCACTCAAACAGAAGATGATTTTGTCATACTCTGCCAGTGGGAGAGGAGGTTGCTGACTATGAAATCGCAGACTCATAGAATCCTTACATTGCAGAAGTAGGCCATTTGGCCCATCAAGCCTGCACCGACAACAATCCCATCCAGGTCCCATTCCCATAATACCCTGCTAATCCCCCTGACGCTAAGGGCTTATATGACCAATCAACCTAACCTGCACATCTTTCGACTGTGGGAGCACCCGGAGGAAATCTGCGCAGACACAGGTGCAAACTCCGCACAGACAGTGACCCAGGCTGGGAACCAAACCCAGGTCCCTGGCACTGAGAGGCAGCAGTGCTAATAACTGTGCTACCATGCCACCCTCGAGAAATGTTACGGCCAGAATTCTCTGACCTCACCCACAGCTAGGATTCTCCAGCTGCACTCCAGGAGTTTTGGCTGAGCGCCAGATTCTCCATTCTCACTGGCAGTACAAGACCAGAGAATTCCAGCCTATGAGAGGACTCAGGAAGGCTGGAAATCTGGTCGGAGGGATAGAGAGAGTGATAGCATCATGAATAAATGTTGGCCATTCTGTCCATCAAGCTTTTTCTGCCATCCAGTTAGACCATGACTGATCCAAACCCCAACTCCAATTACCCATCTCAGTTTAATTTCCCTTCCTAACTATTCCCAACAAAAATAATCAACTTCGGACTTGAAAGTTCCATCTCTCCAGGTAAGGAGGCAAAGTGAGAAGATGTCTCAAAGACCAAAGGTAATAACTAATGCAACTGGGAACTGCAACACAACTGAGAAGCGATGGTCCCGCAAATCCTTGTTTAACAAAACTCCCCTTTTTCCACCCATTTTTAGGGTCAGTGTTTGGAACCGTAAAGATTGCCTCAGTCAAGGTCTCAGAGATATTGCAAGCAACTGACATTTTATACTGACAGAAAATTGGGCCCACAAAAGAAACCTCTCATCAGATAGACGAAACGTGCTGGAGAAGATGGATCTGCATTGGCTAGATGTCAGCCTCCACTTCCTGCGACGTTAAACTTGATACAATTTGGAAACTAGAGCTCAGCGGAAACCCGAGAAGCAGCAACAGCAACACCACGGGGTCAAAGATCAGAGGCTTGGCCCTCAGTTTGCGAGCTCAACATTTGGTTTTCATGGGGTGCAACAGGGTCGAGGGGCTGAATGGCAGCCACCTGTTCCTGTGTGGCAGACACTAAGCGAGAGAAGCCCTCTCACACTATCAGTCTGGCCTGGACTGGAACACAGACTGCAATGAAGATGAAAGATCAGCATTGAACCCACTGTGCCATCCAGTTTCCTCCTTAGATGATGTAATTGTTAATGCATTTATTGCATCAATTTAATTCTAAAGGATATTTAATACAGAGGAAACTGCCAAAACGGCATTGAACACATTCAGAATAAATTGATTGGTTCTTGTGTCCAATAGATCCTTTTTTCTTACAGGTACTTAATAACGTCAATCTGATGTTTGGACAAATTCAAAAATGTCTGTCATGATCCAAACTATTTGAGCCAATTGTGAAGAGGGTTATTTTAAGGTGTGACTCACATTTAATGTGAGACTTTTAATGAGACAGTTAGCCAGATGGGTAAATAAATAATGTCTTTCGGAGCTGCTTTCTAACATGAGGCAGCAATCAAAGAGAATCTTGATCCGTTTGAAAAAAAAAAGTAAAGCTGTCAGGTTAAGCAAGGCAATAATGGATCCACCAGCCCTAATTGGCTTGGATGGAGAGTGACTATCTCAGCAAGACATTAAAGCACGTTTAAACCTTCAGCAGAAGAGAAATGATTCTTTTGTGGTGAGAAAGAGAAAAGGCAAGACAGCAAACAGCCTGGCTGCATCATCAACCTTCACATCGAGAGATTGGTCTTTTCAATTAGCTAATTATCCTCAAGCTGGTAACGGAACAAAAACTGCAGAGAAAAAAAGTGTTCAACAAAACTTTTTGTATTGATCCAGGGGTAAAAATACATATGCCTCGTTTTGGAAACATTGGGTCGGACTTTCCTGACACACACCCCCGCCGCCACCTCACCCCACTGTCATCAGGCTCTTTGGGTCCTGCTGAAGTCCATGGCATTTTGCGTGGTTGGCCTGTCCCACCACTGACAGCTGCCTTTGATGGGACTGGAAGAGCCCTCTGACCGAAAATATCCATCCATCCTGTGCAGGTCGCTATCATAAGAAAAAATGCTGATACAGGTTCGAAGGGCCAAATGGCCTACTCCTGCATCTATTTTCTATGCATCACAATCTAAGTGTGTGAGAAGCCATGTTTTAGTGGGAAAAAAAACCTATTTAGTGGCTGAAGATCACTAAGTTCCAAAAGAATTAAAACAGCAAGGTGTTATGATGGCCACTGAGAGTGAGGTGACTTCTGTCATTTCTGCTCAGAATTACCTCAAACCTCCGCAAAGTCCTGAAATAAATGTCCCGGGGGGTGCAGGGGTCTCCCTTGAATATATGTGCTGAGACACAGTCCATCTGTGGAATTCCTGTTGTCCTACTGCTTGTGGACATAACAAAACACAAAATCCACGGACTCCCAAACCTCCGTCCCCAAGACCGAACCTGAACAAAGAGAAACCAGCTCATCGTAACTAAGTGTGACGAAAGCAAATTACTGCGGATGCTGGAATCCGAAACCAAAAGAGAAAACGCTGGAAAATCTCAGCAGGTCTGTAAGGAGAGAAAAGAACTGACATTTCGAATCCAGACAACGACAAGGGCCTTTGTCAAAGACCTTTTGACAAAGGGTCGTCTGGACTCAAAACGTCAGCTCTTTTCTCTCCTTACAGCTGCTGCCAGACCCGCTGAGATTTTCCAGCACTCTCTCTTTTGGTTATAAGTAAGTGTGAACAACCATCATCTATTCCACATTGTGTAGCAATGGCTTCTTGCTTCAAATCATTTATGGGGAAAATAGAGCATGTGGTCATATGATCAAAACTGACTTCAGATAAGAATTCTTATTTATTCCAAGAACCAGGGAGAAAGAAGCCAGTCCGGAAACAAGCAGAACAGGAGACTCTTGTGGAGGACCTCTGTTCCTCTCTCTCTCCACAAGCTCAATCCCTGTTTGCTACCTGACTAAATTTTCTGCCTGTGTAATGTCAATAAAAAACTCAACCCAACAGCTGCTGTGCCCAGGAATCATCCATTTATATCTTCAAACACCAAAACCAGAAGGAGCACCAAGCTCAGCCTGTATCCATCCAAGTTATTAACCTACAAGAGTCACAGAATTTCATTGGACTTCACAATATCACTCAATCTATCCCCCCCAGTTTGTAATCTATTTGTGTGTGTGTGGGTGAATCTGAGTGCACTTGTGTGTGAAAATTGGAGAATTTTTCTCAGACCAACTAAAGTACAATAAATATTATTCTCCTTCACTTTCAGAAAGCTGCCTGTTTGCTTCACAGCATGTCAACAGTTAACAACCCGCTGAATGGGAAGGCACATTCCTTTTTAAAGTATCTGTGGTGGTCAAACAAGGAGTGGGGAAATAAGAGGGGAGGTATCTTACAACCCCACCCCCTCACTCGGATCAATAATCTTAACTCTACCACGACATTGTAAACAGTGTGGATGAAAGCATAAAATTACGGACTGACGTGGGGTGAATCTAGCTGCTGGTTTTGATGAAAGATATAACCAATATAGATATAGATATAACCTAGGAGGAGGAGTAGGCCATTCGACCCCCTCGAGCCTGCTCAGCCGCTCAGTAGCTAGACTGATTGTACCCTCAACCTCACATTCCCACCTAGCCCAGAATCAGTGGCAGGGCGTCCCGTTTCCCAATGTCCCTTTCAATCTGGCTCCAAACCAAATGGATCTTCCAGCAGCAGTGATGTGTTCAATGGGGCCACCTCCCAATCACTCTGAAGTATTCTCCCAGACAACAAACCAGGAAGTCACAACCAGCGAATCACTTCGCCGTGAATATTTTACAGATAGTAAAGTGGACTGACTGGGACAAACACGTGATTTAAGCTAAAAGCGAAGATATCACAAACAAGTTTTAAAAAAGCAAATTGTGGATTTTTTTAAAAAAAATCACAATGGAAAATAATTGACATTCAACAAACATAGAGCATGCTGGTAAATATATTTTGGTTATTTATCAGTAGGGCTTCCATTAACACTGCAATGGAGTTACTGTGAAAATCCCCTCATCGCCACACTCCGGTGCCTGTTTGGGTACACTGATGGAGAATCTAGCACGGCCGATGCACCTCGGGCTGGTGAGACTGGTTAGAATCATAGAAAATCTACAAGTGCAGAAGGAGGCCATTCAGCCCATTGAGTCTGCACCAACAACAATCCCACTGACACTAAAAGGCAGTTTAGCATGGCCAATCAATATAACCTGCACATCTTTGCAGTGTAAGAGGAAACCAGAGTACCCAGAAGAAACCCACGCAGGCACGGGGAGAATGTGCAAACTCCACACAGTGACCCGAGCTGGGAATCGAACCCGGGTCCCTGGCGCTATGAGGCAGCAGTGCTAACCACTGAGCCACCCAAGGTCCAAGCAACCCAAGCGTAAAGAAAGAACAAGGCAAAGTAGAGCACAGGAAAAGGACCTCCAAGCCTGTGCCGATCATGACGCCCCAACTAAACTTAAAAAACCTTCTGCCCTTATTGAGTTCATATCCCTAGTATGCTGTTAAAAACTCAGTTATGTCTCAGTCAACATGCAATTTTTTCAATGGTTTTTATTGCAAGATTAAGAGCATAAGATTAGAAAGTCTATTTTTAATTCATTTGGGGGACATGGGCATTGCTCGCTAACCAGCATTTATTGGCCATCCCTAGTTGTCCTTATTCAAAGGATATTTAACCACATTGCTGTGTCTGGGGTTACATGTAGGCCAGACCAGGTAAGGATGGCAGATTTCCTTCCCTAAAGGGAATTAGTGAAGCAGATGGGAATCTTGACAGTTCAAAGACTGATGTAATCCGTGGGGACCTCAACAGTAGAGCTTCTGGAGAATGGAAGGATCACTGACAACCCAACCAGAGACTGGCAGCGACGCATCGCAGCCAGTGTCACCCCGGAGCAGTGGTAGCTGCAGGCAAGGCACCTACCAGAGGTCCAGGATCGAAGAGGGATCCAGGCCGCAGGGCAAGATCAGGGTCATGGGTGGGAGTAAGAGGCTCGGCAGCAAGGGAAAGGTGGTGGCCATCAGCAAGGAATCACCAACCCCACCCCACTCCTCTCCCGGTGATTTTCTTGCGGGTTTGCATTGACCTGGAGATGAATCATTTCCTGGAGACTCCAGGCCAATCCTGGAGGGTTGGCAACTCCAACTGATGCTGTCAGACTTGCTGAGTGCGTCAAGCAGTTTCTGTTTATAACACCCAGGCTAGCCTTGCATTCCCTGGAAAGCTCAGGCTGAGTTGATCCAAGTTTTGAAAGATGTTAAGGGTGAATTGATACAGGAGATAGGAAGCAACCATTTCCACTGGTGGGGGAGCCTCACACAACAGCTTTGAAAATAGAGCTAGTCCTTTCAAGAATGAAACACTTCTACACTCAAAAGGGTGGTGGGAGTTAGGAATAACTTCCACAAGTTATGCTAAATCGATTTTTAATTTTAAATCCACAATTGACAGAATCCTTGCCTACCCAACTCTGTGGTAGCCAGTTCCAGAGGACAATGACTCAATAGAGAAGAAATAATTCCTGGAATCTAACATAACTCTTCCACTAAGAGTTTAATTGGCATACACATTTGTCCTAGAATTCCTATCCATTTCAAAGAATCAAATAAACTTTGACAGAGTCCAAACCTTCTGCGATTTTTAACATTTTATCACATCTCTCGAGTCTGGATTTTTCAGAGGGAGCTGGGATAGAGGGAGGGAGTATTTAGTGAAACTCTGGTACAGGACAGCTTTGACCAGCTGGTCTTACCCCTAAATATGTAAATATATGTGAGGGGACGGTGTTGTAGCCATAATCATAGAATCCCTACAGTGCAGAAAAGGCCATTTGGCCCATCAAGTCTGCACCGACTCTGAGAGAGTATCTTACCCAGGCTCTTTCCCCTGCCCTACCCTCATAACCTCTCACCTTTCCCATGGCTAATCCATCTAACCTACACATCTTTGGACACTAAGGGGCAATTTAGCATGGCCAATACACCCAACCTGCACAGGTTCAGACCGTGGGAGGAAACCAGAGCACCCAGAGGAAACCCATGCAGATACAGGGAGAGCATACAATCTCCACACAGACAGTAACCCAAGGCCAGAATTGAACTGGGTCCCTGGTGCTGTGAGGCAGCAGTGTTAACCATTGTGTCACCCATTAATGTCATCAGACTAATCATTCAGAGGCCAAGGCCAGTTATCTGAGGACATGGGCTCAAATCCCACCATGCCAATTTAAGTGGAATTCAAAGTGAATTTATAAAATCTGGAATTGAAAACTCATCTCAGTAATGCTGCCCGTGCCAACGATTGTCATAAAAACCCTTCTGGTTCACTAATGTCCTTCAAGGAAGGAAAGCTGACATCCTTACCTGATCAGGCCCTACATGTAACTCTTAGCTACCTAAACCTGAAGGTCTACAGCGCTGTGGTACTCAGTACCTTCCTGTATGCCTGTGAAACATGGACTGTGTATCCAAGGCATGCGAGACAGTTCAATCATTTCCACATGACTTGTCTTCGCAGAATATTGTGCATCCGATGGCAAGACAAAGTACCAGACATTGAAGTTCTCTCTGGAGCAAGTCTACCATCAGTCCACACACTGCTGATGAGAGCGCAGACCCGGTGGGCAGGTCATGTCATCCGTATGTCAGATGAGCGCATACTCAAGCAGCTCCTTTTTGGGGAACTCTCTGCTGGAAGACGCTCGCATGGAGGGCAGAAGAAACGTTACAAAGACACACTCGAGGCCCCCCTGAAATCGCTTGACGTAGACACGACCGCCTGGGAAACACTGGCACAAAACCGCCCTCCCTGGCGCTGCCTCATCCACAAGGGCTGTCAAGCTCACGAAGCAAGGTGTATTGCTGAAGCACAACTTAGGCACAAGCTGCGCAAGTCCAGAGCCACCAGCGCAACAACGACAGTGTCTACACAAGTCTGTCCAATACGTGCCAGGACAGTCCGTGCCCGGATTGACCTGATCAGTCATCTTCGGACACATCGCAACCAGCCTCAAAATGACTAATGGTGTCAAGGTCCTCATCAATGACGATGGACAAACAACAACAACAACAACTACCTTCTGAAATGGCCCAGCAAGCCACTCAGCTGAAGGGTATTTAGGGATGGACGACAAATCCTGACTTTGCTAAGGACTCCCAAATGGAGAAAAAGCCTTAAATCTCACCGCTCTGCCCAGCTAACCTCAGCAGACATCATTGTGGCCTCCTCTGGGGTAAAATATGCAATGCCCTGAGGAGGAAACATCATTCAAGGAACTTGTCATTCCCAGTAGCCCTGAAACAGTTGTGTGCTTGAGGAATGATGCACTTCATTTCAATTCGGAGTCACATATAGAATCAGGAGTATCCCTACAGTTCAGAAGGAGGCCACTCGGTCCACTGAGCCTGTGCTGGCAACAATCCCAGGCAGGCCCTATCCCCATAACCCCACATATTTACCCTGTTAATCCCCCTGGCACTAAGGAGCAATTTAGCATGGCCAATCCACCTAACCTGCACATCTTGAGATCATCACAAACCGTACCAAAACTGTGAAACTTCAGGTAGGCAAATACGCTGAAACATAAATCTCACGGCGTGGTGTAAAAACCTATAGGGTGACAGGGTGAATTAAAACAACTTGTAATCTTATTAATTCAGCTTTGAAATCAAGCAAATAGCGCTAAGTAACGATGACACCATGAGTGCTTATTAACAGCCTGACTTGATGTCGGATGATTACAAAACGATGGAGGTATTACAGGAGCGTGAAACCAATTCAATAATGAACCATTTTGTCCAGCCCTAAAAGGTAGCTCTATCCCCATTACTGAACCATCGCGCCACTGGGGCATTTACAGCACCATCCTTCAAACAATGGCCCTACTGTTGAAAGGAAGGATATTGACTTTGAAACGATTGTTGGTTTATGCAAAGCAGTCCATGAAACACACAATCGCCAGGCAAAAAGGTATGAATAACCTGATCAATTGGTTCTGCTTCCATATAAAGTCCGTCCCCACACAATGTTATCGCTCTAATCTCCAAATGCTGAAATACCTTAGTAAATGATTAACTGCAAAATCCAAACCTGAAACCACAAAAGGTAAATTCGCCAATGCCACACTCCCAGTTTGTGTTTGAACTGGTCTACAACTTACACAGCACAAGCTCACCAACCCCGACCCTCTGAGTGCAGGATCAGAGAAGGTGGCCTCCAAATCCACTGCTCGTTGGTGTTCTTTACCTCACTGGAGGGTTGAAGAGCCCTCTCACGTTTTGAAGAACAAGACTAAATGCTCACAACAGAACACAACTGCAACAATACACAAAGTCACTGCAATGTGCTCTCTGTCCAAATGACATTGGAATCTTATACCATTGTGACTTAGACAGCGGCAAGTTTTGCTTTTACATCAGAGCGTGGGTGAATGTTGACACTTGCTCCAGTGTTTTGACCAGAAAATGCACTTACCATCCTCTGCAAGCTATGTATTCCAGTGATTGCTACTGTATCAATGATCCCTTTACTTTCTGTAACTTTTTGATCTCATGCCTTGATCGAGCTTACAGCCTGCATTTCACAGAAAACGGTCTCATTTATAGTTCCAATTCACTTACCTGGAAAAAAAAACAGGAAAGGGTTTGAGTGATCGAATCACAATCCAATATAATCACTTCATGCAATAAACAAATTAGTCTCGGCCGCCAGAGATTTGCATAGAAATAGTGACATAGGTGAGGTCTTTGGATATATAACTGGTCTGCTTCACACAGTAAGAAATCTCACAACACCAGGGTGAGACCAAGAACCTTCCACACACCTGACGAAGGAACACCATTTCCGAAAGCTTGTGGGATTACTATCAAATAAACCGGTTGGACTTAAACCTGGTGCTGTGAGACTTCTTACTGCGTTTACCCCAGTCCAACGCCAGCATCTCGACATCTGCTTCACACACACACAGCTAAACAAAGTGAGGCTTTCAGAATGACATGATATTTGATTTGTCGGTGGGCGAGTAGATGGGTAGAGTTGCCCATTTGACAAGACGGTAGGCAAGACAAGTGAAGGTGGCTGAGAAAACCCTGTCTGCCTTTCTCTCCAAAGGCACTTGGGTTCATGTCTTGTTACAAGTTAAACAGCAGCTGGGTTATTGCTTCTGGCCTCCTGGGCAATTGGCTTTAATTGCACGGAACAGCGCCTCCGCCACCAAGCCTCCCAACCTAAACTTCAACCGAAGACAGCAAAGAGACTACTCAGCTACATCCCAATCCTTTTAGCTTGTATCAATCAGGCTACGGCACACTGTTAATCAATCGCAGTTTAACAATTATTTACTGCCATCAAGTACAAAAGGATTTTGATCAGCTCAGACACAAGCGGAGTTATAAATGTTTAATGGCTTCGCAACTAGGCACATGGATGACCTTTAACCCTGCTTGTCAATGTTTGGCAGAGATAAATCCCTTACGCATGGTCTAATTGAACTGAAGGCCAAGCTGATTTTGCGCAGCATTCAATAAGCTTGCTGTGCTGTGGTGTGCGCTATTCATGCCTTCACATACAATGCAGTGTCGCGCCTTCCGTCAAACACATTAGAGTCAAAGCCCACGGAAAGGTCAGTTTCCAGTGAAATTGGCCTTTTGCGACCTGTCTAATCCCTTCCTGTGAGGTCAGCACTCCAGTATGGCAGCTGCTTTATGGTGCCCTTTTTATAACCTGAAATATTACTGAAAGCATGTCATTATTATCCCGGGCTATAATTTCAAATAAATCTCCCAGTTCCTGGAACAGTCCTATCAGCCATAAAAGATTATTTTGCAAGGGTGTGCTCCCAGCCTCGTTAAACAAGAGAGCCAGTCATAGAACCAATCTCCTAGCATTACAGCCTATCTGCTGACGTCGGAGCTGCCAGACAGAAAAAAGGTCAAGATCCATCTTGGGCACTTTCTATATGTCAATGGAGTGGTTAACTAACCAGAGGTCAGAGGTCACATGCTCCTTCCAAACGTGCTACACTTGACCACATCATGCCTCAACTTACAAAAGGCTGTGAACGTAGCCCAGTCCATCATGCAAACCAGCCTCCCACCCGTCTCTGTCGACACTTCCCACTGCCTTGGAAAAGCAGCCAGCATAATTAAGGACCCCACGCAGCCCGGACATTCTCTCTTCCACCTTCTTCCATCAGGAAAGAGATACAAAAGTCTGAGGTCACATACCAACTGACTCAAGAACAGCTTCTTCCCTGCTGCCGTCAGACTTTTGAATGGACCTACCTTGCATTAAGTTGATCTTTCTCTACATCCTAACTATGACTGTAACACCACATTCTGCACTCTCTCCTTTCCTTCTCTATGCACGGTATGCTTTGTCTGTATTGAGCACAAGAAACAATTGTATACCAAAACATGTGACAATAATAAATCAAATTTTAAAAAAAGCATGATTCACCTAGCGAGACTCTGGAACAGCAATGGTATCTCCCAGAATGACCTCCTGTGTGTCCAGGTTATGTTTGCACTCATTTCCTCCAGGCACATTTTGGAAATACTGAAGCTCCTATTTTCAGGACCAGCTCAAACCTGCTACTGTCACCACCTCACTCCCAAATGAACAAACCATGGTGGAGGGTTGAACCAGAATATTTGCAACCTTGGCATCCCACTCCACTCCCTTAGCCATCGCCCCTCAACTTGATTTCTCTGATGTTATTCTTGCATCCTTCGCTCTTTCAAACTCCAATTTATCCAAAACTCAGTTGGATCTTGTTCTACACATAACTCCCATTGGCACTCACCCTGTGTCTGCACTGATTTCTGTTGCTTTCCCGCCTTCTAAAATTTTTAAATTTGAATTTCTATTTTCCAATCTGAGCACACCTTGCCCCCATCCTAGGCTGGATCCTTTCCACAACCTTTGGGTCCTTCAACTCCATAGTTTTTGTGCATCTTTCTGTCCGTTTGTCTCTTCAATGGCAATAGATACTTGATCTGCCTCAGCCTTTCCCTCCCCAACAATCTCTGCTACATCTCTCTCCACCATGACAAAAAAGAGTTCCAAATGTCCAAATTTCTAACTAAGTTTTCCGTCACCTCTCTTCACTCTCCCACTGTGCCTTGACAGCTGTTTTTTATAGCTATTATTTTCTCTTCCATCCTACACACACCCCCACCCAATGCTTTGGGACGTTTTCTATTTTAAACACATCTCAGAGATATCAATGATCATTCGTGACCATTCACCTGTCTTTATGTAATGAATCTGAGGAGGTTTTCTTTTTCAAGGTATTATGTTGCTGACGGAAATGATCTAAATTAGGATAATACTCCTTGCTGGGTGAGCACCGGCCTTGGCTCGGTGGTCGGACTTTTACCTCAGAGTTAGCGGGTTATGGGTTCAAATCCCAGTCAGAACGTCATCTAGAGAGCTATTGAGAAAGTGGTGCATTTTCTGAGGTGTCGCATTTTGAACGAGAGGTGAAATTGAGGCCTTGTCTGTCCTCTGAGGGAAATGGAAAAATGTAGAAGGAGAAAGTCCAATGGTACTATTGGGAGGAACCAGAGGGGTTCTCCCCAGAGTCCTGGCGAGAGGGCAGCCACCGACAGACCTCCAGAATACTGGACACACTCCTGTGAACCTCCACACTCCCTCTCTCCCCTAGAATGCGGCCATTTTATGATCGTCAGGTTGACTCTTTCCTCCCGGTGGCGTAGAGAGATTAGGGCCTGTGTGAGGAGCAGAGTCTAGGGTGGGTCAGAGCTCCTTTCGGGCTTGGTGCAGGATGGCAACAGTGTGGGAAGCAGGGCCTAAGATGGGAGAATCACGCACGCATTGAGCTCATCGGCTAATGGTGGGGGAGAAACCTACACACTCCAATCCAGGTAAACATCTGACGGCATTTCAAAATTAAGTCCCCAACATAAAGATGCCCAGCACCAACTGACAACCAGACTCAAAAACAGAAAATGCCAGAGAATCCCAGCAGATCTGACAGCATCTGTGGAGAAAGAATAGAGCCAACGTTTCAAGTCAGGATGACCCTTCGTCAGAGCTGGGTAGAGCAGAACTCAACAATGGGGCAGCACATGGTTGGCACTGTTGCCTCTCAGCGTCAGGGACCCGTGTCCAGTTCCTATCTTGGATGACTACCTCTGCAGAGTCTGCACGTTCTCCCCGTGTCTGTGTGGGTTTCCTCTGGTTGCTCCAGTTTCCTCCCACATTCTGAAAGATCTGCTGGTTAGGTTCCTTGGCCCTGCTAAATTCTCCCTCAGTGTACGCAAATAGGAGCCACAGTGTGGCAACTGAAGGATTTTCACAGTAACTTCATTGCAATGTAAAGGTAAGCCCATTTGTGACACCAATAAAGAAACATTAAACTCAAAACCAGACTAACCAGTATAAAACCAGACCAATAACCACCCTATCTGCCCAGCAACACTCCCAATAACACATTACCTGGTCATTGCCACATTGCTGTTTGTGGGAACGATCCGCATTTTACTACATTACAACAATGACAACACTTTGAAATGATTTAATTGGCAATAAGGAGTTTGGGGCATCCTAACATCTCCTGAAAGACAATACATAAATGGAAGGCTTGTCTCCTTTCTTTTTAACATCATCAACAACAGGAATTATTGGAGGGGATCAGCTACAGGAATCCACGTTTGGACCATGGACAGGTCAGGAGCCGAATACAGGCCCTTCGGCCCTCGATGTTGCACCGACCAGTGGAACCAATCTAATGACCTCTGACCTAAACTATTCCAATATTATCCATATGTCTATCCAATGAATAGAGGGGAGTACGGTAGGATGAGAGAAGAATTGGCGAATGTGGACTGGGGGAGTGCGTTGGAAGGTAGGTCTGCTGAGGAGCAGTGGAGGATCTTTAAGGAGATCTTTCTTGGTGCTCAGCGGAAATTTATTCCGATGGTCAAAAAGGACCGTAGGAGGAGAGGTAATAAGCCGTGGATAACGAAGGAGGTGAAGGAAAGTGTTAAATTAAAAGCGGAGGAATTTAGAGTAGCTAAGAGTAGTGGGCGAGAAGAGGATTGGGAGAGGTTTAAATGTCAACAAAGATTGACAAAGAAGTTGATAAAGAAGGGTAGGAGAAACTATGAAGCTGCGCTAGCGCTTAATATAAAAAAGGATAGCAAGAGTTTTTATAAATATATAAAAAGGAAGAGGCTGGCTAGGGTGAACGTTGGTCCTTTAGAGGATGAGAAAGGGGACCTAGTGGTAGGGGATGGGGATATGGCTAAGGTATTGAATAACTTTTTTGTTTCTGTCTTCACGGAGGAGGACGTGAATAGTTTGCCGGGTGTTAGCGATGGAAAGGTGGTAGGACTGGAGGGTCTTAATGACATTACTGTTACTAGAGAGGCGGTGCTCGACAGACTGGAGGGGCTGATTGTGGACAAGTCCCCAGGACCGGATGGAATGCATCCGAGGGTTCTGAAAGAAATGGCAGAGGTGATAGTGGATGCCTTGGTGGTTATTTTCCAGACGTCGCTGGATTCCAGGGAAGTGCCGGAAGATTGGAAAACGGCTAATGTTACGCCGTTGTTTAAGAAGGGTGCCAGGCAAAAGGCGGGGAATTATAGGCCGGTTAGTTTAACGTCTGTTGTAGGTAAAATGTTAGAATCCGTCAAAAAAGGAGGAAATTGCGAGGCATCTTGAAGGCAATTGCTTGATAGAGCGGACGCAGCACGGTTTCATTAAAGGGAAGTCGTGTCTGACAAATTTACTGGAGTTCTATGAGGATGTGTCTAGGGCGGTGGATAGAGGAGAGCCGGTGGATGTGGTCTTTCTGGATTTTCAGAAGGTGTTTGACAAAGTACCTCACAAGAGGTTATTGCAGAAGGTCGAGGGACATGGAGTTGGGGGTAGGGTGTTAGCGTGGATAGAGGATTGGTTGTCAAATAGGAGGCAGAGAGTAGGGGTCAACGGGTGCTATTCGGATTGGCGGATGGTGACTAGTGGAGTGCCCCAGGGGTCGGTGCTGGGGCCTCAGCTTTTTACCATTTATATAGATGATCTGGAGGAGGGAACCGAGTGTAGGGTGTCGAAATTTGCTGATGACACCAAGATTGGGGGAACGGCAAATTGTGCGGAGGGTGTGGAGAGTCTGCAGAAGGATCTAGATAGGCTGGGCGAATGGGCCAGGAAATGGCAAATGGAATTTAATGTTGGCAAGTGTGAGGTGGTCCACTTTGGTAGGAATAATGGTAGGAAGGACTATTACTTACGTGGAGAAAAACTGCAGCAGGCGACAGTGCAGAGGGACCTCGGGGTCCTTGTGCATGAGTCGCAAAAACCCAGCTTGCAGGAAAAGCAGGTGGTCAGGAAGGCGAATGGGATGCTGGCCTTCATAGAGAGGGGGATTGAATATAAAAGTAGGGAGGTCTTGCTGCAGCTGTATAGGGCATTGGTGAGGCCGCAGCTGGAGTACTGTGTGCAGTTTTTGGCGCCGCACCTGCGCAAAGATATTTTGGCCTTGGACGGAGTGCAGAGGAGGTTTACTCGGCTGATACCGGAGTTGAGGGAGTTGAGCTATGAGGAGAGGCTGAATAAACTAGGCTTGTACTCGTTGGAGTTGAGAAGAATGAGGGGAGATCTCATTGAGACGTATAAGATGATGAATGGGATGGATAGGATAGAGATGGAGAGACTCTTCCCGCTCAAAAAAGACAGTAGGACTAGGGGGCACAGCCTCAAGATAAAGGGGGGGCGGTTTAGAACGGAGTTAAGGAGGAACTTCTTCACTCAAAGGGTGGTGAATCTCTGGAATTCTCTGCCCGTTGATGTGGTGGAGGCTGCCTCGCTAAATATTTTTAAGACGCGGGTTGATGGGTTTTTGATAAAAGAGGGGATTAAGGGTTATGGGGAGAGGGCGGGAATGTGGAACTGAGCCACGACAGATCAGCCATGATCTTATTGAATGGCGGGGCAGGCTCAAAGGGCTAGATGGCCTACTCCTGCTCCTATTTCTTATGTTCTTATGACCATTTGAATGCCCTTCAAGTTGGCGAGTCCACAACTGCTGCAGGCAGGGCATTCCACACCCTTACTACCCTCTAAGTAAAGAACCTACCTCTGACATCTGTCCTATAGTTATCACCCCAAATGGCCTTGGCTGAACCCAAACTGAGCGTCTATGAGCAGGTTATTGCAAAGTTAGTGCCACTTTGTTAGCATTGCTGACCACCCCTTCCATCACTTTGTTGATTACCAAGAACAGACTGGTGGAGCAGTAATCAGCCAGGTTGGATTTGCCCGTCTTCTACGTCCCGTCCATTGAAAAGATACACTGCAGCAACTCCCCTTTGACAGCACCTCCCAAACCCGCAACCGTTACCATTAGAAGGATAAGGGGTGAAGATGCGTGGGAACGCTGTCACCCAAAAAAATTCCCCTCCAACTCACTCACCATCATGATTTGGAACTTTATCACCGTTCCCTCACTGTCGCTGGATCAAAATTCTGGAACTCCCTCCCTAACAGCACTGTGGGTGTACCTACACCACACTGACTGCAACGATTCAAGGTGGCAGTCCACACCACCTCTTCAAGGGCAATTATGGATGGACAATAAATGCTGGCCTAACCAGTGATACCCACATCACATGAATGAATAAGAAGAAAGTGCAGGGTACCTGCGCTTTAATACTCTACTAATGCCTGAAACACAGGTCTTGTTACAATAGGCTAGAACCCAAATACCATCAAACCACTGGGACTGATCGAGACCGGTGGTCAGCAAGACCAGCTGAAGATGGGTCTTTTCAGCCAGACTTACCCAGGGATGCGCATTTAATATTTGTTCTATAGCTGGCTGCCTAAACTTAGACTGCACAACCGCAGGTCCTCAGCATGTAATATAGAACCTTAAGGGTCTAATACCCCTCAGGGACTCTCTGTAGAGAAAATAAATGGCAAACTCGGAGGCATCAAGTACTGGACACAGGATAATTAAAAAGCAACGTACACACGTTCAGGGATGTTTGAGAGTTACACATCTGTAAAATGTGGGCAAAAACAAGGTACATTTTTCTGTTTATACCGTTTAACTTTTTATTTCTAGTACTAAGTCGCGAGTTTCGGCGGTTTTTTTAAAATTAGTTAGAAAGCGGAAGTCGTCACTAAGACGCTTACCGGTAGTTGTAGTTTTTTGTTTCTCGTGCCCCTAACCCTATAAATTAGTGCAGAGAGGATACCCGATTCTCTACACTGGTAGAGAATCCCACCCTTCCACCTCCTCTAACCTAAATTACAAGTGTGTGGGAAGTTTTTTTTTATATTTTTATTTTTCTGCTGGTAATTGATTCAGGGATGGCAGTTCAGGCTGTAAGCTGCATCTCCTGTGGGATGTATGTAGTGAGGGACTCCAGCAGTGTTTCAGGTGATTTTACTTGTAGGAAGTGTGATAGATTGCAGTTTCTGGAGGAGCGTGTAAAGGAGCTGGAGGTGGAATTAGAGGAGCTCCGCATAATTCGGGAAGTGGAGGAGGACATAGATAGGAGTTATAAGGAGTTAGTCACTCCTAGAAATAAGTCTTGGGTCACTGCCAGGAAGAGGGGAAAGAAGCAGTTGGGGGGACAATCCCCTGGGGCTGTTCCCCTCCAAAATAGGTTTTCGGTCCTGGAGGCTACAGTTGAGGAGGAATCAACTGGGGATAGCCAAAGGGAGCAGGTCTCTGGGGGTGAGCCTATTGGGAAACCTCAGGTGGTTAGGGGTAAGAGATTGGGCCTCGTGATTGGGGACTCCACAGTTATGGGGACAGATAGGAGAGTCGGAGGTAAGGGTAGGGACTCAGGGCTGGTGTGTTGCCTACCAGGGGCTGGGGTCCGGGATGTTTCGGACAGGGTATTCAGGACTCTTAGGGGAGAGGGAGATCAACCCCAAGTTATAGTTCATGTGGGGACACATGACATAGGGAGATTAAGGGAAGGGGATATTAAGCAAAGATTTATGGAGTTGGGGTGGAAACTAAAGGCCAAGTCTGGAAGAGTAGTTATATCCGGACTCTTGCCTGTGCCACGGGATAGTTTAGAGAGGAATAGAGAGAGGGAAAGTTTGAACTCGTGGCTGAGGGGATGGTGCAGGAGGGAGGGGTTCAGGTACTTGAGCAATTGGGGCTCATTCTGGGGAAGGTGGGACCTCTGTAAGAGTGATGGTCTACACCTGAACCAGAGGGGAATCAATATCCTGGGGGGTAAATTTGCAAAGGCTACGCAGGGAGGTTTAAACTGATTCGGAGGGGGGGTGGGATTGTGAGTAGAGGGGGTGAAAGTGAGGGGGGCATAGTTGGGGAATGCAAGGCACGGCATAGTGGGGGTGGGGCGGAGCAGGGTTTGAAATGCGTGTACTTTAATACGAGGAGTATTCGCAATAAAGTGGATGAACTTGCAGCGTGGATCAGTACCTGGGACTTTGATGTTGTGGCCATTTCAGAGACTTGGATAGAGCAGGGTCAGGAATGGTTGTTGCAGGTTCCGGGGTACAAATGCTTTAGTCGGAGTAGAGAAGAAGGTAGAAGGGGGGGTGGGGTAGCATTGCTAGTCAAGGACTGTATCACAGTGTCGGAGAGGAAGTTTGATGAGGACTTGTCAGTTGAGGTAGTATGGGCGGAGATTAGAAATAGGAGAGGAGAGGTCACCCTGTTGGGAGTCTTTTATAGACCTCCTAAAAGTTCTAGAGAGGTTGAGGAAAGGATTGCAGAGTCAATCCTGGTTAGGAGTGAAAGTAATAGGGTAATTGTTATGGGGGACTTTAACTTTACGAATATTGATTGGAATAGCTATAGTTCTAGCTCGTTAGAGGGATCAGTGTTTGTACAAAGCGTGCAGGAAGGTTTTTTGACTCAGTATGTAGATAGGCCAACTAGAGGTGAGGCTATATTGGATTTGGTGCTGGGAAATGAGCCAGACCAGGTGCTAGACTTGGAAGTTGGTGTGCATTTTGGTGATAGTGACCACAATTCGGTTACGTTCACCTTAGTGATGGGAAGGGATAGGCATGAACCTCGGGTCAGTAGTTTTAGCTGGGGTAAGGGTAATTATGAGGCTATTAGGAGTGAATTAGGAAGCATAGATTGGACTAGGAGATTACAGGGACTGGGAACGTCTGAAATGTGGAGTTTTTTCAAGGAGCAGCTACTGCGAGTCCTTGATAGGTATGTCCCTGTCAGGCATGGAGGAATTGGTAGAGCTAGGGAACCGTGGTGCACTAAAAGAGTTGAGTCGATGGTTAAAAAGAAAAAGGAGGCTTATGTTCGGATGAGATTTGAGGGCTCAGGTAGTGCACTAGAAAGCTTTAGATTGGCTAGGAGGGAGTTGAAGGGGGAGTTAAGAAGGGCTAAAAGAGGACATGAGAAGACTTTGGCTGATAGGATTAAGGAGAATCCTAAGGCGTTCTATAGGTATGTCAGGAACAGAAGGTTGGTCAGGGCAAGATTAGGGCCAGTTACAGACAGCAGAGGGAAGTTGTGTGTGGAACCGGAGGAGATTGGAGAAGCATTGAACCAATATTTCTCTTCAGTGTTCACGCAGGGGGACATGAATATAGCTGAGGAGGACACTGGGTTGCAGGGGTGTAAAATAGACAGTATTACGGTTGATAAGGGGGATGTGCTGGATATTCTTGAGGGGCTGAAAATAGATAAGTCCCCTGGTCCGGATGGGATCTACCCTAGGATTCTCTGGGAGGCTAGAGAGGTGATTGCAGAGCCTCTGGCTCTGATCTTCAGGTCGTCATTGGTCTCTGGTGTAGTCCCGGAGGATTGGAGGATAGCGAATGTTGTCCCATTGTTTAAGAAGGGGAACAGAGACTTTGCCGGGAATTATAGACCGGTGAGTCTTACTTCTGTTGTGGGCAAGGTTTTAGAAAAAATTATTAGGGATAGGATTTATAGTTATTTGGAGTGTAATGAATTGATTAGAAATAGTCAGCATGGTTTAGTAGCGGGTAGGTCGTGCCTTACTAACCTTATTGAGTTTTTTGAGAAGGTGACCAAAGAGGTGGATGGGGGCAAGGCAGTTGACGTGGTATATATGGATTTTAGTAAGGCGTTCGAAAAGGTTCACCATGGTAGGCTTCTGCAGAAAATGCAGATGTATGGGATTGTGGGTAATCTAGGGAGTTGGATCAGGAATTGGCTATCAGATAGGAGACAGAGGGTGGTGGTTGATGGTAAATATTCATCATGGAGTTTGGTTACAAGTGGTGTGCCTCAGGGATCTGTTTTGGGGCCACTGTTGTTTGTAATCTTTATTAATGACCTGGATGAGGGTATAGTTGGGTGGATTAGTAAATTTGCTGATGACACCAAAGTCGGAGGTGTGGTAGATTGTGAGGAAGGGTGTCATAGTCTGCAGGGAGACTTAGATAGGTTGCAGAGCTGGGCCGAGAGGTGGCGGATGGAATTTAATGCGGAGAAGTGTGAGGTAATTCACTTTGGTAGGAATAACAGATGTGTCGAGTATAGGGCTAACGGGAGGACTTTGAATAGTGTGGATGAACAGAGGGATCTAGGTGTATGTGTACATAGATCCCTGAAAGTTGGGAATCAAGTAGATAAGGTTGTTAAGAAGGCGTACGGTGTCTTGGCGTTTATTGGTAGGGGGATTGAATTTAGGAGTCGCAGCGTAATGTTGCAACTGTACAGTACTCTGGTGCGGCCGCACTTGGAGTACTGTGTGCAGTTCTGGTCCCCACATTACAAAAAGGATGTGGAGGCTTTGGAGAGGGTGCAGAGGAGTTTTACTAGGATGTTGCCCGGTATGGTGGGGAGGTCCTATGAGGAGAGACTGAGGGATTTAGGGTTGTTTTCGTTGGAAAGAAGGCGGCTAAGAGGGGATCTTATTGAAACATATAAGATGATTAGAGGTTTAGATAGGGTGGATAGTGATAGCCTTTTTCCTCGGATGGAGAAAGCTAGCACGAGGGGGCATGGCTTTAAATTAAGGGGGGGTAGCTACAGGACGGATGTCAGGGGTAGGTTCTTTACCCAGAGGGTGGTGAGGGATTGGAATGCCCTGCCTGCTGCAGTTGTAAATGCGCCTAGTTTGGGGGCGTTTAAGAGATCTATGGATAGGTTTATGGACGAAAAGGGATTGGTATAGGCTAGTGGGTCATTGTTTTTGTAACTGGTTGGCGCAACATCGTGGGCCGAAGGGCCTGTTCTGCGCTGTAATGTTCTATGTTTCTATGTTTCTATGTAACTTGCACAAGTTAGTCGACCTGTTGTGGATTTTCAGTAATTGTACCCTTGATCTCAGGTGTTCAGGGTGTCAGAATTTTATTTTAATACACATCCAAAGTGCATTAAACGCCACAGAGGTAGAAGCATTGAAAGACAGAAAATAGGGGCGAGGGGAGGCCATTTGGCCCTTCAAGCCTGCTCGGCCACCATTCATTCTGACCATGGATAATCAGCCAACTCATCAGCCTTACCCTGCCTTCCCCCCAATCCCCCCCATAGCCTTCGATTCCCTTCACCTCAAGTGCTGTATCTAACTGTGTAGAAATGTGTGGAATTCTACTCCTGGTTCTTAGTTTCTATACTCCTTGAAAACATTGAATGTTTTGGTCATTAAATGGAGAGTGGACTAGAAAGAACGGCTGTTGTACATAGCGGTGACGATGGAAAACGATTCAGGAATTCTGAAATTAAAGGAATGATCAATCAGGGAGTACAAATACTATTTCTAAGGGGTGTGCCATGATTGTGAATATAGTCATGGTTCAGGATGCAAATGGCTAGATAACATCAATTTTTTAAAAATCTTAAACTGGTGTAAAAGAGGTTGACTGGCTTAGCTGTTTGTATTTTCACGTCATGATTTCTTAACAGATTTAAAGCTTTGAAACTACTCCCTGGAGAGAGCTTGAAAACAGATGCTTAACGTGGGACATGTATGAGTGGTAAGCATGAAATTTCTACCGTGGCACATCAGGAAGGAGCTCTGCACAAGGCATTTCTGTGTTCACAGAGAGAAAAGAACATCTGAAACATCCTCCCCCCACTACCTAAACGCAGGATAACAATGATCGACTTTTAAAACCTAATTTGGAAATAAAAAGAAAATGAAAATCAGCTCTCGATTACCTCCAATACTTTGAACGCGCGGATAAGAACATAAGAAATAGGAGCAGGAGTAGGCCATCTAGCCCTTCGAGCCTGCCCCGCCATTCAATAAGATCATGGCTGATCTGAAGTGGATCAGTTCCACTTTGCCGCTTTCTCCCCATAAACCCTTAATTTCCTTATCGATCAGAAATCTATCTACCCGTGACTTAAATATATTCAACGAGGTAGCCTCCACCACTTCAATGGGCAGAGAATTCCAGAGATTCACCACCCTCTGAGAGAAGAAGTTCCTCCTCAACTCTGTTCTAAACTGCCCCCCCTTGTTTTGAGGCTGTGCCCTCTAGTTCTGGTTTCCTTTCTAAGTGGAAAGAATCTCTCTACCTCTACCCTATCTAATGCCTTCATTATCTTCTATGTCTCTATAAGATACCCCCTCAGTCTTTTAAACTCCAACAAGTACAGACCCAGTCTACTCAATCTCTCCTCATAAGCTAACCCCCTCATCTCTGGTATCAGCCTGCTGAACCTTCTCTGTATTCCCTCCAAGGCCAATATATCCTTTCGCAAATAAGGGGACCTAAATTGCACACAGTACTCCAGCTGCAGCCTCACCAGTGCCCTGTACAGTTGCAGTAACTGTATAAGGCACTGTACAAGTGGATGCCCATTTCTGTTTTCAAAGAGCTTAAACTCAATAGAGACTTTAAACAAGACCAGCAATACATACATAACCTGTGTTTGTAGTCTGCTTAACCTTTCATCAACTCCTGAACGTTAGAGCACAAGAGACCATTTAGCCCATCGAGTCTGTATTAGCGCGAACTCTTCAGTTAGAGTTATCTATCCTCATTTTTCTCCGCTTCCTCAATTCATAGAATCTACAGTGCAGAAGGAGGCCATTTGGTCCATTGAGCCTGCACCGACAACAATCCCACCCAGCAGGTCCTATCCCTGTAACCTTTCTAGTCCCCCTGACACTAACTAGCAATTTATCATGGCCAGTCAACCTAATCTGCGCATCTTTGGAGTGTGGGAGGAAACCGGAGCACCCAGAAAAACACCCACGCAGACATGGGGAGAACGTGCAAATCTCCCATAGACAGTGACCCAAGGCCGGAATCAAACCCAGGTCCCTGGCGCTGTGAGTTAAAGTTTACTGATTCGTCACAAGTAGGCTTACATTAACACTGCAATGAAACTACTATGAAAATCCCCTAGTTGCCACTCTCTGGCACCTGTTCAAGTACAATGAGAAATAATTTAACATCCAGCTAACCAGCACGTCTTTCGGACTGTGGGATTAAACTGGAGGAGCACCTGAGCAAAACCCAAGCAGATACAGGGAGAATGTGCAGACTCCACACAGAAGTGACCCGAGCTGGGAATTGAACCCGGGTCCTTGGTGTTATGAGGCAGCACTGCTAACTCTGGTACATTCTCCTTTTTCAAATCTTTACCCAATTCCCTTTCAAATGACATTTCAGTACCAGACCATTTCAAAACAGTTAAATAAACCTGAACAAAGACATTTATTCAAACCTTGTTCTTATAACAAAACTCCATCAAAGGAAGTAATCCCAAACTCTTTCCTCTTCCAAATCTTTCAACGTCTTCGAAACCTCTTAACACACTACACTCAACCTTTCATCGTGTTGAAGCTTCAGTTGCAAGCGTTCACTCGGTGAAGTTTAAATCTCAATTAAAGTTGCGTGAAGGATAAGTAATACTCACAAAACCTCCCAGGAAAAGATGTTGCCACAGAAGATCTGTCAAGGTTACTTTTAACCACGACCATCGAAACGTCACTGAACTTGGAAAAAGTCAGCAAAAACTAAGTATTTGGAAAAATATGTTTCAAAGAAATCCAAAGGAAACTAGACTGTTGGTGAAAAGTGAACAAGAAGCTGATATTTGCATAAATCAGCTTAGCGCTGTTAGTAATCGCACCACTACATAAAGTTCTGGATATTATTTTTTAAATAAAGTGTTCAGTGACAGAAGTGGCTTCCAACTCTTGTTACAGACCTAATTAAGTCTTTACTTTCTGAAGGCACTGATTGATGTCTGGGGATAGGCTTACTGATTTTTTTTCATTGCAACAGATAATTAAGAGCCTGACAAATTAAAGTCTTTTTTGGAAAACACAACGTCTGGAGAAGGCTGGTCAAAGATTCCAGCAAATTCCCTTTCTAAAGGAACCAGTGCCCAAAGAAAGAAAATCAATGATTAAAAGAACAATGTCTTTAAGATGGAGCTGGTCTAATAATTGACTGGGGTCGAGATCACATCATATAGAAGATAAGTGTACACAGATATAGATAACATTTGGCCTAAGCAACTTTGTGGACTGATTTTGATCATCTGATGGCATGGGAGAGGAATTTTCCAGAGAGTTATTTTCTCTTATTAGCCCCGTGACTTTTGTTTTGCCTCTCCATAATTGACTCCGTCTACACTTCCCGCTGCTTCGGAAAGCAGCCAGCATAATTAAGGACCCCTGCACCCCAGACATACTCTCTTCCACCTTCTTCTGTCAGGAAAAAGATACAAAAGTCTAAGGTCATGTACCAACCACTCCTTCCCTGCTGGCATGAGACTTTTGAATGGACCTACCTTGCATTAAGTTGAGCTTTCTCCACACCCTAGCTATGGCTGCAACACTACATTTTGCACTCTCTCATAAGAAATAGGAGCAGGAGTAGGCCAACCAGCCCCTCGAGCCTGCCCCGCCATTCAATAAGATCATGGCTGATCTGTCTTGGCTCAGTTCCACATTCCCACCCTCTCCCCATAACCCTTAATCCCCTCTCTTATCAAAAACCCATCAACCCGCGTCTTAAAAATATTTAGCGAGGCAGCCTCCACCACCTCAACGAGCAGAGAATTCCAGAGATTCACCACCCTTTGGGTGAAGAAGTTCCTCCTCAACTCCGTTCTAAACCGCCCCCCCTTTATCTTGAGGCTGTGCCCCCTAGTCCTATTATCCTTTCTGAGCGGGAAGAGTCTCTCCACCTCTATCCTATCCATCCCATTCGTCATCTTATACGTCTCAATGAGATCTCCCCTCATTCTTCTAAACTCTAACGAGTACAAGCCTAATTTATTCAGCCTCTCCTCATAGCTCAACCCCCTCAACTCCGGTATCAGCCTAGTAAACCTCCTCTGCACTCCCTCCAAGGCCAAAATATCCTTGCGTAAGTGCGGCGCCCAAAACTGCACACAGTACTCCAGCTGCGGCCTCACCAATGCCCTATACGGCCGCAGCAAGACCTCCCTACTTTTATATTCAATCCCCCTCGCTATGAAGACCAGCATCCCATTCGCCTTCCTGACCACCTGCTGCACCTGCAGGCTGGGTTTTTGCGACTCATGCACAAGGACCCCGAGGTCCCTCTGCACCGTCGCCTGCTGCATTACCTCTCCTCCTACGGTCCTTTCCTTCTCTATCAGCAGTATGCTTTGTCTGTTTGGCAGGCAAGAAACAACACTTTTCACTGTATACTAACATAAGAACATAAGAAGTAGGAGCAGGAATAGGCCATCTCGCCCTTCGGGCCTGCCCCGCCATTCAATAAGATCATGGCTGATCTGAAGTGGATCAGTTCCACTTTGCCGCTTTCTCCCCATAACCCTTAATTCCCCTGTCAATGAGAAATCTATCTACCCGTGACTTAAATATATTTAGCGAGGCAGCCTCCACCACTTCAACGGGCAGAGAATTCCAGAGATTTACCACCCTTTGAGTGAAGAAGTTCCTCCTCAACTCCGATCTAAACTGCCCCCCCCTTATCTTGAGGCTGTGCCCTCGAGTCCTGTTATCCTTTCTAAGCAGGAAGAATCTCTCTATCTGTACCCTATCCATCCCCTTCATTATCTTATACGTCTCTATAAGATCCCCCCTCATCCTTCAAAACTCCAACGGGTACAGACCCAGTCTTTTCAGTCTCTCTTCATAGGCTAGCCCCCTCATCTAGCCTCATCTACTAATACATGTGACAATAATAAATCAAATCAAATTAAATCTTTGCTCAAGCCACCTTGTGACACCATAAATAATCAGCTGGAGCATTCGCAGACGTGTGTCCATCAATTGAGTGCGACTCATGCTTGTGACATGGTCAGGGCTCATGTCCCCATTGCCACGATAGAACCTGCTTGCACACAACTTCAGCCCAATCCATTGCTAACACGTGTGAAAAATAACCGAAAACTAATAAAAAGAAAATACTCAGGAGTGCTGGCAACATCTCTGCAGGGAGAAAGAGGGTTAACATCTCAGGTCAATGACCTTTGATTATGTGTGGGCTAACCCACAGTACACGGGCTGCAGCATTTCAAGAAGGCAGCTCACCATCACCTCAAGGGCAACTAGGGATGGGCGATAAATGCTGGCTGGCCATCAATGCCCATGTCACACACTTAAATATAAATCTTCAAACTTTAATCTTTACATCTTTAAAAATCTTCAAACCAAGATAAACTTTTAAACTTTAAAAAATTATATATTGCACAGATGCTGCCTGACCTACCGAGTATTACCATCAAATCAGAGTTCCAGCATTTTGCTTAATTAAAATATTCGGCTTAATTTTGGTGCTGCAGTAATATGTTAATAGCATGTTAATTATATTGATAAGATGCACTGGTAAAGAGCAGTGATAAATGGGGTACGTTGAGCACATATAAATAGAGGACGCTTTCCGTGGTTTTGTGTAAGCAAGTTTTATTTGTGTCACAAATATTGTTAATTAACACTGCAATGAAGTTACTGTGAAAATCCCCTTGTTCCCACACCCCAGCGCCAGTGTACACTGAGGGAGAAATTAGCATGGCCAATGCATTTAACCAGCAAATCTTTCAGACTGTGGGAGGAAACCAGAGCACCCAGGAGAAACCCGTGCAGACACGGGGAGAACATGCACACTGCGCATAGACCCAAGCTAGGAATCAAAGCTGGGTCCCTGGTGCTGTGAGGCAGCAGGGCTAACCACAGTGCCACCATGTTGCCCTTGTGGCTTGTGGTCACACCCAGAGCTGGAGTGCTTCCTCAGCCCCCAAATAATGTTTTAATTTAATTCAATAAGGCTATCTGTCAACTTATTTTAATCGGTTAATTTTTTAATCGTTTTACTTTTATTAGTACACACAAGGAAGAATAAACAGGGGAGAGCTGAGACAATGGGTACATTATGAAACTGAACAAAGTGACTGTCAGTGAGAAAAGCTCCAGTGTCTTGGTTCTGACTTCACAAACTGGTTTCATTAAAACCAGATTCAGGTCATATGCTTTTGCCAGCATCATGACTCTGCTAATAGTGATAGGTGGTTGAGCTGGAAGAAATATCAGCCTTTATATCAGACGGAAAATGTTGTAGTTTGAGCTGTAGGAAGAAAACCTTATAGATATGAATGTGAGGAGATGATGTGGTCAACTGCAAGGAGACCCATCTGTCCATGATACATTGAATCCTGTTAATATTCACGACTCCTTTAAGAGCTATTGCTGCTAAAACTTCATTTTAATAGCCTTATCTTATTCTACAGCACAGAGGTTGCCAGGAAGCAGAAATATATCAATGAATCCTGCAACATGCGCAAAAAAAATGGGACTGTACCTAGCATGGAGTTTTGAGTCATCAATTCGAAGAATGATTCCATTACCTCGCCATGTATTATAATGAAAGTGGAGAAGGATGTAATTAATATGTTCTTCCTTTGGGATATTTGGACTGTCTTCTTTTGCTGAAGTACGCATTGGAGCCTTTCTCTCTCGATGATTGTCAACTCCTAAGGCTACAGCTTTCTTGCACACTCCGGAAACAATATGGAAGAAGCAAAGATCCTAACGCCAAGGTCATCAACTATTAACAAAGTGGAAAGTTGCCGCTTGCTGGTATGCCTGTCGAGGTGGTCGCTGGGACCCTCCAACCCACAGTGCTCCCAGGCCAGTATTATTGTCCAACAGCTATCACTGGCCAGAGGTGTGACCATGGTGACACCATTTTAACAGTTAACCACATGCACTGTCTGAGGGTCAGGTGGAGGCAGATTCAGTCATGGCTTTCAAAAAGGAATTGAATAAGTAAGGGAAAATAAATATTTGCAGAGCTATGGAGAAGAAGTGCGTACATGGAACGAGCTGAAAAGCTATTACAGAAGCAGGAACAGAAAATGCTGGAAAATCACAGCAAGTCTGACAGCATCCGTGGAGAGAGAATAGAGCCAATGTTTAGAGTCTGGAGATTTTCCCACATTCTCTGTTTTTGTTTCTGATGATGTGGATATGCTGGCGTTGGACTGGGGTAAACACAGTAAAAAGTCTGACAACGCCAGGTTTTAGTCCAACTAAATCGGTTGGACTAAAACCTGGTGTTGTCAGACTTTTTACTTTGTTTCTGATTCCAGCATCCGCAATATTTTGCTTTTTATCTTACAGAAACCTGGTACGGACACAACAGAGACTGAGTACGTACAAAACGGCAAGGGCCTCCTTCTGTGCTATAGCCATTCTAATGATTACATATGAAGTGGATCAATGTGCCTCATGTGCCACAGATCGCGGCATAAAAGTCAACCTGGCAGATCAGACAACCCCATTTATTTGGCACTAACATGCAAATCGAGGCCTAAATTCAGTGCTAAAGTTGACTCCCCATTTTATCGGCACGATTAGGGCTATACTCACGATAGGAGGTTGATCCCAATTTTTCAGTTCAGAAATTAATGCTAAAGCACCTCATAAAATACCACATGGGATCAAGCGTGCAGTATGGGACCACGTTGCCAAGACGATGCGCAGGAGCTTTAGACATGCCCACTTTGTATATATGGAAATGCCTCTGGCATTAATACCATGCAGTTCACATTTTGTACTCACTGTATAACTAGATCTCCATTATTGGGGAGATTTTTCAAAGCTTAAAAGTTCAATTTAGGCACTGTAATCTACGGTATATTTACTGAACAAACAAATATCACCAGTGACCAAGGAAATGAAACACTCAAAAATCAAAAAATATTGCGCATTTCAGTGTCACCATTTTACCAACAGACGCACAAACTTGCATACACTTGCTTATGCAGTGCTAATAAAGCCTCACAACAGTGCTAATAAAGTATTTGTAAAATATATTAAATGGAAGTGTAATTGGCCATGTGTAATACTGGCTAATAAATTGGACAACAATGTATTAGACTCCAAGGTAAATTTGGCAATTTTGTGGAGCATCGCTTGAAGAATCATTCCAACTGTTGCGAATTTAGCTGCAACTTTCACATCTAATGTGTTGTGAGATTTTGCTCTGCAATGGAAGATCATTGAATCTCCCCCTGTAGAGGTATAGCTGATGCAAATATTAGTCACCCAACACTGCTCACACTCCATAGTGTAAAGGTAGGTGGTGACACAGTGACAATGTCACTGGATTGCTCATCTAGAAACCTGGTGGAATTTAAACTCAATTAATAAATCTGGAGTTAAAAGCTTCCATTATGATGATCCAAATGTCATACAAAACAGCATCTGGTTCACTGGTGTCATTTAGGGAAGGAAATCAGCTGTCCTTATCTGGCCTACAGACCCACAACAATGTGGTTGACCCTAACTGCCCTCTGAAAAGGCCTAGCAACTCACCCGTTATATCTAAAGAGTTGCTAAGGAATGTAACCAGATGGACCACCCAGTGTAGCACTCAGCACCAGCAATGACAGCAGAAGAGCTGTCCCAAAGACTAGTAAAACAGCAGCCTGACATAGTCACACTCATGGAATCAGTACTGCCACCCTGTCAGTCTACTCATGGTCATTGACAAAGTGATGGAAGGGACAGCTGACAATGCTATCAAGTGGCACTCACTCAGCAATCACCTCTCATTGATGCTCTGTTTGGAATCAGCGAAGGCCACTCTGCTCTTGACCTCAGTCTAATCTTGTTCCAAACTTGGACAAAAGAACTGAACTCAAGAGGTGAGCTGAGAATGGCTGTTCTTGACATCACTGCCACATTTGACCTAGTGCAAAATCAAGGAGCCCTAACAAAACTGGAGTCAAAAGGAATCAGGGGAAGAACTACCCACTGGTTGCACTCAGACCTGGCGCAAAGGAAGATAGATTTGTTGGAAGTCAATAATCGCAGTTCCAGGACATCATTTCAGGAGTTCCTCAGGGTAATGTTCAGTTGTTTCAGCAATAACCCTCCTCCTATTGTTGCGTCAGGAGTAGGATGTTTTCTGATTACTGCAAAATGTTCAGTATAATTGGCAACTCCTGGGAAACATATGCAGCTAATATTCAGGTTTTGGCTGATGAGTGGCAAATAATAGAGCCACCACCGCAGAAGTGCCAGGCAGAAGTACCATAGAGGATCTAACTATCACCCCTTGACATTCAAAGGCACGACTATGCCTTTGAATGCATCTCTATTACCGTCCTGGGGTGTTATCATTGACCAGAAACTGAAATAGACTAGCCATATAAATACTGTGGCAACAACAGCAGGTCAGAGGCTGGGATTTAGGAGGTAAGTAACTCACCTCCCGACTCCCAAAGTCTGTCCACCAACTACAAAGAAGAAGCCAGGAATGTGATGGAATGCTTTCCTGGATTAATGCACTCAAGAGGCTCAACACCATTTAGGACGAAGCAGCCCACTTGATTGGCACCCCTTCCTATCACCTTCAACATTGACTCCATTCACCACTGTGAATGGTGTTTACCGTCTTTGAGATGCACTGCAGCAACTTACCAATGCTCCTTTGACAGCCACTTCCAATCCAGCAACTTTTTACCATCTAGAAAGACAAGGGCAGCAGACAGATAGGTAACCCTGCAGGTTCCTCTCCAAGCCACTCACCAGCCTGACTTGAAAATATATCACTATTCATTCACTTTTGTTGGGTTAAGATTCCTGGAACTCCCTCCCTAATGTGTACCTACACCACATGGAATGCAGTAGTTCAAGGAGGCGACTCACTGCCTCGAGGGCAATTAGGAATGGGCCTAGCCAAAGACACCCACAACCTTGGAAAAGAATAACAAAAATGTGTGGAACCACAGGGGTTATGATTCCACAATCAGAATGAACAAGTTGGTTTACTTTCACTAATTGGGAAGGATGAGGATGCAGTGCCTTTTATAAAAGCAGAAACCTGTCCACCCACATATATCAGATTTATAAAGGGGTGCGAGAAGAGGATCAACATGAAATACAGAGAGTGTGAAAAGTGTCGACTTGTCCCACCATAAACTTAAGCTCATCTAAAACATTGCTACCTTTATCCTAACTTGCACTTAGTCCTATTCATCCATCGCCCCTGGATTTGCCCATGGCCTACATTGGCACCCAGTACCGCAACACTTCAAAAATTCTCATGCCTATTTGCAAATTCCTCAATGGCCTTGCCGTTCGCTCTTTCTCTAACCTCCTCCAAACCCATAACGCCACCTCAGATATCGGAGCTCCTCTAATTCTAGTCTCTTGCACACCTCCGATTTCGTTCGCTCTAACTTCGATGCCGTGCCTTCAGTTGCCTCGGGTTTTAAGTTCTGGAACTTTGTCCCTGAACCTATCCACCTCTACTTCATTTTCTCTATCTTTATGGTGTTCCTTGAAGACTAGCCTCAGGTATTGTTGCCTTGTGTGGCTCAGTGTCAAGCTTTGCTTCATAGCACTCCTGTAAAGGATATTTTACAATGTTGAAAATGATATATAAATCCACATTGTTGCTGAGTGAGAAATGTGCCACATTTTCTAGAGAGCGAGAGAGAGAAGACTCAGTTTCAGGAGAGTGAGAAGTGCATTCAATATCAATGAGATGGAGATGCTGGTGTTGGATTGGGGTGGGCACAGTAAGAAGTCTCACAACATCAGGTTAAAGACCAACAGGTTTACTTGGAATCACGAGCTTTCGGAGCGCTGCCCCTTCATCAGGTGAGCGGAGAGGTAGGTTTACAAACACAGGATATATAGACAGAGACACAGTTGCAAGACAATTACAATTAGAATGTGAAGAATGGTTGGAATGCGAGTCTTTACTGGTATAGACAGTGCAAGTGGAGAGAGGAATAGGCACAGGTTAAAGAGATGTGAATTGTATCAAGTACGTACAAGGATGGCCTCAAATCGGGATCTTGGGTTCACGTCACACTACAAGTAACCCCCACCGTAAGGCCTGGGCTTGTAAAATCCTACGAACAGCCCTGGCTACAGGCTTACCTGTAAAGATTCCAACCATTCTTCACATTCCAATCTGTAATTACATTGCCATTGCGTCTTTGCCTATATGTCCATGTTTGTGAAATCTACCTCTCTAATTACCTAATGAAGGAGCAGCGCTCCGAAAGCTCGTGATTCCAAATAAACCTGTTGGACTTTAACCTGGTGTTGTGAGACTTCTTACAGTATCAATGAGAACAGTGTTGACGTGGACCAGGTAGTAATGAGTTTCTAATACCAACCAGTGAGAGTAATAGTGCCGGAATGGGGTTGGGGGGGGTGGGGAGCTGTTTGAGAAGTGAAAGAATTTAGCTAACTGCAATGTGGATTGAGTTACGTAACAGGAGCTGTAGTGGTCCAACTAGACAGCTCACCAAGGGAAATCAGGGGTAATGAAGGCTGACCTCAGTCATGCTCAGATCCCATGAACAAACAAAAAGCATGAACTTGTTCAAATGTGAACCAAGTGGCAAGAGGGAGCACTGAGGCCACATCAGTTAACAGCATGATTCAATACTCCTTTACTTGAGTAAATATCAGTGCTGGATTACTTGAAATGATAATGAAGAGATGATTCCTTACCAATCTGTATCTGACAGCTTACCAAAACAAAACTGCTCAGCAGAGTGCCCCAGGCACAGCTCTGAGATTAGACATTTGTTCACACAGGGTGAATATTCGGCTGATCCAAGTCATGTCAGTTTAGCATCCTTTGCCATTCATTCTTGGATCAAAGAGGGCCACGTGAAATGGACATTTTATGGTTTGATATTTTAAAAAAAACATTAGCGAAGCTTGCAGATTAATTTGCTTTCATCTCTTCCCAGCTCCCTGGATAACAGACAGGTTCCAGCACAGTGTGTTGCTGTGATAAGATGACAGCGCATGCTTTCAGCAGCGCTTTCTGAGTGATGGAGATCCCACACTCTCCGCGGTCTCAGAACATAAACCATTCTCCCTCCCTTGCGCCGAGTGAGCGCAATCATCTGCCAAGGACCACCACAAATCCGGTGAGGATCCAACACGTTACTGAGCAGAGCAGGCAAACTGTCTCCCCAGATGATTCACGTACACCTGAGATTATAGAGGCTGAAACTAAACTCTAATTGCCTTAAAAATTCCACTCTCAAAATAACATCACATTTACTGCTTCCCTAACGTGTGCTGTCAGAGTGAGCTCTCCTAGTCAGATCTTCCCGTTCCTGTGGGTGTTCACACCTCCTTCCGTGCAGCTTGCTTTCAACAATGCATTGACAACGTCATCCCCAAGTCACCAGCTGCCTGATGTCAGGGTTGACCACAAACAGCGGAGAGGTGACAACACTCTCCAGCCTACGCAGTTGCATCCACTCCCAACTGGGCCCTCGCTTCCTCTCTGCCAGAGCAAGCCATCTAGCCCTCCCTGAGATAATTAAGAGTCACCTCCCTGAGCCTTTGGGCAGAGTATAGCGGTTTGATACCTCAGTGCCACATCAGAGGGCAGTGCCACTTTGCTGGAATCGTAGAGGGACCAGGGCAAGCAAGGATTTCAGGGTGTCCTTGTTTGAAGAACATTAGTGAACTCGTTGAACTTCTTTCAACAATTCAGTAGCTGCATTTATGTAATTGAGTTTTTAATTCCCCAAATACAGTGGTGGGATTTGCACCAACAAGTCTCCAGATTATGAATCCAGTAACATAACCATTATGATGCTCACAACACAAGTTGTGTCTCAGGTAAGGCTCTTTCAGGTGGACATGAATGATCACTTGATAGTGCTTTGACGAGGAGCAGGACAGTTCTGGCTAATGTTCATCCAATTCATGATGTCTTTGGAACCTGAGTGCAAACCAACAGCCTCATTCCCTTACATGAGAACAGTGACTAGATTTCAAATGTTCCTCAGTAACAACTGACACACTTTGGCACGTCCTGAGGTTGTGGAAGGTGCTATTCAAATTCAAGTTCCTTCCTTCACACATCCCGCAGATTGGAGCAACATGGACTGAACACAATGGGCCAAATGGCCAACATTTGCCAAGGCAAGAAGTGGAGCACCAGCCACACAATAAAATTGCTTCAATTCCTTCCTTAAGTTGAATAAAAAGGGTGAGGATTTGAGCATATGGGGAGTCAGTTACCAAGAAGAGAGAGCTGTTGGTATTTGTCTATTTTATCAATTGGTTCAAAGGGAAAACAGAGAAAGAAAAACACCAAAACCAGGAAGGAACTTAGAAAGGAACAGAGGGCAAACAGGAAATATTACCTTGAGGGACATCTCAAGGATTCTGAAGACCGCCTACAAAACCTGCTCCAAGCCAACCTCAATGAGCTGCTCTTGAATTATTTAGGCTCTCCATGGTTCAAGCAGAACTGGGAATGATCTCTAATTACTTGAGGGCTGCTTTCTCCTCTGTAATTGAGCACAAGATGGCAAGATTGGACCCAGGAGACTAGCATTACTGGGGGAAGTTTTCCCTTGTTTTTTTAATTATTAACTTGAGTTTTTCTGTCCCCCCCCCCCGCCAAGTCCTTCAACACCATGTTTGAAATATGGCTGGCCTCAGAAGTTATTACTAGGCTGAGTTGAAGAAGAGTAAAGATAATGAACTAAAGGCCTCACTTTCTCAAGTCCGCAAGAAATTGCAAAGGCTTGCGAACGTAGCCTCCCATCCACTGACTCCATCTACATTCCCACTGCCTCGGCAAAGCAACCAGCATAATCAAGGACCCTACACACCCTGATGTGGTTGACTCTCAACTGCCCTCGGGCACCTAGAGATGGGCAATAAATACTGGTCAGCCAGCGACACCCATGACCCATCTGTGAATAAAACAAATTCCACAACAGCACTTAAAAATTCATCCTGGCGCCCCTCTGGATCATTTTGGGGTTATTAGGAATGTAATTTCGATTTAAGATTGGTGGAATTATAAGGCTGGAGACCTGAAGTGCTTCCTTGCCCGTGGTTGTAATTTCCAAATTGAATGTTAAAATTAATTATTTAGCTTCAAATGCTGACACTGACGTTCAAGTTCAGCTTGGTAGTTTTCTCCTCCTCTGGTCCTCCCATCAGTAAAGGTGTACATTGCGCTCTGAACAGACTCTCTCCCAACCTACAAACACTGATCAAGGCCAAATCACCTTGTGGGTGGAACTGTGTGTGTGTGCAAGCACGCACATTCAACTCACTCACACTCAAGCAGTTTCATCATATTTTACAGATACTGCTGAAGCTATCGGTTCTGATCCAAAAATATTGCTGAAAAGTTATTTTAAAAAACAGTTGAGCGCAGTGGAAATAGGGAATTAAATAGAATTCTCCCTAAGAACCATCTGCTTCTCTCTCCGAGGCTCCTGTTTGAGTGCGATGTTTTCTCTCAGAAGGTTGAGTGTCTCTGGAGCTCCCTTCCCTCAAAAGCAGTAGAGGCAGAGACTTTGAATATTTTTAAGGCAGAGCTGGAGAGATTCTTGATTAACAAGGGGTTGAAAGGTTATGATCTTGTTGAATGATGGAGTGGGTTCAACAGGCTGGGGGGCCTGCTCCTGTACCTAGTTTGTATACAGAGGCTCCAATCCGACCTGTTATTGATGGAACCATAGAATCATAGAAACCCTACAATACAAAGGGAGACCATTCGGTCCATCAGGTCTGCACCAACCATGATCCCACCCAGGCCCTACCACCATATCTCTATATATTTTACCAACTAATTCCTCTAACCTACACATCTCAGGACACTAAGGGGCAATTTAAGCGTGAGCAATCAACCTAACCCGCACATCTTTGGACTGTGGGAGGAAACCGGAGCACCCGGAGGAAACCCACGGTTTGTGGTGTTCAGAGCTTGATCTGGTGCAGCCGGAACTAGAGAGCAGCCGAATTATTAGAGGGGTAGCACGTGAGGAAGGAGCAAGGTTAGGAAGGGGAAGGCAGGAGCTTTGGTAAGGGGGAGGGGGGTGAAAAGATAAAGGAGGTCCATCTGCAATGACACTTGTCAGGTGTTAGGTTGTGATACACTCTGGAATCATCAAGAGGTTTCAGACTTGTAGGAACAAGAGGTTTTATTGACAAGAGAAACTAGCTTCAGCAATTGCAACCCTTGCAGTCTTTATGATGTTAACTACACAGCTGCTGGAAGATTCTGCTCGAGAGAGGACCTCACCCTCTGTGGCGAACACTTACTCTCATTGGTCCCTCAAGTTAGGTGACTCACTGCTGCTGCACTGTCTTAGAGAGACAGACACTACATACAGGGGACACCTACACTGCTTAATTTTTATTTCAATGCAATGAATCATCATTGCCAACAGAATCAACGCCCGCTAACAAGAGGAAAGGAAAATCCACAATATCGCCCTACAACACTAAACTGCTGGTCACATCTTGCAAAGAACCTAGGTGACTCTCCACTCAGCCTCTGGCCTCCTTCCAAACATCAACACCACTGTTGTTAGTTTGCAGTTTCACCCCATTGTCTGCAGCTTTCATAAGCCACTCTGTACCCTTTACTGGTTTTGCTCTAGCCTGTGAAATTTTCACACAGCCGTGTTCCCCCGGAACAGAGAGCGAAAGCCAGAGGCTTCTGAGAGCTCTGCTTCCATCCACTGTAGAGATGCAGCTTTAAGAAATTGTACGAGATGCGAAAATGACCAAAGGCAAGACAGTACGGCTTTCTGAACTCATTAAGACCAATTAAAGTCAAAGAGAGAGAAATGAGCCAATTGTGCGAGGCTGGAGTGGAAGGAGGCGGTGAGGTTCTGAATGTGGTGGTAAAGCTCTGTTGCTGGTTTCTCCAGCCATGCACTTAAGGACACAGCTGATTAAACCTCACTTATTTTGAACATGAAACTCCAGCCTGCGTGTTTAATAGTCAGCGGAATGTGGGCCGGCTTCAGTTTGCTCCATCTCCACCTGCGTTCTGTTCCGAAAGAGTGGGTGAGCACCCAATTTTTTTCTAGTGAGCAGGGCTTGGCCCATATTACATGAGGGTTCAGTTGTGTGTGTCAGATTATGATGAACTATTTAGGGTGTCACAGTGGTTGGCATTGCTGCCTCACAGTGCCAGGGACCTGGGTTCAAATGGTGTCACCATCTGTGTGGAGTCTGCACGTACTCCCCATGTCTGCATGGGCTTCCTCCCACACTCCAAAGAATGTACAGGTTAGGTTGATTGGCCGTGCTAAATTGCCACCGAGTATCAGGAGATTAGCAGGGTAAATATGTGGGTTTATGGAGACAAGGCCTGGGTGGGATTGTTGTCAGTGCAGGCTCGATAGGCCAAATGGTCTCTTTCTGTACTATTGGGATTCAATGATTACCCAGTAATATTGTCTAACCAGCTTGTTGTCCTGTAGAATTAACACAGACTCTGACTTGATTGCTCTATATGTGCTGACACTTCAGATATATGTCGATATTAATGATTTAAAAACTTAAATATGTTAACAAAGGAAATAATTTGCTTCTATATAGTCTCTTTCATGCACATAGGATGTCCCAAAATGCTGTACAGAAGAACTTTTGAAGATTAGTTGCCGCTGTAATGTTGGGAAACTTGAAAACCAATTTGCACCCAATAAAGTCTCATAAACAACAGTATCTGACCAATGCTTTTGCGTAGAACAAAAACCATTTCAGAGTTATTAATGTGAATTCTACAGAAAATGGTTGAAGTACACTTTATTCAGCACTATTAAAAATACCTTTCCTGAACAGGCCTTTGCTACCTTATACTTGGGATACAATTTATACTTCATGGTTCACGCTGCTGGGATTATAAATGTACAATTTTCTGGTCGGAAATCATTCAACCCAAATGCCGCAGTTCATGAGGAAGTATTTTAAACAGTTGCTTGGCAATAAAGAACTTGAATATTACTGAAAAGAGAGACACATAGCTGAAGTCTTTCATGTTGCACTCATTAGGACAAACCAAAGAATTCCTAATTTCAAACGATCACAGTTTATTCGACAGGAAAAGTAAGTACCAATTGATTGGCAAGTGGACTCTGATGAGCCAAGACATTGCCGTGGAGAATGTATCGGCAAACTATAGGTTCCCCATGTTCCCAAGTAATTCAAGAAAGGTATAAGGTTTAAACACACTCCTTTCGTTTGCAGAGAATGGGTTCTCGCATATCAGAACAAAGAAAATTACAGCACGGGAACAGGCCCTTCGGCCCTCCAAGCCTGCACTGACCATGATGCCCGACTGAACTAAAACCCCCTACCCTTCCAGGGACCATATCCCTCTATTCCCATCCTATGCATGTATTTGTCATGACGCCTTTAAAAGTCACTATCATGTCTGCTTCCATGATCTCCCCCGCAGTGGATTCCAGGCACCCACCACCCTCTGTGTAAAAGACTTGCATCGTACATCCCCTTTAAACCTTGCCCCCCACACCGAATTGACTCTTCCATCCTAGAGAAAAGCTTCTGATTATCCACTCGGTCCATACCCCTCATAACCTTAAATTTTTTTAAATCATCCATAGGGTAAAACTAATCTGTCTCATGACTAATCCCAGTTTCACAATAGTGTAGATTTTTTTATTGAATTTAAATTCCACCATCTGCTGGATTCGAACCCAGGTCCCCAGGGCAATACCCTGGGCATAAGAACATAAGAAATAGGAGCAGGAGTAGGCCATCTGGCCCTTCGAGCCTGCCCCGCCATTCAATAAGATCATGGCTGATCTGTCGTGGCTCGGTTCCACGTTCCCGCCCTCTCCCCATAACCCTTAATCCCCTCTCTTATCAAAAGCCCATCAACCTGCGTCTTAAAAATCAGCCTCCACCACCTCAATGGGCAGAGAATTCCAGAGATTCACCACCCTTTGAGTGAAGAAGTTCCTCCTCAACTCCGTTCTAAACCGCCCCCCCTTTATCTTGAGGCTGTGCCCCCTAGTCCTACTGTCCTTTCTGAGCGGGAAGAGCCTCTCCACCTCTATCCTATCCATCCCATTCATCATCTTATACGTCTCAATGAGATCTCCCCTCATTCTTCTAAACTCTAACGAGTACAAGCCTAGTTTATTCAGCCTCTCCTCATAGCTCAACCCCCTCAACTCCGGCATCAGCCTAGTAAACCTCCTCTGCACTCCCTCCAAGGCCAAAATGTCCTTGCGCAAGTACGGCGCCCAAAACTGCACACAGTACTCCAGCTGCGGTCTCACCAATGCCCTATACAGCCACAGCAAGACCTCCCTACTTTTATATTCAATCCCCCTCGCTATGAAGGCCAGCATCCCATTCGCCTTCCTGACCACCTGCTGCACCTGCAAGCTGGGTTTTTGCGACTCATGCACAAGGACCCCGAGGTCCCTCTGCACTGTCGCCTGCTGCAGTTTTTCTCCACGTAAGTAATAGATCCCTGGATCATTAATCTATCAGTGCAAGTTGTTTCTAGCAAGCATAGGTGAGGCATATTATGAGCTCAACTGAATATCTTAAATTGATTGTTACTGTAGCGCACCCAGGAATGTTTAAAACATTGACTGTTTGATAGGATTCCACAACTGGGCAGCACTTTCTGAACAATCCTGAGTGCATTCATAGCTGCACTAATGATCAATTAAGAATAATCAGTTTAACTCGTAAAATGACACATTTAGATTGCTAAAAATGACTCACATTGGAGAACGGATCCCTGTGCATCAATGTGTTGTGTCTTTTTTGAATTATCCAGGAGCTTTGGGAATCTATGGTACCCCATTGCATTCTCCATGGCAATGCCTCAGCCAGTGTTAGCTTGCCAACCAATCAGCACCCTCTTGTCCTGTAGCATAAATTGCTGTGACCGTGGGAAATTTGGCATTCTTGCACTTGTCCTGACAAGTGCAAGATGAAAAGTTTCGACAACATATCTCTCCTTTCAGCAATAGGTAATTTGCTGCTGAACACAATGGTTCACTCAGCAGTGAAGGAGCTGAACAGATTCCAGGTACCGTGAAGCGGAAAATTAGAAAAATGATTTTAAATGAGAACTCATTAGTTACACAAAAGAAGGATTGGTAAAGAAATTACAATTCTATCAGAATACTATTTATTTTATGTGAGGCAAAAATATATCAGGGTGCCAAGCCTATCTCCAAAAAAATGCAGAATGGGACATGGAACAAGATCACTGCACCTCACTGAGCAGGTTTGAGGCTGGGAATTCTGCCAGGAGAATTCCTAACTCCCCAGAAGCCTGTACACCATCTATAAAGGTGGAGGTCAGGGGTTTTGGTGGAATACTCTCCACATGCCTGGGTGAGTGCAGCCCCAACAGTGCTCCAGGCACTCAACATCACGTAGGAGAAAGTTGGCATTGCTACCACTTTAAGCAGATGCGCTGCAGCCAGTTCAAGATTCTTCCCACAGCTCCCCCGCTACCCGCGCCTCTCTCCCCCACATCATTCAGGCTAGGTCATTGTGGCCAATGGCAACTAGGTCTGACACACCCAATTGGACAACCTAAACAGCAGTCAGCAGCTCCATGACCAGGCCTGAAGGGAATTTGGACAGGCCAAATTCAAAACGCAGGCCAGAGGCGAGACTGAACTCACCCGGGAGGCTGGAACCAGAGGTTCCCAGTCAGCCCTGACCATATAAGGATGGTATTTATATATCCCCAGTTTTGAAGTCTGACAACACCGGGTTTAAGTCCAACCGATTTATTTGATAGTAAACTCACAAGCTTTCGAGGTTTCCCTCTTCATCCGGTGAATGGAGAGTTCCGGCCTCAGACAGAGCATATAACAGCACAGACAGTTTACAGATTACTGATTAGAATGCGAATCTTTACACCGAACCTGCTATTCAAGTCCTAAAGTGGCCAACAATGTGAGTGGAAGGAGCACTGATCACAGGTTAAAGAGATGTGTATTGTCTCCAGACAGTACAGTGAGTGAGGTTTTGCAAACCCAGGCAAGTCACGGGGGTTACAGATAGTGCGACATGATAGTGTTTACCCGAGTCCAACACCAGCATCTCCACATCATCCCCTGTTTTGGCCAGACTCTCTGGCACCTCGGATTCCCACCATCAGCTTTTATGAAGAGGGACTACGTGCATCTGAGGATGGGCACCAGGGGACCCTGGCATTCTCCACGAATGGAATCGGTGTCCCCATTGGGGGGGGGGGGGGGGGTGTGACCCTGGCCCTGTGACCTCATTGGCTAAAAGGCAGAGAATCTTCCAGAAGGAAGGAGGATAAATAAGAAGGACCCCTAGCAAGGGTTTGACTCAACTCCGAGCAAAGATCCGGCCTATAGCGAAGACTCAGTGACGATGGAAGAGGGAGGGGGGCAGAAGCACACTCTGTCAAGCCGAGCTGAGGGAAAGAATGGGCGAGTGGGACTAACTGTGGAACTTTTTCAATAAGCCAGCGCAGTAAGGATAATTCCAGTGGCCTCCTTCTCTGCAGTATCATTCCACGAGTGTGTAAAATGTCAGCACTGAAATATATTCCATCTCCATGGTCTCGCACACTAAATTCTTTGATGCAAGATAGTATCGATCATGTGAAAGGCTATCGGATTATCTTGGTAAACAGTCTGTAGTTTTCCCGCACCATTTACCAAAAGCGTGTGCAACATGAATTGGAAAATTTTTGCACTATTGGATAGTGTGCCCAGATTGAAATCAGGAAGATGGCAGTGGGATTTGGGTTGATGAGATACACGTCTGGTCAGTCAGTTAAAAAGGCCATAGTGGAAGTGACAGGAGTAAGCCTTTATGACTTTTATTCCAACTGGTAATCACAAACACACATCTGCTAAGTTGTTAATGAATCATATTAAACTGAGCACAGTGGATGTAGAAGTTATAAGAACATCAGAAATAGGAGCAGGAGTAGGCCATCTAGCCCTTTGAGCCTGCCCCGCCATTCAATAAAGATCATGGCTGATCTGAAGTGGATCAGTTCCACTTTCCCGCTTTCTCCCCATAACCCTTAATTCCCTTGTCTAACAGAAACCTATCTACCCGTGACTTAAGTATATTCAGTGAGGTAGCCTCCACCACTTCAACGGGCAGAGAATTCCAGAGATTCACCACCCTTTGAATGAAGAAGTTCCTCCTCAACTCTGATCTAAACTGCCCTCCCCACTTATTTTGAGGCTGTGCCCTCTAGTCCTGCTATCCTTTCTAAGCGGGAAGGATCTCTCTACCTCTACCCTATCCATCCCTTTCATTATCTTATATGTTACTTAGCTCCTTTTGTTCTTTTGTTAATGCGATAGGGGCAGTGCCATCTTGCATGGACCCAAATTCATCATTTTGTAGGATTTTATTTAAGGCGAGTGCCAGTCGGCCGGGCAGTCCCTTCAAGGCCACGTTCTGCTTCCAACTGTCACATCTCTCAAGGTCAACTGAAGGGGCAATATTATCCACAGATTGGATTGCTCATACAGCCACTTCTCGGCTTCGAGAAAGACAAGCACCTAAGGCTGGGGAAAACGTACCAGAAGGATGGCACTGGTTAGCTCTGCTGCCTCACAGCGCCAGGGGCCCGGGTTCAATTCCAGCCTCGGGTCATTGGCTGTGTGGAGTTTGCATACTCTCCCTGTGTTACTCCAGGTGCTCTGGTTTCGTTCCACAGTCCAAAGATGTGTATTTTAGGCTGATTGGCCTCTTGGTGGCAGGGGGATTGGCAGCGGGGTTACATGGATAGGGCCTGGGTGGAATTATTGTCGGGTGCATATTTGATGGGCCAAATGGCCTCCTTCTGCGCTGTAGGGATCCTATGACCCAGCCCTCAATCCGATATGATTATGTGTGGAGGCAATGCTGCATTAATTACACAAGTATTCCTTCACCACCGGAGAGATTTTAATGATTAAGCCTAAAGTAAATGATTAAAACCAATGAAATAGCTGGTGTAAATATCACTTGATGGAATTGACAGGTATTAAGTGAGATAACACTGTGCTTGTCAATGCAATGTTCCATTTGCAATGATTCAATTACATTCTAGTTTTCAAAGATGGACACCAACATGTGACATTTAAAACTGAACTTCAACGCGATTAAGATAATTTATTTCAAAGAGAGTTGAAACAAACAATCAGGTCAGAAAGCAACGTGATCAGTGTGGGACCAATGACCCTGAGAAACACAGAAACTAGGAGCAGGAGGCCACTCAGCCCCTCGAGCCTGCTCCGTCGTTCATTACGATCATGACTGATCATTAAATTCAATATCCTGATACCACCCCCCCCTTCCCCCATATCCCTTTAGCCCCAAAAGCTACATCTAATTTCTTTTTGACAACATTTTGATCTCAACTACTTTCTGTGGTAGTGAATTCCACACATTCACCACCCTCTGGGTGAAGAAATTTCTCCCCACCTCAGTTCTAAAAGACTATCCTCAAATTATGACCCCTCGTTCTAGACTCCCCCACCATTGGGAACATTCTTTCTGAATCTACCCTGCCTAATCTTGTTAGAATTTTGTAAGTTTCTATGAGATTCCTCTTACTCTTCTATACCCCAGTGAATATAATCCTAACCAACTCGGACTCTCCTCATATGACAGACCTGCCATCCCTGGAATCAGCCTGGTAAACCTTCACTGTACACCCTCTATAGCAAGGACATCCTTCCTCAGATAAGGAAGACATGGATGTGTCACAAAGAGCTAGCAAAATATAAGATGAGCAAAATCCATGGCAACTGTTGTTGTGGTTGGCGTCCTGGTATGCAACAACAGTTAGTAGGGTTGGCTGGAAAGTGAAAGTGAATTTGTTTTGGTTTGTGCTGTTTGAATTCCAGGGTCTGGTCATCCTTTAGATGCCATTTCCATTCAAATGATGACAATGGGATGCGATTAAAGTTCAATTCATTTCTTAGTTTTTGCCCAGTGTCCTGAGCATCAGGTCCAGTTGTGTGATGAATGTCTCTTGTACAAGCTGACATTTGGAGATACTTTAAGAGATGATGCTGATCTTTATAAAATCTGAGAATAAAGCAACGCTATTTGGAAGGTGAAGCACGATGATGCCCAAATATTGACACAGAAGAGGCAGCTATTTGATACGTCCATCACTGGCGGGCCAGTGTTCTTTCCCTCATGTCCATTTAACATGATAAAACTATCCGTAGGAATCCGTTCGATTGTAGAATTCATGTTATGGTTTCAGAGGGCATTCTATCAGCATAGAGAGCTTTTAGAGAACTGATGGTATGCGTACTTGCAGGGTCACCGGAGGATACCAAGCCATGAATGTTACATAATGTCGGGTGTGTTACAATGCTGTTTTTGTGAACTTGTCATTGAAAAAAAAATATCTTACTGCTGCTTCCTGTTATTCTGAGGTTGTGAAAGAATTAAATAACGTTTTTGCCTACTTGTTTTAATAAATCTGATCTTCTTTGTCACATTGTTGTTTACCGTAGAGTCATATTCAGAAGGGAGCTTAAGACCAATCTTATATCCTGCTGTGCACAGCTCATGGTATGTGCTGAAATGTAAGTGGGAGAGGTGACCTTGATTGGAAAGTTTTTAAGCACCGACAGATAAGCCTCTTCCTCCACCTTTTAGATCATTCTTGTCAGCACTGGTTTTTACACCACGTCCACCAGCGTGTTCGTCAACGGGGACCCTCCTCAGGTGGTGTGTTCAGGAGGAGAGTTGGAGGCTTCCTCGTGGCATACTGCTTCTTCTGCCAGCTCTCACTTACATCCCTACATCTGCCGACCTCCTGTTGCATGGTGACTTTTTTCCTTCATGGCATTCAGCACAAGGTATCAGTGCCCGGTGAACTGAACAGCGCAGGTTCTTCGAGAATGCTCGAAACACAGCATGTCGTGTTACACGCTGCTGCACAGGAGAGCTAGTGGTCAAGAGTCAGCACTGGCCAATTGACCGCGCATTCCCAAGATGCCCACAATGACTGCCCCACCTGTGAATATGTATGTCATCTCAAGATATGGACAGACTGAAGGAGAGCTGTTGTATCTGCTGGAAAGCCTGTCCCATCCAGGGGGTAGTAATGGGCAAGCAGTGGCTATGGGTGCATCTGTTTGCAATATTCACCTGTTTAGATGGCACCACAAGGTTCATGGAGGATAATGCTTCTTAACAACACTCTCACTTTATTGCACAAATGTACAGCACACAAACAGGGCACTCGACCCAACACGCCCATTGTAGAGTTGATGCTTCACGGAAAGTGCTTTCCAGCCTCCTCATCGCAACCCCTCCACATATCCTTCCATTCCTTTCTCCTTCATGATTATCCAACTTTCCCTCCAATCTTTCTGTGCTTGTCGCCCAAAATGCTCCTTGTGAGTGAATCCCCACACTCCAACCACTCACTGGGTGAGTGAGTGAATCCCCACACTCCAACCGCTCACTGGGTGAGTGAGTGAATCCCCACACTCCAACCGCTCGCTGGGTGAGTGAGTGAATCCCCACACTCCAACCGCTCGCTGGGTGAGTGAGTGAATCCCCACACTCCAACCACTCACTGGGTGAGTGAGTGAATCCCCACACTCCAACCGCTCGCTGGGTGAGTGAGCGAATCCCCACACTCCAACCGCTCGCTGGGTGAGTGAGCGAATCCCCACACTCCAACCGCTCGCTGGGTGAGTGAGCGAATCCCCACACTCCAACCGCTCACTGGGTGAGTGAGCGAATCCCCACACTCCAACCGCTCACTGGGTGAGTGAGCGAATCCCCACACTCCAACCGCTCACTGGGTGAGTGAGCGAATCCCCACACTCCAACCGCTCACTGGGTGAGTGAGCGAATCCCCACACTCCAACCGCTCACTGGGTGAGTGAGCGAATCCCCACACTCCAACCGCTCACTGGGTGAGTGAGCGAATCCCCACACTCCAACCGCTCATTGGGTGAGTGAGCGAATCCCCACACTCCAACCGCTCACTGGGTGAGTGAGCGAATCCCCACACTCCAACCGCTCACTGGGTGAGTGAGCGAATCCCCACACTCCAACCGCTCACTGGGTGAGTGAGCGAATCCCCACACTCCAACCGCTCACTGGGTGAGTGAGCGAATCCCCACACTCCAACCGCTCACTGGGTGAGTGAGCGAATCCCCACACTCCAACCGCTCACTGGGTGAGTGAGCGAATCCCCACACTCCAACCGCTCACTGGGTGAGTGAGCGAATCCCCACACTCCAACCACTCACTGGGTGAGTGAGCGAATCCCCACACTCCAACCACTCACTGGGTGAGTGAGCGAATCCCCACACTCCAACCACTCACTGGGTGAGTGAGCGAATCCCCACACTCCAACCACTCACTGGGTGAGTGAGCGAATCCCCACACTCCAACCACTCACTGGGTGAGTGAGCGAATCCCCACACTCCAACCACTCGCTGGGTGAGTGAGCGAATCCCCACACTCCAACCACTCGCTGGGTGAGTGAGCGAATCCCCACACTCCAACCACTCGCTGGGTGAGTGAGCGAATCCCCACACTCCAACCACTCGCTGGGTGAGTGAGCGAATCCCCACACTCCAACCACTCGCTGGGTGAGTGAGCGAATCCCCACACTCCAACCACTCGCTGGGTGAGTGAGCGAATCCCCACACTCCAACCACTCGCTGGGTGAGTGAGCGAATCCCCACACTCCAACCACTCGCTGGGTGAGTGAGCGAATCCCCACACTCCAACCACTCGCTGGGTGAGTGAGCGAATCCCCACACTCCAACCACTCGCTGGGTGAGTGAGCGAATCCCCACACTCCAACCACTCGCTGGGTGAGTGAGCGAATCCCCACACTCCAACCACTCGCTGGGTGAGTGAGCGAATCCCCACACTCCAACCACTCGCTGGGTGAGTGAGCGAATCCCCACACTCCAACCACTCGCTGGGTGAGTGAGCGAATCCCCACACTCCAACCACTCGCTGGGTGAGTGAGCGAATCCCCACACTCCAACCACTCGCTGGGTGAGTGAGCGAATCCCCACACTCCAACCACTCGCTGGGTGAGTGAGAGAATCCCCACACTCCAACCACTCGCTGGGTGAGTGAGTGAATCCCCACACTCCAACCACTCGCTGGGTGAGTGAGTGAATCCCCACACTCCAACCACTCGCTGGGTGAGTGAGTGAATCCCCACACTCCAACCACTCGCTGGGTGAGTGAGTGAATCCCCACACTCCAACCACTCGCTGGGTGAGTGAGTGAATCCCCACACTCCAACCACTCGCTGGGTGAGTGAGTGAATCCCCACACTCCAACCACTCGCTGGGTGAGTGAGTGAATCCCCACACTCCAACCACTCGCTGGGTGAGTGAGTGAATCCCCACACTCCAACCACTCGCTGGGTGAGTGAGTGAATCCCCACACTCCAACCACTCGCTGGGTGAGTGAGTGAATCCCCACACTCCAACCACTCGCTGGGTGAGTGAGTGAATCCCCACACTCCAACCACTCGCTGGGTGAGTGAGTGAATCCCCACACTCCAACCACTCGCTGGGTGAGTGAGTGAATCCCCACACTCCAACCACTCACTGGGTGAGTGAGTGAATCCCCACACTCCAACCACTCACTGGGTGAGTGAGTGAATCCCCACACTCCAACCACTCACTGGGTGAGTGAGTGAATCCCCACACTCCAACCACTCACTGGGTGAGTGAGTGAGTCCCCACACTCCAACCACTCACTGGGTCTGTGAGTGAATCCCCACACTCCAACCACTCACTGGGTCTGTGAGTGAATCCCCACACTCCAACCACTCACTGGGTGAGTGAGTGAATCCCCACACTCCAACCACTCACTGGGTGAGTGAGTGAATCCCCACACTCCAACCACTCACTGGGTGAGTGAGTGAATCCCCACACTCCAACCACTCACTGGGTCTGTGAGTGAATCCCCACACTCCAACCACTCACTGGGTGAGTGAGTGAATCCCCACACTCCAACCACTCACTGGGTCTGTGAGTGAATCCCCACACTCCAACCACTCACTGGGTGAGTGAGTGAATCCCCACACTCCAACCACTCACTGGGTGAGTGAGTGAATCCCCACACTCCAACCACTCACTGGGTGAGTGAGTGAATCCCCACACTCCAACCACTCACTGGGTAAACAATCCCTGGATTCCCTCCTGCATTTATTAGTAACTATTTTGTGTTTATGTCCCCTAGTTTTGACAAGCGTGACCATCTCTTTAGCAATCTGAGCCAACTTTGCTGTTGCATTTTCGAACTGACAGGCCATACAACACGAGGTTATAGTCCAACAAGTTAACCTGAAATCACAAACTTCACCTGATGAAGGAGCAGCACTGCGAAAGCTTGTGATTTCAAATAAACCCGTTGGGCTATAACCTGATGTCATGTGACCTCTCATTTTGTCCACCGCAGTCCAACACCAACATCTCCACATCATGGTTATATTTTCAGTTTCCAGACGTCTTTGAGTTAAGGTTACACCATCATTCTGACCAGAAACACTGAGCTGGCCATCTACGGTTCTTCAGAAAAGAAATTCTAAAGCCCAACCCAAAATCACCTGAAAAGTACTATCACCGATTTATGTCATTGTTGGAAGGGATTTATTTCCACTGCATAATGGAGCAATGTGACCCGAGGATAAATTTGCCACTAAATTCAGCTTACTCTTAATCATGTTTTCATATCAACCAAGAATCAGCTCTCTACACAACAACAGTCCACAGGGGTTTCCTCACTTTCAGTGCTTCTGTTGTTCCTAATGAGGAGGTTGGTTTTGCTTAGAAAGCTGGACAATTAGTGAGCGATGTAGCACGATGCCAACACTGCAGATTCACAGAATCGTAGAATCCCTACAGTGCAGAAGGTGGCCTTTCGACCGAGGAACTTTCAAGTTGTTATTGGATAGGCACATGGAACACACCAGAATTATAGGGAGAGGGAAAGCTTGATCTTGAGTTTGGATATAGCTTAGCACAACATTGAGGGCCGAAGGGCCTGTACTGTGCTGCATTGTTCTATGTTCAAAGTTTGCACTGACTCTCCGATATAGCATCTTACCCAGGCCCTATCCCCGTAACCCCACATATTTACCCCGCTAATCCCCCTGACACCAAGGGGCAATTTAGCATGGCCAATCAACTTAACCTGCTCATCTTAGGAGTGTGGGAGGAAACCGGAGCACCCGGAGGAAACCCACACAGACACAGGGAGAACGTGCAAACTCCACACTGTCACCCAAGGCTGGAATTGAACCCGGGTCCCTGGCGCTGTGAGATAGCAGCGCTAACCTCTGAGACACCACGCCGACTAGTTTATGCGCCCCTATTATTTCTTGATTGGTCGGGTTGCTGCTTTGGCAGGTTCCACACATTTTTAACAAAAAGCAGATTAACTGCAGAACTCTGAAAATAACAGCAGACAAAGCTACAAACGCACTCAGCAGATCAGACAGCATCTATGCAGAGGAAGAGGAATTAATGCTTCAGGTCCATCAGGTTTGGGTAAAAGAGCAATGGCCTGACACGTTAGTACTGTCTCTCTCCACGGATCCTGCCTGGCGTATTTCCAACATTTGGTTTGTTTTTATTCCTCCTCTTTTCAGTTGTGACTTGCTGCTGTTTGAAAATGAAATCTCACTCAATCTGCTGCAACTGTGACAGAAATATTTGAATGCGGCAAATGAAATATCTGAAGTGTGATTAACACGTACACACGATAGGCTGGAAAACTTGAACAACAAGTAATTAGTTGAACAAAAATGGTGTGACGACAGTCAGTAACGCAATGGCATTTACGTCGAAAAGGAAATGCAGTATTAATCACTGAATCCCTACAGTGTGTTTGGCCCATTGAGTCTGCACTGATTTCTCTGACAGAGTATCTTACCCAGGCCCTATCCCCTATCCTATCTCTGTAACCCCACACATTTTACGAAGATTTATGAACATTTTAGATGGCTAATCCAACTAACGTACACACCTTGGGACACTAAGGGGCAACTGAGCATGGCTGATCCACCTAATCTGCACATCTTTGGACTGTGGGAGGAAACCAGAGTATTGGGAGGAAACCCACGCAGACACGGGGAGAACATGCAAACCAACAGACACCCAAGGCTGGAATTGAACCTGAGCCCTGTGAGGCAGCAATGTTAACTACTGTGCCGCATCTCAGCATGAATATAATGCGCATGAAACATTACTTTTCACCGTATATTAATACGTGTGACAGTGATAAATCAAATCAAACAGAACAGGAGGAACCAAACAGGAGGAACACTCGACCATGCTTGTGTGGACTTCCCAATTCTCAGCTCCAGGAAATCAAAGGAAGGTGATTATCATCTGTCTCAGCTGCAGAATGGTTCATTGGTAGGGCAAGGGTTAAAGTGGACATTGACATTAGTTTGTCTTGCATTGGCCAGTTTCCATACTGCACCTCAGAAAACTTGGGCTGGCTTTGGAGGGGCTGCAGCTCAAGATTCACCAGAACATTACGGAGGCTAACAAGGGTCAGATTGTGAGGGCAGGTTGCATCGATGAGACTTGCCTTGCAAAGAGTAAGGAATGACCTAATTGAGATGATGATGATTCAATGGAATAGATAGAGGGACACTTTAACCTCCATTAGGGGAGCTGAGAACAAGGGGCCTTTGGGGAGATGACAGAAAGCACTTTACCATAAAAAGGGTATTGAAAATGTGGAGCTCTTTCCCCTAACGTTCTACTGAGGTCCTGGAGGGAGTCAACTGAAAATCTCAAACTGAGGGTGATAGATTTCCTTCAGGTCAAGGGTATTGACAAGAAATGGAAACCAAAGTGGATAAATGGAATTGTTATAGAGCAGCCATGAAACCGAACGGCAGAACATGTTCACAGGGCAGAACTATCCCCTGTTGAAATTTTATTTATGAGCGTCACAAGGCGGCTTACATTAACACTGCAATGAAGTAACTTGTGAAAATCCCCTCGTCACCACAGTCCGTTCGGGTACAGTGAAGGAGAATTTAGCATGGCCGATGCACCAAACCAGCACGTCTTTCGGACTGTGGGAGGAAACCAGAGCACCTGGAGGAAACCCACGCAGACACGGGGAGAACGTGCAGACTCCGCATAGACAGTGACCCAAACCGGGAATCGAACCCAGATCCCTGGCGCTGTGAGGCAGCAGTGCTAACCACTGCACTACCAAGAAACAGAGCACTAGACTGTGGTTCATCAGTTGCGTGCGTTTCAATTCCCTCAAACAGAAGATAGAGCGGCAGCAGTGATAACCACTGTGCCACCTGTCCATTCAATTTTTTTTTCTGAGTTTGAATGAGAAATAAAAGCAAAGACGATGACAGGAAATGAATTCCAGGTTTGAACAAAGTAAACACAGGGAAGTGAAAGAAGCCAGTTCCCACTGCGTGGCTTCCCTGAGCCAAGAGGTTGGAGAATGATGGGCTGGGCAATGATGGGCTGGGCTGGGCTCCACCAGTCCCTGTGTTCTCTCGGTCACTGGCCAGCAGCTTGCTACAGGAGGAGTCCAGATTGGATTTCCCCTGCCCAACATAAAACGTCCATCTGTTGACCCCTCTAGAAACTCGTACAATTCACTCCCAAAAGCGGCAGATGAACGAGTTCAGGCAACCTGCCGTCCGAGAACTCGAATCTACGGCCATCTGGTTAGACTGTGCACTCAGCTACATTCACACCAGGGTATGCAGCATTTGGAGGAACTATATTATCCATATGTTGAAGGAATCTCATGACTATAAGAAAGTGTCCCGACCACACACTGAAGAGGTACAGTATTCAACATTAATGCTCGAAATTTTGGGGACTCGAGCAAGTTATTGATGCAGCAGTGCACTCTTGTTAAAAAGATACTGAACAGTTACCGCCCTTTCTCCACAGGGCTTTTTCTGAATTGTATCATCCATGCACAGCCAACGATAGTTTGCATTTACTTAGCACCTTTAACAGAGTGAAATGTCCCAAGACGCTTCACAGTTCAACAAAATTCAACGTCAGAACAGGCACATCTTGAACAGCAAACTGGAGGAGGAGGGAAAGGTGGGGAATACTTGGGCCTTGCTGGCTGATGACAGCAAAGGAAGGGTAGGAAGGGGGTGGTGGGGGGGGGAGGATTGACAAGAGTTGGAGGAATGTGGAGCTGTGGGCTGTAGGTCATAGAAACTAGAAGCAGGAGGAGACCATTTGGCCCTTTGAGCCTGCTCCACCATTCATTTTGTTCATGGCTGATCATCAAATTCAATATCTTGATTTCCCTCCCCCCCACCTTTCCCCATATCCCTTAATCCCTTTAGCCCCAAGAGCTATATCTAATTCCTTCTTGAAATCAGACAATTTGACCTCAGCTATGTTCTGTGATAGTGAGTTCCACACATTCACCAGCCTCTGGGTGAAGAAATTTCTCCTCACCTCAGTTCTAAAAGGTTTATCTCTCATCCTCAAACTATGACCCCTAGTTCTGGTCTCCCCCACCAATAGGGGGCATTCTTTCTGACACTGTTAGAAATTTACAAGTTTCTATGAGGTCCCCTCTCACTCTTCTAAACGCCAGTGAATATAATCCTAACGGATTAGTCTCTCCTAATTTGACAGACCAGGAATCAGCCTGGTAAACCTTCACTGTACTCCCTCTATAGCAAGGACATCATTCTTCAGATAAGGACACCAAAACTGCAAACAATACACCAGGTGTGGCCTCACCAATGCCCTGTACAATTGTAACAAATATCCCTATCCTCAAATTCTCTCACTATGAAGGCCAACATATCATTTGCCTTCTTTACCAACTGTTGTACCTGCACGCTTACTTTCAGCGGTTGATGCTGAAGGATGCCAAGGTCTTGCTGAGTATCAACATCTTTCAATTTACACACATTCAAATAGTAATGTCTTCCTATTATTGATATCAAAGTGGATAATATCACATTTATCCACATTTCACTGCATCTGCCATGTATGTGCCCACATATACATGGTAGGGTGCCTGTCTAAATCATGCTGAAGTATCTCCGCATCCTCCTCAGAGCTCACACTCCCACCCAACTTTGTATCATCTGCAAATTTGGAGATAATACATTCAGTTCCCCCTTCCAAATCATTAAATGCATAATGTGAACAGTTGGTGTCCTCGCACAGATCCCTGCGGAACCCTAGTAGTCACTGCCTGCCAATCAGAAAAAGACCCATTTATGCCAACTCATTGCTTCCTATTTGCTAACCAGCTTTCTATCCATCTCAAGACATTACCTGCAATCCCATGTGCTTTAACTTTACATAGTTGTCTGTTATGTGAGACCTTGTCAAAAGCCACCTGAAAGTCTAAGTAAACCACATCCACTGGGTCTTCTCGAGCAACTCTACTAGTTACACCCAGGCCTGGAGTAGGTCAAAGGGATAGGAAGGGGTAAGGCCGTGGATGGATTTGAACAGCAGCAGAAGAATGCAACATTTGAGACACTGGTAGATCACATAGGTCAGCAAGGATTGGTGTGATGGGTGAATGGGATTTTAGACAAAAGCATTCTCAGTTGCGGCGAGGACAGATCTTCCCTGTCTGAAAGAACGAAGGTTCATAACAGGCCTCCTCCCATTGATTGCACCGATGTTCAATTAAATAACCTACTTATTTCAGCACCAAATAGAATTAGCACTATTTAATTAAATGGGAAATGTTCACTTCTGGAGATGCTCTCACAAAGAATGATTGCTTGAACAAAAACATTGCATTGAGAATGAAAATACATAGATGCAGGGTCAATTGAAGCTTTCAAAGATGGAGATGGTAAATGTGTGAAGGGGCCTGGGTCAAAGGCAGGTAAAATGGGATTGAGGTACAGATCAGCTAACTGATGGTGAAACAAGCCTGAAGGGGACAAGCGGCCTACTTCTGTTCCCACATACATCAGCACAGACTGACTGCTTCAGGAGAGATGAGAAATCAGTTTGGATTTTTGTCTGATTAACAGTTGGAGTACATTTGGTGGAACTTTCCCTGAGGAGAGTGAATAACATGTATATAGCCTGTGATGGAACAGAGTCGTCTCTGGAAGGAGCAGACTGACTGCCCCGATCTTTATTTCCTTCAGTTTTTCCTGCGTTTATAACATCAGGAACACTCATCAGTAAATTGAAAAGTGATACGCTGCTGATCAAACCTTTGCAATACAGGTCAGCGCTACTACCTGAGACCAATCAATAGGAGCTGGATGACTTTCACATCAAATAGGAACTCTTCCAGTCTTGTGGCCTCATCTGTCCTGGGAAGCTTTCCTTCTCATCATGACTTCAACTCAGGTCTGACGCAGGCCATTTCAAAATTAATTTATTAACGCTGTATACAGGTTAGTCTAGAAGATAAGACCATCTGTCTTGATTAGAATCATTGAATCCCCCCAGTCTAGAAGAGGCTATTCAGCTCATTGAGTCTGCACAAACTCTCCAACAGAGTGTTTGACCCAGGACAACCCCCCCAACTGTCCTATTCACATAGCCCCACATATTTAGCATGACAATCCACCGAGCCCGCACATCTTTGGAATGTGGGATGAAACTGGAGCACCTAGAGGAAACCCGACCAGAATTGAACCCGGGTCCCTGGCACTGTGAAGCAGCAGTGCTAACCACCGTGCCACCCAGAATATTCTGCACACCATTGTGTGCACACTATTCCATCCATCCTCCCTGGTGTCTCTAGCATCTGACTGCTGATTTCAGTGTTTCATCACTATCTCATGACCATAATTATTAACCTACTATGCTACTCATTCCCTGTGTGTTGGAGTGCATGCAGGTATAAATGTATGCTTTGATACATGATCCCAAATGCATGTGTCGATCTGGATCCTAAAGGAGGCATCTTTTAAGCTGATAATTCACAACTTCCCTCAAATGAGGTCTTGATTAGTTTCTTGTCATGGGAACAGAGTTATTAAGTCATTGAATCATAGAGGTTTACAGCATGGAAACAGGCCCTTCAGCCCCACATGTCAATGCTGCCCTTTTTTGAAACCACTAAGCTAGTCCCAATTGCCTGTGTTTGGCCCATATCCCTCTATACCCATCCCGTCTAGATGCTTTTTGAAAGACAAAATTGTACCTGCCTCTACTACAACCTCTGGCAGCTTATTCCAGACACTCACTACCGTGTGTGTGAAACAATTGCCCCTCTGGACCCTTTTGTACCTCTCCCCTCTCATCTTAAACCTACACCCTCTAGTTTTAGACTTCCATATCTTTGGGAAAAGACATCGACTATATAACTGATCTATGCCCCTCATTATTTTATAGACCTCTGAAAGATCACCCCTAAGTCTCCTACGCTCCATGAAAAAGCGTCCCAGTTGATCCAGCCTCTCCTTATAACTCAAACTATCAAGTCCCAGTAACATCCCAGCAAATCTTTTCTGCACTCTTTCTAGTTTAATAATATTGTTTTTATAAAAGGGTGACCTGAACTATACAGTATTCCAAGTGTGGCCTTACCAATGTCTTGTACAACTTCAACAAGATGTCCCAACTCATGTACTCAATGTTCTGACCAATGAAACCAAGCATGTCGAATGCTTTCTTCACCACTCTGTCCACCTGCGACTTCACTTTCAAGGAGCTATGAACCTGTACTCCTAGATCTCTTTGTTCTATAACTCTCCCCAGTACCCTACCATTAACTGAGCAAGTACTGCCCTGGTTTGATCTACCAAAATGCATCACCTTGCATTTAATCTAAAATTAAACTCCAGTTACAATGTGCAAGGGAAAACATTCTATGGCCTTCTGCAATTCAGAAGCATTTCAGCCACTTTAGATTTGGAGTGATTAGCACTACTGCCTCAGAGCGCCAGGGACCCAGGTTCGATTCCAGCCTTGTGTGATGGCGTGGAGTTTGCACATTCTCCCTGTGCCCGTGTCGGTTTTCTCCGGGTGCTCCTGTTTCCTCCCACACCCCAAAAAAGTTAAGTGGATTGGCCATGCTAAATTGCCCCAAGATGTGTAGGTTAGGAGAAATAGCAAGGTAAATATGTGGAACAGCAAAATAGCCCTTTGTGAAAATCCAACAGAAAAGACTTTATAACAAGTTTTTTCAAAGCTAAAAATGTAAATACTACCATCCAACAACTAAACTTGAACAAAATATTGAACTTCACCCAAGCACAGTAATGATTATCATAGAATTATAGCACCCAGGCCCTATCCCTGTAACCCTACATATTTACCCTGCCAATCCCCCTGACACTAAGGGACAACTTACCATGGCCAACCCACCTAACCTGCACATCTTTGGAGTGTGATTGGAAATCACAGCACCTGAAGGAAACCCACGCAGACATGGAGAGAATGTGCGGACGCCGCATAGAGTGACCCAAGGCTGGGGATCGATCCCGTGTCCCTGGCGCTGTGAGGCAGCAGTGCTAACCCACTGTGCCACCCAAATTATACCGAGCCCACAGCTTGAACAAGGACAGGCTAATCTTTGACAGAGGAAGAGCTCTCTGCTTCGAAGGAGCAGTGACTGCAACAGATGCCAATTATGGGAGAACAAGATTCAAAACTACAAACGGTTAAAACCAAAAAGGTAGAAGTAGAAAATTCTGGAAATATACAGCAGGGCTGCCATCATCGCAAAATAGAAAAGACAAGCTGCTGTTTTAACCGTTCTCCAGCAAGGGCAGGGAAGCGGGAATCAAAAAAGAGCAGCGTGTGGTAGAAATGATGTCAGCTGGTAGCCTGAATTGAGAAGGGAGATCCAGAATGAATGGACTAAGTGGAGTCAATGGAAAATGGCCAAGGCGGTTAAAAGTGCTTCGAAAACAAAATGCCCAAACAGATCATTTGCATTTGTGGCACTTTAATTAAAAGTTCCACAGTGCTGAAAAGGGTCTGCAGAGTATCTATCAGGGAGGTAGAATACTGTCCAAACAACCCAGGAGACCAAAGATGGGAAAACCTTTCGGGTATTTCCAGCATCTCCTGTTCCTGTTTGAAATTGGAATTTACATCAAGGGCAGGTTGAGGCAGGCTCTTCGAGCCACACTCACTCCATGCTGGCAACCGAACTCCATCAGCTCACCTTACCATTTCCAGGAGCAAACTCAGCCTCCAAAAGATTCAACCAAACACAGCCAATTATTGTATTCTTCAGTAAGGTCTGCCCAGGTACAATGTTAGTCACTAATCATTTACCAAAGAAAGGAAACAGGAGCTGGAGGAGGCCATTCAGCCCTTCGAGCTTGCTCCGTCACTCATTAAGATCGTGGCTGATCATCCAATTCGTGGTGGCACAGTAGTTAGCACTGCTGCCTCACAGCGCCAGGGACCCAGGTTCAATTCCCAGCTTGGGTCACTGTCTGTGCGGAGTCTGCACTTTCTTCCCATGCCTGCGTGGGTTTCCTCCAGTTTCCTCCCACAGTCTGAAGGACATGCGGGTTAGGTGGATCGGCCATGCTAGTTTCTCCCTCAGCGTACCCGAACAAGCATTGGAGGGTAGTGACTCAGGGATTTTCACGGTGTTAATGAAAGGCTACTTGTGGCACTAATAAGTAAACTTTAAACTTAAGCCTGATGTTGCCGTCCGCCCCATATCCTTTGATCCCCTTCGTCCCATGTGTTACATCTACCTCCTCCTTGAAAACTAACATTCAAACTAACAGAACTCCTGCTTCACAAGCTGGCATTTCAGAAAGCCATGACTGGCCTTTAATCATTAGTAATTACTTTCACTAAATCCAGCGATCTGTCCTACCTGAAATGTGTCTCTTACATTTGTGCCCACTTCACAGCTGCCATCAGGCTACATACATGATTTCCTTTTTAGTAAATAGAGCTTAGATAACATAAAAATAGAACGCGTTCGCTCAGTATCAATTATCGCAACTTTATTTGGTCATAGTTTTAAACAGTTCAAAAACAGCCTTTTTAATCTTCCACAGAGTCAGAGTTATAGAGTCATAAGAGATTTACAGCAGGGAAACAGGCCCTTTGGCCCAACTTGTCCATGCCACCCTTTTTTTTAAAACACTAAGCTAGTCACACGGACTGGAAAAGTTAACTCCATTTTTCGCAACACAGATGTTGCCTGACCTGCTGAGTGATCCAGCATTTTCTGTTTTAATTCTTAAGTCAGAATTGATTTAAGTTGTATAAAGTGTTCACTGTAAACCAGCGTTTAAAAGTTAGTAAAGCAATGAAACAGCCCGATTATTTTTTTGTAAACATCCCTGTTTCACAGTATCAGCAGAGGACAAACATTGAGGAATCATTACAAGATGTGTTGGCCTCATTAGACAGTTCAAACAATCCTGCAAACCATGAATTAAAGCTCTGAAGAAGTGTAATATCAGATAGGAATCGTGAATTCTGTTTCTCTCTTCACAGCTGCTGCCAGACCAGCTGCGTTTTTACAGCATTAATGAGTGATCGATCATTTCTTTTCCTTTATTTTTTCAACGGGATGTGGGCATTGCTGGCAAGGCCAGTGTTTGCTTTTCATCAGCAGGCATTTAAGAGTCAACCACATTGTTGTGGGTCTGGAGTCATGTTTGGCCAGACTGGGTAAAGACAGCTGATTTCCTTCCTTAGAACATAGAAAAACTACAGCACAAACAGGCCCTTTGGCCCACCAGTTGCGCCAATGATATCCCTACCTACTAGGCTTACATACAACCCTCAATTCTATTAAGTCCCATGTACTCATCCAGAAGTCTCTGAAAAGACCCTATCGAATTTGCCTCCACCACCGATGGCAGCTGATTCCACTCACCCACTACCCTCCGAATTAAAAACTTACCCCTGATATTTCTTCTGTACCTGCTCCCCAGTGCCTTAAACCTGTGTCCTCTCGTAGCGACCATTTCAGCCCTCGGAAAAAGCCTCTGAGAATCCACCCAATTTATACCTCTCAACATCTCATACAGCTCTACCAGGTCATCTCGCATCCTTCATCTCTCTAAGGAGAAAAGACCGAGCTCCCTCAACCTATCCTCATAAGAAATGCCTGTTGAAGTGGAGGAGGCTACCTCGCTAAGTATATTTAAGACACGGGTAGATAGGTTTTTGGCAGACAAGGGAATGAAGGGTTATGGGGAGAAAGCGGGTAAGTGGAACTGATCCACTTCAGATCAGCCATGATCTTATTGAATGGCGGGGCAGGCTCGAAGGGCTAGATGGCCTACTCCTGCTCCTATTTCTTATGTTCTTATTAAAAAGTCAAACTTGTTTATTGGATCTTCTTCACAGGATCTTTAAACTTCAGCTCACCCACATTCCAGCACCTAATATCCCTAGTTGTAAAAGTAAGGCCATGATTACATTCTAGTCCTGTACCGTTATAAAGACATGGATAATAACACTGGAGTCATTATGAAACACTTGCATACTTCAACAGAGAGCTTTCTCTGGAAGTCTCAAGCCATATCAGACACTTGAGCAGCGCGCAAACGTGAGGAGATCCACTAGAACTCTAGTCCTAGGTCTACACACTTTTATTTATCCATTCGTACAGTTTCCCGAGGTATCATGGGAACATAAACAAAACTGGGTTATTCCCGTCTTTCACGGTGAAACGCTCCCCTGGCCCACGTGCTCACAATACCAAATGAGGAAACTCCTCAAGGGAACGAGAGATGGGCAATAAATACTGCCTGGTCATTGTCATATTTAAAAAATACCAAAGAGTCCTAATTTGAAAACACCTAAAACCCGACCGTCATCAAACGATACGAGACTCAGAGTAACAGGTTTAGATACGAACAGACATGCTTGGCATGGAGAGCCTTGCATCCTGCTCCACATCTCAAAATGACTGGGGCATCAGAACTAGGCTCTTCCTCCCACCCACTTCCAGCCAGCACTCTGCAAACATGTAGATGTAGGATTCAAACTCCTGGTTCCTGCTTCATCTGTGCATCGCAACCTCAAATTCACTGGATCTTTTTCCATTTCGCACTGCAGGCGTGCTCGTAGATTCTCTTCATGTGACTGCTGACCGGTGCCAAAATGTGCATTACTTGTCCACAAGGAATGGGCACGAGACTGTCTGAATGAGTGAGAGAATATTTCAAACCAACAGAGATAAGAACTCCCTTTCCGGGCTGGGAGGAAACTTCGATACAAAATGGCAGCCTGCGAAGTTATCTCATCACACATTTCTCACAAGGAAATGGTTGACATGACACTGGTCCAAGTACAAATTTGGGTGTGAATGTCCAAAGCCCTTTCTTTAGGGGTGGCACAGTGGTTAGCACTGCTGTCTCCCAGCGCCAGGGACATGGGTTAGATTCCCGGCTTGGGTCTGTGTGGAGTCTGCATATTCTCCCCGTGTCTGCGTGGGTTTCCTCTGGGTGCTCCGGTTTCCTCCCACAGTCTGAGAGACGCGCTGGTTAGACAGCACTGCATTTTCCCTCAGTGTACCCAAACAGGCGCCGGAGTAGGGGGGGGTTTTCACAGTGACTTCATTGCGGTGTTAATGTAAGCCTACTCGTGACACTAATAAATAAAACAAATAGATCAACTTGAATCTCAAGGCAAACAAGTTTAACAATTAAAAAGACACCTCATTGAAAAGGACCATCATGTTGAATAGGGAGTTCTTTTTGGATCATTCTCAATTGGACATGAATAGGTTTATCCACACTTGGCTACCAGTGTCTGTACTTAGACAATAAAGCTTCATTCCCTCGGGAACAAGGTATAACTAAAAAAGATAAATGTTTACTAAAACCCACTATTTCAGATTTTACTGTTTAGATCATAGATGGTACTGAGTAGCTCAATGTCAAACAGAATACAATACAGTTTAACGCTTAGCTTCCATTTGCTGCAGCTCGGGGAGGCAATCACATTGCTGGTTGCAATTTTCAAAGTGAACAAGACAAAACATTTCAATTTGCAGGCAGCTGTGTGGATCGATGAACACGGAGAATCTCATTCCATTTCTCAGCCCCGCTCTGACTGGCAGCCGGCTCCGACTTCAAAGATCCAGACACGAAGGCAGCCTCAAGGACACAAATAAAGAAACAGGGTGGGCGGGGTTCCCGCCATTTTCAGTCTTAAGCTGCAACATGCTGCAGAGACCCAAAATGGTCACAGGCCAGCTTTTAATAACTCAATTAAATGTGTTTGCGTTGATTCAGCTGGAAACACTGCCTCAGACTTCAGTGTGTGTCTAAACTGGGCTGACACTCAGTAATTACTGAGGGAGTGCTGGAAGTCTGAAACCCTAACTCCATCTGGTCCAGTCTCAGAACGTTACTTGAAGAGAAGCAGAAAGTTCTCAGATCAACATTTCTTTCTTTAACCAATACCACCAGATAATTGAGAGAGAGAATAGAGCCAATGTCTTGCGTTTGGATGAAAATTTAGCTCTATTCTCTCTCCACAGACGCCGTCAGACCTGCTGAGATTTTCCAGCATTTTCTGTTTTTGTTTTAGGTTGGGCAGCACGGTGGCACAGTGGTCAGCACTGCTGCCTCACAGCGTCAGGGAACCGGGTTCAATTCCCGGCTTGGGTAATTGTCTGTGTGGAGTTTGTATGTTCTCCCCGTGTCTACCTGGGTTTCCTCCAGGTGCTCCGGTTTCCTCCCACAGTCCAAAGACGTGCTGGTTAGGTTGATTGGCCACGATAAATTGCCCATTAGCGTGCTGGGAAGCGTAGTTAGGGAGATTAGTGAGGTAAATGTGTGGGGTTATGGGGACGAGCAGGAGAGAGAGAGAGAGATCACAGATTCAGCAACTTGAACAAGATTCCAAACCAGCATCAAGTTTATTTGTTGGTGTCGCCAGTAGACTTACATTTACACTGCAATGAAGTTACTGTGAAAAATCCCCTAGTTATCACATTCCAGTGCCTGTTAGGGTACACTCAGGGAGAGCTTAGCACGGCTCTTACTAACTAGTGCGCCCTCCCCGCTAGAAGAGGTGCAAGAGCAGTGTTGTATCTCACTATGGCACGCTCGCAAACCAGAAAACTTCATTACAGTTCAACAGGGGTTTGAAATGTTCAAGTGACTAACAGCTACCACACCCTCTGCTCAATCTTAATCTCCCCCTCAGTCATTTGGTGGTGTTGACAGCAGCAGCGAGAGGTCACAGTTTGGAAATTGCGTTACGTGATATTATCGTAAATGCTTGATGTGTGCGTATCAGGTTCACTTTGCTGTCTTAATGGAGCCATTAGCCTGTTTATTTTAAGTCGTACAGCTGATGCAATGTACTGGTGAGAGGTCCGTGCCTAATCTGATGAGTCAGCTGATTCAGGAGAAGGCATGTTCTTGCAAAACGTTGAGACATGCGCCATAATCCACACGTATCTTTGAATTGATTCAGGTACTGTGATTCTGATCCATGTACTGTGATCTATTCAAACATTCCCAGGCAGTCCAGAGAAGGTTCACTCAGTTGATCCCAGGTATAGAGAGAGAAGAATGAAAGGCGACCTTATTGAGACATGTCGGATTCTCTGGGTGTTTGACAGGGTAGATGTTGAGGGTTTGTTTCCCCTTGTGGAAGAGTCTAGGACTGAGGGCACAACCTCAGAGTAGGGGATCGAACATTTAAAGTAAGAAGTCTCACAACACCAGGTTAAAATCCAACAGGTTTATTTAGTGGCAAACGCCACTAGCTTTTGGAGCGTTGCTCCTTCGTCAGGTGAGTGGGGAGTTCAGAACTCCCCACTCGCCTGATGAAGGAGCAGAGCTCCAAAAGCTAGTAGCATTTGCTACCAAATAAACCTGTTGGAATTTCTCCCCTCAGGAGGTAGTGAGTCTGTGGAATTCTTTACTGCAGAGGGTTGTAGAGACTGGGCCATTGTTATGTTCAAGGGTGAGATAGTGATTTTTAATCAATAAGGGAATTAAGTGTTATGGGGATAAGGTGAGAAAACGGAGTCAAGGATTCGCATTATCACTCAATCTCACTGAATGGTGCAGCTGACTCAATGGGCCGAATGGTCTACTTCTGCTCCTACATCTTATGGTCTTCCCACCAGTTTTATAATGATATCAGAAGTATTTAAAATAATCCATCAGAATACAGTCACTCCTTCCACATACATTTAAAAGACTTCATTTTAACCATGGGGCAGCACAGTGGTTAGCACTGCTACCTCACAGCGGTTAGCACTGCTACCTCACAGCGGCAGGGATCAGGGTTCGATTCCTGGCTTGGGTCACTGCCCACGTGGAGTTTGCACATTCTCCCCGTGTCTGCGTAGATTACCTCCGAGTGCTCCAGTTTCCTCCCACAATCCAAAGATGTGCGGGTTAGGTGGATTGGCCATACTAAATTGTCCCAAGATGTGTAGATAAAACGGATTAGCTGTAGCAAATGTGTGGGGTTGTGGAGATAGGGCAGGTGAAGGGGGCCTGGGTGAGAGAGTCGGCACAGACCCAAAGGGCCAAATGGCCTCTTCTGCCCTGTAGGGATTCTATAAAGGAAAGTGCTTGAAATACCCAGCAGGTCTGGCAGTGTCTGTGGAGTGAGAAACGGGGGGGGGGGGGGAAATGTTTCAGGTCAATGACCTTCCATCACAAAGAGTGGATGGGACAAGAAAAGACCCTCTGTGATAAACCATTAAAATACCTGACAAAGCTGAAATAGTTAAAGCGATGTGGCCAGCACTTCCTGCCCATTCCTACAGTCCAAAGATGTGCAAGTTAGATGAATTGGCCATGTTAAATTCTCCCTCAGTGTACACAAACAGGCACCGGAGTGTAGCAACTAAAGGATTTTCACAGTAACTGCATTGCAGTGTTAATGTACGCCTACTTGTGACCAATCAATAAATGTAGCAGTTAGTTCCCTTCTTCAGCCACTGCAGTCCATGTGGTGTTGGGATCCTCTTGAGGGAGTTCCAGAATTTTGACCCATCACCACTGAAGGGACAGCAATATATTTCCAAGTCAGGATGAAGTGTGACTCGGAGGTGACCCTCCAGGTGGTGGTGTTCCCTTGTGCCTGCTGCTCTTGTCCTTCTAGGTGGTCGTGGGTTTGGAAGGTGCTGCCTAAGGAACCTTGGTGAGTTCCTGAAGTGCATCTTGTAGATGGCACACACTGCTGCCTCTGTGCTGGTGGTGGAGGGAGTGGAAATTTATAGGTGGGATATCAATCAAGCTCATTGCTTTACCCTGGATAGTATCAAGTTCGACTGTTGTTGGAACTGCACTAATCCAGGCCAGGAGAGAGTATTCCATCACATTCCTGACCTATATCTTAGTAATGGTGGGCAGCCTTTGTAGAGTCAGGAGTGAGTTACTCGCCACAGGGTTCCCAGCCTCTGACTGCTGTGGTAGCCACAGGATTTATATAGAATCATAGAAATCCTACAGCGCAGAAAGAGGCCATTTGGCTAGTCCAGTTCAGTTTCTGATTAATGGTAACCTCTAGGGCATTGGTAGTGATGGATTCAGCAATGATAGTGGTATTGAATGTCAAGAGAATGGCTAGATCCTTATTGTTGGAGAGGTTCATTGCCTGGCACTTGTGTGGTATGAATGTTACTTGTCACTTATCAGCCCAAGCCCAGGCATTGTCAAAATGCACCAAGTCGCTGACATGGACCATTTAAAATGCAGCAACAGCGAGACGATTGTCACATTGTAACATAGGAAAATACAGCAGTCAATTTGTGTAAGACAAGTTCCCACGACAAAAGTGAATGACCAAAGTATTTTTGTGGTGTTAGTTGAGGGATGAATGTTGGCCAGGATATGAGGGAAAATGCCCCTTCCCTTGGATTAACTTTGCTTTAATCAAAGCTGGATGATAAAACAGAGACAGTTGTTTGGTAGTACAGAAAATGAATATTGTTGAAAAAAATAAAGACATGCTGGTGAAGCTTTCTGTGTTGCAATCATCAGGACGGATGCAAGAATACCAAGTTTCAAAGGAAAAAATAATTTATACTGCATGAGAAAAGGGATCTGATTGGTTAGCAAGTGGACTCTGATTTTCAAGGCATTGTAAAAAGTCTGACAACACCAGGTTTTAGTCCAATCGGTTGGACTAAAACCTGGCGTTGTCAGACTTTTTACTGTGTTTACGCCAGTCCAACGCCGGCATTCCCACATCATTTCAAGGCATTGCCATGGAGAATGCACCAGGGAACGGCTGCTCCCCACGCTTTGGTTTAATTTAACTAAGGTACAATGTCTGGGCATGTTAGTTTTGAATGCAGAGGACAGGCTCCTGCGTACAAATATATACACCTTCCAGCAAGTGTCACTTTGCATCCCAACTGATAACCCTAAATTGGCTGTCGGTGTGACGCTTCTGTCATGCCACACAAACTGTTACTCCCATTGGAATTTGACATTCTGACATCTGTCCTGATGTGTGCAAGATGGAAAGCTTTGACAATTATGTCGTTTTTAACAGAACGCGAGACATTTACACGCACTGCAAGATGATGTTGCAGCAAATCCAATTGATATTTCAATTTCAATATTAGCAGTGCTAACAAGCCAGTGCGTGATCTTTGATGGTCAAAAATAAGCAGTCACATTCCTCTTTACCACAGAACCATAGAAAATTACAGCTCAGAAACAGGCCTTTTGGCCCTTCTTGTCTGTGCCGAACCATTTTTTGCCTAGTCCCACTGACCTGCACTTGGACCATATCCCTCCACACCCCTCTCATCCATGAACCCGTCCAAGTTTTTCTTAAATGTTAAAAGTGACCCCGCATTTATCCGGCAGCTCATTCCACACTCCCACCACACTCTGCGTGAAGAAGCCCCCCAATATTCCCTTTAAACTTTTCTCCTTTCACCCTTAACCCGTGCCCTCTGGTTTTTTTCTCCCCGAGCCTCAGTGGAAAAAGCCTGCTTGCATTCACTCTATCTACACCCATCAAAATCTTATACACCTCTAACAAATCTCCCCTCATTCTTCTACACTCCAGGAAATAAAGTCCTAACCTATTCAATCTCTCTCTGTAACTCAGCTTCTCAAGTCCCGGCAACATCCTCGTTTAAAATTGGTGTTTTGAGAGATCCACATTTCCACAGATGGGAAGAGGCAAATAAGGAGGGTGCTGGAAAAAGAGAGGTGACTAACCAAGATATCATAGAATTATAAAATCCCCAGAGTGAAGAAGGAAATCATTCAGCCCATTCAGTCTACACCAACTCTCTGATAGAACATCTTCCTCCATAACTGCATGTATTTACCCCACTAATTGACACATCTTGGGACACTAAGGGACAATTTAGCATGGCCAATCCACCAAATTTGCACATCTTTGCACTGTGGGAGGAAACCAGAGTACCCGGAGAAAACCCACACAGACACAGGGAGAATGTGTAAACTCCACGTAGACAGTCACCCAAGGCCAGAAGGGTGGATAAGGGTGTGGGCAGCTGAGGATAGAGGCTGGTAACATTTCAGGTAACAGATCAGGAAACTGGTCCAAGATAAAAACAAAATATTTCAGATTTCCAGCATCTGCAGTTAAAAAGGAAAATGCTGGAAATGCTCAGCAGGTCTGGCAAAATCTATAGAGAGAGATACAGAGTTCCCATCGAGTCCAATATGACCCTTGTTTGGAATTGGCCAGCAGAGGTGTGGATGAAGAGGACAACACTAAGGTGCATCAAAGGGTATCACACAGACACAGTGGTTAGCACTGCTGCCTCACAGCACCAAGGACCCAGGTTCAATTCCCAGCTTGGGTCACTGATTGTGCAGAGTCTGCACATTCTCCCCACGTCTGTGCAAGTTTCCTCTGCGTGCTCCAGTATTCTCCCACAGTCCGAAAGACTGGCTAGGTGCATTGGCCATGCCAAATTCTCCTTCAGTGTACCCGAGCAGGCACCGGAGTGTGGCAACTAGGGGGTTTTCAGAGTAACTTCATTGTAGTGTTAATGCTTGTGACACTAATAACTTAAAAAATAGATGTGGGAGGCGAAGTCATTATGTACAACACTTGACGTTATTAGAGACTGCATTTACCCTCAGATCATCAAGCCTAAGGAAATTTCATGACAAGCTTATGGCTTGATAGTCAGTCAGTCATACCAACGGAGAAACAACATTTGCTACACATCACAGCTGCCCGCAACATTCTCGGATTCTGACACTCCTGTGCACCGAATGGAAAAATATCAACTGAATTATTTGCTGACGTTTCTGCCCCCAAGGTAATCTGTGCAAAACGTGACCTTACAGGAAAATTAAATCCTCCTGTCCAGGTGTTGTAAAGCAGAACGGCGTCTGCAGCTCAGGGACTGAATATAAATTGAGGAATGGCCTCAGAGACAAATCTGAAGCTTAGTTTCAAACGCAGAACATTTGATTTCACAGCTTATCACCTCATATAGAACCCAGAGCTCTGTAGAGTCACACAGCACAGACCACCACCATTCGATCCATCAAGCCTGTTCTGCTTTTTCAAAAAAGCGCTCCACTCGGTCCCAGTCTTCTTTTCCTCCCTAATAATCCTGAAAATCTTTCCCTTTCACTCATTTATCCATTAAGATAATGAAGAGGATGGATAGGGTAGAGGTAGAGTGATTCTTCCCGCTTAGAAAGGACAGCAGAACTAGAGGGCACAGCCTCAAGATATGGGGGGGGACAGTTGAGATCGGAGTTAAGGAGGAACTTCTTCACTCAAAGGGTGGTGAATCTCTGGAATTCTCTGCCCGTTGAAGTGGTGGAGGCTACCTTGCTGAATATATTTAAGTCACGGGTAGATAGGTTTCTGATAGACAGGGGAATTAAGGGTTATGGGGAGAAAGCGGGAAAGTGGAACTGATCCACCTCAGATCAGCCATGATCTTATTGAATGGTGGGGCAGGCTCGAAGGGCTAGATGGCCGACTCTTGCTCCTATTTCTTATGTTCAATGCAAAGAAACTTACTTACTGCTCAACAGTCTAGAAATCTTTGAGACTGCTGTTAGAAAGACATTTACGACACAAAGGGGGCTTTTGTCCTTTTGCTCCGAATTCACAATTGATCCTAATTAAAATGTAATGTAAAGGTCAACCATTCTCGGAAATCCCCACCCGCTGTCGCTTTCTCACTGCGAGACACCTGGCCAGCTGAACTGCAATAATTTCCCAATGGCTTTCCTTTTACCACCCACACATTGAGACACCTGAACTGCACGGAGGGAATTCTGAACATTGCAGCAAAAACCAGACAAATCTCAAGTTCAAACAGTGAGCTGCAGAGTGTTTCATCAAGTTCAACTGTGTGCCATTATTCCGACACCAGGGTTTAGACATTTCTTCCAGGGCACCTGCAGTAAGATGGGTTTTCAAACGTACAGGTACAAACTTACAGCATTTAAAAGGCAGGACGGAATCCTGCAGAAAGTGAAAGCAGAAACACTCGGCACAGCCCAGAAGGGCCAGTTCTGGAAGATGCTCCAGGATATGTTGTCTTCTGCTGGATTGAGTTATTCGAACATGTTAGGGCCTTGCTCTCCGCACAGCTTCCCACAGCAAAGAGTCACCATTCATAGGGTGGCACGGTGGCACACTGGGTTAGCACTGCTGCCTCACAGCGCCAGGGACCCCGGTTCGATTCCTGGCTTGGGTGACTGTGTGGAGTTTCCACATTCTCCCCGTGTCTGTGTAGGTTTCCTCCCACACCCCAAAGATGTGCGGGTTAGGAGGATTGGCCACGCTAAATTGACCCTAGTGTCAGAGGGATGCGATAGGTTGAAATCTGGGGTTATGGGGATAGAGTGGGTGGGATTGTGGTCGGTGAAATCTTAATGGGCCGAATGGCCTGTCAGATCCCGTTCTGTTCTATGGTTGGGATCCCCACCTAGTCCATGCACACAGTGACAGTTCCTCAGTTCATACAAATGAAATAGGTGCACCTTTAAAACCAAGCAACTTCGACGTTACCTTACCCTCTGTACAATTTTGGGCCCCGTATCGAAGGAAGGATGTGCTGACCCTGGCATGGGCCCAGAGGAGGTTCATATGAATGATTCCGGGAATGAAAAGCTTGATGTATGAGGAGTGTTTGAGGACTCTAGGTCTGTATTCGGTGGAGTTTAGAAGGATGAGGGGAAGATCTCATTTAAACTTACAGAACACTGAAAGGCCTGGATACAGTGGACACGGGGAAGATGTTCCCATCAGTAGGAGAGACTGGGATCCGAGGGCACAGCCTCAGAGTAGAGGGACTACCCTTTAGAATTGAGATAAGGAGTAATTTCTTCAGCCAGAGGGTGGTGAATCTGTGGAACTCATTGCCACAGAAGGCTGTGGAGGCCAGGTCATTGAGTGTCTTGAAGACAGAGATAGATTGGTTCTTGATTGGTCAGGGGATCAAAGGTTATGGGGAAAAGCTGGGAAAATGGGGTTGAGAAACACATCAACCATGATTGAATGGTGGAGCAGATCTGATAGGCTGAATGGTCTAATTCTGCTCTTATATCTTGTGATCTTTTCTTTACGGTGTTGTTCCAAGCCATGCAGGCAATGCTGCATGCTTCGCACATCTGAGAGCACTAGGAATCAACCAGGCCACGTGGAGCAGGAGTCATCTGTCAGCTAAACAAGGGAGGGGTAGGAGGCTCCCTTCAGAGATTCCCTTTCCTGGTGGGCAGTGATCAAACTGGATTGTCATGGAAATGTGGCAGGGATCTGTAGCCTATTTCTATTTGCTGTGGAATGCCAGTCCAGCACTGCTCCATCATATCCAAAATCAGGATCCATCACTGCCTGCCAAATTGAGATATTCTATTCTCGATTGTAAAGCTGATGTGCACATATCACTTCAGTCTCTGAAACGAAGGAGCAGTACATGAGGAGGCGGATTGTAAATCACTTTCCCTTCAACTATCCCGTGGCTTTTGCAGCAACGAAGTTCAAAACTCATGTTTACAAATGGCGATGTACCAAATCCTGAATCATTGACAAGGTGTAAAGCCGGGCTTCATAAAGACAATTCAGGGCCAGGGTCAACAGCTACAGGGGTAGCAAGGTGGTTAGCACTGCTGCCTCACAGCCCCAGGGACCTGGGTTTAATTCCAGTCTCGGGGTACTGTTAGTGTGGAGTTTGCACATTCTCCCCATGACTGCGTGGGTTTCCTCCGGGAGCTCTGGTTTCCTCCCACAATCCAAAGGCGTGTGGGTTAGGTGGATTGGCCATAAGTAGGGGTCAGGATTGGCAGGGTAAATGCGTGAGGTTACAATGATAGGGCCTTGGTAAGATGCTCTGTCAGAGGGTCGGTGCAGACTTGATGGGCTGAATGGCCTTCTGCCCTGTAGCATTCTATGATTGCAGGTTGGCTAACACTTACTTACAACAGTAGCTTCAGGCTCTTCAGCTGAGTTGTGTCCATTCATTTGAACAGAGAGGGGATAGCTCTGATTGGAGTTTTAAAATGGTTTTCTTTATTGAACAGAAGTTAAAAGAATTATTAACATGACAGAAGTGAAAAGAAGAAAAACAAACTTGGAGACTGGCTTTTACTGCCAGCCCCTGTATTGAACTTGAACGCACCTCGAAAACAAACTGAAAACACAGACTAAAATCCAAACTATATATCAACCCTTATCTCGTTATTGGAAATGTTTTACGCAATCTGCCTCTGTCTTCGAAAGGCATTCCTTGTAGCTGCTATTATGAAGAACTTGTTTGCCTGCATTGTGTACCCTTCAAGAAGTCAATTTTTAGTCAACCTTTAGCCTTCACGTAATTAAGTGAGCAGAGTTAGTTGCAAAGGCCGAAATATCTTAGAATGAAGTCTTTGCATAGACTGCAAAGAATGCTAAGCAAACACAGGATTTCTCAGCCTGAGACAGGTACGTCTCACCTTGGGCTCATTTGGATCATCAATAAGCGATGGGGAGATGATGGCCTAATGGTATTATTGCCAGACTGTTAATCCAGAAACTCAGCTAATGTTCTGGGGACCCAGGTTCAAAGCCACGGCAGATGGTGGAATTTGAATTCAATAAGAAAAATCTGGAATTAAGAACCTACTGGTGACCATGAAACTTTTGATGATTGTTGGAAAAATCCATCTGGTTCACTAATGTCCTTTAGGGAAGGAAATCTGCCATCCTTACCCGGTCTGGCCTATAATGTGACTGCAGAGCCACAACAATGTGGCTGATTTGCAACTGCCCACTAAGAGCAACTAAAGATGAGCAATAAATGCTGGCCAGCCAGCGATGAAAAAAAAAGCAGCACTCGAGGAGGGCAGGAGGATGGGACATTTAAAACCCAGCCTCCTGTGTTTTATCCCTGTCTAGTAAGCTGCTCTTTTGGAGACTCAGGGCAGACTCAATTAGCCAAATGGCCTCCTTCTGCACTATAGGGATTTTATGGTTCTAATTCTTGCATCCTGGCTTTTGCGAGGTCTGAGAATTTCAGCTCCCATCACACAGCAAATCCAAGTCAATACGCCAAAATACAACAAGATAGGTTCTCCCAACCATTGAGAGTCAAAACCAAGTTTGCTCCAAGATATTACTCACAACATGTGGCTGTGATGGAAGAATCAATCCAGATTTAAGCCCATTTATTGTAAGACGCTCAGTGCTACTAACCTACGAGAAGCTTTCTACCCAAAGTGTTCCAACTGTCTATACTTACAGGATAATCAATGTCACATGTTTAACTAGCATGTCCTTAACAAAGTAATTACCACACACTGTAATTAATATACATTGACATGAGAAAGATTTTGATGACAAGTACCCTCTGTCTCCTTTTACAGTTTAGGCTTACAAATAGGCTTACATCAACACTGCAATGAAGTTACTGTGAAAATCCCCTAGTCGCCACTCTCCAGCACCTGTTCGGTACACCAAGGGAGAATTTAGTATGACCAATGCACCTAATCAACATGCCTTTCAGACTGTGGGAGGAAACCCACGCAGACACGGGGAGAAAGTGCAGACTCTGCACAGACAGTGACCCAAACTGGGAATCAAACCCAGATCCCTAACCACTGTGAGGCTGCAGTGCTAATCACTCTGCCTCTTGGTGGCTTCTCTGAAGCAACTTGGCATAAATTTTACCACACTAAAGGCATTATATAAAGACAGTTTGTTGCTGACAATGTACAAGACACAGATACTGACTCTGGCAGGCACAGCACCCCACCAACTCCAGTACAAACACAGCTACAGAAGGCAGCACGGGAGAATGCTGCGTCTGACACTTTCCCGACTATGAGCACTGGAGATAAATGGATGAAAAATAATTACATAGAAAGGCTTTTCTCCCTTTGAGGATTAGACAAGTCAGTGTGGAAAATTGATTAAGCCATTTTCAAATTAAAACAAAAATAAAGTTCAAAACTGACTCCACAATTTCTGATTTCCAGAACATTTATAAATACCGGCTGTGGTTTATTTGATAGTGCTGTCGCCATGGACTCAGAAAACCGTGCACTCAAACCCCATTCTAGAGAATTGGGCACATCACCTAGCCTGGCATCTTAATGCATATACGGGCAGCACAGTGGTTAGCACTGCAGCCTCACAACACAAAGGACCTGGGTTCAATTCCGGCCTTGGGTCACTGTCTGTGTGGAGTTTGCATGCTCTCCACGTGTCTGCGTGGGTTTCCTCCGGAGGCTCTGGTTTCCTCCCACAGTCCAAAGATGGTTAGGTTGATTGGCCATGTTAAGTTGTCCCTTAGTGTTGGGGGGGATAGCAGAGTAAATATGTGGGGTTACAGGGATAGAGCCGGGGTGGGATTGTTGTCAGTGCAGACTTGATGGGCCAAATGGCCTTCTTCTGCACTGTAGGGATTCTAGGATTCTATGATGATTGACCTTCAGAATCCTGGAGGGAGAAGTAGTTTCAGCCTTATGCAAGGCTCCTAAATGAATAATTGCTTTAACTACAGTCTCCAGCTGCTTATTTTAGGGAGAATAAACGACCCTCAAAGAGCCCCATCCAGACCCCAACATAGGACTAAATACCACATTCCGGAAAAGGCTTTCAATCCGGGGTCCCATCTGCCCTCTTAAATGGGATTTGAGAGTATCCAAAAGCGCACAGATTATCTGCTTGCCTCCTCTCCCCTCTCCGAAACCCTTATTTTCTTTGCACATTCCCACTCTTACTGTTGATTTGCTTCCATTTGATTGGCAGCCAGGTCCTGTTAAAGGAACGATCGCTGCAGCGAAGCAAAGGAAATAACTGCACCCATTGTCATGGCAGCATTTTGATCCTCGCTGGCCAATTTTCCCTGATTGGATCCCTGAACGGAGAATTCTCGCAGACATATCTGGTTTGAAAAGATAATTAAAAGGTGCAATCTGTAAAGCAGATCCTGGGGCACACTCTTTGAATAACTGATTTACTGAAGAAAATCCCTCACGTGATCACACAGCCAGTGAGGTTCAACTAATTCTACATTAATTCACCAATTCCTACTGCCATTTTATACACAAGTCTCACTTAAATAGTCTTTCTAAACCTCAGGATGTCACAAAATGCTATACCTCCAATTAAAAACTTTTAAAGTTTAGACACAGCTATCATCGTGGGGGAAAATGTTCCCTCGACAATGTAGGGAACAGTTCATCTAACCTTTGCACAATGACCAGATGTGTTTCTGTTACATGATGGCTGCAGGATAAATACTGATTGTAACACTGGGGAGAACTTTCCTACTCTTCTTTAATTTGGTGCCATGGAACATTTATATCATAGAATCCTACAGTGCAGGAGGAGGCCATTCAGTCCATCGAGTCTGCACTGACCACAATCCCCTCCAGAACCTATCCCTATAACCCCATGCATTTACACCAGCTAGTCCCTCTGACACTAAGAGCAATTTAGCACAACCAATCCATCTAACCTGCACATGTGGGAGGAAACTGGACCACCAGAGGAAACCCCTGCAGACACGGGGAGAACATGCAGACTCCACACAGACAGTAATCCAAACCAGGAATTGAACTCAGGTCCCTGGCACTGTGAGGCAGCAGCGCTAACCACTGCGCCACCCACTATCCACTGGAAAGGTTTTAATGTTTCAACCGAAAGACAGAACTTCCAACAGTGCAGCACTCCCGCAGTACAGCCATGGAGTGTCAGCCCAGGTTAAGGGCTTGGCTTGCAGTGTGGAAATCGAGCCTCGGGCTTTGTTACCAATTGATGCAACTGTTAAAGGGCAACATTTCTACGGCAAGTGATGAATGGATAAGTTAAATAAACACATTGATTCCCCCTTACAGTCACTTAAACACAGCATTACTGCTCATTAACCAGGCTGGCATAGGATTTCAAACTGTGGTTCCCAAACCACATTGAACCAACCATACAGACATCCATCTGGCTACCAAATTACTGGGAAAACTTCAGAGGTCAGAATTCCTGAAAATCTGAGATTTGCTTTTGGCTGTATCAGATCTTGGTATCTTCCTGTCCTTGTTCATTTAGTGACTCATCTTAAAGTAATCATTTCAATCAGACCTGGATAACTTTCAGACTCCGGCTAATAAATAGCAAGTAAAATTAGTGTCACTATGAACATCCTGAGGGTTACCATTGACCAGAAACTGAACTGGACTAACCACATAAACAGTGTGGCAAGTCAGAAGCTAGGAATACTGCAGTGAGTAACTCACCTCTGGACTCCCCAAAGCCTGTCCACCATCTACAAATCAGGAGAGTGATGCAATATCCCACACCCACCTGCACCACCTTCAACATTCACTCCCTTTCCCACTGACACACAATGGCAGCAATGTGTCCCTCTCCAAGATGCTCTCCAAGGGGACCCAGGCAGAGGTCATAGTACACGTAGGGGAGGGGGACATAGGAAGGAGGAGTAGGGTAGAGGTCCGTAGGCAATTTAGGGAGTTGGGGTCCAAACTAAAGAGCAGGACCTCCAGGGTGGCACTCTCTGGGTTGCTGCCCAGTACTAGCAGGGCAAAGAATGACGAGATCATGCAGTTGAATTCATGGTTGAGGGATTGGTGTAGGGTAGAGGGCTTTACTTTTGTGGATCACTGGGAGGTGTTTAGGAGAGAAGGGCAACTGTACAGGAGGGGTGGGGAGAATTTGAACGGGAGGGGAACTAGTGTCTTAGCGGGGAGGTTAGCTGGGGCGTTCAGGAATGGTTTAAACTAATAAGGAGGGGGGGGTGGGGAGGTGGCTGGGAGAGAGTCGGGTGAAAGGAAAATTATCAGGGAGAAGGAGGTTCCGAGGGACACTCGTGGGTTGAACTGTGTCTGTTTCAATGCTAGGAGTGTGGCAGGGAAAACGGATGAGCTTAGGGCCTTGATGTTTGTGAGGCAGTTAGATGTGGTGGCTGTAACGGAGATGTGGTTACGGGAAGGGCAGGACTGGCAGCTGAATGTTCCTCGGTACAAGTGTTTTAGGTGTGACAGAGGAGGGTTGAAGAGAGGTGGAGGGGTGGCACTGTTAGTAAAGGAAAACATCACAGTAGTGCAGAGGGAGGACGATATGGAAGAGACAGGGATTGAGTCACTGTGGGTGGAGCTGAGGAATAAAAAGGGAGAGATCACATTGCTAGGGGTGTACTATAGGCCACCCAACAGACCGAGATCGGTGGAGGAAGGCATTTGCAGGGGCATTTTGGATAGGTGCAGGAAGAATAGAGTGGTTGTAGTGGGTGACTTTAATCTTCCCGGAGTGAATTGGAGGGGGCCTAGAGCTGGGGGTACGGAGGGAGAGGAGTTTGTGAAATGTGTGTTGGAAGGGTCCCTACAGCAGTACGTAACTAGCCCGACTAGGGAGGGGGCTATACTGGATTTAGTGTTGGGTAATGAGCCGGGGCAGGTGGGTGAGGTAGAGGTAGGCGAACATGTGGCTAACAGTGACCACAAGTCCGTCTACTTTAGGATAAAAATGGAAAGGGACGAGTGCCGGCCGAACGAGAGTGTGCTGAACTGGGGAAAGGCGAGCTATAGCCGGATTAGGAGGGAGCTGCAGGACACTGATTGGGAGGGACTATTAGCTGGCAAGTCCACGGTTGGCAAGTGGGAGGCTTTTAATGGCAAAATGAAATGGTTGCAGGGGAGGTATGTTCCGGTTAAGCGGAAGGATGGGAAAGGTAGGATTAGAGAGCCGTGGATTACAGGGGGTATTGAAGACTTGGTCAGGAAGAAGAGGGAGGCGTATGTTAGGTCGAAACGACTGGGTACGGAGAGTGCGCTGGAGGAATATAGAGAGAGTAGGAGGGAGCTAAAAAGGGGAATTAGAAGGGTGAACAGAGGGCATGAAATGGCTTTGGCTGGTAGGATTAAGGAAAATCCAAAGGCATTTTATTCCTATATTAGGAGCAAGAGAGTAGTTAGAGGGAAAATTGGTCCTCTTAGGGACAAAAGTGGAGAGTTATGTATTGAGTCGGAGGGAATGGGGGAGCTCCTGAATGAATACTTTGCGTCGGTATTCACGAAGGAGAGGGGTTCGGAATCATGCGGTCTGTTAGAGGGAGCTGTAGATCAGTGGCAGGAAATATCTATTACGAGAGAGGAAGTGCTGGGGCTTTTAGGTAGCGTAAGGACGGATAAAGCTCTGGGGCCTGATGGTATTTATCCCAGGCTGCTTAGGGGGGTGAAAGATGAAATTGCTGGGCCTCTGGCGCAAATCTTTGTCTCTTCTTTGGACACAGGTGAGGTCCCAGAGGACTGGAGGGTAGCAAATGTGGTACCGCTGTTCAAAAAAGGTAGTAGGGATAACCCTGGAAATTATAGACCGGTGAGTTTGACATTGGTGGTAGGGAAATTAATGGAAAAAATACTTAGGGGTAGTACGTATGAGTATTTGGAGCGTTGCGATCTGATTAGTGATACGCAACATGGCTTTGTTAGAGGGAGGTCTTGCCTTACGAATCTGGTGGAATTCTTTGAGGAGGTGACAAAAACGGTTGACGATGGGAGAGCCGTTGATGTCATCTATATGGATTTCAGTAAGGCGTTTGACAAAGTCCCTCACGGTAGGCTGGTAGAAAAGGTTAAGGCGCATGGGATACGAGGCCAGGTAGCTAGGTGGATTGAGAACTGGCTGGGTAATAGGAGACAGAGGGTAGTTGTGGAGGGGACCTTGTCGGGCTGGAGGCCAGTCACCAGTGGTGTGCCGCAGGGCTCAGTACTGGGACCTCTCCTCTTTGTAGTCTACATAAATGACTTGGAAGAGAGCGTAGGTGGTGTGATCAGCAAGTTTGCTGATGACACCAAGATGGCAGGGTTGGCGGGTACTGAACTGGATTGTGAGGTGATACAACAGGATATAGATAGGTTGGTGCATTGGGCAGATAGGTGGCAGATGGAATTTAATCCTGACAAATGCGAGGTGATGCATTTTGGAAGGAATAATGCAGAGAGGAGCTATGTGACAAAAGGTAGACAGATTAGGAGTATAGACATACAGAGGGACCTGGGAGTGCAGGTTCACAAATCCATGAAGGTTGTGTCACAAGTGGAGAAGGTTGTTAGGAAAGCTTATGGAATGTTAGCCTTTATAGGAAGGGGTATAGAGTATAAAAGCTGCCGTCTAATGCTTCAGTTGTACAGAATGTTGGTTAGACCGCATTTGGAGTACTGCGTCCAGTTCTGGTCACCTTACTACCGGAAGGACGTGGAGTCTCTGGAAAGGGTGCAGAGGAGGTTTACCAGGATGTTGCCTGGCATGGGGGGACTGGGTTACGAGGAAAGGTTGGAGAAACTGGGACTATTCTCCTTGGAAAGACGGAGATTGAGGGGGGACATGATAGAGGTATATAAGATACTGAAGGGAATAGATAGAGTTCATAGTGAGAGACTGCTCCCTAGACTGGGTACAAATATGAGAGGTCATGATTTAAGGGTGAGGGGGGAGAGGTATAATTTGGAAGTGAGAGGAAGGTTCTTTACGCAGAGAGTTGTGGGGGTATGGAACGCGCTACCGAGTAGGGTGGTGGAGGCAGGAACATTGGACTCGTTTAAGGTTCAGTTAGATAGACACATGAGTGAAACGAGGATGGAGGGTTATGGTAGGGGTTATTAAATAAGGTTAGAACCTCGGGAGACACCGGAAAAGCAGACTTGTAAGATTAACGCTTTTGTCTTTTTATTCCGCAGGTGGAGGTCCACCTCGTGTCAAACGAGGGGCATGCACACGGTGGGTCATGCGTGGGCTGCTCCTGGAGGTTCCGGGAGTGGCCTAGTACTTCATGTCGGTGTGTGTGCTTGATCCTGGACCGGTAGACGGGCGCCGCAACAGCTCAGTGACTAGCACTGCTAGCTGTGCAGATACATGGATTTGGGCCTGTGTCTGTGGGAGTTTGCACATTCTCCCTGTGGTTGCGTGGGTTTCCTCCGGGCACTCCGGTTTCCTCCCACACCCCAAAGATGTGCTCTTAGGCTGATTGGTTTTACCAAATTGACACTATTCTCCCCTGAATCTGGCTAAGTTAGGGGTTCAATTCGTAGACATGCAGGGCAGGGTAGGTGTAGGGTGATGCGGCGGCGCGGGCTCGTTGGGCCGAAGGGCCTGTTTCCCGTGCTGGGTTGTTCTTTGTTTTGTTCTATGCTTTGCAGCAACTCGTCAAGGCTCCTGAAACAGCATCTCCAAACCCGCAACTTCCACCACTTGGAAGGTTAAGGGCAGCAGATACCTGGGAACACCACCACCTGCAAGGTCCCATCCAAGTCACTCACCATCCTGACTTGGAAATAGAGCACTGCTACTTTACTGTCGCTGGGTCACAATCCTGGAACTCCCTCCCTAACAGCACTGTGGGTATATCTACACCACATGGACTTCAGCGGTTCAAGAAGGTGGCTCACCACCATCTTAAGGGCAATTAGAGATGGGTAATAAATGCCAATGTAGCCAGCAACGCCCACAGCCCGTGAAAGAATGTAAGCAACGGTTGTATCTCTTTGACTAGTTGACATCCTCTTCCTGAAGTTAGGATTGTGTCTTGTTGGATAGTATTAGAATAGGGGTGACACAGTGGTACAATGGTTAGCGCTGCTGCCTCACAGCACCAGGGACCCGAGTTCAATTCCAGCCTTGGGTCACTGTCTGTGTGGAGTTTGCAAATTCTCCCCCTGTCTGTTTCCTCCGGGTGCTCCAGTTTTCTCCCACACCTCACAAAGATGCGCGAGTTAGATTGGCTATGCTATATTGACCCTAGTGTCAGGGGAAATTAGCAGGGTAAACGTTTGGGGTTATGGGAATAGGGCCTGGGTGGGATTATGGTTGGTGCAGGCTCAATGGGCCAAATGGCTTCTTCTGCACTGTTGATTCTACGAATATTTGCATCTGGTCCCCAAACAGACCAACATATGAAAACTTCAAGTACATTTAAGAATGTTCAGGTTAAGATCCAACGCGATATGCAACGGAGGAGACGCAAGTATAAATGTTTAGAATAATGCAATGCTTTGGCACAATTTCTTTGGTATAATGATGGACTCTGCTATAAATATAATGATGAAAAGAGTGGTTTTGTGGAAAGCAGAATTTTAGTTAAATGATCAAAATCTATTAACAAAACCTTCAGAAGACAACACAAATTGGATTGCTTTTTCTCTGACTCTAGATAAGATACATTCTGTGGAAAGTTAAGTGATTGCATCTGAACCAAAACAAAAATCCAATTACTGGGACATCATTTTCAAAGTTGGCTTTGTCACGTTAGAAGTTGATTCCATCCTCAATAAAACCACATTTAATTAAATTGGGTTGCTCATTTGCTTTACTTTTCAATCACAGGGATAAAGTGAAAGGGTGGATGAGAAATTGGTTTGGATGCAATTATTTCAACACCATTTCCTTGCAGAAAAGCACTCGGCACACGAGCGTTAACACACCCACAATAAAACTGGGAGCCCAAATTAAATTATATCATCACTCCACAGGTTTCCTAGAGTTAAAATGTGGTGCGAGCTTCTGGCTCAACAGGGTAGACACCTTTTCCAGCACTTCTTGTGGGTCAGAAAAAATAAGACCCCCCCCCACCCCCTCCCCCCGAGCTCCAATCACCAAGCATCCATTTTCTGGATCACTCTGGCTGTAGTCACCTGCTTGTTAGTCAGCCATGCACAGGATTTCATGGTCAAAATTGTAAATTCCTACCCCCCACCTCCGAAGTCAAAGGGCTGTCTCTCGCCTGCTCCAATTCCCGTGGCGAATGGGATGGTAAAATCCCAGCCCATGTGTCTGGCTTCCACCGGGAAGCAGAAAGTTGAATGCAGCATGGCCTCCCTTGCCTCTAACCACGCCATGTCCTTCGCCAGCTTCCTGTAACTACAGTTACATTTCCTTCATACACTGGGTTACAAGTTACCTATGGAAATGGGCAGATGATGGCACTCGCTTGCCCACAATGTTGACTGGCATGACGGCTTATTAATTATCGATAGTCATCTTGTTGTACAATCAACACCTTTAATAGGCGTGTTAAATGTTGAAAGCTTTGTCAAAATGACAACTCTGGGCAAGTTGAGGCCAAGTTGAAAGCAAAATTTTATTTGTGACGTGGATTTCACTCGCTAATTATTTATTGGCCATCCCCATTAGTCAAAGAACAAAGAAAATTACAGCACAGGAACAGTCCCTTTGGCTCTCCAAGTGTGCACCGACCATGCTGCCTGATTTAACTAAAACCCCCTATGCTTCTGGGGACCATATCCCTCTATTCCCATCTCATTCATGTATTTGTCAAGATGCCCCTTAAAAGTCACTACTTTTAAGGCACCCACTACTCTCTGTGTAAAAAATCTGCCTCGTACATCTCTTTTAAAACTTGCCCCTCGCACCTTAAACCTGTGCCCCCTAGTAATTGACTCCTCCACCCTGGGAAAAAGCTTCTGACTATCCACTCTGTCAATGCCTTTCATAATCTTGTAGACTTCTATCAGGTCTCCCCTCAACCTTTGTCACTTCAGTGAGAACAAACCAAGTTTCTCCAACCTCTCCTCATACCTAATGCCCTTCGTACCAGGCAACATCTTCTCTGCACCCTTAGAATCTCTCGACTACCCTTAGATCCATAGATTCGAAAGGCCCAAGTGTCAGCTATGTTGTATGGACTCAAACACACCCAAGTTGTGCTTCTGGGAAGGAAGCAACAGTTGGATTTAGTTGGTATTTTGCTGGTGCCAGGCTCCAAATAATTAAAATTTTTATTTATTTATCAGTCACAAGTAGGTTTACATTTACACTGCAATGAAGTTACTGTGAAAATCCCCTAGTTGCCACATTCCGGCACCTGTTTGGGTACACTGAGGGAGAATTTAGCATGGCCAATACACCGAACCAGCACGACTTTCGGACTGTGGGAGGAAACCAGAGCACCCAGAGGAAACCCACGTGAACACAGGGAGGACGTGCAGACTCTGCAGAGAGAGTGACCCAAGCTGGGAATCGAACCCGGGTCCCTGATGCTGTGAGGCAGCAGTGCTAACCACTGTGCCACTGATTACATTTCTTGAAGTTAATTTTCACAAACTGCCATGGAATTCTGTACCAAGGTCACAGTATGACTGTAATCCCCACTAAAATTCCTGGCTTATTTGATGAAATTCAACAAAATTTCAGCCTCTTTTTGACAGTGTATGTTATCTTTTAAAAGAGGAATCATGGCTCTCAGGTTAGTTTATAACATGGCTGATATCCAGTTCCCTCTAAAATACAGCTCTGCATTGTCCCTTCTTGTACAATCAAATTTCATACCAATTACACTGGCAGCATCATCTTCAATGATGCATTTCTCCTCTTCAGCTTACCTCACAGCATATCCTTCTATTCCTTTCTCCATCTCCTTGTCTAGCTACCTTTTAAATATATCTACATGTCTACTTGTGGTGAGCAGGTTCCACATTTTCACCAGAGTAGATGTTTTCCAATTGGATTTATCATAGAGCATAGAACAGTACAGGCCCTTCAGTCCTCAATGTTGTGCCGAGCTATGTCAAAACCCAAGATCAAGCTACCCCACTCCCTATCATTCTGGTGTGCTCCATGTGCCTATCCAATAACCGCTTGAAAGTTCCTAAAGTGTCCGACTCCACTATCACAGCAGACAGTCTGTTCCACACCCCAACCACTCTCTGAATAAAGAATCTACTTCGAACATCCCTCCTATATCTCCCACCGTGAACCTTATAGTTATGCCCCCCAGTAACAGCTACATCCACCCGAGGAAATAGTCTCTGCACGTCCACTCAATCTATCCCCCTCATCATCTTATAAACCTCTATTAAATCACCTCTTGTCCTCCTCTACTCTAAACAGAAAAGCCCCAGCTCCCTCAACCTTTTCTCACAAGACCTACGTGACTATCTTATAGCTCTGGCCCTCAAATTTGACCACACACAAAAAGTGGAAACATTGTCTCTGATTAATATTAATAATTGGAAACAAGGAGATGGTGGAAGCATTGGACAGGTATTTTGCGTACGTCTTCAGCACAGAAGGCTAATAACACACCCCAAAAAGAGGGTCTTAAACAGTCACAATCACCATAGAATTCCTACAGCACAGAAGGCGGCCATTTGGCCCATCGGGTCTGTACCGACTCTCCAAAAGAGCATCTTACTCAAGCGCACCCCTACTCGTCCGCCCATTCTATCCCTGGACATTTATCATGCCTAATCCATCTAACCTGCACATCTTTGGACTGTGGGAAGAAAGCCACATAGGGAGAATGTGCAAACTCCACACAGTCACCCAAGGCTGGAATCGAACCCAGTTCCCCGGCGTTGTGTGGCAGCAGTGCTAATCCCTGTACCACTATGCTGCTGTCATGAGGAAAAGTACTGGGAAAAGTATTAGAACTAAAGGCTGACAAGTCTCCAGAACCTGATGACTTTCATCCTGGGGTCTTCAAAGTGACTGCAGAGATAGCATATACATTGGTTATAATCTTCAAAATTCCATAGATTCTGGAGAAGAACAGTTAGGAAAATCGCAAATGTGATACCTCTATTTAAGAGGCAGTGAGACAGAAAGCAGGCAACTGAAGGCCAACTAGGGTAACATCTGTTAAGGAGAAACTGCTGAAATTCATTATTAAAGGTAATGAAAGGACATTAAAAAATTTCCAAATGTAGTCAGGCAAAGTCTTCATGGTTTTGTGAAAGCGAAATCATGCTCAGCTTAATGTTTTCTGAGGAAGTAACAAGCAAGGCAGAGTAAAGGGGAACCTGAAGATGTGACAGTCTTGGAATTCCAATGACCTTCAATAAGGTGCCACAAAATATGAGCCCAAGGTCATTTTGAGAGGATTGATTAGCTAACAGGAAGCAGGGAGTAGGAATAAATGGGTCAATTTCCGGTGGACAAGCTGCAAGTGGTGCGGTGGCACAGGGATCAGGGTTGGAGCTTCAAGTATTTACCATCTGTATCAGTGACATAGATGAAGGGATTGAATGTATTGTAGCTAATTTAGCTGACAGCACAAAGATAGGCAGGAGAGTAGGTTGTCAAGAAGAAACTAAGAATCTACAAAAGGATGATGATAGATGAACTGAATGGGCAAAAATTTGGCAGATAAAGTATAATGTGGGAGAAGTGAGCTTGTCCACCTTTGGCAGAACAATAGAACAACAGTATATTATTTAAATGAAGAGACACAACACAAGTCTACAATGCAAAGTGATCCTGGGACATAAATCACAAAATGTTAGTTTGCAGGTATAGCAAGTGACTCGGAAGGCAAATGGAACGTTGGCATTTATTGCAAGGGGAATGAAATATAAATATACAGTCACATATAGTTTTTATTTATATACATAGTTGCGAGAAGGTTCACTTGACTGATTCCTGCCATAAAGCTTATGAGGACAATTGAAGCTCTACCCATTCGAGTTGAGAAGAACGAGAGATGATCTTATTGAAACATACAAAGCCCCTGAGGGAACTGGACAGGATTGACGCAGAGAGAATGTTTCCCTGTGCGGAAGAGATGCGAACTAAAGAACAATTACAGTTTAAAACATTAGAGGGTCTCCTATTTAGTTTGGAGATGAGAGAATTGCTCTCTCTGAGGGCTATTAATTAGTATTTTTTTTCCCCCAGAGGGCAGTGGAGGCGAGCTCACTTGAGGTTGAGTTGATTGGATTTTTTATAATGGATCCGGGGTATAGGTGTGAGGGGAGGGAGGGTGGAATAGAGAGAATCAGGAAAACAGGGAAGTGGAGTGGAGTGGATGCCACAATCATATCAGCCGTGGTCTCATTGAATGCGGGAGCAGGCTTGAGGGGCAGCGGCCGAAGAGCCTACTCCTCATTCCGCTCCCCTATGAACCCTTCCATAATGTTAAATCCTCATCTTCCCTGATCGAGAGAATTGAGCCCCAGTCTGTTCAGTCTTCCTTGGCTGTTTCCTGAAACTGCTTCTCACCATATGAAGCAGTGGTTTTAAGGCTAAGCTGGTTCATCCCGTCACTACACACCCTCCACTCTGCTGAGCCCGGGGTAATCGAGTACAGAGTGAATTAATGTGTGGACTTAGAAAATTTTGCAAAAGGAACGCTAAGTGAAAATAATTACGCCTTAAAGTCAAGGCCTTGGTTTAGAAAAACAATTGGAGTCATCAAGGAAAAGTGTTTTACTTTGTATATCATAGCTCGGAGAACATGAGATTAATTTACCGTAACTGGCATTTTGGAAAACACGAACTGCAAAACGTACTAATTGAACAGTGTAGCTGTCACCCTCAGCACTACTGTACGCACTCCTGGATCATATTACAAATAATAATGTTCACTTTAAATAGGTGAGGTGAGTGACAACTTCAGGACCCTCTGCTGGTGATGTGGAGCCTAACAAAAAGTCAACGCCACTTTCTTCACTCAAGGCCTCTCAAAGCGATACTCTGTCACAAGTAGTGCCTTGTTACAATTTCCCCATGATATAAGGAGGGGCAATTTTCACCTTGAGGAACAAGAATCAACTTTCCTGATTTCAATGGGTGGAATTCTTCAGTGGACAATCTGTTCACCTCCCACACTCCCTTCTTGCCTCTTTTTTTTTCATTCTCTTCAACCTTTCCTATTCAGATCTCCCACCCTTTGCCCCCTCACCCTGGAATACAAAACATCGGACATCGCATCAAAACAAAAATGCCACTGGTAACCAGGACATGGTTGCAGGTTGTACAACCAAGGCAACACAGCGGTAAACTCCCTCCTGTCTTCACCCTATTAGCATTCATGTGGACTTGGCAGCAGGGTACCTGGGCTCCACACCAACACCCCCTCTCTAGACCCTGGATAGATGCTACCACCCATCAGGACCAGCGACCAACACATCTGTTATCATTGTCTTTGGTCTGTGGTAGGAATGGTCCTGATAATGTTAGAAAACTCCACCTTTTGTTGAACACAATTGTAATAACTTTAATCAGGCAATTGAGGTGGGCCTGTTAGATTCTGAACCCCTTGATTCAGGGCCAAATTGATGGACTAATCAGGGAACCTCTTGCTTTGTATTTAACCAGGACTGTCAGTTCCTCTGGCACTCCTAGTGTCGACTGCTAACTGAAGATACTCAGTATGCTGCTGTCAGATTTGTGAATAAAGGGATTTTGGTGAAGGGACTTCTGCCTCCGAGGGCTTATTATAATAATGCTAACATTGACACGGTCTCTAATCAAGGCTCTACATGAAACTCTCTCTCCATGCTTTATCATGTAATCCTACATCACTGATACAGACTATATATTTACATATTTAACATTAACCCTTCATATTACAGTATGCAGCTCAAAGCCACACAATGCCAGGCATTATTTTAAAATTAATTTTGAATGATTATTCCTGCAGTCAGCACATGTTTCAAAGGCACCTGTGGCTCTGTGGGGACACACTTGTCAGAAGCTTGAGGTTCAAACCCCATTCCAGAGATTTGAACACACAATCTAGGCTGACCCTCCAGAGGGAGCGTTACACAGTCCGTCAAATAGGACACCTTTAAACAGAGGCTCTCACCTGCTCACACAGGTGGATCGAAAGTTAAAGTTTGAAGTATATTTATTAGTATTACAAGTAGACTTACATTAAATCCCCGAGAAATAACTCTCCTCTATTGGTTGATTTGGCCATCTACCCACTCAGACAAAGAGGTGGGACAGCGGACAGAGCCAGGGCCATCTCTGCGGACACAGACAACTGGGATGGGGGTCAGGTCTAAGCTTTCCTCACGGAAGCCAAAAGATTTTCCTTTAGACTAAGATCAAGCACCAGATCAAGCCCAAGATGGGGCTTGGATCTCGTTTGCCTCGCTTGTGGAGACCACAAATTGGATTCAGTTGGATTTCGAATTGGGGCGGTACGGTGGCACAGTGGTTCGCACCGCTGCCTCACAGCACCAGGGACCTGGGTTCAATTCCCGGCTTGGATCACTGGATGTGAGGAAAAACCTTCTTACCCAGAGGCTGGTGATGGTTTGGAACGCGCTGCCTGGGAGGGTGGCGGAGGCAGGCTGTCTCACATCCTTTGAAATGTATCTGGATGAGTACTTCGCGTGTCATAAGATTCAGGGCAATGGGCCAAGTGCTGACAGATGGGATTAGGTGGGAGTTCAGGTGTTTCTTGCATGTCAGTGCAGATTGAATGGGCCAAAGGGCCTCTTCTGCACTGGATGATTTTATGAATTTGGTTTTTGGAGCAAGTAAGGAATGGATTTGAGTTTGCCTGGTCCACACTCAGCATTGGCCTTCTAACTTTAAGGATAGAGTAAAAATGTAAAAATAAATAAGTAATGAAGAACACCACAAAATTTCAATACTTCTTCAGCACCTGAAGGTTGAATATATCATTCAGCCTGACCTTGAGGTGAAGGTGAATTATCCTGCTAGCTTTGGATGGACGTGTCCTTGCTGTCTACTCAGGCAGCAGTAACAACAACCACCTGCATTCAGACAGCACCTTTTAGTGTAGTAAAACATCTCAAGAACTTCACAGGAGTGTTTCCAAACAAAACTTGACACAAAGCCTATTCGCGCCATAGAATGGTGGCAGCCACTTGTCCCATCGTGTCTTTGTCAGCACTCTGAAGGAGTAATTCACTCAGTGCCACTTCAACACCTTCTCCCTGTAGCTCTACACATTCTTCCTTTTCATTTCATAATCCAATTTCTTACTGACTGCCTCAACTGAATCCACCACTCTCTCAGGCGGTGCATTCCCGACCCCGAACACTCTCTGTGCGAAATTATTCTCACGTCGCTCTCGCTTCTGCCGCCAATCACTTTCAGCCTGCGCTCTCTGGTCCTCGATCCTTCCATCCAACAGGGACACCTTTTCCCTCTCTGTCCAAACCCCACACACATTTTTCAACATCTCTCTCAATCTCCTGTCAACAGGAGGAAACAAAAGCTGGTCCAAAGAGGGAGGTTTTGAGGATCCATCTTCGAGGAGGGAGGAGCGAATGAGGCGGAGAGCTTTAAAAGGAAGTATTTCCAGAACTTGGGGCCTAAGCAGTTGCAGACGCAACCACCAACGGTGAGGCACTTTGGTTAAAATTGCGACGGGTCGGCTGGGTGAGTAGCCCTGGGCAATTCTAACTGCCCAGTTGACCAACAGGGTTAAAGAGAAGCCACCTCGCCAGGGAATAGCTCGTTTTTGCTCAACTGCACTTTAATAGAAGAAACTATATTAAGCAAATGCATTAAGTTATATTGCAGGCTGGAAAACATCACCATCAGACTGGTAATTGGATTAGTCAGTAATTCTTTGAAGCAAATTAATGCTCCGACTCGAGAATTTCTTGGCAGAATTTCTTGCCACTTTTAAACTTGAGAAAGTGCTGATAACTCTGACAGCTACACACTTATTCTGCATAACTTGGCACCTTTGCACTGGCTGCTGAGTCCCGAACAGCTCCCACCCGCCCAGCGAGCTAACTCTCCATCGTGGATTCACAGCGCTACCCGAGAGGAAAGAAAAACTACAAGTTGAACCGCAGAATCTTACAACACAGCAGGAGACCATTCAGCCCATCGGGCCAATGCCAGCTCTTTGAGGGCTATTGAGAGATGTTTTCCTACAACATTTCGCAACAAGAGGACACAGATTTAAGGTGCGGGGAGGCAAGTACAGAAGTGATGTTTGGGGTAAGTTTTTCACTCAGAGGGTGGTGAGTGAATGGAATCGGCTGCCGTCAGTGGTGGTGGAGGCGAACTCGCTGGGGTCTTTTAAAAGACTTCTGGATGAGTATATGGGATTTAATGGGATTGGGGGTTATAGATAGGTCTATGGATTGGTAGGTGTTGATGTGATCGGCGCAACTCGTGGGCCGAAGGGCCTGTTTGTGCTGTAGTGTTCTATGTTCTATTTCCCTTCTTCAAAAATTAGCCAGGCTTTTGCTTCTTGGGAACCATTTTAGATTCTGCTCGTTTATCAGGTGCTGTCCGAAGAACCCTCTTTACACTCGAAGATTGTTTGGACTTCTCCTTTCTGCGTGATCATCGTATGTTTATTTCCTCTAGTTCATGATTCAGTGGAAATAATTTCCCTTATTTACTTAAGCAAAGCTCCTGTGGTTTTGAAAATGCTGTGGATAATTTGATGTTTAACTCTTTCTGTGCCACAATCTTCCATTTTAGTTGCTGCTGAACAGTCTCTGCCCCCCTGCAAGGATTTGATTGACACATTGAGTTATCTCTACAGCAATCTATTTTACACTGTCTGCTCCACACTCTACGATCCTCACGAGCTCTGTACAAGCTTTCAACATTACAACGGTAACTACACTTTAGAAGCACAGCGTCAGCTATAAAGTGCTCTGGGGTGTCCCGAGGATGTGCAAGGCACTCAATGAAGAGAAGTTCACCTTTCCCAATTTCTTCAGCGAATGCTGCAACCAACTCAAGGTTAGAAGGAGCTGCAGCTAATGCGCACTCACACGCACAGACACACACACTCAGACACGCAGGAACATCATCAGGGGTTCACACTAGTTTGGAGGTAACCAGAGTGCTTGTTCAGTCCATTAGAAAGGAATTTTGATCTCCTATGCAATTCCTACACTGCAGAAGGAGGCCATTCAGCCCATCAAGTCGACCCTCTGACAGAGCATCTTACCCAGGCCCTATCCCCATAACCCCATGTAGTTACCCGCTAATCTCCCTAACCCCCGATACATCTTTGGACATTAAGGGGCAATTTAGCAGCCAATCCACCTAACCTGCAAATCGCTGGGAGGAAACTGGAGAAAACCCGCGCAGACACGGGGAGAATGTGCAGACTCCACACAAAGACAGTGACCCAAGCTGGGAATCGAACCTGGGTCCCTGGCGCTGTGAGGCAGCGGTGATAACCACCGTGCTGCCCCTAATCTAATTAAAGTCACTGGTGTTTGCATTCAGCCACCCTGTGGAGAGTCCAGAATTTCTTGGTGAAATTTGAATTCATTATCTATCTCTTGAGGACTGGCCCATATCGTACTGACTATTTCAGGTGTGGCGAAATCCATCACGGGGAAGAATTTCCTAAGTCAGATACTTCCTTCATTATAAACAAGCCATCCAAAGCTCGAGGGAGCAATGCTACTCCCTGAAGTACCTTCCAGAGGGAAGTTTTCCTATTCCAAAGATAATTGCTGACAAAAACTGCTGTAACATTGCTTCCTGTAAAACTGCAGCAAGTATAAAGATTCAGAATGGAAGCAGATGGGGGGATCCACTGCTGTTTGTAATGGCACTTTCGAAATCTAGTGCTTACAAGAGTGGGACCTTTGAAGGAAAGCTCCGATAAAACAAGTGCAAAGAGGAGTAACCAGTGCACTGATTAATTCTGTTCGCAAATATGATCTGATTGGGAATACACTGGGTGGGATTTTCAGGCCATACTTGTCCCAGACCAGGAAAATCCCACCCGAGGTCAATGGACCTTTGCATGGTCCAAACTCCTGCCCGTTACGATGGGAATATTCCCCCCACTGCCCGGAATTTTCCAGCCATTCCCACCCCATCACCGCTGCGAGAACGGCGAATTTGGCACTCAGCCAGATCCCCATTCGCTGCGGTGGGACTGGAAAGTCCCGCTGGTGGGGATAGCCGGAAAATTAAACCCAATGAGCTCAAAGGTTTCTTCGGCCAATCAGCTTCCAGTTTGGAAATCCAAACCTAAATTTGTAGAACACTGGCAGCACAGGAGGCCATTTGGCCCATCTAGCCGCGCTAGCTCTCTGCGTCCCCAATCCTTTCCCAACGGAATGGTAAAAAGTTTTATTATCCAGTTTCCTCTTGAAAACCATGATTGAATCTGCCTCCAGCACACACTCGGGAAATGCATTCTGGATTGTAACCATTCACTGCGCGAAAGTGTTTCGCTTCATGCGTCTTTTGGCCAATTACTTTCCACTGATGCCGTCTGGTTTTTAACTCTCCTACCAATGGGAATAGTTTCTATCTACTCCGAATCACTCGCGGTTTTCAATCGTTGCAAATATCCGATTCCGTGACTCATATGTTTTTCGTTTTAGGAATTTAACACTTTAATCTTCAATTTGAACATTAAATAGAAGATAAATGGAAAGCTTGATTACAAACCCAAGCAAAAAGCCTAAGGTAAATGCGAAACAAACAACCCTGGATTAATTATATTTATCTTGTCAGGGTAAAGTTGGTAACGAGTGTCGAACAACAAATGACCAATTTCTAAGCATGAAATGAAACCAGAAGATCTACCCTTGCTACAAATAAAATGTTTGCGTAGTTCCCAGCTGATAAGCAGGTAGAGGCAGTATAAGGTACCAAAAGCATTGCAGACGCTGGAAATCTGAAGTAAAAGCAAACTTTGCTGGAAATAGTCAGTAGGCCAGGCAGCATCCATGGAGAGAAACAGGCTGATATGACCTTGTCTGGGACCCCAGTGTGGTTGACTCTCAGCTGCCCTTGGGCAAAAAGGAATGAGCAATTAATGCTGGCCAGCCAGTGATACCCACGTCCCATGAATTAATTTTTTAAAAATCTGACGACAGATCAATTTGATCTGAAACGTTAACTCGGCTTCTCTGAACGGATGCTGTCTGATCTGCTGGGTATTTCCAGGATTGTTTTTTAAATTTGCAGACACGGGAGTTTCTTGACAGACTCTACAAGTCTTAAGGGAGAGCAACTATTCTCCAACAGAGATTATAAATTAGTCATGTGGGTTACAGAATCAAAGAGTTCTATTGAGGGTAAAACATAATTTGCTTTCGTTTCTGTTTTGGAACACGCCAAAACGTACCAAGTAGTTGTAGTGATAAGCTGTGGGGGCGGGGGGTTAATTTGTCTGGATGCTTCTCACAGAAGGCAACGACGGCTCATCTAGAATAGCTCAATCAAATCTCATCTCAAACTTCCCTTCTCGAAAGAGAAACTCTCCCTAAAAATTGCACTGCAATGTAATCTCACCATGAAGCGCGAGGGAAAAATGAATCACGCAGAGGGGGTGCAGGAAAGATTTGTAAAAATGGCTCCAGTGATGAGCCACTTCAGTTATGGGGACAGATTAGGGAAACTGTCTCTAAACTGCTTCCACAGCAATTAGATATTTTTTTCAAATAAAAAGACCAAAATTAAGCACAGTATTCCAGATGTGGTCTCACTAAGGCCCTGTACAGCTGCAGTAAAATTTCCCCACTTTTGTGTTTTATTCCCTTTGTCTTCCCAATCGCTTGTTGTACCTGCATACGAGATTTATGGGGATCATGCATCAGGTCACCCAGGTCATCCTGTACCAGGATTCTACAATCTCTATTTAAATAATAATACTTTTCCATCCTTCTTGCCAGAGTTCATGTTTACCCACATTATAATGCATCTGCCACATTTTTGCCCATTCACTTAACCTATCTACATCCCTTTACAGACCTTCTAACCTCTTCTTGACAGCTTACTATCCTAACTCTGACAAAGGGTCATCTAGACTCGAAACGTTGGCTCTATTCTCCCCCCACAGGTGGCAAGGCAACACAGTGGTTAGCACTGCTGCTTCACAGTTCCAGGGACCTGGGTTCGATTCCCAGCTTGGGTCACTGTCTGTGTGGAGTTTGCACATTCTCCTCATGCCTGTGTGGGTTTCTGCCCACAGTCCAAAGATGTGCGGGTTAGGTTGATTGGCCATGCTAAAATTGCCCCCGAGTGTCCTGAGATGCGTAAGTTAGAGGGATTAGTGGGTAAAATATGCAGGGATATGGGGTTAGGGCCTGGGTGGGATTGTGGTCGGTACAGACTCAATGGCCTGAATGGCCTCTTTCTGTTCTGTCGGGTTTCTATTATTTTTTTGATTTCTATGATACTGTCAGACTTGCCGAGATTTTCCAGCATTTTAAGAACATAAGAACACAAGAAATAGGAGCAGGAGTCGGCCATCTAGCCCTTCGAGCCTGCCCCGCCATTCAATAAGATCATGGCTGATCTGAAGTGGATCAGTTCCACTTTCCCACTTTCTCCCCATAACCCTTAGTTCCCCTGTCTATCAGAAATCTATCTACCCGTGACTTAAATACATTTAGCAAGGTAGCCTCCACCACTTCAACAGGCAGAGAATCCAGAGATTCACCACCCTTTGAGTGAAGAAGTTCCTCCTCAACTCTGATCTAAACTGCACCCCCCCCTTATCTTGAGGTTGTGTCCTCTAGTCCTGCTATCCTTTCTAAGCGGAAAGAATCTCTCTACCTCTACCCTATCCATCCCCTTCATTATCTTATACGTCTCTATAAGATCCCCCCCTCGTCCTTCTAAACCTCAACGAGTACAGACCCAGTCTATTTAGTCTCTCTTCATAGTCCAACCCCCTCATCTCCAGTATCGGCTTAGTGAACCTCCTCTGCACTCCCTCCAAGGCCAAAATATCCTTGCGCAAGTGCGGCGACCAAAACTGCACACAGTACTCCAGCTGCGGCCTCACCAGTACCCTATACAGCTGCAGCAAGACCTCCCTACTTTTATAATCTATCCCCCTCGCTATAAAGGCCAACATCCCATTCGCCTTCCTGATCACTTGCTGCACCTGCAGACTGGGTTTTTGCGACTCGTGCACAAGGACCCCCAGGTCCCTCTGCACCGTAGCATGCTGCAACTTTTCACCTTTTAAATAATAATCCCTCCTCCTATTATTTCTGCCAAAGTTCTGTTTTTGTACATTCCTACCTGCTGTCATTAGCTACCACACACTTGGTCCCTTCATCCAAATCACCAACCTTTCAGACCCAAGTCATTCGCTACCATTGACGAGAGATAACAAATTCCACAACAACGAGGCAATAATTAACTTGTCTGTTAAGTGAGAAAATTTACTCCCTAGATTTAAACGCCAGTGTCACATCTAGAAACTTTGCAGACACACAGTGCCATAAAGCGTCAGACAGGGTTTCACTTTGGAGAGCTTTCTGCTTTTTAGCAGTTTGCTGCGCTAATTCACTTCTTGGCGAGCTGCCAGGACACATTCACTGACCAGTAAGCCAACAAAACATGTCTATATACGCCAGTACGTCCCCCGTCCCTTTCACCATCGTTGCAGGAAAGGCCCAGGGGGAATTTAGAGTCCTATGCTCAGACACGCACACTAAGTTGCCCATGTGTGGCACAAGTAGCTCATCGGGCAGCTTCCTCTCTGGGACATATACCCATTTCACTATGCTTACTCAGCCATATGACCCAGTAAGGCTAGCTGCAGGACCGGACAGATCCACACCGCCAGCCTCAAGAGAACAGATACATGGAACAATCACCGGTGTGAATGCCAAAGGCCTCAATTCACAATCATTTCAGGCTTAAACCTGGAGTTTCCATGTCTTTTAAGTTTGAGTTTATTACTAGTGTGACAAGTAAGCTTACATTAACACTGCAATGAAGTTACCGTAAAAACCTCCTCCACACTCTAGTGCCTGTTCGGATACACTGAGGGAGAATTTAGCGTGGTTAATGTATCTAACCAGCATGTGGAAGGAAACTGGAGCACCCAGAGGAAACCCATGCAGACATGGGGAGAACATACAAACAGTGACCCACACCAGGAATTGAACCTGGCCACTGTGCCACCGTGCTAAGCCATTTCATTCCGTCAAGCAGAGAACTTTTCCTGCTTTTCGGAGCCAGGGGGATTTCCACCCAGCTGCCCAAACATGTCTCCCCTACTCCTGTTCCTTTAGGAAATTGTTTTAAAACGTTAACTGTCACTTTAATATCCATCCTTCTTCACTCAGTGCAACCAGGCTAGAATGGTTCCACCCTCCTTATAACGACACGGACCTGGCACAACTCTCAGCTCATTGAGTAGAACAAAAGACCGGAAGCTGATTGGGCACCCGTGCAATGTGAACAAGCGGTCAGGACTAAAGCAATTATTACTTCCGATAACTACTGAATGATTTCACAGCAGGAAACTGGAAGGTCAACTCTCAAGTTTCCAAGGGTGGAATTCAGGAAGTATCAGGATCCCCTCAGCTCTATATTTACTTTTGGAACAATAACCTCTTCACCGACTGACTCTCCAAAAGGCTCCTCTACTTGAACCAGTTCCAGTAATCTCTCAACAAACTTCACACTCTCCTCTCGTACTGGAGGTTCGGCTCATCAGACTTGCAGTGAGGAGCATTAACGTTACATCAATGTGGGGATCATATTCTCAAAAGACTGAGGAAATTTGGCATGTCAGCTACGACTCTCACCAACTTTTACAGATGCACCACAGAAAGCATTATTTCTGCTTGTATCACAGCTTCCTATGGTTCCTGCTCTGCTCAAGACCGCAAGGAACTACAAAAGGGTGTGAACGCAGCCCAATCCATCACACAAACCAGCCTACCATCCCACTGGCTCTGTCTACACTTACCGCTGCCTTGGAAAAGCAGCCAGCATAATTAAGGATCCCACGCATTCTCTCTTCCACCTTCCGTCGGGAAAAAGATACAAAAGTCTGAGGTCACGTGCCAACCAATTTAAGAACAGCTTCTTCCCTGCTGCCATCAACTTCTGAATGGACCTACTTTGCATTAAGTTGATCTTTCTCTACACCCTAGCTATGACTGTAACGCTACATTCGGCACTCTCTCCTTTCCTTCTCTAAGAATGGTAATGCTTTGTCCATCTAGCATGCAAGAAACAATACTTTTCACTGTACTAATACATGTGACAATAATAAATCAAATCAAAATCAAATCATATTTTTTGATTTTTGCACCTTGTTGGCCAAAGATGAAGGAAGAGACTGGGTAAGCACAATGTCCTTTCTCTGTAATTATCCCAGCACTTGCATAGCCAATTTTATTCAGGCTATGGTCACATTCTTCCAAACACAGGGGACTTGTTAACGAGTTTGAGTGCTATTGTTATTTCTATCAGTCGATGCAGCCCAGACTGTTCCTTCAGGACACTGTTTAACCTTCAGCTTTTCAAATCAGTGGTGAGGATGCATGCATCTAACCCAGCTTCTCACAGCTGCTGTGACTGACCTATACACACTTTCCAAGCAGCTTACAGCCCACCCATTCCTCCAGAACCACTCCCCAGGACAGACAAACTTCCATGTAGCTGAGGTCCTGAGAAATGCTCAACTGCTTTCCTTGTAAAAGCAAGGCCAAGATGACATCTTCCGATTCCAATGGACTCTGGATTACAACTTTACAGATATGCCTCAATTTCTTGGACAACAAACTTGTGGCACTGTTTGAAAGGCAGAGAGCTCACCCAGTACCCTGACCAATATTTCCCCCTCAAAGACATCACACTCCTGTGAACGAGTCTGTTGTTGCATTTGGTACACTGCACCAATTACACTTCAAAACAAGTTCATTAAATGAAGCGTTTGGGGGGTTTCCAAGGTCATTAAGATTGTTATATAAACGTAGTTCCTTTCTTTTCTCTTTATTTCACCAAAAGGTGTTGTGTCTTATTTTGCAGATGTTTTCAGACACTAAGATAAACCCCAGTCCCCAGTACTGAATGGAGAAGGTTTGGCCAACTGCATTTTTCAAACGTTCCTTTAACGTGATGGCTGATTGTATGAGCAATGGAAAGATTTCATGAACTGATGTTAGAATGAGTCATCTCGCCACTTGCTTCTGATGCATTATGAGAAACCTTATTAATTCTTCACTCCACCACAGCATGACATTAGTGTACCTTTACAAAATGTTTTTCTTTTAAATCATGTTCTCTGCAGTTCTCACAGCCTCAGCTTTTTGCATTGTTGCCGAGCTGTCTGGGGAAGTCCTTTTATTGCTACTTCAATGGCTTAAATGGGGTTTTATTTATTTTTACTATTGGCCTCATGTACTTTCTGGGACTGTTTTATGACCCTGAATTGTTAGAAGGAAGACAGCTTTTTTTTTCTTCATAGTGAATTCAAGGTTTCATTTTCTGTTTCGCTGTTGGCTGGAGTTTTTGTTTAGAAGGGAGTGGACATCAGACTGAAAACAGTGTTTTTCTCTCTCTCTCTCCCTGGTACTGGAAATTCTGCTGGTTAATTGATAGTAAGGCTTCTTGCCTTTCTGAAGTGGAAAATCTGCTTTTGATGGCTGGCTTGTCTAGAGTCTCTCGCTCCCTGGTGTTCTGGGAAGCTGGCAGAGTGAGACATCTCACAACACCAGGTTAAAGTCTAACTGGTTTATTTGGAATCACGAGCTTTCAAGTACTGCTCCTTCACTCACCTGATGAAGGGGCAGTGCTCCGAAAGCTTGTGATTCCAAATAAACCTGTTCGACTTGAACCTGGTGTTGTGAGACTTCTTGTTGATCACCCCCCCCCCCGCCACCAAGGTCCAACGCTGGCATCTCCACATTCTGGGAAGCTGTTCTGACTTCAAGTTGTTCTGGGTGTATCCAGAGGGCTGCCAGAAGTTACAAGGTTGAGAAGTCAGAGCTTTAATTCTCCAGCCAAGGGACTGAAGCTATTCTGACTCCAAGTATGTCGGTGTGCGCTTCAAGAGAATTGCAGGATTCAACCAAAGGCTTAAATTCCAGTATCCCAAGAGCATTGGTCTTTGCTGTGTTAAACCTGTGGCAAAGGTTTTGTTTATGGGATTCATTTCATTGGAATGGTATGAAGCTGTTAAAGTTGATACTATATTGTGATTTTTTTTTCCCTTGTTTATAATTGGTAAAAGTTATTGCTAATTTTCTTTCTCTGTATGTTAACTGTATTTTTAAATAAACTTTGTTCGGTAAAAGCTCCCTAGTGGGTCATTTGATTCAGTCCATCTAGTGAAATATCTTTTGTTCAACCTAGCCAAATTCAAATTGCAAAATCTGATGCAGGCAGACTTCATAAAACATTTTGGGGTTTCTGATCTGAATTACAACAGCAGCAATTTTTCTTCTTAAATGAGTGAAGCGTTCCTTTAATGCACACATTAAGAAAATATGGATTACATGCAAGTTTTCAGCAAATTGCCAAACTGCCATTTTTCTTCCTCTCAATACTTCTCCCTCTCTACGCCTTACATATTTTAGGTCATTAGATATATTATTCTCATATGATGTATACATCTGCAGAACACTAGATCAAAAATGAGATCCCAAAACCAGATTCCCACACGTCCCATCCAACGTGTTTGCTGCACTTACAAAGCAACAAAATATGAGACCGTCTACCTTAGTGATAAAGTCTATTTGCTGTTACACAGGCAAGACATTTTCAAATCACCATTACAAATTATGCCAGAAGAGCGTCAACTTATGTGAACGAGTTTTCCTGAACGTTGCAATAAACAGGATTGTGTACCAATTCTGAACCTCATCCATGAATTTCCAATCCGATAATGCAATGCACTAAGGGCTGCTGCACACCTCACAACCTCCTGTCTACCCATTAGTTGGGAAATTATTTTTCTGTTATTCACACTGTAAGAGTCAAGTACAGAAATGAGAATATGGCAGATAACCAACCGATCCCAAAGAACACCCAACGTCTCAGAATAGTCCATCCATTTCATTAAATGACCAATCCTTCTATTAAATGTTGCACATCTTGTGCAATCCTCCCCCAGTCCACCCATAAAAGGGTCAACATCCCACACCATGAACCCCCTCATCACCGTGAAAATCCCCCAGTTGCCACGCTCGGCACCTGTTCGGGTACACTGAGGGAGAAGTTAGTACAGCTAATCCGCCTAACCAGCGCATCTTTCGGACTGTGGGAGAAAACCAGAGCACCTGGAGGAACGCCCAGCCACCTGTCGAAGGGACGGGCTGCCCCGAAAGAACATAAGAAATAGGAGCAGGAGTAGGCCATCTAGCCCTTCGAGCCTGCCCCACCATTCAATAAGATCATGGCTGATCTGTCGTGGCTCAGTTCCACATTCCCGCCCTCTCCCCATAACCCTTAATCCCCTCTCTTATCAAAAACCCATCAACCCGCGTCTTAAAAATATTTAGCGAGGTAGCCTCCACCACTTCAACGGGCAGAGAATTCCAGAGATTCACCACCCTTTGAGTGAAGAAGTTCCTCCTCAACTCCGTTCTAAACCGCCCCCCCCCTTTATCTTGAGGCTGTGCCTCCTAGTCCTACAGTCCTTTCTGAGCGGGAAGAGTCTCTCCACCTCTATCCTATCCATCCCATTCATCATCTTATACGTCTCAATGCGATCTCCCCTCATTCTTCTGAACTCTAACAAGTACAAGCCTAGTTTATTCAGCCTCTCCTCATAGCTCAACCCCCTCATCTCCGGTATCAGCCTAGTAAACCTCCTCTGCAGTCCCTCCAAGGCCAAAATATCCTTGCCTAAGTACGGCGCCCAAAAATGCACACAGTACTCCAGCTGCGGCCTCACCAATGCCCTATACAGCTGCAGCAAGACCTCCCTACTTTTATATTCAATCCCCCTCGCTATGAAGGCCAGCATCCCATTCGCCTTCCTGACCACCTGCTGCACCTGCAAGCTGGGTTTTTGCGACTCATGCACAAGGACCCCGAGGTCCCTCTGCACCGTCGCCTGCTGCAGTTTTTCGCCACGTAAGTAATAGTCCTTCCTACCATTATTCCTACCAAAGTGGACCACTTCGCACTTGCCAACATTAAATTCCATTTGCCAGTTTCTGGCCCATTCGCCCAGCCTATCTAGATCCTTCTGCAGACTCTCCACACCCTCCACGCAATTTGCCGTTCCACCAATCTTGGCGTCATCAGCAAATTTCGACACCATACACTCGGTTCCCTCCTCCAGATCATCTATATAAATGGTAAATAGCTGAGGCCGCAGTACCGACCCCTGGGGCACTCCACTAGTCACCATCCGCCAATCTGAATAGCACCCGTTGACCCCCACTCTCTGCCTCCTATTTGACAGCCAATCCTCTATCCACGCTAACACCCTACCCCCAACTCCATGTCCCCTTACCTTCTGCAATAACCTCTTGTGAGGTACCTTGTCAAACGCCTTCTGAAAATCAAGAAAGACCACATCCATCAGCTCTCTTCTATCCACCGCCCTAGACACATCCTCAAAGAACTCCAATAAATTTGTCAGACACGACTTCCCCTTAACGAAACCGTGCTGCATCTGCTCTATCAAGCAATTCCAGCTTGCGGCTTTTGCGACAAATAAACCTGTTTGGACTTTAAATTGGCGTTGTGGGATTTATTCCTGTTTTACCCCAGTCCAACGCCGGCATCACGGAAACCCACACCGACATGGGGAGAATGTGCAGACTCCACACAGACAGTGACCCAAACCGGGAATTGAACCCAGGTCCCTGGCGCTGTGAGGCAGCAGTGCTAACCACTGTGCCACCATGCCTCCCACTCATTCTGCATTTTCTTGTGAAATAGGGACAGGGCAAAGTGCAGAGAGGGAGAGGGAATGAAATTTCACACCATTAAAGATTGGGGATTTCAAACCAAAACACTAACAGTGAAAAGGATATTCTGTTGGCAAACTTGCCGATTACATTTGGTGTTTCAAGACAGTTTCTGACTGATTCACTCTGAAGTGAATCAATTCATTCCTGATATAATATCTATTTGTACACATTATCTATGAAGATTCTTATTGTGCGATTACTCATTGTATCCAAGTAAAACAAAATTGATTTCTGCCAAGTCCCAGGAAGGTGATTGCTGCATTAATAGCCAAAGCATTTGCTGCACTGATACCTTCTGTACTTTTCGTCACTTTATACATCTTGCAAGGAAGAAAGCTGGACTCAAACTGCCCACAATCTCGGATGTGTGACATGGAAACAGGCCATTCGGCCCAACTAGCCCATGCTGACCTAAACGTAAAATTGTAACCATCTACTCGCTTCTCCCTCAAATGTTTGTTTACCTTTCTTTAAAAGTAATTTATACTATTTGCTTCAACCACTCCCAGTGGTAGTGAGTTCTAGAATTCTGATTGCTCTTTGGGTAAAGAAGCATCTTCTGAATTTCCTGTTGGTGTGCTTGGTGACTACCTTCTACTGATGTCTTCTTGGAGAAGTTATTCTCTTATCCACAGGAGGAACTATTGTGTGTGACTTATTCCTTCACTCTTGGCAGGTCTCCCACATTTGACCCTCCGTGAATTTGATGTCATCCAAACTCTGCAGTTAGTTCCATTCCTCGATCATCCCTGGCCTGGGAAGGTGGCGGTGGAGTGGTATTGCCACTGGACTAGTAACCCAGAGACCCAGGGTCATGCTCTGGGGATTCGGATCCCACCATCACAGATTGTGAAATTTGAATTCAATAAAAATCTGGAATTAAAAGTCTACTGATGACCAACAAACCATTGTCGATTGTTGTAAAAAAAACTCATCTGGTTCACTATGTCCTTTAGGGAAGGAAATCTGTCTCTCTTACCTGGTCTGGCCTACATGTGACTCCAGATCCGAAACAATGTGGTTGACTCTTAAGCACCCAGAGGAATGGGCAATAAATGCTGGCCCAACCAGCAACGTCCATATCCCATGAATGAATAAAGACTTACACTGGCTCCAAGTCAAGCAATGCCTTGATTTTAAATGTCTCATCCTTCTTTTCAAATCCTTCCAATGGCCTCACCTCTCCCACCTCTGTAATCTCCTCAAACCCTATAACCCTCAAAGATATCCACACTTTGATTCAGGCCTCGTGTGAATTCCAAATTTAATTCCCCACCACTGGTGGCCATGCCTTCAGTTGCCTGAGTCCCAGCTCTGGAATTCCCTCCCTACACCACTCCCCCTCGCTTTCCTCTTTTCATTTCTTAAAATCTATGTATTTGACCAAGCTTTTGGTCATCTGACTAATATCTTTGCGGTTCAGTTTCATGCATTTTTTTTAATATAAATATTTGTTTAGTACAGAACATGATTATTGCTCAAAAAGAGACATGTTGAAGTTTTTCATCTTACACTCATCAGGACACTTCTCAAGAATACCAGTACAAGGAGAAAACTACTCTATGAGAAGAAAGTGTGAATTGATTGACACATAGACTCAGTGATAGAACCATGGAGAATGCACCAGGTTTGAAATTTAATCATGGCACTTTGACCCGGATTGGTTAAGTCATTGCCCTGAGGAATGAACCAGCGAATGGTTGTCACTTATTTTGTTTAGCTGAGACAGGCACAATGTGCATAACTGTCCTTTCTGTCCACAAAGGGCCCTGTGTATTGATACATGTAGTTTCCAGTGCACACAAATGCACCACACTGCAAGCCCAACTAGTAACGTTAAATTGATTGTGGCATAAGTTTTAATCACACTGAGGATTATTTAGCAAATGATGTCCAGTTGCGGAATCATATCGAATGTTGGAAAAACTGTTTTGAATTTTGCAAGCACTGGCTGACTGAGCTTGTTTATATCTTGTCCTGCTGAGTGTAGTGGAAGGGACATGCGGTTTGATACAAATCGGTCAGTCTTTGGGATGTATGGCCTACGCACGTAGCATCACACTGGCACTGAAATTTAAATACCACATTACTGATTTGTATGGCAGGCAGAATGGTTTGATGGCAGCATTGTGTTAGTGGGGAATAACCACTCACATTGCGACTGCATTGGAGGAGCGCGATACAGCTGGCTTCACCTGGTGCTTCAATATTTGAGATACTTTGCCTTCCAGGGTAATCGGAGGTAGACTGGGTACTTTTCAGGCTGGGAAATAAAAGCCTTCAGACCGTCCAGGGGTTTGCGTGATGTACAGTGTGAAGTAACCCAATCAGGGTATCTGATTATCCCATAGGATGCCTGGTCCTTTTTTGTGCCATTTTCATATAACGTTACTGTGAAATCCCTTGGACATTGCATTACGTTACAGGCAACAGTATCAGTTGTCGATTCTAGGGTCATCTTTGAAAATCTTCTCTGCATCCTCCCTCATGCCTCTTTATCCTTTTTGTAATATGGCAACCAGAATTGCACGCACTATTGTCATGTGTCTAACCAAGGTTTAGCACAAGCTCTGCATAAATTCTTTTCAATTCGATCTCTCTAGAAATAAAACCCTGCGCTTGCTTTGCTTTATAAATGGCCTTGCCAATCACTGACACATTATGTATCTGTACTCAGATTTCTTTGCTCTGAGTCATAAGCTACCTTGAGTTATGAGGAGGGGCTGGAGGAACAAGGGCTTTTCAGCTTGGGTGGAAGGTGTCTGAAAATGTTCAATATTACTGCAGGGCAGGGTTGGCAAGAATGCAGCACAGATAGACTGGGGTGAGGCTGGAAAAACAGTAGCAGCAGAGGATTGGAGAGGGAGGGGGGAGCGTGGTGAGCATCTGAATATACAAACTAAGAGTGGGAATAGGTTACTCGGCGCCTCTATTCAACATCCTGATTACAACCTCGAGTTCACATTCCCACCTACCACGACGATCATTCACCCCCTCACTTATCAAGAATCATCTATCTAGCTCTGCCTTCAAAACATTCAAATACTTTGCTTCACTGCCTTGCGAGGAAGAGAGCTCTCAACTCTCAGAGAGAAAAGTTCCCCTCATTTCTATCTTAAATGGGTGGCCCCTTATTTTTAAGCAGTGTGCCTGGTTCTGGATTCTCCCACGAGGAAACATCCTCTCCTCATCCATTCTGTCAATCACGCTCTGGATCTTCTAAGTTTCACTCAAGTCACCTCTTACTCCTCTAAGCTCCATCAGATAGAAACCTAACTCGCCCAACCTTTCCTTGGAAGGCAACCTGCCCATTCTTGGTATTAGTCTATTAAAACACCTCTAAACTGCTGCCAACGCAAATACATATTCTCTTGACTAAGGAGACTGAGGCTGTACACAGTACTCCAGATATGTTCTCACCAATGCCCTGTAAAACTGAAGCATAGCCTCCCTACTTTTTTGTATTCAATTCCCCTCACAATAAATGATAACATTCTACTTGCTTTCCTGATTATTTGTTGTACCTGTGATTCATGCACTAGGACACCCATATCCCTCTGCACGCTCTCACCATTTGGATAATATGCTTCTTTTTTTTTATTCTTCCTGTCAAAATGGACAATTTCACATTTTCCCACATCATAATCCATTTGCCGGATCTTTGCCCACTCACTTAACCTCTTTATATCCTTTAGTGCCCTCGAGTGTTCAAGTGGATGTCATTGTCCTTTCCTGGTATCCAGAGCTTTGCTTTGAAGTCCTGCAATGTGGGTCACTAATGCAACAGGCTGTTTTCGCAAAAACGGTGATAATAACTGCAAAGATCATATTTTGAAATACTTGCTTCAATTGTTTCCACAATTCAGGATCCAAAACAGGTCCCAGGGTCCAAGCTTTCCATTCTCTAGCCCATTAGGGTACCAGGGTTGTCCAGTGATCTATTGAGCTGGGAGGTAAGGTGCTGTTCAAAGATTCAGCATTAAAGGGCAAAGCATGGTTGTTGAATGTAGAAGACATTTTTGCGCAAGTCATTATCACGCTGGACCTTGTCTAACAAAGCTATCAACATGGATCTCCCAAGGTATATGTTAAGGTTCCGCACAAGAAATCATGTGCAAAAACTATGGTGTGGAATTGGCTTTCCCCTGTGACACGTTATTAATTGGTGGATGAAAGGAGATAGAGAGTGGAAATAAATGTTTTGTCCTCTGTTAAGTGAATGTGTCAAGTGGTGTTTGGTATGGGACTGGGCAGAACATTGACACAATGGTTAGCACTGCTGCCTCACAGCACTGGGGACCCGGGTTCCATTCCCGGCTTGGGTCACTGTCTGTGCGGACACTGCACATTCTCCCCGTGTCAGTGTGGGTTTTCTCCAGGTGCTCCAGTTTCCTCCCACAGTCTGAAAGACGAGCTGGTTAGGTGCATTGGCCATGCTAAGTTCCCCCTCAGTGTATCCGAACAGGCGCCAGGGTGTGGCAACTAGGGGATTTTCACAGTAACTTCTTTGCAGTGTTAATGTAATGCCTACTTGTGACACTGATAAATAAACTTAAACTTACTAGGGCCTCAGTTGTTCACCATATACATGAATGACTTAGATTAAGAAATATGGAGCAACATATCAATGTTGGCACCAAGTTAAGATTTGTGCAGATGGGAGATCGGAAGCTACAAAAATCATTTGGGTTAAGCATTGCGGGGGGTGCTTTAACACTCCACTCCACACTCATGCTGGTTTTTACACTGGCTATGAAAATCTCTGGGTAAAGAGAATAAAGGCAGGGTAAGGAGGAGGCAAATTGCCATCTTATTCGACCAGAGGAATCACCGAGCAACCCATACAGGGTAAAACTGGCGACTGGAAGTTTAAATCTCCTACACAGGTACTGTGGACTTACGGGAATTGGGACTTTGTCAGAGTTGTGCATTTATTGTACTAATCATGATTGTTTGACAGCAGCATTGAAGCTGAACAAGACACTTTAGGATAATACATGCACAATGTCGTCAACTGTTTGCACGGATGACTGTGCGGAGTAAGGTCACAGCCTATGGTGAACACATCACCTTAATAAAGCTCTCAGTTTGTTGAACCTCCGTGGCCTTTTAGCCTCAACCCTACGAGCACCACGCACTTAAGTCAGGGTCTCAACGCACATCAGTCACGTAAGCTGCATCAGACGCCTCTCCCCACATCAGAAGATTTGAGCCATAATATGTGTGTGTGTGTGTGTGTGTGTGTGTGTGTGTGTGTGTGTTTGTTTGTCTCATTAGTGTTAAAAGAAAAGAAAATATACATACAGATAGAATGAAAAGACTGCAAGACTGAGCTTATTTGGGTTGGGATTACCTGCAACTTGACCCTTGTGCAGTTAGAGAAAGGCATGGCTAATGGCAAAATCAAATTCAGATAAAATGTGGCTTCAACTCTGCTAATTTCTACTTTGTTCTTCACCTGTAATTGGAACAAATTTGCAATACATTTTAGAGTACCACTATTGATCTGTTGACACAATCCAATACATGCTACGCAAATAAAATTTAATCCAGTGCCATCCATACTGCAGAGTGCAGTGCATACGCTGCAGACATCCAATTAACACAGACGGTAAATAAAAGCCTGAAGTTTTGGAGGAAAAAAATACAGGAAAGACAATTTTGTTGTTCAGGCACCTTTCCAGCGGCTGAAACTCTTGCCTTGATACATCACATTTTGAGTAAGAGTAATTTCAGTAATAACTATGTGGGCTGCAAGCATAGATTTTCCAGAACTGATAAAGATAGGTCATGAGACAGCTTCTCAATGTCTATAATGCACACAAATTAACTTTAACTATCTTCTCTCCTTTAAGATGCGTCAATTTTAAGACAGGTGAGAGCATGAACGCCAAACGGCCCACAGTGACATGGTGAACAGACCAGCAGGTAGTCATTTGCACATTTTAATTCGGTTCAGGTCTCGCTGGAGGACGCTATCTGAGCAACAAATGGTGCGGAGGTCTGCAGCACAGATGGAAATTCCAAAGCCATCATCCAACATGTTCAGCACGGAGGCACAGTGGTTAACACTGACCTCACAGAGCCAGGGACCAGGGTTCAATTCCAACCTCGGGTGACTGTGCGGGGTCTGCGTGGATTGCCTCAAGTTTCTTCTCACAGTCCAAGGATGAGCACGTTAGGTGGATAGGCTGAACTGTCCCTTTGTGTCCAAAGATGAGTAGGGTAGGGGTAATGGCGTGGTAAACATGTGGGATTACAGGAATAGGGCCTGGATGGGATTGTCTGCCAGAGACTTGGTGCAGAGTCAATGGGCTGAAAGGATCCCTACAGTGAAGGAGGAAGCTAATGATTCCAACAGAATGAAGGAGGACAGAGATGGTGGCATTGTGGTACTGTCACTGGATTAGTAACCCAGAGAGCCAGGATAACACTCTGGGATGTGGGTTCCAATTCCGCCATGGCTGATGATGGAATCTGAATTCAATGGGAATCTGGAAACTATTGTCAATTGTAACAATCCATTGATGTCCTTCAGGGAAGTTCAGGTCTACATTTAATTCCAGATCCACAGCAATGTGGTTGACCCTGAAATGACCGAACAAGCCACCCAGTTAGCTCACCGCCACTTTCCCAATTAGGGACGGCAATAAATTTTGACTTATACAGCCTGTTTAAAACAATTAAACAGCTTCCAGTAGATCTTCAGTCATTTCAATCTTGACAAACCTTTCCTCTTTGCATCTCCAGAACGTAGGAAAAGTTCTCTTAGGAATAGAATACCATTCCCCCTAAATACGTCCACATTCTAGGATTAGTTTCCCGCTCTTTCCATCTTCCAGAATGTCGGAATAACTTCCGTCACAGTGGAAATTCATTTTTTTTTAAACTTATTTAACCCAGGAGAGGTTTTGGTTTAGAACAGAAAGTATCGGTAAATTCAGGAAAGACTAGTTTGTGCCCTGGGTGACAAGATAGAGTGACACACTGTTATTTTCCATGGGAGAACAAGCATGCTAAACAGATGCAATCCACTGGAAAATTACATTCTGTTCATTCAGGCATCTCACATAAAATAAAGCAGTTTGTTGGTTTACAATTAGCCACATCTCAGTACATACAGTGCTAATCTGTCTGCCTTCCAAAGGAGAGCAGAAACACATGCACCAACACAAGCAAGATCACAGGGCGCAGTACAGACAACGTGAGGACTTGTTACAGCCTGTGAGCGACATGACCAATTTATCTGATACTGAGCAACAGCAGCAATCATAAGCAATTCACAAACTGACTGACCAGAGACAAAAATACATGGATTCAAAGTTTGTGAAAAGCAGAGATGGAAGGTAGAAAAACAAACTTATCAGGGCTAAAGGGAGAAACAACCAACCAAAATCAGTGGAACATGCAATCAAACTTTCAAAGGCGATCTCGAGAATGTTTGCTTGCGCACAAGGAAAGCACCAATGCACTGGGGAACATGGCGTTCTTCAGCAGCATAAGGGTGTGAACATTAACTAAACAAGAATGACCACTCGGTAGATCAAGGCTACTAAATGAGAAAATGCAGTGCCCACAGGGTTCAAACATACATCTTGCAGAAAGTTCTCCCCAGGGTGGGGGAGGCTTTACTGACTCAGGGAATGCAACATGCTGCTTTTGCATCCAGCTTTATACCACATTGGACCTGGGAGCTCTTCATGTTGGCATAGAGTACAAGAGTCAGGAAAATTCTGAACATTGATCTCTTCATTCTTATTCATTCGTGGGACATGGGCTTCACTGGCTGGCCAGCATTTATTGCCCATCCCTTGAAACTGAGTGGCTTGCTAGGCCATTTCAGAGCCCCCGACATGACTGTGGTTCTGGAGTCACGTGTAGGCCAGGCCAGGTAAGGACGGCAGATTTCTTTTCCTAAGGTGAATGAAATGAGTATTTCCCACAATGGGTTCGTGGTCATCAGTCGATTCTTAGTTTCAGATTTTTTTTATTGAATTCAAATTCCACCATCTGCTGTGGCGGGATTCGAACCCGGGTCCCCAGAACATGAGCTGAGTTTCTAGATTAACAATCTAGCGATAGCACTACTAGGCTGTCACTTCCCCAATATTGCAGGACACAAGAAAAATTGTTCCAGTGGACAAAGACAAATACTAATCATTGGACTGATTAATACCAATCAGGGCTTTAACCTACAACTTACAAGTGTGCGGTCACATCACAACAAGCACATACCAATTCACAAAAAGATGTAGTGAATTCTCTTTTGAGCACATCAAAAATCATCTAAAATATTGCCATACTCTGGTTGCAATTATTGTGTCAATACATTAAACTCGATCCTCGAGCATAGAATCCTTGTAGGATTACCTTATAGAATAACAAGAAATTTTACTGTATGATAATAGATATTGGTATATCCTCATAGGTTATCCTCTTGTGTAAATAATTCAGCCTTAAAACAAAAACCACTTAGATAACAGAGAACACGAACCCCGTTTTGAAAGCACGCTACAAGGATCCATAACTGTTGAATTAGTGGAGCTGGAGCTGATATCAGATTTGCACTTCTCCATCATTGGTTTAATTTTTTTCAACACATGCACTGTGATCTGCTAACTCCATGGTCAAAATTGGACTGTTCATGGTACTGGTTGTCAGAGCAAAGAAAATGGCTCCCTTGGATATAAATGTTTCAAAGCAGCACTGTCTAATTCTCAGTCTGAAATCTTTTGCAGCCGCACAAAATTAAAGAGGAGAATTTTTTTTCAAAAACATTAAGCATGAGTATATGACACTAATCTGTGTTTGGTTTGTACACGGATCACAGTGCGCGCAAACCTCGAGAAGACAATTGAAGAATTACTCCAGGGCGAGTTCGGAACAGATTTATCCTTAAGCAATCATCCCAAAATAAACCACCATCCAATTAAAAAGAACAGTTATTTACAATAATTATCTAGTTAACTTAAAAGAAGATATTCCCCACGAGGTCAGAGAAACTCGAATTGATGGAGTCCAAATCCCGTGGTGCCTCTGAGTAAATGCAGCGTGTGATGTGGTACAAATGTTCTGATGCACACATCCAAAAATGAGGAACTTTCTTTTTAAAACGATGTATATCAGAATGCTCTGATTTCACAATTGGGAGATTTCTAATCTGTTATTTCATGAGAAACTCTCCCCAACAGAGACTCCCTTGTTTCCCTCCCTTCGCAGCGCCAGGGATCCAGGTTTGATTCCTGGCTTGGGTTACCGTCTGTGCAGATCTGCACATTCTCCCTGTGTCTGCATGGGTTTCCTCCGGGTGCTCCGGTTTCCCCTCACAGCCTGAAAGACGTGCTGGTTAGATGGATTGGTCGTGCTAAATTCTCCCTCAGTGTACACGAACGGGCGCCAGAGTGCGACGACTAGGGGTTTTCACAGTAACTTCATTGCAGTGTTTACATAAGCCTACTTGTGAAACTAATGAATAAATTTCAAACACAGGCACTCCCACTGGTATCCACGGAGATGCGTCTGAACCCAGCGATGCAACTTGTTTTTCTGTTTTCTCTCTTATCTCCTTTGGCCAGCATTTGTTGTCCACCTCTTATTGCTGTTGAACAAAGTGGTTTGCCGGGCCAGCGGAGTTGAAAGTCAAACACATTGCTGTGGGTCTGGAGTCACACATAGAACAGACCAGTGAAGGAAGTCTACCATCCTTACATTACTGAATCAAATAAGTTTGTAGATTCATGGTCACCATTACAGAGACGAGCTTCCAATTCAAAATTTTGTTAATTGAATTCAAATTCAGCCATCTGCCATTGTGAGATTTGAACCTACGACCCCAGAGCCTAACCTAAATTTCTGAATTACCGATTCAGTGACATCACTGTTACACCACCATCTCTACCTTCCTTGGGCGCTTTCATTCCAAGGTGTGAGAATCACTGCAAAAGGAAACTTGATCGTCCCTTATCTGAGGTAGCGAATGGAAGTTGTGTGTGTTTGTAGATAACATGTGGCCCAATGATCTCCTGGACTGAATTTGGTTCCCTGAGAAGTGGAGAGAAATTTTCCAGAGTATTCTTCCCCTTATTGGTATGGGAGTCTTCACAGTTTTATTGCCAGGAGCTTGCATGGCTGTGGGGAGAGAAGAGGGAGGTAGGAAGAGTCCACGTGATGCTGCAGATGTCAGGGTGTGGCACTGGCTTTACGGAGCAGCTGACCTTGTCCAATTGTTCACTGCAGGCGAGAATCTCCAATCTGGGTAAAATGATTGCAGGATCAGGGCTTTTTCCCTATTGTAGACTGCTCTTGATGCAATGTAACTTCAGAATGGGAGGCTGGCAAGAGCAAGGACAACCAATCAGCTGATTCATCATCAGCTGACTTATAGCAACAAACTGGGAAAGGCACAGGCTCTGTGTTGATTTGTCTGTGCCACTGTAAGATATGAAGGCCAGGTATATATCCAAGATGGAATCACTGGGACAAATTGATATGCTGCCTTTTACAACAAGACTCTTTCCAGAGAATTAGGGAAATAGATTCAGCAATGTGAAAAAGGCAAGAGGTCTGAGAGCTCAGTCAAAACTGTGGCTTTGGAGGAGATATTTTTGAACTAAGGTGCAGGGAAGTTGGGGGATTTGGAGAGGAGGTCTGAGTAGATGATGATGAAGATCCTATCATCACGGAGGAGTGTGAAATGGAGCAGGGGCTGCGGAACGGGAAGTCAGGAGAAAGGCTACTTCGGAGAAGCTTCACCAGACTGATTCCTGGGATAAAGGGGTCATCTTGCGAGGAAAGCTTGAGCTCACATTCGAGTTTAGAAGAACAAGTGATGATATTATCAAAACACAAAGGATTTTGAGGCGGCGGGGGCCGCTTGCTGGAAATATATTTCCCCTCACAGGGAATTTAGAACAAGGGAGCACTGTTTCATTTTGAATGCTGTTAAGATAAAAACAACGGACATGGGTGGGTTTAGGAGGTTACAGGTGAATGATTACGGAGAAACGTTGAAGTGAAAGAGGGGGTTGAAATTGGATGCATTGAGTGCTATGTGCCATCAAGATTTAGTGCAAGATTGGATGAAGAGAATTGCAGAGAGCAGCAAAGTCAAGAGATGGTGGCCAGAAAACAAAATGATGCAGGGTTGGTAGATGGGAAGGATGTGGGATATGAAGCTGAGTGGAGACTCAATTTACGCTTATTTATTTACGTGACAAGTAGGCTTAAATTAACAGTGCAATGAAGTTACTGTGAAAATCCCCTGGTCACCACACTCTGGCGCCTGTTTGGGTACACGGAGGGAGAATTTAACATGGCTAATGCATCTAACCAGCACGTCTCTTGGACTATGGGAGAAAACCAAAGCATCCAGAGGAAACCCACACAGACATGGGGAGAAGGTGCAGGCGCTACACGGACAGTGACCCAAACTGGGAATCAAACTGGATTGCTGGTGCTGTGAGGCAGCAGTGCTAACACCACTGTGCCACCCTGATACCAGAAGTTAAGGAGTTTTGTACAGCCCGAGGGAGAAGCTGGAGAGGGAGGATGGCATAATTAGCTGGACAGACGAGATTAAGGCAGATGCTGAATAGGGTGGTCTTGTTGTCTCAATCTATGCAAAGCAGCGCTGCAAATCGGTTCCAGTGGGAACGGCGGGGGGGGATCTAGCAATCTCAGCAGAGTATTTACTGTGCATTATGTGTCAAATCTGTGGGCTTGTTTCTGATGCTTACAATTTTTTTTATCTGGGCAAAACCTGCATCAATCGTCAATCAGGAGAGGGGTAATGGAACAAAGTTGATCGTTATGGGATTACACCCTTCAGAACGTGAAGGGAGAAAAATGGCAGAATTAACTTTTCAAATTAAAAGAATTTGGTTTGAAACGTGTGTGCTTTTTTTTCTAAATTAATTTTTCTTTTCAGTGGGGAGAGTTTAGACGGAGGTAACTGCAGAAGCAAGTCATTTTGTTTGTTCAGTGCGCTGCTGAGGTACACTTCACCTGGGCACTGTGTCCAGTTGTGAGCACCATACCTCAGGGGGATACTCTGGCCCTGGAGCAGCTGCAGCGAAAATTCACCAGCATCACACCAGGGAGCAAAGGGAAAATTCATGAGAAATGTTTGCATGGACGAGGCTGATGTTCCCTTGAGTATAAGCAGATTAAGAATGATCTAATTAAAGTGCTTAAGATGATTAAAGGAATCGACAGCGTAGGTAAAGAGAAATTATTTCCTCTGGTACACAATGGGGGCGGGGGAAGGTTAGGCAGGGAAACATTAAAATTAGTGCTGGCCCATTTAGGGCCAGTACAAAGGGTACTGGAAATCTGCAATTGTTTCTCTCACAAAGCTGAGACCAAGTCAATTAATACTTTTGTTTTGTTAGACAGGGGTAGTGAGGGATGTGGAAGCAAGCAGGGTATGTGGGAGGTACGGTGGCACAGCAGTTAGCACTGCTGCCTCATAGCTTTAGGGACCTGGGTTCGATTCCCGGCTTGGGCCACTGTCTGTGTGGAGTTTGCACATTCTCCTCGTGTCTGCGTGGGTTTCCTCTCACACTCCAAAGATGTGCAGGTTAGGTTGATTGGCCACGCTGAATTGTCCCTTTGTGTCAGGGGATTAGCAGGGTAAATGGATGGGATTAAGGGGATGTGGCATGGGTGGGATTGTGGTTGGTGCAGACTCGATGGGCCAAATGGCCGCCTACTGCACCGTAGAGATTCTATGGAGTTAAAATACAGGCCAATCAAATCTAATTGAATGGTGGAAAAGGTTCAAGGGTCTAAATGATTGACTATTGTTCCCTTGGTTCCCAATGTACTTTGAGGAAAGTTTCTTTAACAGTTGAGGATGCTTGCTTAACGATAGTCAGGGTCAGATCAGCTTTCCTCTAAGACCACCTCCGTTGCTGTTACCTGCCTGACATTCCATTCAAGCCATTCAGCACAAGCTCTCCTTTAAAGTTCATTTGATTTATTATTGCCACATGTATTAACACACAGTGAAAAGTACTGTTTCTTGCACACTATACAGACAAAACATACTGTTCATAAAGTCCATAGTGGAGAAGGAAAGGAACAGGTGCAGAATATAGGGTTACAGTCATAGCTAGGGTGTAGATGAAGATCATTATGAGACAGTTTAAGAATCAGAGGATAGTTTTTAAAAGTACAGAACAAGAGTAAAACACATTTTTCAGAAAAGACTAAACTTCCCTCCCAAAAAAACTTCAACCTGCACTTTTGCGTTCTGCCGAGGTCAAACAATGAACCCTGGTTAGAATGAATTGCTTACAGAAACACAAAGGATGCAAGACAACTCTTCCTGTCAATCCAGTGCCATCACACCATTACATCATCCGTATATGCAAAAGCTCCTGCCCAGATTTAGAATGTTACCTAAAATTACACCACTGAAGCAACACGATATTCAACAGTCCAACATTTATCTTAAGGACCATGACACAAAAAAAAGACAAAAGACAAGACATGCTGAAAATGCTTTGCAGGTCAGTCAGCGACTGTGGAGAAAACACACACATTAACACAGAAGGATGTGCTGGCCTTGGACAGGGTTCAGAGGAGGTTCATGAGAACGATCCCAGAAATGAAAAGCTTGACATATGAGGAGCGTTTGAGGATTCTGGGTCGTACTTGATGGAGCTGAGAAGGATCTCATTGAAAGTGACGGAATACTGAAAGGCCTGGATGGAGAGGGCGTGGGGAAGATGCTTCCATTAGTAGGAGAGACTCGGATCCAAGGGCACAGCCTCAGAGTAAAGAGGCAATCCTTTAGAACTGAGGTGAGGAGGGATTTCTTCAGCCAGAGTGGTGAACGTATGGAATTCATTGCTACAGAAAACTGCGGAACACAAGTCATGGAGTGTATTTGAGACAAAGAAAGATGATTGGTAAGGGGATCAGAAGTTACAGAGAAAAGATGGGAGAATGGGATTGTGAAACCTATTAGCCATGACTGAATGGTGGAGCAGGGTCAATGGGCCAAATGGCCTAATTCTGCTCCTATATCTTATGGTCTTAACATTTCAGTTGTAGACTCTCAGCCAGAATGGAACTTTGTCACTGATATTCTCTTTCCATTCTGATGAAGGGGCTTGGGCTCAAAAGGATTAACAATGAGCGCAAGTTGCATATATGGGGCTGTACTTCCTTGAATGTACAACAGGAAGGGGCGTTTAAGATGACTAAGCGATTTGACAGGGTAGATGGAGAGAAACCATTTCCCCTGGTGGCTGGGACCAGCACAATGTGGCCAATGTGTTAAAATCTGAGCCAGGTCATTCAGAGACAATGCCATAAAACACTTTTTCACACTAACAGGCTGTGGAAATCTGGAAAAAAAATCAAAAAGCTCCGTCAATTGAAAATGTCAAAACTGAGATTCACAGACTGTTATTAAGAGCTAAGGAACCAAGGCAGGCAAATGGCGTTGTGATGTAGATTAGCCATTATCTAATTGAATGGCGGCACCAGGCTTGAGGGGTGAACCGACCTCCTTCTGTTCCTACATTCTGAAACAGGATCAGTCCACAAGGCAGTAACATATGCTCTTTTTCGAAAAATCACCTCAAGTATTCTTTACAACGTCTTAAGATTAAGCAGATGCCTCAGGTGAATCAGATGTGTACATTCTGGTTTATTATAAAAGGTCTGCAGTCTCCAAGTTTTTACTTCAGGGAGAGATGTCACAAAAAGAAGGTTAATCTCAAATACCACACTGTGCTCAGTGTCCTTTAGGCTGCCGATCATTAAAATCTCTCTATCTTTTTATTCTCGTGCTGTCAATCAATATGATCAAAGACACAATCACAGATAGATCACACTGTCATTGAAAAAAAACACAATATTACGTTGTGTCGTTGAGTCCACACTGTTTCAAGACCCCAATACGCACCCTGAAAACATACAATTCACCTCATTCCAAAAGCACCAGCTTAAATTCCTGATCAATAGGAGTGTGCCCTTTATCTTCTCCTCACTGTTAGCTTTCATTTTGTGCAACATTGAACGAGCAGTTTCCATCTCGAAGTCGAGCTTTCTAAACGACGCTAAACCAAAGCCGACAATGTGTTTTTATCGCTGTCCCAGCAAAGAACTGGCACCTGACGAAGACAGTAGCCGTGAGGTGGAGATGCCGGCGTTGGACTGGGGTAAACACAGTAAGAAGTCTGACAACACCAGGTTTAAGTCCAACCGATTTGTTTGATAGTAAACTCACAAGCTTTCGGGGTTTGCCCCTTCGTCAGGTGAATGGAGAGTTCACCTGACGAAGGGGCAAGCCCCGAAAGCTTGAGAGTTTACTATCAAATAAATTGGTTGGACTTAAACCTGGAGTTGTCAGACTTCTTACCTGATGGAGACTCAGTGTAGGACAAAAGTGGCACCCATGCAAGCAGCATGAAAGACTTGGCGTGTTCAACTGATCTGTGTTTGATTTTGAGAGTCTGGTGACTGATCTATGCTCACTGTGCTTCCCTGGGTGTGGATTCTGAGCAAAGTGAACATGCATCATAGAAGCTACTAGAAGCTGAGTTGTAAACATGAGTGCAAATATTTGGTGACTGCAGAAATATTTAAAAAACTCTTGTTAATAAGATATATGGCATCATCTCTACATTTCTCTCAGATGTATGAAACATACACTCAAGGCCAGTGACATTTCTGTTGCCTTCCCCTCAAGTTTTTGTTGTCGTCAGCTGAGTGAAGTGTGGTACTCGATGGTGACAGTTCTTGCACATACTGGTGTTTTTTCCTTACAGCCTCTAAAGCTCCGAATCAATATCATGAACTTCTGTTTAACCAAATGTAAATATTGACCATTAAAAGTGGACCTCATTGTCACTTGGTGGGAGGCAATTGTAATATAATCTGCCAGGAAGGAAGAGGGTAGGTTCACGTCAGGAATCCATTTTATATCCTATGGTATCCAACTTCAACCCACCTCATTGCCGTTGGGCAGACTAATTACACCAATGGGAATGAAGCATCGAGCCACAGAATCCCAATAGTGCAGAAGAAGCCATTCAACCCATCCAAACTGCACCAATTCTCCAAAAGCGGATCTTAGCGGACCCTCCCATCCTATCCCCTAACCCCATACATTTACCATGGCCAATCCACCGAACCTCCAAAATCTTTAGATGCCAAGAGGCAAGTTAACATGGCCAATCCACCTAACCTACACATCTTTGGCGTGTGGGAGGAAATCAAAGCACTCGGAGGAAACCCATGCAGACATGGAGAGAGTGTACAGATCCTACACAGTTCGGGAGAACATGCAATTGCTGCACAGATGGACAGTGACCCAAGGCTGTGAATGGACCTGGGTCCCTGGCGCTGTGAGTTAACAGTGCTAGCCACTGTGTCGTCCCAGGTTGGTGCAAATAACAGATTCATTCAAGGGACAGTTTGATGTCCACATGAAGTAGAAAGGTTTGTGGAGTATAAACACTAGACTAGCTGTTTCTGTGCAGCAGAGTCAATGCAATTCTACGTAAAGAATAGTCATGCACAAGTCACATAGTGTGTCGGGAAAGCAGACGGTGATAAAAGGCCATATGATTCAGCAAACCTTTTCCAGCCATCCATCAACCAAATGTAACCTGTGCCATTGTGGAAACTTTTTTCCCTGACTCCCAATCAAGGTAAATGGAGCCAGAATCTCTATCCAGCCCTATTCTATCTGTGCCCAATGGCTGATTTTTCCTGGCATTACACTCCATAGTCCCAAATGCATGGGGTGCAGGGAGTCAGAGGGAGGTTGGGTGGGAGGAGGGCAGAGAGCAGAGGGAGGTGGGGGGGGGGGGGGGGGCGCGAGAGGGCGTAGGTTCACCATCAATCATTGCACTCAACATGTGCACGTATGTGACCCCCGTGAATCAAAGACAGGGAAATTCTGAACAAGTTCAGAAATAGGAAATCAGGAGATAAAAGTGTGATATTAGCTGCCAGTTTGGCAATAGCAATTGGTGAAATCCCTATGTAAAGATGATGTTAACATATCTTTTTCAACAGGTTTTCAACAACTTAGATGGCAGAGAACTATCCAAAAACTTGCGAGCTTGGAGTCACAGTGATTACACCCCCTAGATATCAGAAGACTCTCCGTGACTGTCTAGCCAAAAGTGGTCATCACTCCTTGCAGCACTGCGAGTCCAGAATGTTCCTTGTGGCTCTGAAAAGAAATATTGTTCTGCTGCAGAATATTGGCAAAGGCCCAGAATTTTGACCATTATCGTGCTGCATTAATCTACAATATTCCTGAAGGAAATCACTAATAGGAAATGAAATAAAATCTTTTGTGACAAATTACAGTCCTCAAGGGGTTAAGAATAAAGGACCATAACATGAAGACCACACCCAACACTCGGCACAACAGATGGGGAGCTGCCCCTACATTATTATCTATCTGTAAACACTAAGTATATTGATCAAAGACAACTTTACTGGCAATCCAAGGTCATTATCTGAGTCATCCCTTTCTGAAGGAACACTTGAATTGCCTTGAACGTGAGGTAAGTTTATACCTGTGGATTGGGTCCGTTACCAAAGCAGACTGAAGATCTTAGTAAGATCTCAAAAGCCAGACTGCACAGCAAGGGAATACCAAAAGGGGTAAAAGGCCATCGGTTCCTCCCCACCAACCCCCTCCCCACCTCAAATAAGATCGTTACAATGCTGAATGGTTGTTAACCCATTAAATGCCAGGGGAAACCGGTTCCGATTTTCAAAATCTCCATCTTTTTTCCTTTGTACAGCATCTCACCATACCATTTCCCCCCCCCCCCAGTTCAGCTTTAATAACAAAAATACTGCAGGAAATGATAACCAGCATGAAAGGTGATAAGAGAGAATGGAGCAGTGGCTGAATATCCAGATTTGTTGGATTCTACACTGCTTTAAGTAATCAGTTAACAATTGTTTTAAAAAAAACATTACTGCCTTTGCTATAGCAATTTTCTTTTAAATCCAATATAAATCACAAATACATCTCCCCAGATTTAAATTGAGGCTTTTAACTCTTGGGTGACTTGAATATTTGCAAATTACTATCAAAGACAAAGACAGTTTAAGGCATTTTGGTTCCTCTGGTTTTTCCTCACAATAGCTCTCAAAGATGTATGTGTGTGAGAGAGAGAGAAATGTTAGACAAAGGAAATACCGAAAGCTTTTAAAAATTGCAATGGTATTCTGGTGCTCTAAGGGTTAAGGAGCATTAGGAATTGTAATAATCACCTTCAAATCCGCCTGATTTAACAGGAAGCCTGGTTCAGACACCCATGCACTGAACCCAGGCAGACAGAGAACAAACACGAAGGGCGAATCTTCCAGTCATTTCTACCTTTGTCTCCCATCATCATTAACCCCTGATGCACAGACTGTGCCCTGTAAATACATCAATAGACAATGCCCTCAAACACCATTCCGACCGGGAAATGGGAGCGCCCCTCACAGATATTCCCAACAAACAGCTCCAGTCTGAACACTCCCTTTCAGCATGATGAGGGAGGAAAACGAGACGTTTCTCCAATTCTGGTCCACTTTTCTCCTCTCTGTGAAACTAAACAATCTCATTGATTCCCCCCAATATCAATGTGAAATCGCGCACACTTAAAATAACAAGAGAAATGCCAATAAGTGAAAGCACTAACAACATGTGGAGCCTTTAAAACACTGTTGCTCCAGCCAGTTCGCTCGCTAGCTGGGCATTTTAGCCTGATCTTCAATGTTGGATACAAATGCTATTGAATTCTCATTCCATCGCCTGACACAAAACACACCCAGCAGTACCAAGCGGAAACACAACCAGCTCCCATTCTAGCAAGTTCTTTCTTCTCTATTCCAATTGTACTGTCTCCTGAAAGCAGGAAACTTTTGTTTTATGGGCTATTTAAACAAGCAGCAATAAAACAGACAAATGCATTGGAAAATAAAATACTCATTCCTTTACCTTTTTGCCCCTCTTCTTCCTATGAGCTGTTTTTGAACCATTTTTCTTTGGTTCCTCACTCATTGTGTGTGTTTTTTTAATCGTTTATCAAATAAAAGACAACACTCCAATTATTCCGACATCCAGGGCTGTTTGCATATCATCGAGATCCCATCAAAAGGTTCAATCCATGTGGCGATGTCTCAGAGACAGGTACAATGCATGAATGCTGGTTAAACACAACTCCAGTCCAACTGGTCCAGGTCTCAGCCTAATCTCTTCCAGTATGCTCCAAATTGGAAATTCACTCCCCCATTTTCCAAGAGACAGAGAGAGGGGGGGGGAAAATCAGTGTCTTCTTATTACACCGAGATGCTACTTGTTCCCCTCTTATCTCTCCAATTCTCTTTAAATCCCCACACTGGAATTGAACTGGAGACTGATGAAGAGCTCTTTCTCCCTCCCCAGTCAATGAATTCCCCTATCTACAGCCAAGTGCAGGGAAAAATAATAATAATATTCCGCTGCAATGTGCTCGCCTTGCCACTAGGTAGGGACTAACCAAAACACAGGTTAAAGCTTTGGCAGGAATGACTGGTCTGAGATCGGGTTCCACTCATCTCCTGGGAGGCCACTCCCATCTGTGCGTCTGAGCCGAGGAGGAATAGCGAGCATTAAATGTAATCCAAAGACACGGGAAGGGAAATATTGTAAGAAAACTCGATGTAAAAAAAGGTGCCTTTTAAAAAAAATCAAACATGCCTCAAGACTTTGGACAGAGCAGACAGAAGGCTAATAAACACAAGTTGTTTCAGTGCAAGCCTGAGTTGGACTATATTTCATACTAAACCAATGCCATCAGCTAATGTGTCCCAGTCAATCGATACAAGCAATTAACCATTTAATACTGTAAAAGCAGAAACTACTCTGCTGATGCATATTGAACCACTTGTCATCAATACTTGTCCACCATCTGCCTGTATTCATATACAAATCATCAAGAACTAGTTTTTTTTTAAAGAAAAAAAACCCTTCAAGTTCCTAGCTGGATAGAGCAGCAGCAGCAGTCTGGTTATCAAACAGCACTCTCCTGGATAGTTGCTGCCAGTCGGTTTAAAGCGTCACAAGTAGGCTTACATTAACACTGCAATGAAGTTAGCGTGACAATCCCCCCTAGTCGCCACACTTCAGCATCTGGGTACAGTGAGGGTACACGGGTACTGATGGGTGAATTTAGCACGGCTAATGCACCTAACTAGCACGTCTTTTGGACTGTGGGAGGAAACCCACACAGACATGGGGAGAACGTGCAGACTCCACGCAGACAGAGACACAAACTGGGAATTGAACCCGGGTCCCTGGCGCTGTGAGGCAGCAGTGCTAACCACTGTGTCACCAGTATGAACTATGCTCTCCACCCACCTCAAAAAGTGATCTATGCATCTACTTTTCCACATCTCATCATTTCTTCGAAGTAAAGGCACATCTTATAATCAGCTACACGGATTGTAAAATATAGATATTTACAGATACCTGGAGGACTTTGCCTGTTGCACATTACATGAAGGATGCTGCATAACACCACTGCCTGTTCGACAGCTCACAGTGTGCATCTCATGGCTACATTTCATTCTGATGGAACACAGCAAGTCAAATCTAGAAATAACATTCTGGGGGCGAGGCTTTGGAGCAAATAGTTCACGTGAAGTGTAGTAAGGAAATCAAGGTTTTGTAACAAAATAAATATCATTTGGGTGCACAGCCCAGTTCGGAGGTCGAATCATGCATCCCCTTTTGACGGTTCTTACATCCCCAAGGCAAATGATGCACTTAATTATCTGAGAAAAGAGGCTCTTACAACAGATAAAGATACCCAAAATTCAGCTTTCAGACTCCTGGGTGCTGTTCTCAGTGTTCACGGCATTACTTCATTTTCTGACAATTGAACAATCTTAATAGCAATGACTATTATTAAATGGTTACTGGGTGGTATGGTGGTTAGCAATGCTGCCTCACAGCACCGGGGAGCCGGGATCGATTCCCAGTTTGGGTCACTGTCTATGTGCAGTTTGCACCTTCTCCCTGTGCCTGCAAGGGTTTCCTTCAGGTGCTCTGACTTCCTCCCACATTCCAAAGATGTGTAGGTTAGGTGGATTGGCCACACTAAGTTAACACTTAGGGCAGGATTTTATGGCCTGGGTTGGGTTGGGCAAGGTTGTAAAATCCTGCCCAATGCCAATGGAAATTTCCATTCTGGGAACCTCGCCTGCCCCAACTCCGGTAGGGTTTCGTTCTTAGTGTCAGAGGGATTAGCAGGATAAGTGCATGGGGCTATGGGGACTGGTTAGGATTGTAGTTGGTGCAGACTCGATGGGCCAAATGGCCTCCTTTTGCACTGTAGGGATTCTACGATTCCAAGTGCTGACGTTTTATCTGCTTTGTCGTTTACTCACATACTTGTGGCCCAGGAACTTAGCTTAAACTATAGGAAATTTTAGTTCACTTTTCTGAATCATTAAGTACAATGTTATTTTCCTGACTCCTTTTTGAAGCAAACATTTGCAATTACGCAGCTTTGAATTCTGACTCCTTAAATTTTCCTCTGACCTGACCAGATGTTGCCGAAAATTCATCTGTCAGAAAATTCAAATCTTAATTTGTTGCAGCTTCTGTGGTTTGCTAACTAATTCCTTTCCCACAAGCAAAAATAAATATTACAAGAACAATCTATTGCTGTTCCATTTACTGTAGCCAACCCATTCTAAAAGATGAGGCAACCAGAGGAATAAACAGCTAAAAGAACATTTCTAACACACCAACAGGGACACCTGAAACAATTCCCCAGAGGGTAAGTGGGGGAGAGTGGGAGGGGAAAGTGCATTAACTGCACTCAACACTCACTGGTTTGGGAAGAATGGATGACTAAGACAACAATTAATCTCTCATTCTAACACAAGGAGGTCAACAGTTCAGCTTTATGATTTACAGTGAAGAAATCTGCCATACTTTATATGATGATGCCATTAATACTGATTGCTAATGCACCAAGAAGCTTCAATCTTCCGATTGAATACCCCCTGAACAAGCCAAGTAAAATCTGCCAACTTCTTCTGCATCCAAAGACTATGCATCAGTCACTTCGGCTGATGATTTAGACAAGGATACACCCGGCTCCGCTCTGCCGTGTGAAGCGAACACAATTGATTTGAAGTGACCTTGTGCTATCCATGCAAATCGTTCTACTCACATCCCTTGTGAAAACATTTACTTTTCCCCTTCTGTTAGTCAACACACTTGGTGACATGTTCACCTACCTCGGATCCAGAATGTTGTGGGTTGAAGAGCCCCTATGAATTTGAGCAGTAATTTAAGGCATCAATTCACTTACTTACTCAAGGGATTTTGTGATGTCAGAAGGCCACCCTACTCATGAGGGGTCAACCAGAGGGCGGGGGGCTGGTTGGTGTGCCTACTTAGGAGCACATGAAAGGGCACTTTTTGAAGATGAGCTGGGAAATTGTAATCCAGTCATTCAGTTGCAGATTGTGATACCTTAAAGTATGTACTATCAACGACATCATCATCTCCCGCTGCCTCTCAAACTCAGCGCGGCTAGTTTCACCTAGTTTCGCATTTACCTGTCATAATCATTTGATTAGATATATATGCGCAGAAACAGGCTATTTGGCCCTCCCAGCCCATGGCGGTGTTTATGCTTCATGCCTTTTTAGATCTAAGTCGAGGGGGGTAGCACAGTGGTTAGCGCCACTGCCTCATTGCGCCAGGGACTCGGGTTCTATTCCCGGTTTGGGTCACTGTATGAGCAGAGTTTGCGCATTCTCCCCATGTCCATGTGGGTTTCCTCTGGGTGCTCCAGTTCCTTTCCACAGTCTGAAAGACATGCTGGTTAGCATTGGCCGTGCTAAATTCTCCCTCGGTGTATCCAAACAGGGGCCGCAGTGTGGTGACTAGGGGATTTTCACAGTAACTTCATTGCAGTGTTATTGTTAAGCCTACTTGTGACATAAATAAATAAATCTATCAGAACCATCTATTCCTTCTCCCTTAAATACTTAGCCAGCTTCCCTTTAAATGCATCTATCCTTTGCTTCAACTGTTCTCTGTGGTGGTGAGTTCCAGATGCGAATCAGAGCATCCTCCACCATCAGCTTCTCATCCCAACTTCACACACTGTAACTCAAGTCCCCGAGGATCTACACTTGGCCTCTCAAATCCTGGTCACATAATGATGTCTGAAGTGCATCATTTTTCTGATGAATGTTGTCACTACTGAAAAAGGGAGTCCCTGACTCAGCCTGAGCTGTATTTATAAACCGCGCATCCGAGTGATATTTATTTGTTGGAAAACCTTGATTTTCTTCACATGCTGCAAAGCCTGGCTAGGATGTTATTTCTGGATTTGACTTGCTGTGTTTCCATCAGAAACATGGCTGCAAGATGCACTATGTGAACTGCCCACTACAGGCTGTCCCTTGACAGCATCATCTGAAAATACGGTGTCAGGTTCCACATGTAAGCCGACAACACATCCCTACCTCTTCACCAACTCCGCTGCTGCCTCTTGTGCTGTCCGTATGTCCGTCCGAACTCCGGTCTTGGATGAGCTGCAATTGAACATTGAGAAAACTGAAGCCATCACAAAAATCAAACCATCCCTCACTGATTTCATCCAGTTCAAAGTCTGACAACACCAGGTTTTAGTCCAACCTATTTATTTGATAATATTCTCACAAGCTTTCGAGGGGACAGCCTCTTCGTCAGGTGAATGGCTGTCCCCTCGAAAGCTTGTGAGAATATTATCAAATAAATAGGTTGGACTAAAACCTGGTGTTGTCAGACTTTTTACTGTGTTTACGCCAGTCCAACGCCGGCATACCCACTTCATCCAGTTCCACAGCCACCATCTCAGGGTGAACAAGATAGTTGCTAACTACAGCATCCTCTTTGTTTCAATTCCTTTCCAATACAAATACATCCACTTCTGTCTAACAGCACCCAGCAGTAATAACTCCTCAGAGTTAAACACACACACACACACACACACACACACACACACACACACACACACACACACACACACACACACACACACACACACGACTCCCTGTCAGGGCATCACCTCAAATCAGGGAACTCATACTCCAAGAGCCCAACATCAGTGACCTCACTGAGGTCATTACACCAGTTCTGCTCTTGCTCCAGCCCATCTCACCAACCGTATCTTTATCCTAGAATGAGACGGTGCACAGACAGCTATTGGCCTGATCGTTCCTGCAATGGTACAACAATCCAGTAAATAACAGCCTCTTCTTCTCCCTATTGCATTGAATTTTATTCCATTCAAGCAGATATCTAACTCCCTTTTGAATGTTACTATTGAATATGTTTCCTTGATATTTTTCTTGCATTGCATTCTAGATAGTAACTTTCATTTATATAACACTTCAATGTTTAAAGACTTCCCAAAAGTTTTCATGGAAGTATTAAGCAGAATTTGACATCAAGCCCAATAGGTTAGATTTCCAAAACCTTGGTCAAAGAGTTTTAACGAACACCTTAGAGAGAGAGGCAGAAATGTTAAGGGAGGGAACTGCAGAGTTTAAGGGTCTCAGCACTAGAAGGCCCAGCCACCAATGTAGAGCAATTCATTTTGGGGTTTCTCAACAGGCCAGGAATGAAGGAGTGCAGAGATCAGCGGGCTGTTGAGCCAGAGGAGATTACAAAGATGGGGAATGTCAAGGTAGAGATTTCCTTCGTGCGCTCCGGTTTCCTCACACAGCCCATAGATGCGCAGGTTAGGCAGACTGGCCATGCTAAATTGCCCTTAGTGTCAGGAAGACGAGCTAGGATAAAAACCTGTGGCTACGAGAATAGGGCCTGGGTGGGACTGTGGTTGGTGCAGACTCAATGGGCTGAATGGCCTCCTTCTTTGGCCATGGAGAGATTTCAAAACAAGAATGAGTCTTCAAATGCGCGTCCTTCGGTACTTCCCCACACCGATCACCGAGCTTGAAATAGGGTATAGGGAGAAAGCAGGAATGTGGCATTGAGGTGGAGCATCAGCCATGATCATACTGCGGGGCAGAGCAGGTTTGAAGGGGCAAATGGCCTACTCTTGCTCCTAATTCCTATGTTTCTAACCGAGGATGCATCCAATCTAGACTGATTGACTTTTCTACTGATGACTGGCCATCTCTTAAAAAAAAATTCCGATTCATTGATATCCCGTCCAATATCAGCACTGATTCTCCTTTACGGCTGAATCAGCTACATCTTCTTCTCGAGTGAAGATGTGAAGCACTCATTCGTTTATTGAAAAAGGGAGGGAGACAAAGCAGGAAACTACAGGCCAGTTAGCCGAACATCTGTCATGGGGAAAATGTGAGAAGCCATTACTAAAGATATTCCAGTAGGGCACTTGAAAAATATTCAGGCAATCAGGCAGACTCAACATGGTTTTAAGAGAAGGAAATCATGCAAAACCAATTTATTCCAGTCCTTTGAAGGAGGAATGTGCTGTGGATAAAAGGGGAACAGGTGGATACATGGGCAGCACGGTAGCACAGTGGTTAGCACTGCTGCTTCACAACTCCAGGGACCTGGGTTCGATTCCCGGTTTGGGTCACTGTCTGAGTGGAGTTTGCACATTCTCCTCATGTCTGCGTGGGTTTCCTCTGGCTGCTCCGGTTTCCTCCCACAGTCCGAAGATGTGCGGGTTAGATTGATTGGCCACACTAAAAATTGCCTTTAGTGTCCTGAGATGTGTAGGTTAGAGGGATTAGTGGGTAAAATATGTAGAGATGGGGGGGTAGGGTCTTGGTGGGATTGTGGTCGGTTCAGACTCGATGGGCTGAATGGCCTCTTTCTGTACCATACGGTTTCTATGATATTGTGCTTAGATTTTCAGAAGATATTTGACAAGGTGCCACATTAAAAGCTATTGTATAAAATTAAAGCTCTTGGTGTAGGAAGTAACATATTGGCATGGATTGAAGATTGGCTAGCGAACAGGAAACAAAGAGTTGGCACAAATGGGTCATTTTCTGGCAGTCAGGATGTGACAAGTGGTGTGCCACAGGGATCAGTACTTTGTACAATTTATATAAATGATTTGGGTGGAGGAACTGATGGTGTGGTTGCTAAATTCTCTGATGACACAAAGGTAAGCAGTAAAGTAAATCACAAAAAGGGATGCAAGGAAGCCACAAAGGGACTTGGATATGTTAAGCGAGTGGGCCAAATTTTAGCAAATGGGCTATGATGTGAAATTGTCCATTTTGACAGGAAGAATTAAAAAACTCATTATCTAAATGGTGCAAGATTGCAGAGCTCCAGCACTTCAGAGAGATCCGGGTGTCCTAGTGCATGAATCACAAAAGGCTAATATACAGATACAGTAAGTAATTAGAAAGTTCATAGAATGTTGTCATTTATTGTGAGGGGAATTGAATACATAAATAGGGAGATTTGCTTCAGTGGTACAGAGGATTGGTGAGACTTCATCTGTGTACACTATTGTCAAAAGAAGGAGAACAACAAAAACAGCCCAGGAAACAGGCCCTTCGGCCCAACGAGCCCGTGCCGCCATTTTAACACTACCTGTTCCCCCCATCCACCCATGACCCTCATCTATTGTTTTATGGCCATCCACATTGAGGAAAACTAATTTAGGGTCAATTTATTACTGTCAATCAGCCTAATAGCACAAGATAGCAAGCTATCTTGGATCTCGTGCTATGTAATGAGGCAGGCAGAATTAGGGACCTTGTGGCGAAGGATCCTCTTGGGAAGAGTGATCATTGTATGGTGGAGTTTCTGATGCAGATGGAGGAGGAGAAAGTGGGTTCCCGGACATGTGTCCTTTGTTTGAACAGAGGGGAGTACGGTAGGATGAGAGAGGAATTGGCAAATGTTGATTGGGGGAGCGCGTTGGAAGGTAGGTCTGCTGAGGAACAGTGGAGGATCTTTAAGGAGATCTTTCTTGGTGCTCAGCAGAAATTTATTCCGATGGTTAAAAAGGATCATAGGAGGAGAGATAATCAGCCGTGGATAACGAAGGAGGTAAAGGAAAGTGTTAAATTAAAAGCGGATGCGTTTAGTGTAGCTAGGAGTAGTGGGCGAGAAGAGGATTGGGAGAGGTTTAAATGTCAAAGAATGACAAAGAAGTTGATAAAGAAGGGTAGGATAAACTATGAAGCTGGGCTAGCGCTTAATATAAAAAAGGACAGCAAGAGTTTTTATAAATACATAAAAAGGAAGAGGCTGGCTTGGGTGAACGTTGGACCCTTAGAGGATGAGAGGGGGGACTTAGTGGTAGGGGATGGGGAAATGGCTGAGGCCTTGAATAACTTTTTTGTTTCAGTCTTCACGGAGGAGGACGTGAATAATTTGCCGGGTGTTAGCGATGGAAAGATGGTAGGACTAGAGGGCCTGAATGACATTATTGTTACTAGAGAGGCGGTGCTCGACATACTGGAGGGACTGATTGTGGACAAATCCCCAGGACCGGATGGAATGCACCCAAGGGTTCTGAAAGAAATGGCGGAGGTGATAGTGGATGCCTTGGTGGTTATTTTCCAAACATCGCTGGATTCCGGGGAAGTGCCAGAAGATTGGAAAACGGCTAATGTTACGCCGTTGTTTAAGAAGGGTGGCAGGCAAAAGGCAGGGAATTATAGGCCGGTTAGTTTAACGTCTGTTGTAGGAAAAATGTTAGAATCAGTGATCAAGGAGAAAATAGCGAGGCATCTTGAGGAGAATTGTTTGGTAGAGCAGACGCAGCACGGTTTCGTTAAGGGGAAGTCGTGTCTGACAAATTTATTGGAGTTCTATGAGGATGTGTCTAGGGTGGTGGATAGAGGAGAGCCGGTGGATGCGGTGTTTCTTGATTTTCAGAAGGCGTTTGACAAGGTGCCTCACAAGAGGTTATTACAGAAGGTCAGGGGGCATGGAGTTGGGGGTAGGGTGTTAGCGCAGATAGAGGATTGGCTGTCAAATAGGAGGCAGAGAGTGGGGGTCAATGGGTGCTATTCCGATTGGCGGTTGGTGACTAGTGGAGTGCCCCAGGGGTCGGTGCTGGGGCCTCAGCTATTTACCATTTATATAGATGATCTGGAGGAGGGAACCGAGTGTATGGTGTCGAAATTTGCTGATGACACCAAGATTGGTGGAACGGCAAATTGTGCGGAGGGTGTGGCGAGTCTACAGAAGGATCTAGATAGGCTGGGCGAATGGGCCAGGAACTGGCAAATGGATTTTAATGTTGGCAAATGTGAGATTGTCCACTTTGGTAGGAATAATGGTAGGAAGGACTATTATTTACGTGGCGAAAAACTGCAGCATGCGACGGTGCAGAGGGACCTCGGGGTCCTTGTGCATGAGTTGCAAAAACCCAGTTTGCAGGTGCAGCAGGTGGTCAGGAAGGCTAATGGGATGCTGGCCTTCATAGCGAGGGGGATTGAATATAAAAGTAGGGAGGTCTTGCTGCAGCTGTATAGGGCACTGGTGAGGCCGCAGCTGGAGTACTGTGTGCAGTTTTGGTTGCTGTACTTACGCAAGGATATTTTGGCCTTGGAGGGAGTGCAGAGGAGGTTTACTAGGCTGATGCCAGAGTTGAGGGGGTTGAACTATGAGGGGAAGCTGAATAAACTAGGCTTAGAGTTTAGAAGAATGAGGGGAGATCTCATTGAGACATATAAGATGATGAATGGGATGGATAGGATAGAGCTGGAGAGGCTGTTCCCGCTCAGAAAGGACTGTAGGACTAGAGGGCACAGCCTCAAGATAAAGGGGGGGGCAGTTTAGAAAGGAGTTGAGGAGGAACTTCTTCACTCAAAGGGTGGTGAATCTCTGGAATTCTCTGCCCGTTGAAGTGGTGGAGGCTGCCTTGCTAAATATTTTTAAGACGCGGGTTGATAGGTTTTTGATAAGAGAGGGGATTAAGGGTTATGGGGAGAGGGCGGGAAAGTGGAACTGAGCCACGACAGATCAGCCATGATCTTATTGAATGGCGGGGCAGGCTCGAAGGGCTAGATGGCCTACTCCTGCTCCTATTTCTTATGTTCTTATCTTTGGGGTGTGGGAGGAAACCGGAGCACCCGGAGAAAACCCACGCAAGCACGGGGAGAATGCACAAACTCCCACAGACACCAACCCAAATCCATGTGTCTGCACAGCAAACAGTGGTATTGGTCTCCTTACTTAAGGAAAGATATAGATTAGATATATTAAAAGTTGTTCAGAGAAGCTTTACTGGACTAATACTGGGGATGAGCTGGTTGTCTTCTCATGAGGAAAAGTTAGACAGGTTAGGCGTGTATCCACTATTTTTTTTAGAAGAATAAGAAGCGATTTAATTGAAATCTTCAGGATCCTGAGGGACATTGAAAGGGTGGATGTGAAGAGGAATGTTTCCTCTTGTCAGAGAAGTTAGAACTAGTCGTTGCTCATTTAAGATGGTGATGAGGAGAAATTTTTCCCGCAGAGGGTCATGAGACGTTGAAATTCTCTTCCTTAAAAGGCAGTGGAAGCTCCTAATTTATGTGTTCTGGGTTCAACCTTAGCCTTCCTCTGACCATTTCTGCATTTAAAAAGACATTTGGATCCTCTGTTACATTAGTCAGAAATCTATTTTCATGTTGTAGCTTTTATTCCCTTTTAGATCTCCTCTGTTCTTTTTATATTTAACTTGGCGCTCTGTTGTATTACAAAGATTACAATCATCATTAATCTTTTTTCTGTCTGATTTTAATCTTTACATCGGCGGTCATACACAAAGAGCAAACTTTGAGAAGCAGTTCCTTCCCCCTCTCAGAAATGTGTCTGCTCTGTACTCACATCAACCCCTCCCATTTTTCAGCTTTTGATTCTGCTTGTGAATTTTTGGATTCCAACTCATTTCGGCCTGGTCTCCTTTTCAACTCCCTGAAGTTAGCCCTCTACCAGTTAAATATTTTTTTACGCTTGATTGTATCTTGTCCTTTTCCAAAGACATTCTCAACCTGCTCATTTTGTCACTGTTTCCCAATGACTGATCCCCCCTCCAACCCACCCTGAAACCTGCTCAATTACTTCATTTCCCAGAAGGGGTTCCTTTCTCATTCAAAACACACTGATCTCTTGTACACATTTCAGGAATTCTTCTCTGTGTCCTTCATACGGTTGCTAACCCTAATCTATCCGAGGATAATTAAACTAAGGGAGAGGTGGTGTTGTTGTGGTAATGCCACTGGACTTGGGAAGCTGAAGCCCAGGCTAATGCTCTGAAGTCCGCCATCATCTCCACTCCTTACTGTCCACAGACTCGATTCTTACAATGCATCTGTGGCTGGCTTGAAGCACATGCTTATCTAAAACACTGTTGCCCATTTCCTAACAAGCACCAAGTACTGCTCAACAAGCACTTCTGTTTTGACTTATCCCCATTAGCTGATAGCTCCACAATCCTCCACTTAAAATCCTCAGCCATATTTTGATTCCCCCCCCCCCCCCCCCGCCCCACATTTGCCTCACCCTTCCCTGTCTCACCTCCCTCAGCACTGCAACCCCTCCCATCCAACACTCAGCATTCTGCTGATCCGAGATTGTTGGTGTGCATCTTTCCCTCCCTTCGCCGGTGGTCATGCTTACTGCCATCCAACATCTACTGGCCATCCCTCATAACACCACTGTGTCTCAGCTGCTCCTTCCCCTCCACAAAGACACATCCCCTCCCCTTAAAAACCCACCTCAAGGTTTCCATCCCTTCTGATATTTCCTTTTTTGTCTCTGGATCATTTTTGTCTCATTTTGCCTTCTGCGAATGTGTTGGGACTTGATTTTAAGTGTTAGTGGCACTATGTGAATTGGCTGACCTCGTTCTCCAACGAAACAATAACTTCAAAAAGTAATCCTGAGGTTACAAAGTGCTTTGGACAATCTTGCTAATACAATATGGTGCATTCCAAGAACAAACTCTAAACCATTTATAAACCTACAGATTTTCCATTTGGCTTTAGAGGTTGCCAGAAAGGAAAATCACTGTGCAGAATCGAGGTTGGGAACCTCTTTATTACAGGGTTCAATAGAGCTTCATCTACACTGCAAATCCAGTCTGTTGTTTCTTTTCGTCAATTTCACAAAATAAAATTACCTGCTCACATTTGAAGAGGAGTGTAATTTCTAGAAGCCGTATTCTAGCTGTTAATAGTTCTCCATTTCCTGCAAAACCACTTGCTGGATCAAATAATGGTACTTACATTGCCCAATTAGTACATGGCCAAGGCAAATGAAATGTAAATGGAGTCTGGAACCTAAAAATTCTAATCTACACAAGGGTTCTTCAGGACTTTGGGATTCCTTCGTAAATACTGACACACTCCATAACAAGCAGGTGTTCAGAAAAGGTAGGGAAATAAAGAAAGGAGATGGGGATGGGGGGGGTAGTGGGGTGGTGACAGAAGATATTAAAGAGAATAATAGTGTTGGAGAGAGCAGTGTCCTGGACCCACCAAGCACAGAATCGATTTGGGTTGGAGTTAAGAAAAAGTGTTCAACTACATGACCAGGTGCTTTTATTTTTAAAATAAGGCCATCTCGACAGAAGAGCAAATCTGCTGGGAAATTACAGAGAGGTGCAAGAATTTGAGAGTAGTGATAATAAGGGAATTAAATTATCCTCATTTAAACTGGGATGGTATTTGTGTAAAGGGCAGAAAGGAGAAAGTTCTTAAGTGTGCTCAGGCGAATGTTCTCAATCAGTGAGGTATAAGGTCTGCATCTAGTGTCTGGGGAATGAGGTGGGTCAAATGGATCATGCAGGGGAGCACTTAGGAAATAGTGACCCAAATATAAGGCTGGCTATAGGTAAAGACAAAAAGGATTATAGATTAACACTAAATAACTGAGAGCCAATTTTAGTTCACCGAGAAGGCAACTGGTCCAGGTAAACTGGAATCCAAGGTTGACAGACAAAACTGTAATGGTTTGTATGTCAGATGTCAGGTTAATAATGAGTAATAGGTTGCCCATGGAAAGTTCAGCAGGACAGTGAAAACAGAAATGAGCCACAAAGAGAGAGCATGAGCGGCAACTAATATAATGGAAAATTCAAAAAATCTTCTACATATCTGTAAACGGTAAGACAATTATGAGGGCAGAATGTCTGGTTGAGATCTAAAATGTATACTTCACAGCTGTCTTTATCAAGGAAGATGCCACCAAAGTCACAATGAAAGAAGGTTTGATGGAGATACTGGTTGAACTGATTGTCAGATGGCATGGTGGCACAGTGGTTGGCTCACTGTGATGCCTCACAGTACCAAAGATGCGGGTTTGGTTAGTGATAAATGGTTTTTCAGATTGGAGAAAGACCTGCAGTGGAGTTCCCCAGGGGTCAATGTTGGGACCCTTGCTCTTCCTAATTTCTATTAATGACCAAGACTGTAGTGTTCACGGTGTGATTTCAAAATTTGCAGACAATAGAAAGACTGGAAACACTGCCATCTGTGATGGGGAGAGTCTTGAACTTCAAATGGATGTAGACACGTTAGTGGGTTGGGCAGACGAGTGGCAGGTGAAGTTTAACACGGAAGGACAAGATGGTTAATTTTGACATTTTCATATAAAGAGACAGTACAAAATAAAATTCGGTGGTCTAAAAGAGGTGCAGGAATGCTGTATATATACATAAAAGTCTTTAAAGAGAGAGCAATTAATAAAGCATCTAGTCTCTTGGGCTCATTTAATAGGAGCATTGGGTAGAAAAGTGAAGAAGTAATGTTGAACTTGTAAAAAAAATACTAACTCATTATGTCTTGTCTGGAGTACCACACTCAGTTTTGGGCAGCATATTTGAGGGAGGATATGAAGACATTGTAAGGAGGAGGCTCACAAGAATGATTCAAGGGATAAAGAGTTATGACTTAGAACCCCTACAGTACAGAAAGAGGCCATTCGGCCCATCGAGTCTGCACTGACCACAATCCCACCCAGGCCTACCCCCATATCCCTACAGATTTACCCACTTATCCCTGTAACCTATGCATCTCAGAACACTAAGGGCAATTTTAGCATGGTCAATCAACCTAATCCGCACGTCTTTGGACTGTGGGAGGAAACTGGAGCACCCAGACAAGACCCACACAGACACAAGGAGAATGTGCAAACTCCACACAGACAGTGACTCAAGCTGGGAATTGAACCCAGTTCCCTGGAGCTGTGAAGCAGCTGTGCTAACCACTGTGCTACCGTGCTGCCCACGTTATGGGGATAGATTGGTGAGGTTGGGACTGTTTCTCTTGGTGAAAAGAAGGCCGAGAGGAGATCTGATAGACATATTCAAGATACTGAGGAGTATGGGGGTAAATAGTGAGAAACTGTTCCCATTCAGGTCCATCAAGAACTTTACGTTTATTTATTAGTGTCACAGATGGGTTTACATTAACACTGCAATGAAGTTACTGTGAAAATCCCCTAGTTGCCGCACTCTGGCAGTAACTTTGGTTGCACAAAAGGGAGAACTTGGCATGACCAATGAATCTCATCAGCATGTCTTTTGGGCTGTGGGAGAAAACCCATGCAGACATATGGAGAACGTGCAGACTCCACATAGACAGTGACTCAAGCCAGGGATCAAACCTGGGTCCCTGCAGCTGTGAAGCAGCAGTACTAATCACTGTGCTACTCCATATAATGAGCAAAAGGAGTAAAACTGATGAAGGGGAAAACGATTTTCACCCAGAGTGTGGTTGGAGTCTGAAACAAACTTCCTGAGAGGGTGGTGGAGGCAGGCTCGATCGAGGTAGTCAAAGGGGAATTGGATTGCTATCTGAAAAGAGAGAATATGCAAGGTTACAGGGGTAAAGAGTGGATTAGATATGATACTCGTTCAGAGGAAGTGCAGACTCGATGGGCTGAATGGTCTCCTTCTGCATTGTGAGAATTGCAGAATCTTTACATTCTCACTTAACTATTCAAACCCCATTGAAATCAAGAAACATTTCATTGAAACGTAGAAGATAGAAGCGGGAGGAGGCCATTTGGCCCTTCAAGCCTGCTCCACCATTCATTACGATCATGGCTCATCATCCAACTCAATAGCCTAATCCTGCTTTTTCCCCATAACCTTCGATCCCATTCGCCCCAAGTGTTACATCCAGCTGCCTCTTGAATACATTCAATATTTTGGCATCAACTACATCTTGTGATAATGAATTCCACCGTTTTTTGGGTGAAGAAATTAAAAGTTTATTGATTAGTCACAAATAAGGCCTACATTAACACGGCAATTAAGTTACTGTGAAATTCCCCTAGTCACCAAAATCCGGAGGCTGATCGGGTCAATGCACCTAACCCACACGTCTTTCAGAGTGTGGGGGGAAACCCATGCAGACATGGGAAGAACATGCAAACACTACTGTGATACCATGCCGCCCAAATGTCTTCTCATCTGTGTCCTAAATGGTCTACCCGAATTCTCAGACTGTGAACCCTGGTTCTGGACTCCTCCCCCCACCATCTGGAGCATCCTTCATGTACCCATCCTGTCTCGTCCTGTTAGAATTTTATAAAGCTCTATGAGATTCCCCCTCATTCACCTGAGCCCCAGCAAAAACCATCTGAACCTAGTCAGTCAATCTCTCCTCATACATCAGTCCCGCCATCCCTGGAATCAGCTTGGTAAACCTTCGCTGCACTCCCTCGAGAACAACAGATCGTGGAGAAGGTGGAGGTACCATCACCTATTGGAATTAAGGTTGTCAGTTCTGAAGAGAAGGATTTCTTGAGTTTTCATTGTGTGGCCTCCTACCTATGACAGTCCCAGTAAGAAGTCTCACAACACCAGGTTAGAGTTGAACCAGTTTATTTGATAGTAATCTTTTGGGCTGGTTGGACTCTAATGTGGTGTTGCGAGACTTCTTACTGAGTTTACCCCAGTCCAACGCTAACATCTCTACATCTGGCATCTGGCAGGAGTCTTAGTAGTGTTGAAGAGCAGAAGGATCTTGGGGTCCAGGTCCACAGGACTCTTAAATCGGCCTCGCAGGTGGAGGAGGTGGTCAAGAAGGCGTATGGTGTACTGGCCTTCATTAATCGAGGGATTGAGGTTAGGAATCGGGAGGTAATGCTGCAACTTTATAAGACCCTGTTCAGACCCCACTTGGAGTACTGTGCGCAGTTCTGGTCGCCTCACTATAGGAAGGACGTAGAAGCTATTGAAAGGGTACAGAGGAGATTTACAAAGATGTTGCCTGGACTGGGAGGCATGCCTTATGAAGTTAGGTTGAGGGAGCTGGGACTCTTTTCCCTGGAGAGACAAAGGTTGAGAGGCAACCTGATAGAAGTTTATAAAATGTTGAGAGGGATAGGGTGGATTCTCGGAGGCTATTTCCCAGGGTTGAAACGGTCGCTACGAGAGGACACAGATTTAAGGTGCGGGGAGGCAAGTACAGAAGTGATGTTAGGGGGAAGTTTTTCACTCAGAGGGTGGTGAGTGAATGGAATCGGCTGCCGTCAGTGGTGGTAGAGGCGAACTCGCTGGGGTCTTTTAAAAGACTTCTGGATGAGTTTATGGGATTTAATGGGATTGGGGGTTATAGATAGGTCTATGGATTGGTAGGTGTTGATGTGATCGGCGCAACTCGTGGGCCGAAGGGCCTGTTTGTGCTGTAGTGTTCTATGTTCTATGTTCTATTATGACAGTCCCACCCAGACAAACAGCCTTTTTTACCCATCTCCACCAAAGAACTGCAATTAAAGTAAATTTTAAAAAAATACAAAATCCTCTTGTATTTCTCCTGAAATGCTTGTACCAGTTCCCAGGCAATTAATCTTCAATGTTAACAAACTCCAGAGCAATCCACGCAGGCCAACAACTCGAACTGGGATACCAAATAAAAGTTGGCCCAAGGTCCATTACAAATTGCAGAGCTATTCATCATTTTAAAAGGTTTCTTTCTAATAGTTTGAGGTAAGTAACTTGCCCTAAATGGAATCCAAAGACGCTTGCAGCTCACAATACTTGGTGTTAATTACACACCAATCTAATTCTAACTGCTGTTTATATTTTTTGTTGCTATAAATAAGGTTTTGTTTCACACAAAGCGCTGCCTAAACTTTACAAGTTGTTTTCAGCTGCATAATAGGAATTTTGTAGAAACAAAAAGCTCTTGGGTGAATTACAAGCCCTTCAAAACAAAGCTGGGCTCAGAATTTTTGGTCCAGTCCCAAACCTCCAATGGTATCACTTTTCACAATCACACTGCCAGCCTCTTCAAACAAGGGGAAGCAAACGCTCGGTCACAATGATGCATGTAGCATCTAAATGATTGCAAGTTCTTGCCAACCTAATGGCTCCAATTTATTTTAACCTCCTGAATGCTAATAAGGCTACTGGAACAGGGGTGGACCATTCAGTCCTTCGAGCCTGCCGCACTATTTAATAAGATCATGGCTGATCTAAAATTCACTGGACAGGATTTTACAGCCTCGCTCAAGCGAGACTGGAAACTCCTGCCTGAAGTCAACGGACATCTCCACTGTCCGCCCCTCATCTGCTCCGATTTCACGGCAGGGTGGGCCAGTAGAATTCCAGCGACTAAGTTCGCTTTCCTGCTTTCTCTCCGTAACCCTTAATCCCCCAACTGATTAAAAACTTATCCATCTCAGCCTTGAAAATGTTCAAGGAGTGGCATGATGGCACAGTGGTTAGCACTGCTGCCTCACAGTGCCAGGGACCTGGGTTCGATTCCTGGCTTGGGTCACTGTCTGTGTGGAGTTTGCATGTTCTCCCCGTGTCTGCATGGGTTTCCTCCGGGTGCTCCTGTTTCTTCCCATAGTGCAAAGATGTGCGGGTTAGGTTGAGTGGCCATACTGAATTGCTCCTTAGTGTCAGGGGGTCTAGCTGGGGTAAATGCATGGGGTTATGGGATAGAGTCTGGGTGGGATTCTGACTGGTGTAAACTTGATGGGTCAAATGGCCTCCTTCTGCACTGTAGGAGTCTATGGATTCCTGGGGTAAAGAATTCCAAAGATTCATCACACAGAGAATGAATTCTTCCTCAAATCTATCTTAAAAGAACATCCTTTATTCTGCGACTGTGTCCTCTGGTCCTACACTCTCCCGTAAGTGGAAACATCCGCCCAACATTTACCCTGCCTAACCCACTAAGAATCTCATACGTTCCAATCATATCACCTCTCATTCTTCTGAACTCTAAGGAGTACAGAGCCACCCTGTTTATGCTCTGATGCACACACACAAAGAAGTGACTTGTGAGGGTGCGAGAGCTTCATACTAGAAGCAAGACTACAATTCAGGATCCGTCTTTCAATGAAACACTTACGACATGCAAAGAATGATTAAGTGAACTCTTTTCCACAAATGGCAATTGATAAGAATTTAGTTTTTTTTATATCTTGAGGTTGATAGATTTCTCGTAAACCAAAAGATAGAATTCTACTGGGCCACCCACCACGGAATTGGAACAGGCGCGGAGCGGACAACGGAAATGTCCACCGACGTCAGGCGGGAATTTCACTCAAGCGAGGCTGTGAAATCCTGCCCAGTGAATTTTAGATCAGCCGTGATCTTATTAAAGAGTGGAGCAAGCTCGAAGGGCTGAATGGCCTAATGTAGGGCAAAGCAGGGATATGCAGTCAGGTCAATCATGAACAGCAGAATCTCAAGGGGGTGAACAGCCACCTCCCGTTCCCATCTTCCAATTAATTCCCAGCTTCCACAGCCTTTCCGGGGCAGTTTTCTACTCCATAAAAGGCAGACGGAGATGAACCTACACTGTATACCACAATGACCAAACGCACATCACAGTAAACAGATAGTGGTATTTCATGTTTCAGTGATTGCCAACATCCTGCATCAGTTCCTTTCCAGTCTCGTAGAAGCTTTCCTTCGCTGTTACATAATGAACTGGAGAGAGTGATCTTTGCCATAGTTTGACATTGCACACCTAGACACTTCAATCTCATGGTTCACCCTCCAGCCAACTGCCCTTTCTGGCAAAGTCAACGTTTGCTAATGAATTAACCCACGCAGCATTCCATTCCCCACACTGGAAAATGTAGACATTCACAGAATTTGGTCCAATTTGCCAACCCTCCTGGAATGTCTCAAAGTTTCCAGAAATTGAAGATTTATCTCCCAGCTGTGAGTAACCCAGGACAATTTTTTTAAAAATCCCATTTTTGGTGAAGATTTTGGTTTAAGTTTTGGAAATGGCTCTTTCAGTTACAACAATCATACAGTTGAGCAAGAGCTTTTTGGCATGGGAAGGGAATATCTTTAGAAGATAGATTTGTCAGGTAACCAAAAGTGGCAGAGTGAGGTGAGCGGTTGGAGTGGAGAGGTTGTGTATCAAAGTGTTACAATATTAGATCCATTTTGCTCTGATGTGCGTCCATTGCTTAGTGTTTGTCAGAGCGAAGAGGGACAGGGCTTCATAAAGTCTCTTCTCCGATTCTCTCTGTCCCAGTAAGGCCAGATCCCAATCCAAGGTCCAGGCCCCAGTAAATTTGGATCCCTGCACTCTCTCAATTGGACATTTCAAGTTGTGGGAAAATAGTTTCTGCTGATAAAGGCAAGAGGGTTCAAATGAAACCTAAAACAGGCATGTTTACATCAGAATGCCTCACTCAAAATTATTATCAAGAGATTCTACACAACAGGAACCATCGTGCTTGGCCACCAAAAGAAGCTGTGAGATCTGTAGAGGTTCCAGGACCACCAGAGAAGCTCTGGGTCTGGAGTTTCTCAATTTCATTAAGCAGCAAGACTTTCTAGCTGGGCTAACGACTGCCTTGACCCTGTTTGAGGGGAGGAATCAATCCCAGCTTCTGCCTAAACCATGCAGAGAACTTTCTTCTCCTGCCCAGACCTTTGGTCTTCCAGGCCAAGAAAACTGACCAGGTTCAGCCATGGGTTTGGCAAAAAGCCTAACACAAGAAGTTATACGATGAGGCAAGTTAGCTAGTGTCATAGATTTAGTGCTCACTAGTGGTGATTCTGCAGTAAAGAGTCTGCTGCAAAAATACACACTAGGGGTGACAGGATGGCAGAGTGGTTAACACTGCTGCCTCATAGTGCCAGGGATCCGGGTTCAATTCCTGGCTTGGGTCACTGTCTGCACATTCTCCTCGTGTCTGCAAGGGTTTCCTCCGAAAGACATACTGGTTAGCGGCATTGGCCATCCTAAATACCCCCCTCAGGTGTACCCCAACATGTGCCGGAGTGTAGCAACTAGGGGATTTTCACAGTAAGATCATTGCAGTGTTCATGTAAGCTTACTAATAAATAAAATTGTTTTAAAAACTTGTTTCATCCCCCATCCCAAACGAGATACACCATGATTTACATTCTTTTGTATTCCATAGCATCATAAGAACATAAGAACATAAGAAATAGGAGCAGGAGTAGGCCATCCAGCCCCTCGAGCCTGCCCCGCCATTCAATAAGATCATGGCTGATCTGTCGTGGCTCAGTTCCACATTCCCGCCCTCTCCCCATAACCCTTAATCCCCTCTCTTATCAAAAACCCATCAACCCGCTTCTTAAAAATATTTAGCGAGGCAGCCTCCACGACTTCAACGGGCAGAGAATTCCAGAGATTCACCACCCTTTGAGTGAAGAAGTTCCTCCTCAACTCCGTTCTAAACCGCCTCCCCTTTATCTTGAGGCTGTGCCCCCTAGTCCTACTGTCTTTTTTGAGCGGGAAGAGTCTCTCCACCTCTATCCTATCCATCCCATTCATCATCTTATACGTCTCAATGAGATCTCCCCTCATTCTTCTAAACTCTAGCGAGTACAAGCCTAGTTTATTCAGCCTCTCCTCATAGCTCAACCCCCTCAACTCCGGTATCAGCCTAGTAAACCTCCTCTGCACTCCCTCCAGGGCCAAAATATCCTTGCACAGGTGCGGCGCCCAAAACTGCACACAGTACTCCAGCTGCGGCCTCACCAATGCCCTATACAGCTGCAGCAAGACCTCCCTACTTTTATATTCAATCCCCCTCGCTATGAAGGCCAGCATCCCATTCGCCTTCCTGACCACCTGCTGCATCGGCATTGCAAAACATTCACTCCTCAAAAATATATCACAAATGGATGAGAAAAATACGTCTTGGCCTTAAAATGCATAATCATGAATGATTTATGCCCTACAAATTTATTTAATCCCCTCCTATCACTCAGACCTGGCATACGATTAAAATAAATATATCCCTTACCTGAACCTATCATTTGGAAGAATTATTTATTCATTAAGGGCCGAATGGCCTAGCCCTACTCCTACTTTCTATAAGGGACGTGACAAATTTCATTCGGACATTGGGTGAGTTTGTACCTCACAAGAGGTTATTGCAGAAGGTCAGGGGACATGGCATTGGGGGTAGGGTGTTAGCGTGGATAGAGGACTGGTTGTCAAATAGGAGGCAGAGAGTGGGGGTCAATGGGTGCTATTCTGATTGGCGGTTGGTGACTAGTGGAGGGCCCCAGGGGTCGGTGCTGGGACCTCAGCTATTTACCATTTATATAGATGACCTGGAGGAGGGAACCGAGTGTATGGTGTCGAAATTTACTGATGACACCAAGATTGGTGGAACGGCAAATTGTGCGGAGGGTGGGGAGAGTCTGCAGAAGGATCTAGATAGGCTGGGCGAATGGGCCAGGAAATGGCAAATGGAATTTAATGTTGGCAAGTGTGAGGTGGTCCACTTTGGTAGGAATAATGGTAGGAAGGATTATTACTTACGTGGAGAAAAACTGCAGCAAGCGACAGTGCAGAGGGACCTCGGGGTCCTTGTGCATGAGTCGCAAAAACCCAGCTTGCAGGTGCAGCAGGTGGTCAGGAAGGCGAATGGGATGCTGGCCTTCATAGCGAGGGGGATTGAATATAAAAGTAGGGAGGTCTTGCTGCAGCTGTATAGGGCATTGGTGAGGCCGCAGCTGGAGTACTGTGTGCAGTTTTGGGCGCTGTACTTACGCAAGGATATCTTGGCCTTGGAGGGAGTGCAGAGGAGGTTTACTAGGCTGATGCCGGAGTTGAGCTATGAGGAGAGGCTGCATAAACTAGGCTTGTACTCGTTAGAGTTTAGAAGAATGAGGGGAGATCTCATTGAGACGTATAAGATGATGAATGGGATGGATAGGATAGAGGTGGAGAGGCTCTTCCCACTCAGAAAGGACAGTAGGACTAGGGGGCACAGCCTCAAGATAAAGGGGGGGTGGTTTAGAACGGAGTTGAGGAGGAACTTCTTCACTCAAAGGGTGGCGAATCTCTGGAATTCTCTGCCCGTTGAGGTGGTGGAGGCTGCCTCGCTGAATATTTTTAAGATGCGGGTTGATGGGTTTTTGATAAGAGAGGGGATTAAGGGTTATGGGGAGAGGGCGGGAATGTGGAACTGAGCCACGACAGATCAGCCATGATCTTATTGAATGGCGGGGCAGACTCGAAGGGCTAGATGACCTACTCCTGCTCCTATTTCTTATGTTCTTCTGTTCTTATGTAACTCCACTGGCAAGTCATTCCTGAAAACTGAACCCTTGTGTCAATTCACACAGGCCAAATCTTACTCATACAGTCATGCAAGAAAATGCATTTTCTTTTAATCCAGAGGCGATTTGGTCCGCCTTGTTATCCAACAAGGGGCATACACGCGGTGGGTCGTGCGAGGGCTGCTCTTGGATATTGCTTCGAGAGTTGCCTCGTGCTTCACGCCGTTAGTGTACGCTTAAACTGGACCAGCTGACGGGTGACACGACAGCTCAGTGACTATCACTGTCTGCTGTGCAAATACATGGATTGGGCCGGTGTCTGTGGGAGTTTGCGCATTCTCCCCGTGCTCGCGTGGGTTTTCTCCGGTTTCCTCCCACACCCCCAAAAAAGTGCTCTTAGGCTGATTGGTGTTAACAAATTGTCCCTGAATTAGTCGTCCCTCAATCTGGTTATGGTTCCTTTATTGTGGAGTCCAATAGGCGTAGACAAAGGTCGTAAGTAGAAGAGGGCACTCACGATGTTAAAACGGCAGCGCGGGCTCGTTGGGCCGAAGGGCCTGTTTCCCGTGCTGTGTTGTTCTTTGTAACCCATAGAGCAGCAGGCATACCAACTTGTGACCCAAACCCACATCTTTCTCGTGTGCTCCCATGGGGGAGGCAGAAAGGAAAGAGGTCAGGGTGCACGTCGATAGTCGCTCAGGGAATAATAGATGTGATCCAGTTCCGTTCATTCAAGCAGTACTTGTCTTCATGTTGTAATACAAAATAATACATGCACTGCTTCCCCACATCAGTGAATCATTTTGCATGACAAACCAAATAACGCCTACTATTTTCTTTCATTCTCCTGAAACTAGCCGGAGATTTTGTCCCCCAGGAGCTTTCCGTTTTGAAAAAATAACAACGGGCCACATTTGCCTCTTGTTTTAAAATTCTTTGTGCACACAACTTGAGCGGAGTACTTACAGCAAGCAGCTTCTGCTGAGGATTGAGACTCTCGGAATATAAAGGGGTGTGAGGTTTAGCAATTGCAGGCTAAGTTATTCATCCCCTTTAATTCTTTTTTCCATAGAATCCTGCCATTCTGTCATAGGAGGAGGCCATTTGGCCCATCGAGTCTGCCCCAGCCACAATCCCTCCCAGGCCCTATCCCCATAACCCCACGCATTTACCCTTCCAATCCCAACACGAAGGGTCAATTTGAGGGAAAATACCAACACTCAATGAATTAGCATTTTAATTGCTAATTGGAATTAGTCCAAAGATGCGCAGGTTAGCTTGATTGGCCATGCTAAAATTGTCCCTTGACGTGCAGGGATGCGTAGGTTCGAGGGATTGGTGGGTATAATTTGTAGGGATATGGGGGTAAGGCCTAGGTGGAATTGTGTTCGGTGCAGACTCGATGGGCCGAAGGGCCTCTTTCTGCACTGTAGGGTTCTATGATCTATGATCTAAACATCTTAAAAAGTGCAAATAATTCAGTTCTGAATCATAATTCCTTGGTCCCAAAACCTTTTCGCAAGAATGATCAAGTATGCTCATACGGAGACAATCATGCAGAATAACTCTAACCTGATGAAAATTGAGGTTTTGTGGCGCAGTGGCAGCTTCTCTGCCTCTGAGCCAGAGGCTCTGGTTTCAAGTCCCACTCCAGAACTTGATGGTCAAAGAAGATGCATTAATAACAATTTAGAATATGAACCAGCAAAATCCATCCAACACATGCCAACGACGGGTGTCACAGAGTCTTACAGCACTAAAAAAGAGCCTTTGATCGTCAAGCCCCTGAAATAGAGCGGGAGAGATTCCTGGTCAGCCATGTGATGGGAAAAATATTTGACCCTCTGCCATCATTATCCATAGCTCCAGACTGTAGCATGCATGGAAAACTTTATGTAGCTCTGACTTCTTTCGGGGTTAACACAGTAAGAAATCTGACAACATCAGGTTAAGTCCAACCGATTTATTTGATAGTAAACTCACAAGCTTTCGGGGTTTCTCCCTTCGTCAGGGATGCCTCACCCCCTTTAAAAAGTACCTGGATGAGTACTTGGCACATCATAACATTCAAGGATATGGGCCAAGAGCTCGTAAATGGGATGAGGAGGGCAGCTCATGCGTCTTTGCAGACTCAATGAGCCAAATGGCCTCTTCTGCACTGTAGTATTCTATGATTCTGTGACATGCACTATACACTAAAGTTTAAATATATTATATCAATGATCTATTTTGAAACCTTAACCTGACTGTTGATGATATTAACAAATGCTAAAGACATTCCTGTGCCTATGATTCTGTCAGCTCTGCGAATCTATTTAACATAACTTCACACCTGTCTCCAAACACATTGACTGCTCATTGCTGCTATGATCTGTCATTATTTTCTGGGCTTTCCAAAGTACAACCTTAATTAGCGGAGCTGCAAATGTTGGTTGGAGAAATAGCTCAATTCAAACAAGGTTATTTTGTCGGTAAGATTAACACACGACGCACCCTAAGAGAGCCAGTTTAATAGCTCGAATGAAGTCATTTACCCGCCAGAAGATGTCAATACAGGGAAGATGTTGGAAAACTGGCAACATCGGGACCAAGATCATGCTGGATCTTGGATCTCACCTGACTTTGCGAGGGGTGCCTTGAGATAAGCTAGGTGGGAAGAGACTGATGTACAAACCACAAAGTGGTTAACTGCCACACCACCCCAATGCAATACTTAGTCAAATTGTCCAGCTTTAGATTTTTTAAAAGCAAATTATTGTGGACGCTGGAATCGGAAACCGAAAGGAAAAAAATGCTGGAAAATCTCAGCGGGTCTGGCAGCATCTGTAAGGAGAGAAAAGAGCTGACGTTTCGAGTCCAGATGACCCTTTGTCAAAGCTGATTAAAATGAAGAATTTATGAAAGAGCAGAATTGGAAGGGCTGGAGATTGCAGAGATAGCGAAGAGTGGGGCCATGGGGGAATTTGCAAATATGAATGACGATTTTAAAATGAAGATTGTTGGGCCAATAGTGTACAGAGTGATAGGTGAACAAGTCAGTGCAAATTAAGATACGATCATCAAATTGATGTAGGGTGGAAGCTGGGAAGTCACAGCACAGCAATGGAATAGTCAAATCTGTCAGGTAACAAACAAATGTTTCAGTCATGAATGAGGCAGGACCGCAGTCAGACAACGGGTGGGAATTCCAGCCTCAGCCAAGAGAAACCAGAAGATCTCACCGGAGGTCAACGTACATTCCCATTGTCCATCCTCGCCCGCTCCGAATCCATGGCAAGCATGGCAATAAAATTCCGGTGAATATTATAGAGGTGAGAAGTCTTGGTGATGGATTGGACACATGATTGGAAGTTCACCTCTGGATCAAACACAACACAGCCAACACCAAACACAAAAGCAAACTGCAGAAAATACACAACAAGATCATGAAAGAAAAACAACTAATGGCCCAAATCTTCCCATGGGGATGGGAGTCACAGTGCCTAACACAGATCAGATTGAAAACTACCCACATCCCTGGAAACATTGAAAAGGCTCCAATATCTGATCTATGATGCAGAATTCCTTCAGCACAGGAACCCTCACAGACAGCAATGAAGAGAATCAATGCAGACATCGCTCCCTCTTACTAACGGCACTAGCTGTCTTCAGCTAAGTTGAAATGAGCCACACCCAGCCTAGCCACTTATTTTGAGCTGCAGTAGTTCTTAAGCAAGGCAGAGGAACTCTGTGGCAACAAGAGTGGGCCAGAGGTTTGAAATCCTAGAACTCAATTCTTTGCCTCCCCGAAGCCTTTCCGCCATCTACAAGGCACAAGTCAGGAATGTGATGGAACACTTTCCATTTGCCTGGATGAGTGCAGCTCCAACAACACTCAAGGAACTTGATACCTTCCAGGTCAAAGCAGCCCATTTGATTGCAACTCCATTCACAAACATTCACTCCCTCCAACACAGTGACAGCCATGTGTACAATCTACAAGATGCACTGCAGGAATTCACCAAGGTTCCTTCGGCAGCACCTTCCAAACCCTGAAAGGACAATGGCAGAGACACCCATGAGCAGCACCACCTGAAAATTCCCTAAGCCACACACCATCCTGACATGAAAATATATTGCCATTCCTTCATTGTCACTGAGTCAATATCCTGGAACTCCCTCCCTAAGAAGCACTGTCAGTGTACCTACCCATGGATTGCAATGGTTCAAGAAGGCAGTCTACCTTTTCAAGGTAATTAGGGATGCACAGGATTGCCTGGCAACACCCACATTCCATCAATCAATTTTTTTTATTCATTCATGGGACATGGGTGTCATTGGCTGGCCAGCTTTTATTGCCCATCCCTAATTGTCCAAGGGGAGTTGAGAGTTAACCACATTGCTGTGGCTCTGGAGTCACATGTAGGCCAGACTGGGTAAGGACAACAGATTTCCTTCCCTACAGGACATTAGTGAAACAGATGGATTTTTCCAACAATCAACAATGGTTTCACGGTCGTCAGTAGATTCTTAATTCCAAAATTTTTTTTTATTGAATTGAAATTCCACTATCTGCCGTGGTGGGATTCGAGCTCAAGCCCCCAAAACATTGGCTAAATTTCTGGATTAATAGCCTAATGATAATACCACTAGGCCATCGCCTTCCCCTTAAAAACAAAAGCAGGCAAACACTATATTGGTTAAAGTAGATAGAGTTTGTATGTACAGGACTGGATGTGATATGATTTACTTTTGGTGGTTTGCTGATTCTGCTTGTTTTGATGATTATTTATTGCATAATTGAAGTTTTTGTCACTTAAATCACCATTTATCCTTAATTATTGTAAATTACAAACGACTCAACCATTTTTAAACAGCTCGATGCTTTCAGTGGAGATAAAATGCAGTAAACATGTCTCTGGGATCACACCGATATAATTACTCAAGGATCAGATTCCCTCCCAGATACTTTTTATAGCGTTCAAAGTTTTTTTAAATCTGAGCTGGATCAGTACCAGTGATTCAAGCTGGGGAGAGGTGTCCCATCAGGTGTGATACCTCAGAGTTAGCGACCGCAAGTCCAGAGATGTTACTTCATTATCTTTAAGTTAGAAACTTCTCAAATTATAACTAATTGCTACACTTTTGTGTATGCCAACACCATTTCCTCCTGCAAACCAGTTAGCAAGAGTCTCAAAATTGCACTGCATCCACCTTTTGCCGAGTGGACTCCAGCCTGGGTCATAGTTCATGCAGGATACGTGCTCCTGCTCTGCCCAAGACTGCAAAAAACTACCAAAGGTTTGTGAATGTCGCCCAGTCCATCATGCAAACCCCCAGCCTCCCATCTACTGACTCTGTCTACACTTCCCGCTGCCTCGGCAAAGCAGCCAGCATAATTAAGGACCCCATGCACCCTGGACATTCTCTCTTCCACCTTCTTCCATCAGGACATTAGTGAAACAGATGGGTTTTTCCAACATTCAACAATGGTTTCACGGTCATCAGTAGATTCTTAATTCCAAAATTTTTTTTATTGCATTGAAATTCCACCATCTGCCGTAACAACTGACTCAAGAACAGCTTCTTCCCTGCTGTCACTAACTTTTGAATGGACCCACCTCACATTGAGTTGATCTTCCGAGTTATGACTGTAACACCACAATCTGCACCCTCTCCTTTCCTTCTCAACGAACAGTATGCTTTGTCTGTATAGCACTCAAGAAACAATACTGTATCCCAGTACACTTGACAATAATAAATCAAATCAAACATCCTGCTAAACCTGAAACTTCTTGTGTAGCGGGATATACTCATCAAGTTTATCTATAACTAGATCATTTACAGAAGAATATATTCCCTGCAAAATATTATCTGATTCAAATAACAGTTCACAATACATCCAAGTTAAAATTACTACTGAAAGTCATCTCTCACCATTCAGGGGAATCCTTGAAATGACACGATCTGTGCCTCGAGTATTTGCTCATAGAATGCTGTGCGCTCCTGGATATAGTCTGGGTAGCAGTGGCCCGGATGGTGGGGCTGTAAAGCTGGGTGCAACGTCCTCCTCAGCCATTTCTGACCAGAATCCGTGGCAAACAGGCAACTAATCGGCCCTCCAAGAGCTGCCAGCCATCAGTGTCACCCCAAGTGGTGGCTGCTGCTGCTGCTGAGAATGCACCCCACCCAGAGAAGCAGCATGATCTTCACCCTGAGAAGGTAAATGGGGTCACGCTCTCCAGGGACAGGCAAATTGGCCCCCAGCTGCTGAGATTTGAGGTCCTTCACTGGCCTCTGGGCAGAAAGGACTTCCTCCACCTTCCCCTCCACTGATAAATTTGACATCAGAAAGGCAAAGGGCACTCCATCCTCTGCCCTCTCTCATTAATTCATGGTTCCCCCCTGTCTGCAACCCCGTTCCCCCTCCACTCAGCCCATTCCTTAGAGGTAGGTACAATTTTGTCTTTTAAAAAGCGTTTAGACATTAACGTAAGCCAAATGTGGGCAATAGAGACTGGCTTAGGGGTTTAAGTAGAAAAGGTGGCATGGACAAATTGGGCCGAAGGGCCTGTTTCCATGCTGTAAAGCTCTATGACTCTATATGACTGTAATTTAGTTCCTAGTACACATGGACAGAATGGCAGAAGTATAAACCATCAGCTTGTTTATCCACTAACTTTGTTTCGATGCAGATACAATCTTTCTGAAGACAACCTCCCGTGGCCAGCTGTGATCCCAGTGGGTTCAGGAGAATGGCCAGGGGCCACATCTCGGGAGGAGATTGTGATTCCTACACACAAACAGACCCATTGGCTCCAACAGGTCTGTTCCTCTTCAAACCAAATCTCCCTTCCACCTTCCCGAATCCTATCCTTCTATTTCTTTCCCCCTCATTGTGTTCACCTAGCTTCCCTTTAATGCATTAATGCCATTTACCCCAAGCACTCCTTGTGATAGGGAGCCTTAAGAGTGTATCAGTTGCAGTTGCCAGGAAGAAACAAATCCCCAACAGGCTTCAAACCATTAACCATTTGTCTATGAACAAACTGGTAGCTATGATAAGATCAAAAATTCATACTACCAAGTGGGTTTGGTTTTTAAATTCATTCAAAATAAATCAGAACAAAATAACCAAAGGTGCAACAGTACTGTATATTCATTCTGACTCAAATCGTTGGCTAGTCTCTCTCCACAGATGCCGTCAAACCTACTGAGGTTCTCCAGCATTTTCTGTTCTTGTGTGTGTGTCCTTCTCTCATGGCCAGCATGGTGGCACAGTGGTTAGTACTGCCAGCCTACAGCGGCAGGGATCTGGGTTCGATTCCGGCTTGGGTCACAGTCTGTGTGGAGTCTGCACGCTCTCCCCGTGTCTGCATGTATTTCCAACGGATGCTCCAGCTTCCTCTGAAAGACGTGCTGGTTAGGTGCATTGGCCATGCTAAATTCTCCCTCTGTGTACCCGAACAGGTGCCACAGTGTGGCATCTAGGGGATTTCCACAGCAATTTCATTACAGTGTTAACGTAAGCCTACTTGATTCTAATAAATAAACTGTATATGGAAAGTCACAGTTAACAGAAAAAGCATCTACTGGCTCTTTGTGATTTGAGGATGCAAGGAAAACCTCTAATCTCTTGATTCGAAGAAAGTAAATTAACTTGTAATTATGCTTCATTTCTTTACATCCTTGCTGTGGAAATCCATCGCTCCAGCTGAAACAGAGAGCTGCAGTTCATTAGGAAGACACCTCCTCTGCAAAGTGGTTCCTTGTGCCCGTTATAGTCTAGTTGACTTCAACAAGGGCAGATAAAGCTAATGAATGCAGCCTTCCACTGCCAGAACGCGCACAGATCGGAATATCTGACCCCACTGCTGATGACTTTAGCTGCTGCTTTCTTCAATAAATATTTCTCTTGCTGCAAACTGTAATACATCAGTCTTACATTTCAGTCACCTGACAGGCCAGTAAATACCACAGCTCCAGCGTCTAATATTAATCCAAGATCCCCACGCAGGCCTATGGGCGGTGATTCTGCAAAAAGCATCTTGCACAGAAGGCATTTTCAATTTCAGCTCAAGAAATGATTGAGAGTATATCTGGCAAGTCAGCAGAAAATCCTACTGCTGCTCCCCCCCCCCCCCCACCGACTTACCTACACTCTTCCCAAGACCTGTACTCATTCTATACACCGGAGTTTGGTACAGTTACATTTTCCCATTCAGACATTTGAAGTTCCCTACTCGGGTCATTTTGTAACTCAAGGTGTCAGTCATGATGCAGTGAGAACACTCGCACTTCAGTCTGAGGCTGTGGGACTTCAAGCTTCGCTCCACAGACCTGGACGCGTCATCCCAGTTGACATTCAATGCCATGTTGAATGAACTGTGCTGTCCTTTGGACCAGGTGTTATAAACAGTCTGCCCTCTCACCTGGTACAGCCCCATTGCAAACAGAAGCATAGGAGTCTTTCCATGTGTCATGGCCGATCTTTCAACCAACATCATTGGAAAGAGATTATCTGGTCAATTAACGCATGACCGTCTCTGCGAATTTGCAATGTGCAAATTTGCTGCCCTGTTTCCTACATTACGCCATTGACTACTTTTCAAATACGTCAATGCTTGTCAAGTGCTTTGACTGAGGGAATAAGGGAGTGGTAACACCTCTCACAGGCAGGTTCACCACACTCCGATTACCTTATCCTGTATTGGTCCTCATCTTCACCCATCTATCACCTATGGCTCCAAGTCACAGGTCGTTAGTGACAGAGGTCACACCACTTCAACAAACAGAGCACTTTAACCACATCCTCATTCAGCCTTCACTCACCAATGAAACAGCAATCAACAGGTCCCTGTAGTTGCCATCAATTGCTGCCTTGACCACTCTCTCATGCTGTTAGAAACAACAAACATGATGTGTACAGGGAAACAAACTCACCGATCTTACTAAACCATTGTGGATGGATCCCTTGTTGGCAAAATCTTTGCCAGAGGCCTTCTGAACAACTTAGTGCAACATCCCGACCAGGACTTGGTGCCAGCGAGTCAGCGTGGCTTCAGAGAAGGTCGAGAGGTCGCTGAGGAAGTGTTTACTGTGAGACAGCTCCGGGAGAAACGTTACAAACAGAACACGGACCTCAGGACCATGTTTGTTGATTTGACCAAGGCCTTTGACACTCAATCAGCATGAGGGACTTTGGAAGGTAATAAAGAAACATGGCTCCTCTGAGGAATTCATCAAAATGGTGTAATAGTTCTCCGATGGCATACGCGCATGTGTCCTAGATAAAAGGTGAGTGTTCTGACCCATTCCCAGATATGAATAGATTTAAAGAGGGCTGCACGTGAATTCTCACCCTCCTCACAATGCTGTTCTCCACCATGCTCTCCAATGCCTTCCATGATAGTGATTCTGGATCGAAATCAGATACCACAGGGACAGGACGCTGTTCAGTATGAGCTGGCTCCAGGCAAAGGTCAAGGTCTCGAGGACATACTTCAGGACTCCCGTCTGTCTGTACACTGGCTGCCGGTTCACAGCTGGCCATGCAATTTAGCAGGGGCATGTTTTCTCCAACGTTTGAGGCGGCTTCATGATCAGAGTCAAGACGACAGTTCCAGCCAGCTCTGGGAAAGGCCCACCTGAAGCCCAAGGTTTAAGTCCATTGCCAGAGCCTGGCAGCACCGATAAGATCACTTATTTCAGCAACACCCACTCTTAAACTGTCTGAACTGGTGACTAGACGCATGCAAGAATCGCCAGGGCAAATGGAGCCTTTGGCCGACTTTAAACATCAATGTGGTGATGAAGAGGAATAAGTCTGCCTCTTAAGCTGGAAGTATATGGCACAACAGTCCTGTCCGCTCTTTGCTACACATGCGCGACTTGAACTGTGCACCAGCATCTTGCAAGAAGCCCAACCTCTTGCACTTGATTTGCTGTTGGCAGTTTTTAAGTTCAGATGACAGGTCAAAATACCAGACACTGAGGTGCTCACCTGAGATGACGTGGCAAACATCCTGACCACACCAAGAGAGTTATAGTGGGGTTAGGCTGATCACGTGGCCAGAATGCCTGACACTCTCTCACCAAAGTGAATCTCTCTGAGCCTGGGTCACACTCTCATGGTGGTCAAAGGAAGCACTGCAAGGACACTCTGAAGGCTTCAGCTGGGAGTTTTGATACCAACTTCAAGCTCTGAGAGAACCCCACCCAGGTTCACTGATTTGATTCAATTCGATTTGATTTATTATTGTCATATGTATTAGTATTTTTTTTTGTGCGCTACACAGACAAAGCATACCGTTCATAGAGAAGGAAAGGAGAAGGTGCAGAATGTAGTGTTACAGTCATAGCTAGGGTGCAGAGAAAGACCAACTTAGTACAAGGTAGGTCCATTCAAAAGTCTGACAACAGCAGGGAAGAAGCTGTTCTTGAGTCAGTTGGTACGTGACCTCAGACTTCTGTATCTTTTTCCCAGTGGAAGAAGGTGAAAGAATGAATGACTGGGGTGTGTGGGGTCCTTAATGATGCTGGCTGCTTTGCCGAGGCAGCGGGAAGCTTAGACAGAGTCAATGGATGGAAGGCTGGTTTGCGTGATAGATTGGGCTACATTCACAACCTTTTGTAGTTCCTTGCAATCTTGGGCAGAGTAGGAGCCATACCAAGCTGTGATACAACCAGAAAGAATGCTTTCTATGGTGCATCTGTAAATACTGGTGAGAGTCGCAGCTGACATGCCAAATTTCCTTTGTCATCTGAGAAAGTAGGGGCATTGGTGGGCTTTCTTAACTACAGTGTCAGCATGAAGGGATCAGGACAATTGATCTGGACACCTAAAAACTTGAAGCTCTTGACCCTTTCTACTTTGTCCCTGTTGATGTAGACAGGAGCATGCCCTCCGCTACGCTTCCTGAAGTCAATGACTCCTTCATTTTGTTTTGAGGGAGAGATTATTATTACTGCACTAGTTCACCAGATTCTCTGTCGCATTCCTGTACTCTCATCGTCGTTGGAGATCCAACCTGCTACAGTTGTGTCATCAGCAAACTGTGCTTGGACCATCCAAGTAAAATTGGTGCATCCTCTTTTGAGACCAAGTGTGTGTTGGGGCAGGGAAAAAACACAAGGGGGAGACATCCTGAGCCAGCAACTTGTCCAACACTCAGTTATCTGGGGTATCCTGGTCCTTTGAAGCAGAATTTTCCAGATGCGGATTGACTTCAGCATCTGTCATGACTGGAACTCCATCAAAACACCCCGAATGCTGAACATGGTTATCTTCCCCTCAAAGGATAACTAAGCTGGTTATGAAAAACACTATGATAATTGCTTTTCCTTTCTTTTTGGTGTAACTGAAAACAGTGGTCAGCAGTGCTGCCTCACAGCACCAGGACCCAGGTTCAATTCCAACCCTGGGTCACTACCTGTCACGCATTTGCACATTCTCCCCATGTCTGCGAGGGTTTCCTCCGGGTGCTCCGGTTTACTCCAACAGTCCGAAGATGTGCTGGTTAGGTTGATTGGCCGCGCTAAATTGACCCCAGTGTCAGGGGGATTAGCAGGGTAAATAAGTGGGGTTACAGGGATAGGGCCTGAATGGGATCATTGTCATTGCAAGTTTGATGGGCTGAATGGCCTCGTTCTGCACTGTAAGGCTTCTATAATTCTCCTGCGAATGAACTGCCATCAATTTCGGGTTGCAAGCAAATTTGTGAAAACAATAGCTGAATAATTTTAGTTTGTTTAGCACCTAATTACATATCCTTCGTGGTAGGCACTAACAGCTGGCAGCCAGAATTTACAAAGAACAAAACCACATGGGAAACAGGCCCTTCGGCCCAATGAGCCCACGCCGCCATTTCAACATTGTGAGTCCCCTCTTCCACCCGTGACCCTTGTCTACGCTTATGGCACTCCACATTGGAAACCAGATTGAGGGGAGACTAATTATGGACAATTTGTTACACCAATCAGCCTAAGAGCACATCTTTGGGGTGTGGGAGGAAACTGGAGCACCCAGAGAAAACCCACGCAAGCACGGGGAGAATGCGCAAACTCCCACCCTGTTTAAATGCTTGTTTATGGCTCCTACTGGTTTCTATGGGAGAGATCTGTGTTAAACATTCGCCACCCAGGGAAAACAAATGTTTGGACAGAACGGGTTGTTTACAACTCCCAGTGGGTTCAAAAAACACTAACCACATAAAGAAGTTGGCCATCGGCGTCCCTTCAAGAACCAGATCAAGCAGAAGACACCTGATTTCTATCTTGCTGCTTGAGAGTTTTAATTTTAAACACACACTCAACATGTTTCAAATGATATTTGTTAGGAGTTGGTCAACGGTAACGACCATATTTCACATGGGGGAAGATAAATACTAGTTTCTGGTTGGTCAACGTGAATTGTGTCACATGATCTTCAAATTCCAACGCAATCATTGAGGGTGGCCATTAGTTTAACATTTAATTCGAAGGACACCACTTTCCAACTGTGCAGTGCTTCTTTAACCCTGATTTTGATTTTATTTATTATTGTTGCATGTATTAGCGTACAGTGAAAAGTATTGTTTCTTGCGCGCTGTACAGACAAAGCATACCATTCATAGAGAAGGAAACGAGAGACTGCAGAGTGTAGTGTTACAGTCATAGCTAGGATGTCGAGATAGATCAACTTAACGTGAGGTAGGTCCACTCAAAAGTCTGACAGCAGCAGGGAAGAAGCTGTTCTTGAGTCGGCTGGTACATGACCTCAGACTTATTTATCTTATTCCACGGAATAAGGTGGAAGAGAGAATGTCTTCTCTGGAGCACTGGCTGAGCTCGAGTGCTCAAAGCCCAGGGGAGATCTATCACTGCTTTACGATCTAGGAATAAAAAGTGCCATCAACTGATTCAAGCTGTCACTGCCCATATATTACTTGCAAGATTTTATTGAGGGATTTACTTCTCCATTACAAAATCAGGTAACAATTTACATATAACTTAAGACAACATCGTTATTGGTTGAGGAGTGAGATGCTGCTTGCCCTCCTCCAGTTGATATCAAATCATAATTCTTTTGAAATGTTGAAGCCGTGAACTGTTTTCAGCTAGCTGGAGCACTTATTGAAACAGCTTGAAACAGTTTCCTTCCTCTAAATGAAGGAAAACTGTCTCTTTACACAGTTTAATCCATACCAGAGCATCATGTAGCCCTGCATAAGGTGATGGTATCACTGGCTGTAAGCATCTGGTCACAAACAGGCTACTGGGCTTGATGAGGGCTAGCTGATGGAGCAACCATCACTTTCACATTATAAATCAGGACCCTCTGATAGAACATGGAGTGGAAACATTGAGGGAGGAAATAGGAACCCTTGAAAGAGGATAAATGACCAGATCTAAGTAAAATGTACCCCAAGTTGCTGAGGAAAGCAAGGGAATAGCCGAGCCATCCTTTCCCAATCCTTTCTGGACATAGGTGTGATGCTGGAGCATTGCTCATCATAGAATAGAAATTCCTACAGTGCAGGAGGCCATTCAGCCCATCAAGTCTGCACCAACCACAATCCCATCCAGGCCCTATTCTTGTAATCCCTCAAATTTACCCTGCTAATTCCCCTGAAACTAGGGTTAATTTAGCATGGTGAATCAACCTAACCCGCACATCTTTGCAGTGTGGAAGGAAACCGGAGCACCCGGAGGCAACCCACACAGAGACGGGGAAGAATGTTCCAACTCCACCCAGACAATGACCTGAGGCCAAATTGAACCTGGGTCCCTGACGCTGTGAGGCGGTAATGCTTAACCATTGTGCCACCGTGTCGCTGCTGTTGTTAATAAAAGGGAGAGAGAGATGCCCAAGTAATCACTGACCAGTCCACTCAAACTTGGTGGTGGGAAAGAATTCTGATGCACTTTCCATCTGGCCATTTCTCTTCAAAAGCTCTTTCTTACATTGTGCCAACCATCAGCTTTTGGAAAGAGTTATTCTCCTTTGCCCCATCCTCCTCGTATCCACTCATGGCCTTTCAGGACTATTTTCCTCATATTTATCCAATTCTCATTTAAAAGTTTTAACAGATTGTGCTACCACCACTGTTTCCATGGGAATTCCACTTCCTAACATCTCTCCCTTTAGTTGTTTTGATGGCCTTAAATTTCTTCCCTTTAGTTCCGACTCCCTCAACAACAATGTGCATTTGTATAGCACCTTCAACCACACACCATCTCACGGTGCTACACAGGAGCCTCAGCAAACACAACTTGACACTAAGCGATATAAGGAGATATTTGGATAGATGATGAAAAGCTTAGTCAAAGTAGAAGGTTTCAAGAAGGAGGCAGAGTGAAAGGTAAAGGTTTTGGGAGGGAAGTGAGGGGTTAGGAATTGGAAGGCACTCAGCGTGTGGTGGAGGCTCAGGGTCAAGGCTTTCAAAAGTGAATTGGATCACTAATTGTAAAGGACAAAAGTTGCAGGGATCTAGGGTAAGGACAGTGCTGTGGTACTAGGAGAAACGCTCAGATACAATGGGCCGAATGGGCTCCTTCCGTGCTGCAACCACAGGGCCTGGATAGCTGAAAGCACGGTCACCAATGATGGCAATGGAAAGAGACCAGAATTAAAGGAACACGGAGTTGAATGGCTGAGGAGATTATCAAGAGAGAGAGAGGAGGGTAAGGCCAGGGAGGGATTTGAAACCAAGTTGAGAATTTGAAATTCAAGCTCCAGTATAGGCTGATGAGCATAGCAGTGATGGGAAAATGGTGTAACTAGGTCAAAGTGATTCCAAATAAACCTGCTGGACTTTAACCTGGTGTTGTGAGACTTCTCACTGTGCCCACCCCAATCCAACGCCAGCATCTCCACATCTAACGTCAAAGTGTGGCAAGGTTGAAAGGACATGAACAAAAATTGAGACGTCAAGAAGCAGGACTTAAGTTTTAAAAGTGTGGGAGGCTGAGTGGGTTAAGGAGGTAAAGTGATGATTCAATTCAGATGCACGAGTGCATTAAACAGCTCTCCCAGACCCTGGTGCCATTGCCTCATATTCCTCTCAGATTACACGTATATTGCAGTCATAAAAATGTGGTACAAATTATAATAGCAAGCTGTAGCTCCAGCAAAGCTTTTAACGTGTCAAAATGTAACACCTCCTTTTAGTGCTACAATCGGGCATCATCTGATAATTGTGTGGGAGCCCAATATCAAAGCCAAGATTGCTGTCGCTTCCTGGTGAAGTCTTATTGTTTTCCTGACGCTTGGACTGCCATCCCCGACTGTCACCGTGGTCATGGTTACAGGAGCCAACATTGGGCCAGGGCACGGAGCGGACTCAGAGCGGGAATCGTGCCACACCAGCGTGAGTCACCGGAACCTTCCCGGGCACCTGACAACCGCTGCCCACTGTTGAGGCATTGCTTTCGCCTCGTGGTCTCTGCCAATCAACTGCTTGCCCCGGCAATGCCTTGTTCACCGGAGTTTCCATGGTGACTGCTACACTGAGTGATGTTATTTTAAAGCCACTGCCAGGGCAACAAGACCCAAAGGGAGAGGAGAAAATAAACACCCACACATCTAAATTTAGCAGCAGCAGCGTCTAACTAGGGAGATTGCTAAAACCTGCTTCTGCACAATGCCCTAAACAGTTTGAATCTGCGGACATTTACACATGCGCACACACACCCCTGCGCAAGGCAGTCTTTGTTTTCCGAAATGTATACACACACAGCCTGGTACGGTGAGCAGAGCCCCCCCCCAAATACTGCTGCCTCGTCACCGGAGGCTTTGTCCTTCTCAAAGATCACCAGGACACCATCCTCAGAAGCAGCGATTTCACTAGATATAAAGGTCGCCAGCTCCCCAAGAACCAAAGGATTAGATGAAGCAACTGGCTGAAAGAAGTTACCAAAGCAGTTTATGATTTGATATAATAAACCCATACCTGTAAAGACCAGAAAAAAGAGACCGACTCAATGTCTCTCTTGGAACAGATTTGGTGTTACTCTGTGTCCGTTCTAATGCCGACGCAATGCAACATTTATTTAGATCAGATTTCATCACCATAAACTCAAAATTCGAACCACAGAATAGAATCCCAGCAGTGCAAAAAGAGGCCACTCAGCCCATCGAGTCTGCAGTGATTCCCCAGCATCCTAACCAAGTTCCCCACTTTACTCCATCCCCATAATCTCACACATTTACCATGGCTAATCCACCTAACCTGCACATCCTGGGACACTAAGGGGCAATTTGGCATGGCCAATCCACCTAACCTACACATCTTGGGACACTAAGGGGCAATTTACCATGGCCAATCCACCTAACCTGCACATCTTTGGACTGTGAGAGGAAACCGGAGCATTCAGAGGAAACCCAGGCAAACTTCACACAGTCACCCAAGGCTGGAATTGAACCCAGGTCCCTGGCACAGTGAGGCAGCAGTGCTAGCCACTCTGCCACCGTGCTGCGCATATGGGGTTTAACAAAAAAGTCCACTGTGTCCCCCACCTCTTATCAGACCAGACTCCTTCCCAGAGGATGGTGCTGATGCACCAGATTTAGATTAACTTTCTTTACAAGCTGACCCACTCAAACACAAAGTAAAATCTGCAACATTAGGAATAACCATAGTGCCAGAACCCAATCGGTGTCAGCTGTTTACAGAGGTCACAGCAATCCACTTTCCAACAGCCCTTCATAATAAATGGACAAGTTGCTAATAATTACACCATTATTCTTTTCCAGTCATTCACAGGCTGGGGGGTGTCACTAATAAAGCCAGCATTCCTTTGCCCATCCCTGGTTACCCTTGCGGTGTTGATGAACTGGTGAACTCCATGTAGGGAGGGTACTTTGCGCTGCTGCTGAGTAGGAGCGGCACGATGACAAGCACTGCTGCCTTGCAAAGCCAGGGGCCTAGGTTTAATTCCTGGCTTGGGTGACGGTGCAGAATCCGCATGTTCTCCCTGTGTCTGCGTGGGTTTCCTCCAGGTGATCCATTTCCTCCCACTTGCCAAAGATGAGCGGGTTAGGTGGGTTGGCCATGGTCAGTTGCCCGATAGTGTCAGGGATTAACGAGGTAAATATGCGAGGTTACGAGGCTAAGGCCTGGATGGGATTGTTGCTGGCGCAGGCTCAATGAACGAAATAGCCTCCTTCTGTACTATAGGGATTCTATTCTATGGTATTATTAAAATGGCAAAGTACAGAAAATACCAAGCAGGTCGGGCAGGCGATGCAGATAGAGACTGCACCCAAACAGGTGCCCGAGTGTGGCGACTTGGGGATTTTCACAGTAACTTCGTTGCAGTGTTAATGTAAGCCTACTGACACTAATTCATATTTTATAAGTTTATTTATTAGTCACAAGTAGACTCACATTAACATTGCAATGAAAATCCCCGAGTCACCACAGCCCGGCATCTGTTCGGGTACACTGAGGGAGAATTTAGCGCGGCCAATCCAGCACATCTTTGCATTGTGTAAGGGAACCGGAGCACCCGGAAGAAACCCAAGCAGACACGGGGAGAACATGCAAACTCTGCACAGACGGCGAACCAAGCCAGGAATCGAATCTGGGTCCCTGGCGCTGTGAGGTAGTGGTGCTAACCACTGTGCCGTCCAATTAATAATCAATCAGAATCCTGACCCAGTGACTGGGAAGGGACAGTCATACATGGCCACGTTGGAGGGAAACCTGAATATGATTGCAGGCGGACCCTTGTCTCTCTCTGTGCTGGAAGTCATGAATCTGACCTGAAAAAATAGCTGCATCAACTAAAATAACAATAAACGCTGGCCTTTCAGATTGTACCATGATGTGACGGACTGAGCTAACTCTACGGGAGAAATGGCGAACACGAGAAAATCAAAGGCTCTGCCTTCATTTCCCCCTCACGGCAAAAATAATTCCATTACATAAGCTACACCAAGCCCCACAGCTCCCACACCGTTCCCCATCAAGATCCGACTCCCACTCCATTTCACGGCAAAATAAAACTTTCTGGCAGGATTTGAAGGGACCGGGAGGCGGGGACTTATAAATGAGAATATCACACCTTTCAAAACAATAGATTTTTGCAGAGTTTCCTCTCAATTGTGTATTTAATTTTGCAGTGAGTCATGTCCTACGTAGTGACTTGCTGCAAGGTACAACACAGGAGGAAGACCAGTTTCATTGCCATAGCAACCAGCCATTCCAATTCACATCTGTGTATGAGATTTCCCCAGCGGCATTTTGTATAAATAGGTTTCTCTTTGTTTAAGCTATAACAAGGCTCCTCATGTATCAATTTTTTTTTTGGTACCAGAATAAGCGTTTGGATGTAAATTATGCAAATTTGCAATGATTTTGATACTGGGTGTTCAGTAGTGAATGAATAACCGCACGTGAAGAATGTCTACAAATTAAACCTTAGCCTTTCCTCGAACATCATTTCAGTTTCCAGCTCAAAGGAAAGGAATCAAAAATATTCCAGATGTCGTGTTTTATTGACAATGATTTAAAGGTTCAACGATGGTCTTTCTCATCATTAAAAATGTCACGGGGGCGAAGAAAACACATTTGCCGAACCACCATTAATCCCAGAACTGTGACCTTCCACGCTCAGAGAGAGAGAAATTATTCCTCGACCATTTTAAATCAAGCTGACAGTTCTCTGTGTCAGAGCGCGAGCTTGGAATGAGTGGAACAGAGTGGATCTTTAGCTAGTCATGGAACTCCGAACACAAAAAGGTGCAGGGGTCAAACCCCACTCTCAGAAGTGCTGGCAAGTGGACAGCAGAGGCTGTCTCTGGACCAGCACCCAGTTGAATACATGTGTCCAGTGGGTGGATGGGCACCACCCCCCCCCTCCTCTCCACTCACTCCCGTTTCCCCCCCCAACCACCATCAAACAGATTCAGATCCCATTAGCTCCTCCTGTGATATAGGGTTAACCACCCTATCAGCTATCGGGGCAACAAAGTGGCACAATGGTTAGCACTGCTGTCTCACAGCACCAGGGACCCAGGTTCAATTTCAGCCTTGGGTGACTGTCTGTGTGGTGCACATTCTCCCTGCTGTCTGCATGGGTTTCCTCTGGTTTCCTCCCACACGCCAAAGATGTGTAGGTTAGATTGATGGGCCATGCCAAATTGCCACCGAGTGTCAGGGGGATTAGCAGGGCCAATATGTGAGAATAGGGCCTGGATGGGATTGTGGTTGGTGCAGGCTCAATGGGCTACACTGTAGGGATTCTGTTCTATGATGTTATTAAGACAGCAGCGGTAAGGACAGAAAATGCTGGAAAATACTGAGCAGTTCGGGCAGCTGATGTGGATAGAGAGAGTTAGTAACCTCAATAACCTTCCATCAGAACTGAGCAAGGTTTTGAGCAAGTGAAATCAGGCAAGGGAGGGAAGAGAGCCAGAAGAACAGAAGGAAAAAGGTCAGTGAGGAGGTGATGGCTAGGAGAGGTGAAGGTTTGATGGTACAAACACCAAAGGGAGTGGGAATGGGAGAAGTAAAGAAACAAAAACATTGACTGGAATATTCCAGTCCCGCCGCCACGGGAATCGTAGCGGGTTTGGTGGTGGGGGGTGGACCTTGCTAAGGTCCGTTGACCTCGGGTGGGATTTTCTGGGATTTTGGGGCAAGCACAGCTGGAAAATCCCAGCTGTTGCGTTCACAATGAGGTGTACCCAAGTGAAAGAATAAAGACATTAATGAGAAAGAACACAAAGCAAAGGTATGGGGGCTTATCAGAATTAGTCAGCCCGTGAATCCTTCTTCATGATTCCCTCGGGTTGAATAGACTGAAGGCACGATAAGCAGCATGATGGAAATGGGGGCTCAGTTTACATGGAACCGTTATTACAGAGTTTCCACACAGCAGTATACAGATATTTCAGACAGTCATTCCTAACACCAGCTCCTCAACCACTGCAGCCCCTAGAGAAAAGTGTTTGGGAGTCAATCTGAGAGGGACACTGAACTCAACAGAGAGGCAAAGTGTGCCCAACAACAGGAAGTTTAGGAGATCAAGTCAACAGCACAAAACATTCATCACTCTCGTTGTGGGACAGCTTTGATTTTCTGTACGTTCCTATGTAGAGGGAGTGGAAACTTTGGATGAGGATTCATAACTATGAATTCAAAAGAGGCTCTTTTTTTCTTGACTGAAAATAGTGCATCCAGTTTCTCACCCCTCATCAGACACAGCTTTCACACAGCTTAGTGCAGAAGCTTTGGGTTCAAGTCAAATATCTTCTCTGGGAAATGAACCCACTGAACCCAAGCAAAGTGATAACTGCAACAACATTAAAAGCTAAGCAGCGTGTTTCTGGCACCTACTATGCATGAGGCACCACAATTTATTCCCACGTGAGGGTTCAGTTGTAACAGAAGAAAAGCAGTTCCCAGGCCTGACTTTACACTGTACATTATCAGAGATGATGTGGAGATGCCGGCATTGGACTGGAGTAAACACAAATGCTGCAGGAGAGGATGTCCCGAGGCTTGGTACATCGGGGAGACCGTGCAGACACTACAACAACGGATGAATGAACACTGCTCAACTATCACCAGGCAGGACTGTTCTCTTTCTGTTGGGGAACACTTCAGCAGTCACGGGCATTTGGCCTCTGATCTTCTGGTAAGCTTTCTCCAAGGCAGCCTTCACAACAGTCACTGAGCAGAAACTGATAGCCAAATTTCACACACATGAGGACGGCCTCAACCAGGATCTTGGATTCATGTCACTATCTGTAACACCCACAAGTTGCCTGGACTTGCAAAATCTCACTAACTGTCTCGTCTGGAAGCAATACACGTCTTTTTAACCTGTGCTTAACCCTCTCTCCACTCACACTGTCTGTACCTTTAAGACTTGATTAGCTATAAAGACTCACATTCCAATCATTATTCATGTAAATTGAGTTTGTGTTTTGATATGCCCTGTTTGTGATCAGAACTCCCACCCACCTGACGAAGGAACAGCCAGTTCCGAAAGCTAGTGGCGTTTGCTACAAATAAACCTGCTGGACTTTAACCTGGTGTTGTGAGACTTTTTACTACATTAACACAGATACAGGATTTCTTCAATCAAACAGCCACACAACCTCCAAACTGGGCAGGTGACTAATATGAGAGCTGGAGAGGCAGGCCATAGCCCTGCCCATAATACATTGTAGAAAGACAAAAGTCGGTGCCTGGCTCACTGACCCTCCCATTCACTGCCTCACCTCCTTGTCGCTTCCCTTTTGATCCTCTTGCTCAGAGCAAGGGCTCAGGGAGAGAGGCAAAAGAGGGAGGGAGTGAGCGGGAGAGTTGTTGAGCAACAGCAGGAAAGACAAGTGCCAACTGTCCAAAAATCATGTATTTAATAGCATCATTCACAATCTCAGGACATCTCAAAGCACTTGAAGCCAAGGTTGCCAAGTGTAGTCTGTTCGAATATAGGCAATGTGTCAGCCAATTGGCCTATATTAGCAAACAGAAGCCTGCTAACTTTTGTTGGTGGGATTAAATGATCAACATTGGCCAGAACGCCAAGGAGAGCTCCTTTACTCCTCTTCAAATAGTGGCAATAGGATCTTTTATATCCTCAAGTTGGCTTCATCTAAAAGCTGGTATCTGCAATTGAACAGCACCATCAGTATGGCAATCAAGTGTGACCCTCAAGTTCCAGGATTGGGACTTGAACCCAGAACATTTATTTATATTTGGTTAACAAAGGAACAAGTCTCCCACAACCTTAAGCTCCCTGTTCTGCTACTTTCAGTGATCTGTGAGCATGTCCTTCCAAAAGCAAAATACCATGGATTCTGGCCACCTGCAATAGAGAAAGAAATGCTGGAATTATTCAGCAGCTGGCAGCATCGGTGGAGAGGGAGGAGAGTTATGAGCTTCACAGTCTGAAACATTAACTCTGTTTCTCTCTCCACAGACGCTGCCAGGCCAGCTTGGCATTTCCAATATGTCCCTCAACATTCCTCAAATATCCTACCAATTAACAGCCTTGCCTTGTTTACCCTCCCCTCACACTCCTTCAGACTGAATTCCATTTGCTACTTCCATGCTCACCAAACCAATCCATTGATCTTATTCTGCAGACCACAGCTTCCTACCTCATGATCAACAAGACAGATGTTGGTATCATTTGCAAACTTAACCATGCTCCCTGCCTTTACATCTAAATCATCAATACACCATGATAATCAAGGGACCCAGTATCCATAAAATAGAATAGAATAGATCATAGAATCTCACAGTGCAGAAGAGGCCCTTCAGCCTATCAAGTCAGCACCAGCATGTGAGACACACCTGACCTCCCACCTAACCCCATCCACCAGCACTTGGCCCATAGCCTTGAATGTTATGATGTGCCAAATGCTCATCCAGATACTTTTTAAAGGATGTGAGGCAACCCACCTTTACCACTCTCCCAGGCAGCGCATTCCAGACTGTCACCACCCTCGAGATAAAAAGGTTTATCCTCACACTACACCTCCCCGCCCCCCCACCGAAACCTCCTGCCCCCAACTTTGAACCTATGTCCCCTCGAGACTGACCCTTCAACTAAGGGGAACAGCTGCTCCTTATCCACTCCGTCCATGCCCCTCATAATCTTGTATACATTGATCAGGTACCCCCTCAGTCTTCTCTGCTCCAATGAAAATAACCCAAGCCAATCCAAACTCTCTTCATAACTTAAATATTCCATCCCAGGTAGTATCCTGGTGAATCTCCCTCTGTACCCCCTCCAGTGCAAATCACATCCTTTCTATAATGTGGTGACCCAAACTGCACACACTACTCCAGCTGTTGCCTCACTAAAACTGATCCCTCTGCCACGCTACTGGAAACAGCCTCCAGTCACAAAAAAAGTCCCATTCACCAATTATCTTTTGCATCCTGGCGTTGAGCTAATTTTGGATCCAACTTGCTACTTTACCCAGGATCCAACTTGCTACTTTACCCAGGATCCCATGGATTCTTATACTTTTAACCAGTCTGTCATGTGGCACTTTGTCAAAGGCCTTGCAAAATGTAAGGCAATTCAAACAGGCAGAGTGTAACCCATTTAAAGTGATCATGCTTACTGTAACCTACAGTGTACAACATACTGTTTATACTTGAACCTGTGGTATATTCAGCATCGCACATTCCCCAACCTCCCCCAATTTATTTTGAAGGAATGACATGCACGTTCCTGTGCCTTTTTCTCACCTTTTTGTTTAGTTGCTCGCTTCAATTGCAAGCACTGTGTCAAAACAAAATGAGGAGGTGCCTCACACTAACCCCTGTCTTCTTTGTTTCATCATATTGAGTCTTCCCCAGGAACAGACAACTGGAGCAGTGACCATTACAGCATGAACAAATGTGGAATTTTTCAAGCTGGAGACCAGTTGCACGTGATGGAACTAGTGAATTTTGGACAACCCCTTCAGGTACAAATGGGTTATATCAATGATGATCAGAACAGGTTAAAGAGCTATAGTTTAGCTTGTATTCACCGTGTAACTGAGGCCTTGAATATAGGAGATATTCATAGAGTCATTAAGGTTTACAGCATGGAAACAGGTCCTTTGGCCCAACTTGTCCATGCTGTCTTTTTTTTCTTAAACCACTAAGCTAGTCCCAATTGCCTGCATTTGTCCCATGTCTCTCTATACCCATCTTACCCATGTAACTATCTAAATGCTTTTTAAAAGACAAAATTGTACCCATCTCTACTACAACCTCTGGCAGCTTGTTTTAGACACTCACCGCCCTCTGTGAAAAAATGCCCCTCAGGACCTGTAAACCTATGCCCTCTTGTTTCAGGCTGCCATACCTTAGGGCTATCTAGCTGATCAATGTCCCTCATTATCTTATAGACCTCAGTAAGGACCACCACTCATCTGTTAGGAGCATGTATACTTATTGTTTGTTACCCTATGAAGATACAAACAGCCTCAGGTGTTCTGTCCCTATTAAAAAAGATATCTCTTGGCATTTGAGTTGATTATTCATTCAGCGGGGTCGCTGGCTAGGCCAGCATTTATTGCCCACCCCCAATTGCTCTTGAACTGAATGCATTGTTTGGCCATTCCAGAGGGCAGTTAAGAGTTAACCACATTGCTACGTAAGCCAGGGTATCTAAAGGACATTAGTGAACGAGATGGGCTTTTACAACAATTTAATTCCTTTAATTCCACATTTTTATTGAGTTCAAATTTCACCATCCACCATGGTGGGATTTGAACCCACGTCCCCAGAGCATTACCCTGGGTCTCTGGATTACTAGTAGACTATTCTGGAGGCTACTCAGGTGGTATTGATGAAAATACCACTAGACCACCTGAGTAGACCCCAGAATATCTCATTGTTGTAGAATAACCAACACCCAAGACTGGACATCATGGGGCGAAGGGTTGAATGATTACACATGGGGTGGGAAAACTTACAAAAAAAAAGTCAGATAGGACCTTTAAGGACTTTCGAGTCACCAATTATTTAGTAATGGCTTTGCTGCTTAGAAAGTAGTCGATTAGTAAGTGACAAGTTGTCTATACAAATCAACAACCTGCCTGACGCAAAGGCAATCCTTCCATAGCCTGCAGATTCTCATACTGTAGACACCGGGTGTTGCGTGTGATCAATTCACCAGCTTGTGTTACTCTTAGCGGTGTACTGTCACTTTGAAGGGACTTGAAACTCATCCATATGCTTTGTGCAGGGAAGCTAGCAGCTGAATGGATAGGAAAAGTCATCACTCAGAAGCCAGGAATTATAGAAAAATCCACAGCACCACCAAGATATCAGTGTGATTATGCCACACATGTCCCTATCACCCTTTTCTTCTAACCCCATCAATGAAACCTTGCATCCCTTTCTCCCTTGTGTATTTAATCTTGTTTCCGCTTAAATTTTGTACAATTGGTTTAAAAAAAAACACAAGTCTATCATTGCGATTTGGATCCAGATGATTAAAACTGGCTGCGAGTATCTGACAGACACCAATTATTCATACATGCTTGGGGGTGTCTGACAAGCAGTGAAGGCAACAGGGAGCTTGAAGTGTTCCTGGATTGGTTAACCATTGCCAGGTAGCGTCTCCGGCAACCACGTCACACCAGGGGAGGGGGCCCAAGAAACCATATCTGGCAGCCTTAGCTTCATGAAAAATTAACATTGTGGCCAAGATAATGCCTCAATATCTATGAAGGGCTGATTTAATTTGAGCTCAGCTGTGCCCTAAGGCTTCCAAGCTAGTGGTGCTTAATTCTCATCTGTTTTGATCTCATTTTGATGGTTACAGCAGGAGCAGCTGAGGAATTCACAGCATTCAAGGGTGACCTTAGCAAACCCAACCACTACTGGAGGGAGGGATGGATGGACTGGTTGGGGGCAGGGAGGGCTTGTTCTACATCCAATTTATCCAGCTAATACTGGTCCGTTGAAGATTACAGCAACACATTGCCACCTTCTTTTTTAAAAAGCACCCAACTCTCTTGGACACTTCCATAATGTAACAAATGGCGTGCGTGGGGTTCAAACAGAGCAATCACTGATGTATCACACAGCACACCTAAGTTGGTGATGTCTATTTAAGCAATTTTTTATTTAATTCATTCATGGGACGTGGGCATCACTGGCTGGGCCAGCATTTATTGCCCATCCCTAGTTGCTCTTGGAGGGCAATTAAGAGTCAACCACATCACTGTGGCTCTGGAGTCACACGTGGGCCAGACCAGGTAAGGATGGCAGATTTCCTTCCCTGAAGGGCACCAGTGAACCAGATGGGTTTTTCCGACAATCAGCAACGGTTTCACGGTCATCAGTAGATTCCAGATTTTTTGAATAAGAATTCCACCATCTGTCTGGTCAGGATTTGAACCCGGGTCTCCAGAACATTAGCCGAATTTTTGGATTAATAGTCCAGTGATAATACAACCAGGCCATCACCTCCCTTGTTTATTATCGGATTGGGAAGCTTCTCCTATTAATGAAGTGTTCCTTTTAACACAAAACTTTACAGACGTGATAATGACAGGAGGCATTCAGACAGGGGTGCCTTACTGACCCTCCCTCTGTGGGCCTGTTCAGTGATTTAAAGTTTACCCAGCTCCTGCTATTTGTTCTCACTTTTTCTTTGCTTCTCTGTCCCTTCTATCTCGTCTTGATCAGAGTTTGTCTGTTTCTCGGTCAGCGTGTGCCTCCTGTGAAATGATGTTTGAGAAGTGAAGAAGTGAACTGGCAGGGCCAAGATTCAGCGCGGAAGGCATGAATGATTTTGGCAAAGGTTAGAGCTTGCTGGGTTAAGCAACAGTGGCATAAGGTTTTTAAAAAAGGCTGCAGCAGTCAACAAAATTAGAGGGCTTTCACATTCCAAAACCATTAAACTCAATTGTTCTCTGCCAGTGATATACTCCACATGAGCCTCTTCCCACTCTAGGCACTCCATTTCACCCTTCTCATTCTTCACCCCCTCATGGGGCAGCACGGTGGCACAGTGGTTAGCACCGCTGCTTCACAGCGCCAGGGTCCCAGGTTCGATTCCCAGCTTGGGTCACTGCCTGCGTGCAGTTTGCACATTCTCCCCATGTCTGTGTGGGTTTCCTCCGAGTGCTCTGGTTTCCTCCCAGAGTCCAAAGATGTGCGGGTTAGGTTGATCGGCCATGCTAAAACTGCCCCTTAGTATTCTAAGATGTGTAGGTTAGAGGGATTAACAGGTAAATACGTAGGGATATGGGGGTCAGGAATAGGTGAGATTGTGGTCGGTGCAGACTCGATGGGCCAAATGGTCTCGTTCTGCATTGTAGGGTTTCTATGATGTACTTATTTCGCTTTTCCTCAAATGTTTCTATGTTATTCTCCTCAACCACCACACATGGGTGCAAGATAAGAACATAGAAATAGGAAGACGTTACTCAGCCCCTTGAGCTTGTTCCAACAGTTAATAAGGTTACGGCTGACCTGCACCTCAATACTATTCACCCATCTTGGTACATAACCCCCAATAACAAATCTATCCATCTCAGGTTTGAAATCATCACTTGACCCGCGCTCGTGAATTTTCAGATGGACAGTCCCAGTTAGATGAGATGGTTAGATGGAGAAGATGATAGTGAAAATTGCAGACAGCAGAAGACGAACAACAAGGAAACTCTGGTGCTGTAGCCGAGTTTCAGCAATGGAAAATGCTCCAATGACTGTGGCATAGGTTTCAGCAAAGCTTTTGACAAGGTCCCACAGGCAGCACGGTGTTTAACACAGCCGCCTCACAACTCCAGGGACACAGGATCAAATCCCGGCTTGGGCAAGTTGGCTGTGTGGAGTTTGCGCGTTCTCCTTGCGTCAGCATGGGTTTCCTCCGGGTGCTCCGGTTTCCTCCCACAGTCTGAAAGACGTGCTGGTTAGGTGCACTGGCCGCGCTGTATTCTTCCTCAGTGTACCCGGAACAGGAGTGTGACAGCTAAGGGAATTTCACACTAACTTCATAATGTAAGCCTACTTGAGGCACCGATAAAATAAACATGGGAGACTGATTGAGAAGGTTGAAGCACATGGAATTCAGGGAAACTTGGCAAGATGGACCAGAAACTGGTTTAGTAACAGGACACAAAGGGAAGTGGTGGAAGGGTGTTCGAGTGACTGGAGGCCAGTGTCCGGTGGTATATCACAAGGTTCAGTACTGGAATCCTTGTCCTATACATATAGATGACGGGAATGCTAAACAAATTTGCAGATGACACCAAGATTGGTAGGGTGGTTAACAGTGAAAAAGATAGAACATAGAACATTACAGCGCAGTACAGGCCCTTCGGCCCTCGATGTTGCGCCGACCAGTGGAACCAATCTAATGACCCTCTACCCTAAACTATTCCAATATTATCCATACGGTTGTAGGTTACAGGAAGATATACACAGATTGGTCAGACAGGCAGAGCAGTAGCAGTAGCAGATGGTATTTAACCCTGATAACTGCGTATAGATGCACATTGGACAAAGTAACAAGACAACAGAGTATTTAATGACTGGCAGGACATTGGGAAGCTCAGAGGCATCTTAGGATAGATATTCATAGATTGCTGAAGTTGGCAGATCAGGTTAATACAATCGCTAAGGAGGCATATGGAACACTTTGCTTTTATGAGTCATGGCATGGAGTATAGGAGTAAGGAGGTAATGTTGGAGCTTTACAGAGCATTGGTTAGGCCACAACTGGAGTTCTGTGCGCAGTTCTGGTCACCTCAAAGGCAGGATGTGATAGCACTGGAGGGAGTACTTCCTCTGTACCAGGATGCTGCCTGGAATGGAGTATTTGAACCACAAGGAGAGACTAGAAGTGCTCGGTTTGTTTCCTTTGGAGCAGAGAAGGCTGAGGGGGGACATGACTGAGATGCATAAGATTACGAGGGATATGGACAGGGTGAGTAAGGAGCAGCTGCTCCCCTTGGTTGAGGGGTCAATGACAAGGGGACATAGTTTAATGCTAAGGTTCAGGAGATAATAGGAATGGCATTGAAGTTTGGTGAGGCCACAACTCAAGGATTGTGTGCAGTTCTGGTTGTCACATTATCAGAAGGGTGTGATTGTACTGGAGGGGGTGCAGAGAAAATTCACCAGGATGCTGCCTGGGATGGAACGTTAAAGTGACAAAGAGAGGTTGCATAAGCCTGGGTTATTTTCTCTGGAAGACTAAGGAATGACCTATCGAGGTGTACAAGATTATGAGAGACACGGACAGAGTGGATAAGGAGCAACTATTCCCCTTAGTTGAAGAGTCAGTCACAGGGGAACATCGGTTCAAGGTGAGGGACAGGAGGTTTAGGTGTGAATATGAGGAAAGCTTTTCTTACCCAGAAGGTGGTGATGGTCTGGAATGCGCCGTCTGAGAGGGTGGTAGGGACAGGTTGCCTCACCTCCTTTAAACAGTACCTGGGTGAACACTTTGAACATCGTAACATTCAAGGCTATGGGCCATGTGCTGACAGTTGGGATTAGGTGGGAGTTCAAGTGTTTCTGATGCGTCAGTGCAGACTCGATGGGCAGAAGGGCCTCTCCTGTGCTATATGGTTCTATGGTTGGATGAGATTCAGAGGGGATCTGAGAAGAACAATTTTCACTGAGGGTGGTGGGAACCTGGAATGCATTGCCTGGAAAGATAGTGGAGGCTGGAAACTTTTAAGGAATATTTGGATGAGCACTTGAAATGTCACAATATTCGAGGATATGAGACAAGTGCAGTGAAGTGGGATTAGTGCGATTTTAGTGGTAGTTATTGCCGGTGCAGATTCAATGGGTGAAGGGCCTTCTTTGCACTGCATAATTCCATGATTCTAGGTTGGATTCCTGCATTCTTACAAACTGCTGAGGAAGGAAAGGAAAAACTTGGGTTTTGAACCTGGATAGGAAACAAGGAAAAGTAAACTTGGAATATCATACAGGGGCACGAGGACCTGCAACTGCAAACCAAGATGCAAACTTAAGACAATTGGTTTTTATTCATTGAGGGACATGGGCGTCACAGGGCTGTTGGGGCTCAGCCACATTGCTGTGGTTCTGGAGTCACCTGTAGGCCAGACCGGATAAAGACAGCAGATTTTCTTCCCTGAAGCACGTCTGTGGTCCAGGTAAGTTTCTCCGACAATCAGCAATGGTTTCATGGTCAGTCGTTTCTTAATTCCAGCTATATTGTATTGAATTCAAAATCCACCATCTGCCATGGTGGGATTCGAACCTGGGTCCCCCCAGAACAAAATAGCTGAGTTTCGAGGTTAATAGTCTGGTAGGAATACCACAAGGCCTTCACCACCCCTATGGCAGAAAGCTCTTCACACAAACTGAGACCTGGAATGAACTTCAAGTACGCCACTGGAGTGAACGCCAGAATCATGAGGGAAAGAGCACTGCTTCAGGCTCTTTCTCGTAGCAAGCTGAGTGACTTTCATTCTCCGTATCTTGTGATCTATCGAAAAGCACTGGCCATAACCAAGCACTTCTGCCTCTTTAATTGTGTGTTGTCAAACTGCTGAAGGTGCGAGGTCCTCACTAAATTGTTCACTTCATGACACTAACCCATCTCGGAAAAAAACAGACCAGCTCAGACTCGACGACACAGCGGTTGATGTTTAACGTGAGGTAAAGCCTCCCTTTCTCCTGACTTCCATCAATCTCACCAGATCTTGACTTGATCATTGAGGAGCTGCTGTTATAACTTGCTGTCCATACACAGCAGAGCACATTTTTATTTATTTGCATGCAACATTGTTCTTTTCCATATTCCTGTCACACACATATTAAAGCCAACCTTTCAACTCCTTTCTTAAATGATTAGATTTGTCTGAATTCACATTTCAATCACCATCTCCACTGTTTTGAGGAAACTCTTCACTGTGTGTTTTGCTGCAGTAACCTTAACTTCTGCTTTGACCTTCCTCTTTTACGTACTCCCAGCCCAATTGTCCTTACAGACTACCTATTATGTTCCAGCATCATCCCAGCACAGCCCAACTGAAATGGACAGTCTGGACTGAAATGTGCTCCTGAGAATAGTTTCCTCCCACAGTCTAAAGATGTGCGGCTTAGGTAGACTGACCATGCTAAATTGCCCCCTACTTTCAGGGGGATTAGCAGGGTAAATTCATGGGGTTATGGGGATAGGTGGGATTTTTGTCAGTGCAGGCTTGATGGGCCAAATGGCCTCCTTCTGTACTGTAGGGATTGATGGAAACAGATTTGATAAAGGAAAATGGTCATATGGTCAAACAGGATAATTTTGCAGTGCTATGGGGATGAGGACTAATTGAATAGCTCTTTCAAAGAGCTGGCACTGACACAATGGGTCAAATGACCATCTACCATGCTCTAATATTCTAGATTCTCTGAGTTATGATGAGCCCTCACACCACTCATTTCACAATAAACAAAGCTTTGTGAAATCCCTGTTCATTCCAATTCACCTGTGTTGTACGTTTCCTCATCCCATTTGAACCACGTGAGATCAAACAAAGAAAAGTACAATGCAGGAACAGCCCTCTGAGTGGTGAGATGATTTGTACGTACCTCACACAGGGCCACGTTTTACTCATTCTGCATCACTGGCAAGAAGAGCGTTTATTGACCACTCTTTACTGCCCTGTAGCAGTTTCCAGGCTACTTCTGAGGGTAGGATAGAGACTGGGGCTGGAGCCAACACAGTGCTCCTGCTCCAAAGATCAGCTGAACTTGTATGACAGTCTGACAGTCACAGTAATTTTTATTAGTAGAAATTTTATTACAGGCTTTTTAAACACGGGCCCCTTTGAATTCCCAAATAGCTTATTCATAGTTCATGAAACATTGGTCACTATTATTTATTAGTCACAAGTAGACTTACATTAACATCTCAATGAAGTTACTGTGAAAATCCCCAAGTGACCACACTCCAGTGCTGTTTGGGTGCACTGAGGGAGAATTTAGCACGGCCAATGCACCTAGCCAGCACGTCTTTCAGACAGTGGGAGGAAACCGGAGCACCCAGAGGAAAGCCACGCAGACATGAGGAGAATGTACGAGTTGAAGATTTCACCTGTAACCATGCCCTGGCTGCATTGAAATGTATTCGATTGTGATCGAATGCTACAAAGCTCAGGATTTTAAATTATTTATAATTTAAGTCACACAGTGACCCGAGGCCAGGAATCGAACCCAGGTGCCTGGCGCTGTGAGGCAGCAGTGCTAACCACTGTGCCACCCAATCTAAAACAATCCAAAATTCAAGGGGAAAATACAATGGCAGACGGTAACCACTGTCAGTAAATGAGCCACTATATTATACTTCACAAAATCATTTATGACACAAGTTAAGTTTCAACAGATCCTTCAAGCAATAACACATCACAATGTAAGCAATAGCCAGCATCCTTAATCTGTAATAAATCTGAATCACCATATTGAATTTACATTGTAAGACTATAAGCATCATTACTGTTGGAGAGTAGAATGATTCTCACCATCTAGACAGGTTTACACAAACTACAACTGCAACTGACCTCAAAACTATGATATTCATATGGAAACTCGCAACAACAGAAATAAAACCCAGTTTCCCTAATCTCTGACTACCTCCTCAACACGTCTCTCACCACATTTTCTACTTTAAGAGATCATCGATGTGGTCAGTTTTATAACCACCACCACTCATGGCTGACAAGAGGCTGATGGATAGATGACACGCAGAATATAAAGATGTGTTGTGGCACATTTTAAAACAGGAAGCATAAATTGAAAAAACATTACCGTCTTGGATTATCTTCATATCCTTGTCAAACTCGGTGTCATAGCTTGGTCTTTACCTCAGGGCCTTTTTTTTATATTTAGGCTACACTACACTTACAAAGTGGACTACAGGATGAATTTTACTGTCCCACCCGCCACGGGAATTGGAGCAGTGGAGGGGGCAGACCATGGAAAGGTCCATTGACCTCAGGTGGGTTTCGGGTCTAGGGGGTTGGAAAATCCCACCCTATAATTTCTTATTAACCAAATTGCAGGCAAGATCTAACGTAGTCCAAAATTAAACGAAGCACAAATACTTGCTGAAAAATACCAAGGCTCCCCAAGTTCTCCCATCGCTTCAAGGAGACAAGAAAAATAACACAGCATAATGCAAATTCTGACAGGCTAAAGCTCCGTGCTTGGATTTATTTGCAGATAGGATTATATACAAAACAGGCGAGATAAAAATGCTTCTATAATAGAACTGGAATTGGTTCACAAGGATACAACGCATCCTTTTTTAGGAAACTAATCATACCAACAAAAAAAATTAAATGTGACAATTCTTCACAGGGACACCATGTTCGCTAGCGGGTGTCAGCACCAAGATAGGGAATGCCAGTTGATACTTGTATTATATGGATGTTCCCATTACATTGTTTCTAGGAGACCATACCAAGCAGAACGGGAGGTTTTTACACCTTGGCAGATATAATGGGAATAGTTTGTAATTACTGGCTTCCTTCGCACAGTCCCTAGAAGTGGGCTGCGGATCTAGGCTATAAATAGGTTATAGCATTCCTCAGGATATATTTATGGGAATTAATTTTAGCGCTGTTGGGTGTTGTCCGTTAAGGGTCCGTTTTGACAAAGGGCTAAGCGATCCTCTTCCATTCTCAATCTGTAAAATCTGGTAGCAACTAAAAACCAAATTGCAATTTCATCCGCTTGGTGCTAACTGGTGATTGTGGATTGAAGCAAAACAAACATTCGCTGACCTCCAATGTTTCAACTCTCCTGGAGGAGATTCATTCACTCTGACACCCCGGTGCCAAAAGTGATAAAAGGATTCATTTCCTTTGATTTAAATACATAACAAAAAAAAAGCATGTTTAAAACAGCTAAAATAAATGTAGAATTATTTATCAAAAGATTAAACCTTTAAAAAAAAGGAAGAACGTTGGGGATGATTCTCCCAAAAAAACATTCTCAGTGTTGAATTTGTGTAAAAACTGGAGTAAATCCAGCTGGGTTTTTTTTTCCAGAATGAATCATTTTGTGCACTGCAGAGTGCCTCAGTGCGTATATCATTAAAGATCAGTGGGTAAGGCCTATTCCTGCAGGAGGCAGTATAGCGCTGAGCGAGCCATTGTGTATGCGCTGATCTGTCAGCATTGAGATTGACACATGCGCAGTGGCCTCGCACTGCCGACCTCCTGATCGCTGCCTTGCAGAGCCCCGTGTCCAATCCCGGACATGCCTGAACCCGCCTCGACTTCCTGCCCCCAGTAGTACCGATCTCCCAAATGCCACCCCCCCCACCCAACCGAAGTGCCCTAGATGGTGGGTGGGGGATGTACCTCAGCAAGGGGGGGGGTATAAAAAGCCATTAGGGATGGGTGGACGGGCATAGTTTTGCACAACAGGCAAGAGAAGGAGCTTTTCGAACTTGCCTTTCAATAGGTCCTATTATATTGACGATGATTAATGACATCTGAGGTGCCGCGAATATCAACTCTAAAATGCCGGTCTGATCCATGGAAGTGACAGAGGGCCAGGAAAGAACATAGAACATTACAGCGCAGTACAGGCCCTTCGGCCCTCGATGTTGCGCCGACCAGCGGAACCAATCTAATGACCCTCTAACCTAAACTATTCCAATGTTATCCATATGCCTATCCACTGACCATTTGAACGCCCTTAAAGTTGGCGAGTCCACAACTGCTGCAGACAGGGCATTCCACGCCCTTACTACCCTCTGAGTAAAGAGCCTACCTCTGACATCCGTCGTATAATTACCACCCCTGATGTGCTTGGCCCTCCAATTGAGCCAGCCAGGTCGGCAGGGCAGGGAATGAACTTACAACCTTGAACCAGCCTGCGCCTTTAAAAAGACACCCCCCAAAATCAGAAAGCCGGGAATTGGCCAGAAATCCCAATATCAGGTCCCAGGCACCGTTTTCACCTCTATGGAGACTCCCAGACTCCAACCCACTATGAAGAACAGCTATCAGGGTTAGGACTTTGGCATTCTTGGGCTGACTGAACAGGCTATGCTTCCAGGAAGGCACGTACCAGGAATTAAGAATGATTTATCAAATGATCCCCGAAATGAAGATAACTGCAACCCAATTGGAACTGGACCAATTGCAACTTGTTGAGACACGATCACCTTCATGAGTATCAGTAAGAGAGAAGCGAACTTTTCCTGATACTCAATCCCATAATGATCTCAGCGAGTTCAAAGCAAGCCAACTCAAACAGGTTCAGTCAGCCTTGATCAGGAGGGGCTTGCACTTAGTTTTCAATCTGGTTCTCATCAAGTTGAACGTATCAGTCCCACTCAATGTCGACCAGGTAAAATACCAAACCATGTCAGTTGAAAATCAGTCCACTGAAATGACTTGTGTGATCTCTTCAATGTCACTGCCCAGCAATTTGTTAATGTAGAATCATTCAATCATAGAATCCCTACAGTGCAGGAGGTGGCCACTTGGCCCATCAAGACAGAATCAACTGTGATACATGCAACATACAAGCTTAACCTGGAATGCTTGTGTTGAAATATTCATACACAAATAAACACTTTGACATCTAACCCAATCAGGGTGCACAATATTGATAGGATTGTCAATTGTACATTAACATTCTTCAATTGTATACAGGTGGATTCACGGACCAAAACTCTAGTTATTTTGTTCAGAGGTGTTCACTTGTAATGTGGAACTCCGTAAATGCAGTGTGTAAAGAGTGACTCAAGTTCCAGTTTTCACCACAGGAAATCCCACACAGAGGATGCCATCATGGGTCATTTACTGTGGAGTGGGTTAATGACGGTGTGCACACACACGGTGGCACAGTGGGTTAATGATGGTGCACACGGTGGCACAGTGGGTTAATGACGGTGTGCACACACACGGTGGCACAGTGGGTTAATGATGGTGCACACGGTGGCACAGTGGGTTAATGACGGTGTGCACACACACGGTGGCACAGTGGGTTAATGATGGTGCACACGGTGGCACAGTGGGTTAATGACGGTGTGCACACACACGGTGGCACAGTGGGTTAATGACCGTGTACACACACACGATGGCACAGTGGGTTAATGACGGTGTGCACACACACGGTGGCACAGTGGGTTAATGACTGTGTGCACACACACGGTGGCACAGTGGGTTAATGACTGTGTGCACACACACGGTGGCACAGTGGGTTAATGACGGTGTGCACACACACGGTGGCACAGTGGGTTAATGACTGTGTACACACACACGGTGGTACAGTGGGTTAATGACCGTGTACACACACACGGTGGCACAGTGGGTTAATGACCGTGTACACACACACGATGGCACAGTGGGTTAATGACGGTGTGCACACACATGGTGGCACAGTGGGTTAATGACGGTGTGCACACACACGGTGGCACAGTGGGGGTTAATGACGGTGTGCACACACGGTGGCACAGTGGGTTAATGACTGTGTGCACACACACGATGGCACAGTGGGTTAATGACAGTGTGCACACACGGTGGCACAGTGGGGGTTAATGACGGTGTGCGCACACACGGTGGCACAGTGGGTTAATGACGGTGTGCGCACACACGGTGGCACAGTGGGTTAATGACGGTGTGCACACACGGTGGCACAGTGGGTTAATGACGGTGTGTACACAGACAGGGTGGCACAGTGGGTTAATGACGGTGTGTACACAGACAGGGTGGCACAGTGGGTTAATGACTGTGTACACACACGGTGGCACAGTGGGTTAATGACGGTGTGCACACACACGGTGGCACAGTGGGTTAATGACTGTGTGCACACACACGGTGGCACAGTGGGTTAATGACTGTGTGCACACACACGGTGGCACAGTGGGTTAATGACTGTGTGCACACACATGGTGGCACAGTGGGTTAATGACTGTGTGCACACACACGGTGGCACAGTGGGTTAATGACGGTGTGCACACACACGGTGGCACAGTGGGGGTTAATGACGGTGTGCACACACGGTGGCACAGTGGGTTAATGACTGTGTGCACACACACGGTGGCACAGTGGGTTAATGACTGTGTGCACACACACGGTGGCACAGTGGGTTAATGACGGTGTGCGCACACACGGTGGCACAGTGGGTTAATGACGGTGTGTACACACGGTGGCACAGTGGGTTAATGACAGTGTGTACACACACGGTGGCACAGTGGGTTAATGACAGTGTGTACACACACGGTGGCACAGTGGGTTAATGACGGTGTACACACACGGTGGCACAGTGGGGGTTAATGACGGTGTGCACACAGTGGCACAGTGGGTTAATGACGGTGTGCACACGGTGGCACAGTGGGTTAATGACAGTGTGTACACACACGGTGGCACAGTGGGTTAATGACGGTGTACACACACGGTGGCACAGTGGGGGTTAATGACGGTGTGCACACAGTGGCACAGTGGGTTAATGACGGTGTGCACACGGTGGCACAGTGGGTTAATGACGGTGTGCGCACACGGTGGCACAGTGGGTTAATGACGGTGTGCACACGGTGGCACAGTGGGTTAATGACGGTGTGCACACAGTGGGTTAATGACGGTGTGCGCATACGGTGGCACAGTGGGTTAATGACGGTGTGCACACACACGGTGGCACAGTGGGTTAATGACAGTGTGCGCACACACGGTGGCACAGTGGGTTAATGACAGTGTGCACACACACGGTGGGTTAATGACTGTGTGCACACACGGTGGCACAGTGGGTTAATGACTGTGTACACAGACAGGGTGGCACAGTGGGTTAATGACAGTACACAGGCAGAATCATACTGTGAATTAATCGTAAACAGAAGAGAATAGTAGTCGAACATTTGAAAGACTGAATTGTAAATCACACAGCACTGAACGTATTTAATAAGCTTATATCACTCTGCCTTCCTGAGTGAGCAATCCCTGCCAAGTGATTTGTCAGATGTATCAGCGTTATTTCCATCAACAGCACCCATGGGACAGTGTGAGCACAGATGTTGCCCTTGTCTACACTGTCACAGACACAGCATTTCCCCCAGAAACTGATGCATTGGTGCCCAGGGAAGTGGAACAATCACAGCTCCAGGTATTGCCAAAACACCAAGAGGCAGGGTTCTCAAAGTTACAGCTGGGCCAGGAACGGTTAATCCGCAGAGCTGATCAAGATCAGCCTTTGACAGACTGCAGATCAATGCAGAAAACAGAGATCATGATTTTATTTTAAAACCTCCATTTCCTGCTTCATTGTCTGGTACACTGCGTGTGTGAAAGAGCTGTCGGGACATCCCTGAGTCATTGACATTCACGACTAGTGTCAGGAGGCAACAGCTCTCGTTAAATTGCATGAGACACATCACGAGGGACCATTGCCATAGCAACAAAGCACAACGGCATGGTTTCTCCATGGAAACCAGTCATTCCTGGGAATACTAATACACGCCAGTGGCAACATGAAGTTGGGAGTCGTCAAGTAGAAAAGAAAAGCAACCTACCAGCAAAGCATGCCCGCTGCCTCTCAGCCAGCGCCTCTCGGTACAAAATGATTTAACAAAATCCACAGCTCAGGGGCGAGGTGGACAAAATAACTGAGACATGACATAAGCACGACCTGGGAATGTTTGCCGTGATGCGGGGCAAGAGCCCAAGTGTGACGAAGCAGATAGCTCTTCCGATGGGCTAGTAAAGGCACAATGGGCCGAATGGCTCCCTCCTTTGGTGAGGTTCTATTTCAGAAGCCGCCCAGGAGACATTTTTTCTGATTCAATCACTAATGCTCTCCACGAGTCAACCTGTCAGCACAGCCAGTCAGAACCCAAGGTCATGCATCAATCGACATCATTTCTTTAACATTCATCTCACATTTAACGTGCGTGATAGAATAAGAAAACGGAGGCTAGCTACTACACCTGAAGGACCACAATTTCATCCTGCACTAATCAGTGAGGTTTTAAGTTTTAGGTGCATTAGGTGCTAAAAATTTTACCCCCAACTGGTCTTATTGATGGAGACATTACCCCATGAAGCAACGTTAAACCAATCTGTTTACCAGCACATCCTAACTCCACCGATTAAGCCAAGGGGCCAAATACTGACTGTTGAGCATGAAGAACTTCTCAGTATTAGTTCTAACTTTTTTATCTGTTCAATTTGAAAGAATCATCTTGAATTTACTTTGTCAGACGTGTCTGCCTGGTGCTCGGGTCCGGGATGTCGCATCTGGGCTGCAGAGGAACCTGAGTGGGAGGGTGAGAATCCGGTCATTGTGGTACATGTGGGTGCCAACGACGTAGGCAAAATGCAAACTGAGGATCTGGGGAGGGAGTTTGAAAAGCTGGGAATGGAATTAAAAAGTAGAACCGACAAGGTGGTTATCTCCGGGCTACTGCCTGAACCGAGTGCAGACGGGCGTAGGGTTGATAGGATTAAGGAAGTGAATGGGTGGCTCAGGGATTGGTGTGGGAGGAATGGGTTTGAATTTATGGGGCATTGGCATCAGTATTGGGGTAGGTGGGACCTGTTCGGGCGGGATGGGGTTGGTCTGAACCGTGCTGGCGAATCGTGTAAAGAGGACTGTAGACAGGGCTTTAAACTAATTGGGGGGTGGGGGGGAGGGTTGCGAGGGTAGGTGACATTACGAGGCCTAAAGTTAAGGATAGGGTACAGGTAAGGGAAGAGGCCGAGGATGTCCCAATAATAAAGAGAGTAGGGGGCGTGAGTATGGTTGGTGTCGTTCCGGCAAATAGGGCCCAGGTGAAGGCTGGGATGAAGGCGCTTTATCTGAATGCACGAAGCATTCGGAATAAAGTGGATGAGCTGGTGGCGCAGATCGGCACAAATGGATACGATCTGGTGGCCATTACAGAGACGTGGCTGCAAGGTGACAGGGACTGGGAGCTGAATGTCCAGGGATATCAAGTGTTTAGGAAGGATAGGCGAGAGGAAAAAGGGGGGGGCGTAGCTCTGCTGCTTAAGGATAGCATCAGGGTGGTAGCAAGGGATGATATAGGAACCAAAGAGCAGAAAGTAGAATCGTCGTGGGTGGAGATTAGGAACAGCAAAGGGAGGAAGACGCTGGTGGGTGTCGTCTACATGCCCCCAAATAATGATCTGGAGGTGGGGTGGGCTGTTAACGCACAAATAAGTGCGGCGTGCAGGAATGGGACGGCCGTAATTATGGGGGATTTCAATCTGCATATTGATTGGTCAACCCATGTTGGACACGGTGGGCTCGAGGAAGAGTTCTTGGAACGCTGCCGGGATAGTTTCCTCAAACAGTGTGTGTTGGAGCCGACGAGGGAGCGAGCTATCTTGGATCTGGTGTTATGTAACGAGGCGGGTAGAATTAGGGACCTTGCAGTGAAGGATCCTCTTGGGGAGAGTGATCATTGTATGGTGGAGTTTCTGGTGCAGATGGAGGAGGAGAAAGTGGGTTCCCGGACACGCGTCCTTTGTTTGAACAGAGGGGAGTACGGTAGGATGAGAGAAGAATTGGCGAATGTGGACTGGGGGAGCACGTTGGAAGGTAGATCTGCTGAGAAGCAGTGGAGGATCTTTAAGATCTTTCTTGGTGCTCAGCAGAAATTTATTCCGATGGTCAAAAAGGACCGTAGGAGGAGAGGTAATAAGCCGTGGATACCGAAGGAGGTGAAGGAAAGTGTTAAATTAAAAGCGGAGGCGTTTAGAGTAGCTAAGAGTAGTGGGAGAGAAGAGGATTGGGAGAGGTTTAAATGTCAACAAAGATTGATGAAGAATTTGATAAAGAAGGGTAAGAGAAACTATGAAGCTGGGCTAGCGCTTAATATAAAAAAGGATAGCAAGAGTTTTTATAAATATATAAAAAGGAAGAGGCTGGCTAGGGTGAACGTTGGACCCTTAGAGGATGAGAAGGGGGACTTAGTGGTAGGGGATGGGGATATGGCTGAGGTCTTGAATAACTTTTTTGTTTCGGTCTTCACGGAGGAGGACGTGAATAATTTGTCGGGTGTTAGAGATGGAAAGGTGGTAGGACTGGAGGGTCTCAATGACATTATTGTTACTAGAGAGGCGGTGCTCGACAGACTGGAGGGACTGATTGTGGACAAGTCCCCAGGACCGGATGGAATGCATCCGAGGGTTCTGAAAAAAATGGCGGAGGTGATAGTGGATGCCTTGGTGGTTATTTTCCAAACGTCGCTGGATTCCGGGGAAGTGCCGGAAGATTGGAAAGCGGCTAATGTTACGCCGTTGTTTAAGAAGGGTGGCAGGCAAAAGGCAGGGAATTATAGGTCGGTTAGTTTAAAGTCTGTTGGAGGTAAAATGTTAGAATCAGTCATCAAGGAGGAAATAGCGAGGCATCTTGAGGGGAATTGCTTGATAGAGCAGATGCAGCACTGTTTCGTTAAGGGGAAGTCGTGTCTGACGAATTTATTGGAGTTCTATGAGGATGTGTCTAGGGCGGTGGATAGAGGAGAGCCGATGGATGTGGTGTTTCTTGATTTTCAGAAGGCGTTTGACAATGTGCCTCACAAGAGGTTATTGCAGAAGGTCAGGGGACATGGAGTTGGGGGTAGGGTGTTAGCGTGGATAGAGGATTGGTTGTCAAATAGGAGGCAGAGAGTGGGGGTCAATGGGTGCTATTCGGATTGGCGGTTGGTGACTAGTGGAGTGCCCCGGGGTCGGTGCTGGGGCCTCAGCTATTTACCATTTATATAGATGATCTGGAGGAGGGAACCGAGTGTATGCTGTCGAAATTTGCTGATGACACCAAGATTGGGGGAACGGCAAATTGCGCGGAGGGTGTGGAGAGTGTACTGAAGGATCTAGATAGGCTGGGCGAATGGGCCAGGAACTGGCAAATGGAATTTAATGTTGGCAAGTGCGAGGTGGTCCACTTTGGTAGGAATAATGGTAGGAAGGATTATTACTTACGTGGCAAAAAACTGCAGCAGGCGACGGTGCAGAGGGACCTCGGGGTCCTTGTGCATGAGTCGCAAAAACCCAGCTTGCAGGTGCAGCAGGTGGTCAGGAAGGCGAATGGGATGCTGGCCTTCATAGCGAGGGGGATTGAATATAAAAGTAGGGAGGTCTTGCTGCAGCTGTATAGGGCATTGGTGAGGCCGCAGCTGGAGTACTGTGTGCAGTTTTGGGTGCCGTACTTACGCAAGGATATTTTGGCCTTGGAGGGAGTGCAGAGGAGGTTTACTAGGCTGATGCCGGAGTTGAAGGGGTTGAGCTATGAGGAGAGGCTGAATAAACTAGGCTTGTACTCGTTAGAGTTTAGAAGAATGAGGGGAGATCTCATTGAGACGTATAAGATGATGAATGGGATGGATAGGATAGAGGTGGAGAGACTCTTCCCACTCAGAAAGGACAGTAGGACTAGGGGGCACAGCCTCAAGATAAAGGGGGGCGGTTTAGAACGGAGTTGAGGAAGAACTTCTTCACTCAAAGGGTGGTGAATCTCTGGAATTCTCTGCCCGTTGAAGTGGTGGAGGCTGCCTCACTAAATATTTTTAAGATGCGGGTTGATGGGTTTTTGATAAGCGAGGGGATTAAGGGTTATGGGGAGAGGGCGGGAATGTGGAACTGAGCCACGACAGATCAGCCATGATCTTATTGAATGGCGGGGCAGGCTCGAAGGGCTAGATGGCCTACTCCTGCTCCTATTTCTTATGTTATGTTCATTTTAAGGCTGAAAGATCCAAGCTTTCAGTTTTTCCTCATAACTCAGTCCTCTTATGCTCTGTAGCTCCTCTCTGCCCCGCCTGTGGAAGTTCAGTATCTCATCCTTGCCTCTTGGTGACTGGACTTGGGGCAAATCAAGATGCGGCCTAACCCAGAGCACAAATTGAACATGCACCCTGTTACTTGTAGCTATACTGCTGAGATTGTTCCATTCAAATTTCCAACTGCTGCATGAGCTGTTGTTCCACAATGAACATTAAGTTTCTCCCAAGACTATTTTGTTCCATGGAGGGTTTGTAATGCCCATATTTTCTTCATTCGTGCCGCGTTTCATCCTCATTTTTCAGGAAGTTGTATCCATCATTGTTTGCTCCATTTGTGGATTTGCCCTTTTTTTTGAATATGAAGACCCCCTCCCCCCAAGCTGTGTCCTCAGGATTAACCATCCCACCTAGATTGATACCATCTGCAAACGCGATCAATTGATTTACACTTTCTGACACTGAGTCATTAACGTGAATGAGAAACCAGTTTTAGAGCCCCAAAAATCAATCTCTGGGTACCTCAAACTGACAGCCTCCTGAATCGTTCACCCTCATGTTGAACTTACCAACCATTTGTGCCCAGGATGTAGGCATCTCTGGCAAGGCTGTTGGAATATAGAAGACAATGACCCGAAGAAAGTGGCATCCCAAATGAACCATCGCGATGAATGTGGTGCAAGTTGCTCCAACAATGCGATCAAGGTGCAAGAGTAAGAAGTCCACAACATCAGGTAAACATTCTCCAGGCGCCTGTCAAGACACTCAACAACGCGTCAAATCGTTGAGCAGAAATTGATAGCTAAGTCCTGCTGCATGAGGACGACTTCAACCAGGACCTTGGATTCCGGCCACACTATGTGTCACCCCCACCATTTGGCCAAGGCTTGCAAAACCTTACTCGCTTTCCTGGCTTGAGACAATTCATATCCCTTTAACCTGTGATTATCCCTCTCTCCACTCACACTTTCTGTACCTGTAAAGGCATGATTATCTGAAAAGACTCCCATTCTAACCATTGTCTTGCAATTGTGCCTTTGTCTGTACATGTTGCGTTTGTTAAACCTACCCCTCAACTCACCTGAGAAAGAAGCAGCGTTCCAAATAAACCTGATTCCAAATAAACCTCGTGATTCCAAATAAACCTGTTGGACTTTAACCTGGTGTTGTGAGATTTCTTACTGTGCCCAGCATCTCCACATCACGGTACGAGAGTTTCAGCATTTGGACTGGGTGACGATGAAGGAACAGCAACGTATGTCTAAGCTGCGAGGTGATGATGTTCCCATGCACTGAGATTGTTCTTTATGAAAGTCACAGGTTCAGGAGGAGAGGTTGCCCGGGAAGCCTTGCTGTGTCCCAGCAGTGAGCCGTCCAGACAAAGCACTCTGCGGCCACACTGGAGAGGCTGTGTTTAGGCTAGCAGTCTTTTATTTGAAATTATAGTCACCTTTCTTTTTGGAAAGTCTGAACACGCCGTAGCCCTGATCTTTCCATCTTCCATTTGGGATGTCATTGTAATTCAAAACAAAAAGTCAAAAGATCAAATTGGTTTCCTCCTCCTCCCCCCACCCCACCCCCACACACCAGTTCTAAATTCTGGCAGACAGGGCAGCCATCTTGTCTGTCCTTCACTACAAATCGTTGTAGGCCTCTTCAATCACCGTGAGAATTTTGGAATTCTGAAGAAAAATAATTATTTCCATGGAGTAGCAAAGGCACTGAAAAGAATACAGCTCAGCTGATGTGGAAAAATTAGTATTTGAAAATGTGATTCTTGTGTATTTTCCTTATTTATGGTTGACCTAAGCACACATCAATCTCCAAAACATTTCGTGAGGCCAACAGATCCCTCCCTGTGGATCCCTTCGGGAGAAACAGGATTCCAATAGTTACTTTAGTCCCTTTGAAGGCTTCAAAGCTGCTTGGTAATTTATGATGTGGAGATGCCGGCGTTGGATTGGGGTAAACCCAGTAAGAAGTCTCACAACCCCAGGTTAAAGTCCAACAGGTTTATTTGGTAGCAAAAGCCACTAGCTTTCGGGGTTTGCCCCTTCGTCAACTCCCACTGACCTGATGAAGGGGTAGCGCTCTGAAAGCTAGTGGCGTTTACTACCAAATAAACCTGTTGGACTTGAACCTGGGGTTGTGAGACTTCTTACTGGGGGGTAATTTATAACCAGATAATGTTCAAACTAAAATCTTTCAAACTTAAAAGCCTAAAATCTAGATTAAGGGTAACAAACTTTGAAATGCAACACCCTCCTGGAAATGAGGGTGGGGTGGAGGTAGGGGGCAGAGGGGTGGGGTGGGGAGTTGGGGGGGTGGGAGGGTGGAGAGAAAGGGCCCATTTTTACAATTGGTTTTGTTTAGCGGCAGTCGTACACCTCACAGTTTAAATCACTTCACACACCAACAATTGTGCCGACCAGCTGTCCAAACAGGTTAGGGCTGAGCGACTGAAAGTCACAGAAATGTTTGCATTGCCGAGCGTTTTATTCTGAGGATTCAGCATGTTGTCCGCCACTGTTTGAAATCGCAGAACGCTGGGGACCAAACAGAAGTGACACATGAAGGAAAAACACAATTCACGCTTGGGGGGAGGGAGAAACCGATGATCCGGCGGCAAGCAAATGCTAATCTGCCGCACTCCACAGTCTGCTAACCTGCATTTTGTTACAACCACCAAACCAAACGAAGACATCATAAGGTTTTCAAATGCATTAAATCATTGTCAGACATCCCTAAATGCTGGATTATCTCATGGTTCAACCTACATTGTGGTATTTAGACATAAACACAAAGCATGTCCCATCACATTATCATGGAAATTCGTAGATATTTAGCACCTTTCACACACAAATATATTCTCAGCTGCTTTACAGGTTTAAATCAGGGGAAAGAAAATTTTCTTTGCCGGTCCCTCAGGGTCGAGGGTGACTTGCTTCCGCTCCGGGGGGGGGTGGTGGGGGTCTCTGCGGCGATTAAATAGTCCGACCCTGGCACCGCAGACTCTGCCACTGGTGGGGGCAGGTGCTGCGTGGTGAGGTGGGTGGGATGCTCTGGGTTCTGCACTCCCGTCCTGCTGTTTTAGTTGGAGTTTATTTATTAGTGTCTCAAGTAGGCTTACATTAACACTGCAATGAAGTTACTGCGAAAATCCCAGGCGGGATTTTACAGCCTCGCTCGGGCGAGATCGGAAACTCCTGCTCGAGGTCACGGAGGTTTCCATGGCGGGCGAGGTGGTAAATTTCCGGCCCCCTCTGTTTGCCTTTGGCCTCCAAATGCTCTAGGCGGTGACGCTTTGCCCCCTTCACGAATGCTTCTTCGCCAGTTTGTGTGTTCAAGGGCAAGCGATTCCCACGCGTCAGTGGGGATGTTGCACAGATTTAGGGAGACTTTCAGAGTGTCCTCGTAATGTTTTCTCTGCCCTCCTGATGAGTGTCTCCCATTGCAGAGCTCAGAGTAGAGCACTTACTTTGGGAGTCTTGTATCTGGCACGTGAATCACATAAGCCAGCGATCATAACTTGCCGAGGGTGATCAGTGCCTTGATGCTGGGGATATTGGCCTGGGAGAGAACACTCACCTTGGCACACCTATCCCGCCAGTGGATTTGTTGGTATTAACCCAGGAAGAGAAAATAATGCTTAATCAAAGGAGGAAATACTGGCAGCGACGACAAAAAGGAAAGCTTCATCAAAGGAGCTGGTTTCCAGCAAGGTCTTGGAGGAGGAGAAGGAAGTGGAGATCCAGCTTTGGGAAGGGGCAAGGGTCTAAATGGCTCAGGGCACAGCCAGCCACCAATGATGGGGCCAAGGAGATGCGTAAGAGGGAAGAGCTCTCGGAGGATTGTGCAGCGCCGTGCACGGGTTTAAACATGAGGATGAATATTTCGCAACGTTGGGGGAACGGGAGCGGATGTTGGGAATGATTCAAATTCATGGAGGATGCCAAATGAAAGCCAACTGGAAATGCTGAATAGTGAGTATGATGGCGACAGGGCCAGAGGTGAAGGTTCCAGCAACAGATAGACGATGTTAGAGATGGACAAAGGCAAACTACTTAATTTGACGAGTATGGCAGACACGGTTTTTCAGGAATTCTGAATCGACTGGCAAATCAAGGAAACAAGACAAGAGTTTAGACCAATTCCCAATAGGAACATTGAGCCGCACAGATCAGGAATGTTCCTGCTTTAATCCACAATCTGTACTGAGCTAACAGATCCCAAGCCTGAGGGGAAAATCCTTCTGGGTTCTCATTATGGTTATTCAGCAACCCCCTCCATCACCAACACCCCTGCTATCTCCACCCCGCTAACAGGGGGAAGCTTTCATTAACGACTGGCCTCACTATGACAGCCACCATTGGGGTTTGTGCACGAACCATGTCTGGCCTCCCACCGTCTGCAAAAATGAACCAGACGGCTATCAAAACTGTCGGGAGACAATGGAAAAAGAAAAATCGAAATAGAGATAAATGCCTCCATCCAGCAGCACAGTCTAAACGGCACCAGAAAGGGAATGCTGCCATCTACAGATTGGACAGCTAACTCCACTCAGCAATACTCCTGAATGGCACAACAACAACTTCCATTGATGTAGCGCCTTTAATGTGGTCAAACGTTCAAAAGTGCATCAAAGGACCATTCATTTGGGCAGAACATGACATCATTCCAGACAAAATTAGACATCAACATCCATTAGATGCATGATTAATAGACCCGAACATTTCTGCCACTTGTTCAGGAGGAGAGGGTGATGAAGTGGCAGTGTCACTGGACTAGTCATTCAGAGGCCCAGTGTTAAATTCTTTAGTATTAAGGAGTATCTTCAATAACTTATAGAGGTCTATAAATTAATGAGGGGCATAAATAAGGTGGATAGTCAATATCTTTTCCCAAAGGTAGGGGAGTCTAGGGAGGTTTAAGGTGAGGGGGAAGAGATATAAAAGGGTCCAGAGGGGTGACTGTTTCACTCAGTGTCTGGAACAAGCTGCCAGAGGTAGTAATAGAGACGGATACAATTTTGTCTTTAAAAGAGCTTTTAGACAGTTGATGGGTAAGATGGGTATAAAGGGATATGGGCCAAATGGAACTATCTTACGGGTTAAAACCTGAGTGGCATGGACAAGTCAGGCCAAAGGGCCATTTTCCATCCTGCAAACTCTTTCATTCTATGACTCATTCCACAGACAGGCATCAAAAGGACACAGTTATTTACTGCAGTCTGACTCACTCCACACTCCAAACGGCAACTGGTCCCCAGGCAGATCACCCCTCGCCCAAGGTCGCCTGACCCACTCCCTTAAAGGGGCCAAGCCCCGACATACATCACAGCCAGGTTATTGGTCTGGGGACATGGGTTCAAATCCCATCACTCTGCAGTCAGGATTAATGGAATCTGGAATTGAAAGCTAGCCTCAGTAATGGTGACTGTGAAAATGACCTGGTGTAGACGTGACTCCAGTTCCACAGCAAAGTGATTGACTCAGGACTGACCTCTGAAATGATCCAGAAAGCCACTCAGTTCAAGGGCGATTGGCAACAAATTCTGCCCTTTACAGCATCCCATGAACAAATTAAGGATCGGTGATCATTGAAAGCAGTTGGTCACCACGAGAAGTAACTTGCGCTTGTATTGTGTTTGGCCTAACAAAACCTTCCGGGGTGCTTTCCGGAGCAAAATGTGACATCCAGCCAGACAAGCAAAGAATAGTTCAGGCAATGACAAGTTAAGCGGTAGGTTTAAGGGAATGCTGTAAAAGGCTAGACATGGAAAAAGCAGAAGGAATAACAGAGCTTCAGGCCAAAGCAACAGCACGGAGGCTAATGGTAGCACGGTAAGAATTGGGAATATACGTCGACTTGCCAAACCATTTGCCCTCGTACCTTTCTTTCTGATGTTTGACCTGTGTAGGCTGCCTCTAATCCAATTCAACCAGCCACACCCCCATTAGTTTGTTTCCCAAATGGGCTGGGCAGCGAAATTCCAAAAATAATTTAAAGCTCCTTTTTCCTGACACTAACACGGAGGGAGTATTTACAGAAGATGCCAGCAAGCACTTAACAGCAGTAAACATGGGGGACAGGAATAGACCATTCAGCCCTTTTGAGCCTGCCCCACCATTCAATAAGATCTTGGGTGATCTGATCATTGGCCTTAACACCCCTTCCTGGGGGGGAGATTTGCTGGAGCCACTCTGGAGGGTTTAAACTAATTCGGCAGGGGGGCTGTGACCCAAAGCAGTAGGGAGACAGAAGAGAAGGTTGAGGACAGCACAGAAGTGAAAGAGCGCATGTTAAACAGTGAAGGCAGTGTCAATAATCCTAGTTGTGGAAGTGCCAGCATTGGCCTTGGGTAAACACAGTAAGAAGTCTCACAACACCAGGTTAAAGTCGAACGGGTTTACTTGGTAGCACAAGCCTGTGCAAGCTTGCTACCAAATAAACCTGTTGGACTTTAACCTGGTCTTGTGATAATCCTCGTACTAAACAGTTCAGACAAGAGTAGGACAGAGAGGAAGGGGAGGCTGGATTAAACTGCCTTTATTAAATGCAAGAGGCCTGACAAGCAAAGCAGATGAACTCAGGGCATTGATGGATACATGGGACAGGTATATTACTATTACTGAAACATGGCTAAGGGAGGGACAGGACTAGCAGCTCACTGTTCCAGGGTACAGATGTGAAAGGAAAAAGATAGAACAATGGGTAGGAGACCACAACAGTACCGAGAGGGGATATATCCAAGGGTTCGGCCATTGAGTCTACACGGGTAGAACTGAGAAATAAGAAGGGAGAGATCACTTTGATAGGATTGTACTACAGGCCCCCAAATAGTCAGTGGGAAATTAAAGAGCAAACATGCTTTTGGCAGGTAAGGCAAAGGAAATTCCAAAGTGCTTCTACAAATACATAAAGGGCAAAAGAGTAACAAGGGGGAGAGAATCAGGTCTCTTAAGGATCAACAAGGTAATCTATGTGCAGATCCACAAGAGATGGGTAAGATCCAAATTGAATATTTCTCATCGATAAATACTGTTGAGAAAAGCATGGACGTTAAGGAACTTAGGAAATAAATAGTGATGTCTTGAGGAGTGCACACATTACTGAGAAAGACATGCTGGAAGTCTTAAAGCACATCAAGGTAGATAAATCCCCGGGACCTGATGAAGTGTATCCCAGGAGGTTATGGGAGGCTTGGGAGGAAATTGCGGGTCCCCGAGCAGAGATATTTGAATCATTGACAGCCACAGATGAAGTGCTAGAAGATTGGAGGGTGGCAAATATTGTACCTTTGTTTAAAGAGGGCTGCAGGGAAAAGCCTGGGAACTGCAGGCCAGTGAGCCTAATGTCTGTAGTGAGTAAGTTGATTTTGATTTGATTTATTATTGTCACATGTATTAGTATACAGTGAAAAGTATTGTTTCTTGCGCACTATGCAGACAAAGCATATCGTTCATAAAGAAGGAAAGGAGAGAGTGCAGAATGTAGTGTTACAGTCATAGCTAGGTTATAGAGAAAGATCAACTTAATGCAAGGTGGGATCATTCAAAAGTCTGATGGCAGCAGGGAAGAAGCTGTTCTTGAGTTGATTGGTATGTGACCTCAGGCTTTTATATCTTTTTCCCAAAGGAAGAAGGTGGGAGGGAGAATGTCTGGGGTGTGTCGGGTCCTTAATTATGCTGACTGCTTTGCCGAGACAGTGGAAAGTGTAGACAGAGTCAATGGATGATAGGCTGGTTTGTGTGATGGATTCACAACCTTCTTTAGTTTCTTGTGGTCTTGAGCAGCGCTGGAGCCATACGAAGCTGTGATACAACTAGAAAGAATGCTTTCTATGGTGCACCTGTAAAAGTTGGTAAGAGTCGTAGCTGACATGCCACATTTCTGAGAATGTAGAGGTGTTGATGGGCATTTTTCACAATTGTGTTGGCATGGGAGGGGGGGGACCAGGGCAGGTTGTTGGTGATCTGGACACCTAAAAACTTGAAGCTGTCAACCATTTCTACTTCATCCCCATTGATGTAGACAGGGGCATGTTCTCCTTAATGTTTCCTGAAGTCAATATCAATCTCCTTTGTTTTGTTGACATTGAGGGAGAGATTATTGTCACTGCAACGGTTCACCAGATTCTCTATCTCATCCCTGTACTCTGTCTTTTCATTATTTGAGATCCGACCCACTATGGTGGCGTCTTCAGCAAACTTGAAAATCGAGTTAGAGGAGAATTTGGCCACATGCTAAGTTGTTCAAAGGTATTCTGAGAGACAGGATCTACAGGTATTTAGAGAGGCAAGGACTGATTAAGAACAGTCAGCATGGCTTCGTGAGTGGAAAATCATATCTCACAAATTTGATTGTGTTTTTTGAAGGGGTAACCAAGAAGATAGAGGAGGGCAGTGCAGTCGATGTTATCTACATGGACTTTAACAAGGCCTTTGACAGGGTACCCCATGGTAGGTTCTTGCATAAAGTTAAATATCGTAGGATCCAGGGTGAGGTAGGAAATTGGATACAAAATTGGCTTGATGGCAGAAGACAGAGGGTGGCTGTAAAGGGTTGTTTTTCAAACTGGAGGCCTGTGATCAGTGGGGTGCCCCAGGGATTGGTGCTGGGTCATCTGTTATTTGTCAATTATATTAATGATTTGGATGAGAATATAGGAGGCATGATTAGTCAGTTTGCAGATGACACCAAGTTTGGTGGTACAGTGGATAGTGAAGAAGATTTCCTAGGACTGCAACAGGATCTTGATCAATTGGGCTAGTGGGCTGATGAATGGCAGATGGAGTTTAATTTCGATAAATGTGAGGTGATGCATTTTGGTAGATCGAACCAGGGCAGGACCTACTCAGTTAATGGTCGGGCGTTGAGGAGAGTTGCAGGACAAAGATCGAGGGGTACAGGTTCATAGCTTCTTGAATGTAGAATCACAGGTGGACAGAGTGGTAAAGAAGGCATTCAGCATGCTTGGTTCCATTGGTCAGAACATTGAATACAGGAGTTGGGACATCTTGCTGAAGTTGTACAAGGCATTGGTAAGGCCACACTTGGAATACTGTGTGCAGTTCTGGTCACCCTATAATAGAAAGGATATTATTAAACTAGAAAGAGTGCAGAAAAGACTTAGTAGGGTTCTACTTGGACTTCAGGGTTTGAGATATGAGGAGAGGCTACATCGACTAGAACTTTTTTTCCTGGAGCATAGAAAGCTTACGGTTGACCTTATAGAGGTCTCTAAAATAACGAGGGACATAAATCAGTGAGGTAATCAACATCTTTTTCCAAAAGGTAGGGGAGTCTAAAACTAGAGGGCATAAATTTAAGGTGAGGGGAGAGATACAAAAGAGTCCAGAGGGACCATTTTTCCACAGGGTGGTGAGTGTCTGGAGCAACCTGTCAGAGGTAGTTGTAGTGGCAGGTACAATTTTGTCTTCTAAAAGTATTTAGACAATTACATAGGTAAGATTGGTATCAAGTGATATAAGCAAATGCGACTTGCTTAATGGTAAAAATGAGACAGCATGGACAAGTTGGGCCAAAGGGCCTGTTTCCGTGCTGTTAACCTCCATGGTTTTATGACCCTGAGTGGGTCCATTAACCTTTTGGTACTGGTTGGGACCTGTTGTGTTCACCACAGGCCTGTGGTTATTTTCTACAATACAGCATAGTTCCTTCACAGCTGACTCCTGGAGTTATTACACCTCCAAAACTAATATGTTAAGGCATCCCCTTATTCTTTTAAGCAACCACAAATGCAACTCCAATCTCCTCAACCTTTCCTCACAAGACATCCATGCGGAATGGGCTTTTAAGACTAGCGAATCATATAGAGCTGGCCATCAAATGCAGAAACAGTAATGTGGATCTTTAACAGTTATGATCTCATAAACAAAGCCTTCAAACAAGTCTAGTTTTGCATTTTTCCCATGCTGGATGTGCAAGATGATGAAATTAGTTCTGGATGTTTTGCAGAGAAAGAGAGAGAGCGGGTTTGTTTGGTTAGTTTTGGATTGCTGCAGCAAAGAGCCATCACAGAAATGATTGGCCGAATGGCCTCATTGCCTGCATAAAAATTCCTTTGGCTCTTTTACTGAGCAAAGGGAAAGATTTCAAACTCAAACAGACATTGGCTGTCTTTGAAGCAGTTTATCTAGGTTACTTTCCCATGTCACCATTTCGTTTCTGTGGAATGGTAGCATTTATATGCACTGCATTCACAGAGCATTAACAGATTGCAACAACTTTTCTTGACTCCACAAAGCGAGGGCAGTCGTACACTCAGAGATTCTGGTCAATGCGATCCAGGAGTCATTTTCAAAGCACGTTCCCCTCCTCCCTCATGTACTACCAGGAACTGACACAATTGGGTGACAGCCAATAGAACGGCTTTCAAAAGAGAGGAGAAAGGACAGATGTAAGGCGGCTCCGCTCTCCCAGACAGAAACCTTTCACACTTTATTCTCCCCGCCAGGGAAAAGTACACAAGTCTGCTCTTTTCACCCAAAAGGCAGTTCTCGATCATTCACAAAGCACTCACGGATCCCCCAAATCCACAGCTCAGCTGGCACTGGCTTGGCACCCAGTCCAGTGGTGGGAGGGGCAGTGCCTGGAGACAGCTTTACTCTTAATGAACCACGGTGTGGAGATGGCGGTGTTGGACTGGGCTGGGCACAGTAAGAAGATTCAATGGGTCTGAGGGTTATAGATAGGCCTGGTAGGTACGGATACGATCAGCGCAACTTGTGGGCCGAATGGCCTGTTGGTGCTGTAGTGTTCTATGTAAGAAGTCTCACAACACCAGGTTAAAGTCCAACAGGTTTATTTGGTAGCACGAGCTTTCGGAGCACTTCTCCTTCATCACCTGCACCCGCTCGCAATTCCAAATAAACCTGTTGGGCTTTAACCTGATGTTGTCAGGCTTGTTAATGAACCAGCGTAGGACTGATGGGAAGAACAGGGAATGACAACTGAAGGGCCTGCTGGAAACCAGAGCTGTTGACATTCAATCATGTGCATCTATAGGTGGCACGAGTGGCACAATGGTTAGCACTGCTTCCTCACAGCACCAAGGATCCAGGTTCAATTCCGGCCTCGGGTACTGCGTGGAATTTACACATTCTCCCCGTTTGTGTGTGTTTTTCCTCCAGGTGCTCCAGTTTCCTCCCACAGTCCAACATGTGTGGGTTAGGTGGATTGGTCATGTTAAATTTTCCCTTAGTGTCAGAGGGGCCAGCAGACTAAATGCATGGGGTTACAATGACAAGGCCTGGGTGGGATTGTTATCAGTGCCAGGCTTGATAGGCCGAATGGCCTCTTTCTGCACTGTAGGGATTCTATAATTCTAACAGCATTGTGGATGTCCCTTCACTGCAGAGAGTGCAGCACTCAAGAAGAAAGCCTACCTACACCCCTGTCTTGTCACGTCCCCCGCCACCCAGGAAATGGATCTCATCCCAACTAACACTGTCTGAGAATAAATTCATAAGAGACAATCACTTTCCTGTGGGAAATTATAACTCTTCCACTTGAAATCACCTACCGCTGTTATTGGAAAGGGAGACATTGACGAAAGAGAGAGTTACTCAGGAAAAGTAACCATTGGAGGTAAATGCTCTCACATTTACCACAGACTAGCAAAGCCCAGAAGGCTGCTATGCACTGAGACTGCACCCTTCGAGTCTTCGAAATAACAATCCAGTAAGTCCCCCTCCGCACCACATTCCCTTAAACCCTCCACTTTATCCAAGTCTTTTGGATAAACCGTAGGGATAAAGGGACTGTGTTGTAAGATGAGTCCCTTCACTGCTGGGGCAGCACAATGGTTAGCACTGCTGCCTCACAGCTCCAGGGTCTCGGGTTCAATTCCGGCCTCAGGTCACTGTCTGTGTGGAGTTTGCAGGTTCTCCACGTGTCTGCGTGGGTTTCCTTCAGGTTCCTGCCCCACTCCAAAGATGTGCGGGTTAGGTTGATTGGCCGTCCCTTAGTGCCTGGGGATTATCAGGGTAAATATGTGGGGCTGCGGGGATAGGGTCTGGGTGGGAATTGTGGTTGGTGATGGACCAAATGGCCTCCTTCTGCACTGTAGTGATTCTACGATTCAGTGAGGTGCTTTCAAATTTGTAACCACCACTCCTTCAGCGAGAGCTGAGTCCGTTTGGGAACTTGGCACATAACATTGCAAACAGACTTTCTTTGGCCGAAAATACCTCTAAAATGGGTCACCTCAAGTCAACTGAAACTTTAGACACTGATGACTGACAGGGGTCCTTCATACGTGTTGCCAGGTTAATTTTGAGCATGTTGTTTTCACATGTGAAACACGAGGAGTTTTGTCAGAGGACATGCTCACCAGATGTCTCAGGGTGGCACTGAGCAGGGGGGGTGGGGGTGGATGGGGTAAATTATAAACAGATGTCAAAGAAAGTCAATGCAAACCAGCCACCCCACAATGACATCAATCAGCAAGGTCACAATGACACCAGTCCACATCAGCACACTTAACAAAACAGCAAAGCTCTCATTGCCGCAATGGTGGCACAGTGGTTAGCATTGCTGCCTCACAGCCCCAGGGTCCCGGGTTCAATTCCAGCCTCAGGTTACTGACTGTGTGGAGCCTGCACACATTCTCCCTGTGTCTGCGCACATTTCCTCCGGTTTCCTCCCACAGTCTAAAGATGTGTGGGTTCGGTGGATTGGCCATGATAAATTGCCCCTTCGTGTTGGGGGATCAGCAGGCTAAATACGTGGGGGAATATGGTCTGGGTGGGATTGTCTTCGGTGCAGGTTTGATGGGCCGAATGGCCTCCTGCACTGTACAGATTCTATGAAAATTACATTTTATAAATGTAAGTTCCAGCCGAATGATTAGCAACGGTGGAGAAAGAAACTTAGAGGGCTTACAAACATCAAATAAACTCCTTGCACGCAAATATTTTCACGATTATTATATTGAGGGCGCATTTATCCTATGACCCTAGTATGAGCGCAAAGTATCATTACCCTTCAAATTGACACAAAAGGAAAGGCAGTCTGTACCTGGAGCCAACCCAGCTTCTGGGAATAAAGTGTACACAGACAGAGAGACAGAGGGAGCCTGACCACAAGTTCCAGTGAAACATGCACTGACTTGGCAAAGAGCCCTATCCAATGGTGCGTGTCTGTGGGCACTATGCAACCTCAGGCTCGAGTTCCCTTAGCGTAGGAAACCAAATTGGTCCGATGTTGAGATGCACGCAAATATGAGGGGTGAGTAGGTGAGGAAGGAGTGAGAGAGGCAGACAGACAGACAGAGGCAGAAGATCCTAGACAGGAGTTTCTGACCTCGCTTGTCCCAAAACCAGAAAATCCCACCCAAGGTCAACGTACATTCCCACGTTCCAGCCCTCACTCTCCGATTCCCGTGGCAGGCGAAAATCCCAGCCCATGGTTCATTTTTGCAGTAAAAAGCATAGCCGGCAAGTTTCTCCACCCACGGATGAGCCAGCAAATGCTGCCACAAATACTTTCAATGAATGAGCTTTTTCTGGACGGAAACAAGTTAAAAATCATTTGCTGAAAGTTCAGCAGTATTGACAATTAAGTGCACCTTTATAAGATTTTACCAACAATGTAGTAATTGATGATTTTGTGAAGAAACTGTAAAGAGAAAAGTTATCTAAATTGTCATACCAACGAAGGGATGAAGCAAAAATATATTTTTAAAAATCTGCCCACCTTCTTGTTTAAATTGTTTTTTTTTAAAATGGACCATTGCTGGTCTGATATAGTAACTGCAGATGGTCACATGCTGGTAGTTTTAACCACCATCGCTCTCAAGACTGCCCCCTCTTCTAGGGCAAAATCCCGCCAGACACAGCCATCGATATTGGGCTTGGACCCACTGGACACTCCACTCACACCAATTTACGGCAATAATTTATTCGATTTTGAGAGAGGAAGCAAGGATGTTAATTTAATTGAAACCGAGTCTCTGAAATACACCGAATGGCAGCATATGCAATGTGTTGGTTGGAATATTTTGTCCCATGTGCAGGACTGGCCTGGGCTGCAGCGATCTATCGGCCGATATTTCCATCTCGTTGCTCATCGGCAACTTCCATGTCTGCTTGCCTCAGGACACGGATTGCAATATTATGCTCAACGTATTATCCACCATTGATCTGACTATCAGAGATAGCCCCTAACTAAAGCAAGTGCCAACCTTAACATCCATCCATTCGCAACATCACCATCTCTTGAGGAAGGGGCATCACAGACACACTAACCTCACTTCATTAACACGAGTTCAGGTAAGAGAACAATCATTGACAATTCCAATCAGTTACCCGATGACGTCTGCCAAACATCCAAGTCTCACTTCAGTAAAAAGAGCTTACCTGCAAAAAAAAGGAGGGAGAAAAGAACATGAGTAAATACAATAACAATTTGCATTATATGCAAAAAAAAATCTACTGAAATCAATAATCGGCCCCTGTTGATTTTTCCACATAAATGGCCAGTAACTTGCACTACTTTATTTAGATTGAGAATGCTGTTAGAATCCCTACAGTGTAGAAGGTGGCCATTCGGCCCATCAAGCCTGCACCTACAGCCCTATCACTGTAACCGCACCATTTACACCACCAATCCCCTAACACTAAAGGGGCAATTTTAGTATGGCCAATCAACCTAACCCGCACATTTTCGGACTGTGGGAGGAAACTGGAGCACCCGGAGCAAACCCGTGTAGACACGGGGAGAATGTGCAGACTCCGCAATAGACAGTGACCCAAGCCGGGAATCGAACTCGGTTCTCTGGCGCTGCGAGGCAGCAGTGCTAACTGCTGTGCCGTGCCACCCAGAGATTCTCTGAACAGTTCAAACACTCATTTAAATGAGGTATTCTCACTATGGCAGCCCTCAAGGGAATTGCAAAGAATAGGCTGATCTTTAAAAACTACCCATTTTAAGGTCAAGTACAATTACTCGGGGGAACGAATATTTTCTGAGAGGAAGAGGCAGCAGTTGGTCGAAGGCATACATATTAAACACCACAACATGAAAGAAAACACACGCTGATGGTTCACCACTTTGAAAATGTACTGTTCGGACAATGAACCAGTTGGGTGACTTGGGTAGAAACTAAAGTTTATTTATTAGTGTCACAAGTAGCCTTACGTCAACACTGCAGTGAAGTTACTGTGAAAATCCCCTCGCCACCACACTCTAGCACCTGTTCGGGTACACCGAGAGAGAATTTAGCATGGCCAATGCACCTAACCAACATGTCTTTGGAGTGTGCGTGGAAACCGCACTAAATCCTTTTGCCAGAATGCCTGGTGTTGATGTTTGTCTTTTAATTCTTTTAAACAACGTGGGCATCTCTGGCAAGGTCAATGGTATTTGCCCATCCGGAGATGCCCTGAGAAGGTGGTTGTGAGCTGTCCTGATAGCTGCAGCCATTTAAGTAGCTGACTGGGCCATTTCAGAGTTACAAGGGTAGGGCTGGAGTCACATGTAGGGAGAACAGGCTAAGGTCTACCTGAATAGCATTGGTGAACCATTGGGGTTTTTGCAAGAAAATTATCACCTCACAGTCACTCTTACTCAACCAGCGCTTAATTGTTTGCTTAAAATCCAATTTCCCAACCTGCCATTGCAAGATTTGAACTTGGGTTCGAATGCAGGAACATAAGCACCACACGACTATCAGACCATAAGTTATAGGAGCAGAATTAGGCCACTCAGCCCATTGAGTCTACTCCGCCATTCAATCATGGCTGATATTTTTCCCATCCCCATTCCTCCCTGATCTCCTTATTAATCAAGAACCTATCTCTGTCTTAAAGACACTCAATGACCTGGCCTCCACAGCCTTCTGCAGCAAAGAGTTCCACGGATTCACCACTCTCTGGCTGAAGACAGCCCTCCTCATCTCTGTTTTAAAAGGAGCGCCCCTTTAGCCTGAGGTTGTGCCCTCTGGTTCTAATTTTTCCGACTAGTGGAAACACCCTCTCCACATCCACTCTATCCAGGCCTCGCAGTATCCTGTAAGTTTCAATAAGATCCCACCTACCCCATCCTTCTAAACTCCAACGAGTACAGACCCAGAGTACTCAACCGTTCCTCATAACGACAAGCACTCAAGTTCCTCATACTGCACCCAATCTGCAGCTAAATATTAGCCAAAGTCTTTCATTCCATCACACTCATCACCTTTTAATATTACAGGCTGATTCTAACCTCAGTTTCAGTAGCTGTGCACTATGTACAGTTTTCAATGTGCTGCACTGTTTGATTAGTACCACAGGCTCCAGTAGATCTAGAATCTCACTGTCAGCTTGACAGATTCACTCAGGCTGCCAGAACCTTTCATTTTAGGCCAAGCCTTCACAGATGTTGACCTTGGAGAATGTGGCCAGGTAGCTTGCCCAAGCTATCCAAGGTGACAGCACAGCATTCACATATACAAGGTGCAGGCTCTCCATCCACAGGCAACATTCACTTGTGCCTCCAAAAGGGATAACATACTGTACGTGACCAGAAACATGGCTATTCCTTCCAACTATTAACAGGTGGAGGGCCAGCCCCAATGGAGAACATAATGTTTACAGTTAATTTATTCATGTCACAAGTAGGCTTACATTAACGCTGCAATGAAGTTACTGTGCAAATCCTCTAGTCGCCACACTCTGGCGCCTGTTTGGGTACACTGAGGGAGAATTTAGCACGGCCAATTCACCTAACCAGCAAGACTGTGGGAGGAAACTGGAATACCCGGAGCAAACCCACGCAGACACGGGGAGAACATGCAGACTTCACACGGACAGCACTGCGAGGCAACAGTGCTAACTACTGTGCCACCGCGCGAGTCCAAATTTGTCCTTTTCCAGCCGTTCCTCCATTTCCTGATGCCAAGGTATCGACCCCACAACACATAGGGATCATATACCATAGCAGCAGAAGCCCAGCCACATTCTCCAAGGCCAACATCTGTGAAGGTTTGACCGAAAATGAAAGGTTCTGGCAGTCACCAGCCTGAGTGAATCTGTCGAGCTGACAGTGAGATTCTAGATCAACTGAAGCCTGTGGTACGAATCAAACAGTGCAGCACATTGAAAACCGTACATGGTGCACTGCTACTGAAACGGAGGTCTGTAATGTTAAAAGGTGACGAGTGTGATGGAATGAAAGACTTTGGCTAATATTTAGCTCCAGATTGGGTGCAGTAATGTGGTGCTCATGTTCCTGGATTAGAACCCAAGTTCAAATCCAAGCTTCAAATTGGATTGTAAGCAAACAATTAAGTGCTGGTGTGAGTAAAAGTGACTGTGAGGTGATCACAACACCAGCAGATAGTGAGACCAGGAGCACACTAGAAAAGTGAAAGAGCTTGTGTTTTTATAGTGCTTTCACAACCCCAGAATATTCCATAGTGACATGCAACCTGTGACACATTTCTGAAATCAAAAGATTGGAAATGCAGCAGAAAACTCACAATGTTGATACCAAAAACTGGAAATGATTTTTTTAAAATTATATATTCAAGGGATGCGTGTATCACTGGCTGGGCTAACAGTTATTGCCCATCTCGGAGGGCAATTAACAGTCAACCACATTGCTGTAGCTGTGGATCACATGTAGACCAGGCCAGGTGAGGACAGCAGATTTCCTTCCCTAAAGGACATTAGTAAACCTTTTCACAATAATTGACAATGGTTTTGTGGTCAACTTTTATTGAATTCAATTTCAATTGAAAATTCAAGTTTTGCCATCTGTGGTGGTGGGATTTGAATTACTCTGGGTCCATAGATTACTAAATCTAGCGACAATACAGCTATGCCAGTGCCTCCCCATAGGTATACCTCACTGTGTATCGATGGAAAATTGAAATGGGGAAGCATTCATGTTGGTGTGCAAATAGTACCATCTGATCATTCAGATATGAATGAGGGGACAGACAAGCATTTGATTGAATGTCTTATCTGAAAGACAGCACTCCCGACTAGTGTAGTGTTGCTGAGTGCTGGGGTGGTGTGGCAGTCTGGGCTTTGCTTGAGTGAGCGAGGTGGTCCTCAACCGAGAATGGACCACAGCAAATACTGCAAGTCTTTGAAAGGTATTCGAGCATCACACCATCAAACTTCATTTTAGACTTTTATATTCAAGCAAATTTCTTGAACAAAAGATGTAAAAATATATGTAGTCATTAATTCAGTTTGCTAAACATGAAAATAATTAATGGAGACAACGTGTTTGTTATTATTTTGCAGGTAGCCTTATATGTACAATATTATTCTATGTCCCACCCACCCCCCCACTCCTGGGTGAGTTAAACCAGTTTAATTTACTTATCTGAAGGTTCCAATTGACAAAATCTCAAATAAAATATTTGCAGTCACTGGAGAGAGTGAAGCAATTTTAAAGTTCAGAGACTTCTGCCTTAAACTGCCTCTCCCGTAAAATTAGTCACCAGTTGTGCATCAAATTGGCCAGTAATGGTGTTTAGAAAACCCACAATCCTCTGCATTCAGAAACTGCCCTATCCATCACATGGCTCAGGAAGTGAGAGAAGAAAGTGCTCTGATGGTTTGGCCCTGGGCAGCTCGCAGAAACGTCTGAGGGATCAATTTTCAATCCCTGCACACTAACAGATAACCTGCGGCTCGTGCCGACATCAATGAGGTGGTGCTGACATCGCCCTTCTGCCAGTCTCTGCGAACCTACTCGCGGATCTGTTGTCGTAATCAGGTGTTCTGGAAAATTCTCAACTTTTGGAATCCCGATTGGCAAAATTCTACATCAGTCTCCACCACCATTTTCTGCATTTCTCTAGGCTCGCACACCGTGACATGTTTACAATGACAATTACAATGTGTGCTGCACCTCCAACCTAGTAAAACTGAGCAAATCAGATAAAGAAATATTTGGACAGTTAATTAGAAGCTTGGTCAAAGAGGTAGGTTTTAAGGAGTGTCTTAATGGATGAAAGAAGGGGTGTTCTGGAGGGGGAATTAACTGTTTGGAATGCACAAAAAAGCCACAATTGGAGGAACATTATTCTGGTTCTATTTTCATAGAACCCATAGAATCCGAGAGTGCAGAAGGAGGCCATTTGGCCCATCCCGTCCGCACCAATTCTCTGAAAGAGCATCTTCCCCTGCCGCCCCCCCCACCTCCCATCTCTGGAACACTGTACATTTACCATGGCTAATCCACCTAACCAACACATCTTTGGACACAAAAGTTCAATTTAGCATGGCTAAATCACCTAACCCGCACATCTTTGGAATGTGTGGGAGGAAACTGGAGCGCCCGGAGGAAACCCATGCAGACATGGGGACAATGTGCAAACTCCACACGGTCACCCAAGGCCGGAATCGAACCCGGGTCCTGGCGCTGAGAGGCAGCCGTGCTAACCACTGTGCTGCCCTTTGTACAGATCATATAATATGCAGAGTGTTAACATCAACGCTAGTACACGATAGAGAGGTAATATAGCAGTACAGGATAATCAGGTTTATTCACAAACTTCAGGGTGTAATGTGATCCACAAAAAGAAGTAAGAGAAAAGTATCTATGGACTGAGTGACCCCAGCTCTCCAGAGTACTGCAAAGCACTGATCAGTGAAGATCTGAACAGTTTAGGGCACGGTGGCACTGCTACCTCACAGTGCCAGGGGCCCGAATTCGATCCCTGACTCGGGTCACTGTCTGTGTGGAGTCTGCAAGTGCTCCCCGTGTCTGCATGGGTTTCCTCCGGGTGCTCTGGTTTCCTCCACCAGTCCAAAAATGTGCTGGTTGGGCTGATTGGCCATGGTAAAAAATTGCCTTAGTGTCAGGGAGATTATCAGGGCAATATGTGGGATTATGCTGGTAGGGCCTGGGTGGAACAGCTGTCAGAGTAGGCCCAGTGGGCCGAATGGCCTCCTTCTGCACTGTAGGGATTCTACGAACATGAGTTGGAGATGGAGACAACAGATTTAAAATTAACAAGCCTCAGATTAGTTTGCTGATGGAAATATCTTTTACTCCTAACCATAGGATTTCTTGGCCATTTTTCCACTCAGGATTTTGGGGCCTTGGTAGCTGGGGAGGCGATGGCTTTGTGGTATTATCACCAGACTATTATACCAGAAACTCAACTAATGTTCTGGGTTCAAATCCAACCATGCTAGATTTTGAATTCAGTAAAAAAAAATTTGGAATTAAGAATCTACTGATGACCATGAAATTGTTGTCGATTGTCAGAAAAACCCATCTGGTTCACTAATGTCCTTGAGGGAAGGAAATCTGCCGTCCTTACCTGGTCTGGCCTACATGTGACCCCAGAGCCACAGCAATGTGGTTGACTCTCAACTGCCCTCTGAAATGGTCAAGCAAGACACTCAGTTGTAACAATAGCTATACAGTCTCAACAAAGAAGTGAAACTGGACGGACCACCTGGCATTGATCTCGGCACCAGAAAAGACAACGGCAAAACAAACAGCCCTGTCAACCCTGCAAAGTCTTCCTTACTAACATCTGGAGGCTAGTGCCAAAATTGGGATACTTGTTTCACAGGCTCGTCAAGCAACAGCCTGACATCGTCATTCTCATGGAATCGTATCTTACAGATAACAGACAGGCACCACCACTACCATCCCTGGAGTTGAGGAGGAACTTCTTCACTCAAAGGGTGGTGAATCCCTGGAATTCTCTGCCCGTTGAAGTGGTGGAGGCTGCCTCGCTCAATATATTTAAGTCACGGGTAGATAGGTTTTTGATAGACAAGGGAATTAAGGGTTATGGGGAGAGAGCGGGAAAGTGGAACTGATCCACTTCAGATCAGCCATGATCTTATTGAATGGCGGGGCAGGCTCGAAGGGCTAGATGGCCTACTCCTGCTCCTATTTCTTATGTTCTTATATATCCTGTTCCACCGTCAGGACAGAGGTGGTGGCACAGTGGTATACAATCGGGAGGGAGTTGCCCTGGGAGTCCTTCACATTGACTCTGGATTCCATGAAGTGTTGTGGCTTCAGATTAAGCAATTGGTAAGGAAACATCTTACTTGTTACCACGTACTGTCCCCTGCCGGCTGATGAATCAGTATTCCTCCATGTTGAACAACACTTGGAGGAAGTACTGAGGATGGCAAGCAGCAAAACGTACTCTGGATGGGGGATTTCAATGTCCCTGACCAAATGTGGCTCTGCAGCAGCGCTACTGATCGAGCTGGTCAGGTCCGAAAGGACTGGGTCTGCAGCAGGTGGTGAAGGAACCAACAAGAGGAAGTAATATACTTGACCTCATCTTTATCAATCTGCCCCCTGCAGATACATCTGTCCATGACAGTATCGGTAAGAGCAACCACCGCACAGTCCTTGTGGAGACGAAGTCCCACCTTCACATCGAGAATAGCGTGTTGTGTGGCGCTATCACCGTGCTAAATGGGACAGACTTTGAACCAATGTAGCAGCTCAAGACTGGACATCCATAAGGTGCTGTGGGCCATCAACAGCAGTAGAATTGTATTCTAGCACAATCTGCAACCTCATGGTGTAGCGTATGGCCCACTCAACCATTATCAACAAGTCAGGGGATCAACGCTGGTTCAAAGAAGAGTGCAGGGGGGCATGCCACAAGCAGCAGCAGGCATACTTAAAAATGAGGTGCCAACCTGGTGAAGCTACCAAGTAGCAAGTGATAGACAGAGCAATGCGATCCCACAACAAACAGATCAGATCTAAGCTCTGCAGTCCTGCCACATTCAGTCATGAATGGCGGTGGACAATTAAACAACTCACTGGAGATGGAGGCTCTACAAATATCCCCATCCTCAATGATGGAGGAGCCCAGCGCATCAGTGCAAAAGATAAAAGATAATAATCTCTTCCTCAATGTCAACAAAATGAAGGAAATCGCCATCAACTTCAGGAAGCATAAAGGAAAATATGAAATGGTCAAGAGCTTCAAGATTTTGTGTGTCCAGATCACCAACAATCTGTCCTGGAACCTCCGTGCCAACATTACAGTTAAGAAAGTCCACTAACGCCTCTACTTTCTCAGAAGACTAAGGAAATTTGGCATGTTCACTATGACTCTCACCAACTTTTACAGATGCACTATAGAAAGCATTCTTTATGGTTGTATCATCGCTTGGTATGGCTCCTGTGCTGTCCAAGACCACAAGAAACTAAAAAGGGTCGTGAATGAAGCCCAGTCCATCACTCAAACCCGCCTCCCCTCCACTGACTGTCTACATTTCCCACTGTCTCGCCAAAGCAGCCAACATAATCTAGGACCCCACACACCCAGACATTCTCTCTTCCACCCTCTTCCATCGGGAAAAAGATACAAGAGTTTGAGGTCGCAGACCAACAGCTTCTTCCCTGCTGCCATCAGACTTTTAAATGGACCTACTGTGCACTAAGTTGATCTTTCTCTGCAGCCTAACAATGACTGTAACACTACATTCTGCACTCTCTCCTTTCCTTCTCTATGAATGGTATGCTTTGTCTTTATAGCATGCGGGAAACAATACTTTTCATTGTATACTAATACATGTGACAATAATAAATCAAATCACAGGCTGAAGCATTTGCAGCAATCTTCAGCCAGAAGTGCCAAGTGGATGATCCATCCTGGCCTCTCCAGTGCTCCCCAGCATCTCAGAGATCAGTCTTCAGCCAATTCGATTCACTCCATGTGATGTCAAGAAACGATTAGAGGCACTGGATATACAAAGGCAATGGGCTCTGATAGCATTCCGGCAAAAGTACTGAAGACTTGTGCTCCAGAACTTGCTGCTTCCCGAGTCAAGCTCTTCCAGTTCAATTACAAAGAACAAAACAGCACAGCAACAGGCCCTTCGACCCTCCAAGCCTGCACCGCTCATGAGCCCAACTCGACCATCCGTTTGTGTATCTCTCTATTCCCAGTCTGTTCATGTGGCTAAGTCTTAAAAGCGTGTCTGCCTCAACCACCTTGCTTGGCAGTGCATTCCAGGCCCCCAACACCCTCTGTGTAAAATACGTTTCCCTGACATCTGTGTTGAACCTTGCCGCCCTCATCTTGAACATGTGACCCCTTGAGTTCGTCACCTCCGACCTGGGGAGAACGCTTCCCACTGTTCACCCTATCTACGCCCTTCATAATTTTATACACCTCTATTAGGTCACCCCTCATCCTCCTCCTTTCCAGGGAGAACAACGCCAGTTTACCCAATCTCTCCTCATAGCCAAGACCTTCCATATCAGGCAACATCCTGGTAAACCTCCTCTGCATCTCTCCAAAGCCTCCATGTCCTTCTGATAGTGCGGCAACCAGAACTGGACACAGTATTCCAAATGTGGCCTAACCAACGTTCCATATAGCTGCAACATCATATGCCAACTTTTATACTCTATGCCCTGTCCAATAAAGGCAAGCATGCCATGTGCCTTCTTTACCACCCTCTCCACCTGTGCTGCCACCTTCAGGGATCTGTGGACTTGCACACCCAGATCCCTCTGTGTGTCTATACTCCTGATGGTTCTGCCATTTATTGTATAGCTCCCCCCTACATTAGATCTACCGAAATGCACTACTTTGCATTTATCTGGATTAAATTCCATCTGCCATTTCCCTGCCCAATTTTCCAGCCTATATCCTGATGTATTCTTTGACAATGTTCATCACTCTCCGCAACTCCAGCAATCTTCGTGTCATCCGCAAACTTATTGATCACACCAGCCACATCTTCTTCCAAATCATTTATATGTATCACGCAAACAGCAGAGGCCCCAGTAGAGCCCTGCAGAACATCACTAGTCACAGACCTCCAACTGGAAAAAGACCCCCCCACTGCTACCCTGCCTTCTATGGCCAAGCCAGTTCTCCACCCATCTAGCTAGTTCACCTTTTATCGCGTGAGATTTAACCTTTTGCACCAGCCTGCCATGAGGGACCTTGTCAAACGCTTTATTAAAATCCGTATAGACGACATCCACGGCCTTTTCCTCATCAATCGTTTTTGTCACCTCCTCAAAAAACTCAACCAAATTTGTGAGGCATGACCTCCCTCGTACAAAACCATGCTGCCTATTGCTAATGAGATTATTCAGTTCTAACCGAACACTACAACACCGACATCTACCCAACAAGGTGGAAAATTGCCCAGGTATGTCCTGCACACAAAAAGCAGGAAAAATCCAACCCCCCCAATTACCACCCAGTCTACTATCGATCATCAGTAAAGTGATGGAAGGGGTCAACAGTGCTAGCAAGCAGCACCTGCTCAGTGACATCCAGTTTGGGTTTTGCCAGGGTCACTCAGCTCCTGACCTCATTACAGCCTTGGTTCAAACATGGATAAAAGCTGAATTCCAGAGGTGAGGTGAGGGTGACAGCCCTTGACATCAAAGCTGCATTCGAATGAGTGTGGCATCAAGGAGCCCTAATGAAACTGGAATCAGTGGTTATCTGGGGCAAACTATCCGCTAGTCACACTTGGTACATTGTGGTTGTGGAGGGTCAGTCATCTCAGCTCCAGGACAGATCTGCAGAGTCCCTCAGGATAGTGTCCTAGGCTCAACAATCTTCAGCTGCTTCATCATAGAATCATAGAACCCTACAGTGCAGAAAGAAGCCCTTCGGCCCATCAAGTCTGCACTGACCACAATCCCACCCAGACCCTACCCTCATATCCCTGCGTATTTTACCTGCTAATCCCTCTAAACTAAACGTCCTAGTTCACTAAGGGACAATTTTTAGCATGGCCAATCAACCTAACTTGCACATCTTTGGACTGTGGGAGGAAACCCACACAGACATGAGGAGAATGTGCAAACTCCACACAGACAGACAGTGACCCGAGCCGGGTATCGAACCCAGGTCCTCGGAGCTGTGAAGCAGCAGTGCTAACCACTGTGCTACCGTGCCGCCCTTCCCTCTGCCATAAGGTCAGAAGTGGGGGTGTTCACCGATGATTGCACAATGTTCAGCACCGTTCACAACTCCTCAGAGGCAGTACACGTTCAAACGCAACAAGATCAGGACAATATCCGGGCATGGGCTGACAAGTAGCAAGTAACATTCGTGCCATACAAAACCAGGCAATGACCATCACCAATAACCTTAACTCGAATCACCGCCCCTTAACATTCAATGGTGTAACCATCACTGAACCATCTGTTGTCGTAGCATCTGCACGGACAGATGAGTGACCACCACTCAACAATCACCAGGCAAGACTGTTCCCTTCCGATTGGGGAACACTTCAGCAGTCATGGGCATTCGGTCTCTGATCTTCGGGTAAACGCTCTCCAAGGCGGCCTTCACAACACATGACAGCGCAGAGTCGGAGCAGAAACTCATAGCCAAATTCTGCACGCATGAGGACAGCCTCAACCAGGATCTTGGGTTCATGTCGCACTATCTGTAACCCCCATGACTTGCCTGAACTTGCAACATCTCACTTACTGTCCTGTCTGGAGACAATACACATCTCTTTAACCTATGCTTAATGCTATCTCCACTCACACTGTCTGCATCTTTAAGACTTGAATAGCAGATTAGCTGTGAAGACTCGCATTCTAAATCAGTAATCTGTAAACTGTGTGTGCCTTTATATGCCAAGTTTCTGATCAGAACTCTCCACTCACCTGACGAAGGATCAGCATTCTGAAAGCTTGTGATGTTTACTACCAGATAAACCTGTTGGACTTTAACCTGGCGTTGTAAGACTTCTTACTGTGTTTACCCCAGTCCAATGCCGGCATCTCCACATCTGGGAAATCTACCGCCATTCCTTCACAGTGGCTGGGTCAATTCCAGGAAATTTGGCATGTCAGTTATGACTTTCACCAACTTTTACAGATGCATCATAGAAAGCTTTCTTTCTGGTTGTATCACAGCTTGGTATGGGCTCCTGCTCTGCCCAAGACTGCAAGGAACTACAAAAGGTCATGAATGTAGCCCAATCCATCATGCAAACCAGCCTCCCAACCAATGACTTTATCCATACTTCCTGCTGTCTATACTCGGCAAAGCAGCCAGCATAATTAAGGGCCCCACACACCCCGGACATTCTCTCTTCCATCTTCTTCCCTCGGGAACATAAGAAATAGGAGCAGGAGTAGGCCATCTAGCCCTTCGAGCCTGCCCCGCCATTCAATAAGATCATGGCTGATCTGTCATGGCTCAGTTCCACATTCCCGCCTTCTCCCCATAACCCTTAATCCCCTTGCCTATCAAAAACCTATCAACCCGCGTCTTAAAAATATTGAGCAAGGCAGCCTCCACCACTTCAACGGGCAGAGAATTCCAGAGATTCACCACCCTTTGAGTGAAGAAGTTCCTCCTCAACTCCGTTCTAAACCACCCCCCCTTTATCCTGAGGCTGTGCCCCCTAGTCCTACTGTCCTTTGAGTGGGAAGAGCCTCTCCACCTCTATCCTATCCATTCCATTCATCATCTTATACGTCTCAATGAGATCTCCCCTCATTCTTCTAAACTCTAACGAGTACAAGCCTAGTTTATTCAGCCTCTCCTCATAGCTCAACCCCCTCAACTCCGGAATCAGCCTAGTAAACCTCCTCTGCACTCCCTCCAAGGCCAAAATATCCTTGCGTAAGTGCGGCGACCAAAACTGCACACAGTACTCCAGCTGCGGCCTCACCAGTGCCCTATACAGCTGCAGCAAGACCTCCCTACTTTTATGTTCAATCCCCCTCGCTTTGAAGGCCAGCATCCCATTCACCTTCCTGACCACCTGCTGCACCTGCAGGCTGGGTTTTTGCGACTCATGCACAAGGACCCCGAGGTCCCTCTGCACCGTCGCCTGCTGCAGTTTTTCACCACATAAGTAATAGTCCTTCCTACCATTATTCCTACCAAAGTGGACAACCTCACATTTGCCAACATTAAATTCCATTTGCCAGTTCCTGGCCCATTCGCCCAGCCTATCTAGATCCCTCTGCAGACTCTCCACATCCTCTGCACTATTTGCCGTTCCACCAATTTTGGTGTCATCAGCAAATTTCGACACCCTACACTCGGTTCCCTCCTCCAGATCATCTATATAAATGGTAAATAGCTGAGGCCCCAGCACCGACCCCTGGGGCACTCCACTAGTCACCAACCGCCAATCCGAATAGCACCCATTAACCCCCACTCTCTGCCTCCTATTTGACAGCCAATCCTCTATCCACGCTAACACCCTACCCCCAACTCCATGCCCCCTTACCTTCTGCAATAACCTCTTGTGAGGTACCTTGTCAAACGCCTTCTGAAAATCAAGAAAGACCACATCCACCGGCTCTCCTCTATCCACTGCCCTAGACACATCCTCATAGAACTCCAACAAATTTGTCAGACACGACTTCCCCTTAACGAAACCGTGCTGCGTCTGCTCTACCAAACAATTCTCCTCAAGATGCCTCGCTATTTTCTCCTTGATCATGGATTCTAACATTTTTCCTACAACAGACGGGAAAAAGATACTGAGGTCACGCACCAACTGACTCAAGAACAGCTTCTTTCCTGCTGCTGTCAAACTTTTGAATGGTCTTACCTCACATTAAGTTGATCTTTCTCTACACCCTAGCTATGACTGTAACACTACATTCTGCACTCTTTCGTTTCCTTCTCTATGTACAGTATGTTTTGTCTGCATAGCGCAGGAAACAATACTTTCCACTGTATGCTAATACATGTGACAACAATAAATCAAATCAACATCCTGGAATTCCCTCCCTAATGGCAGTGTGGGTCAACCCGCAGCAGGTGGACTGCAGCGATTCAAGGAGGCAGCTCACCATCTTCTCAAGGGCAACTAGGGATGGGCAATAAATTCTGGCGAAGCCCACGTCCCACGAATGAATAAATAATTTAAAAATGGGATTTAAAGCATAGATGTGATTTTACAAGTTCCAATAATGGCTTGGATGGAAATAGAATATTAATCAGCTGCAATTGTCTTTTTCTCCCATCGACTGGAAATAAAAATTTGCCCCAGTAATCAATAAACAGCTTCCATCTATTGCCGCACTTTTCGGACTGAGATAGGGGCTGGGACACAGGCCAGCAGTGAGGACTCCAATCCTGCCCAGGCAATCAGAGCCAGAGAAACTGAGAGCACAAAGGCCATCTGGCCCCTTGTACCTTTCCTGACTCTCTAGAAGAGAAAAAGCATCGAAATACTCTCGAGGTCATCCAAAATTCCATTGCCCATATTCCAATTTGCACCCTGTCCCATCACTCCTGCAGCAGTGCTCCCCTGCATCTACTGCCCTTGTCCTTCTAGTTGGTAGTCTTTATGAGTTTGGAAGGTGCTGTTAAAAGATGCCTTGGTGAGCTGCTGCAGTGCATCTTGTCGATGGCAGACACAGCTGCCACTGCGCATCAATGAATGATCCATAAGAACTAGGAGCAGGGGTAGGCAATTTAGCCCCGAGCCTGCTCCACCATTCAATACAATCATGGTTCATCTTGGCCTCAGCTCCACTAACCTGCCCATTCACCACGGCCCTTCAAAACTTGCCTAATTAAAAATCTGTCCACGTTTTCTTCAAATTTAGGCAAAGTCCCAACACCCAGCACACTCTGGCGGTAGCAAATCCCACAGACTCATGACCCTTTGAGGGGAAATAATTTCTCCTCATCTTAGTTTTAAATCTGCTACCCAGTTCCTAAGACTATGACCTCTTGTTCTAGATAGCCTCAAGAGGAAACATCATCTCCATGCCTTCCGGAGGGTGGAGCGAATGTTTATTAATATGGTGCCAATCAAGCAGGCTACTTTATCCTGGATGGTGTTGAGCCTCTTCAGTGTTATTGGAGCCGCACCCATCCAGGCAAGTGGCGAGTATTCCATCACACTCCTGACTTGTGCCTTGTAGATGGTGGGCAGGCTTTGGGGAGACAGGAGGTGAGTTACTCACTGCAGAATTCCTTGCCTCTGGTCTGCTCTTGTGATCATATTATTTATATGGCTGGTCTGATTCAGTTTCTGGTCAATGGTAACCCTGAGGATGTCGATAGTGGGGGATTCAGCTACGATAAGGGGAGATGTCGGAAAGAATGACAAAGATACAACATTGATTTGTGAGTTCTTCTTGTGGAATTACTGTAAGAGACTATTTTCAGTAACTTGCATTTATATAGAAGCTTTCGTGGAATAAGGCCACTCAAGGCACTTTACTGCAGCATTATCAAACGTACGCTACCACACACGATTAGGCAAGGTGACCACAGTCTCAGTTTAAAGCAGCATCGTAAATGGAGGAAACGGATAGAAAAGTTTCAGATGTGAGTTCCAGAGCTCAGGGCTCAGCTTCTGAAGGCACAGCCAATAATGATGCAGCAAACAACAAAAGCAAATAAATCTCCATACCTTCGTACCAGTGTTTCAAATTTAAACACGTATGTAGATTTAGAGAAAAGATCACTGCTGAAAATTCCAACTCTCTGAAATATGGACCTTTCTTCTTTGAAAAAAAAAACGAAACAGATTCCCCTGCCCAGCACTGAAACCTAGCAACTGGACACTTTCCTATCACGACTGACCAGATTAGATGCCCACCTCCATGGCTTAACATGTAGTCATCCATTTACTGATAGATCCCACAGTTCAGTGGCTCTCTGCCTGAAATTGAAGGATTGAACGGCAGAGTGAATGTAAAAATGAATTTTCAAATGCATCCTTCCCATCAAGTTGAAGGTTTTCTAAATGATTTCAGTTCATTTAAACCCGAGGATGCAAGAATATACCCAAACTGACTTGGCATTCCAAAGTCATTATAATAACCCTAGTCACACCACAACTATAAAGTATGGAGTCAGACACTTAAACCCAGTTTAATTAACCACTGAATATTTTACTTCTAAAGGTCAGTCATCGAGATCCCTTTGGAAACTCACCAAGACAAACACAGAAGCTACAGAACTGGAGGTTGCCACTTCAGCCCATCAGACCAGTTCTTCAACTGAGATGACCACCTCAAATCTCAATCATGTTGAGAATTACAGAAGAACAAAAAGTCAATTTTGAGGGGATCTTTCAAATAGACCAAGTCTTATAAAGTTATGAATTACAGTGCTTTTGGCATCACCATCACCAGGCCATAACTCAATGGATTAAATGACTATGTCAAATTGATACAAGAACTTATACAAGCGTACACAAAGTCAAAAGCCATATCTCCCTGGCCAATGTATGTTCAAGGTGGGAAGCGGCTTGGCTCAGTTGGCAACTCTCTCCTCTTCAGAAGATCAATGTTCCAGATCGACCTTAAGACTTGAGCACAGTTTACTTTGACATTCCAATGCAGTGATGAGTGTGCGTTGTCAGAGCCAACTTACAGGTGAAACATTGAACTGAGCTCCCAACTCCCCTCTTGGGTGGATGTGTAAGAGCCACTATTGGAACTAGTTGTAGAGAGGAGCTGAGAGTTTCTACACTATCTCTCTCAGCCACCGCTAACAAAAACAGATTAGCTGATCATTCATCTGGATTGAAGCTTGCCACGCACAAAGTGGTGGTTATGCTGGTCTACATAACAGTGAGGTGAAAGTATTCATTCGATGTGAATAGCTCTGGTACAGAGGGTATGGTTAAGTGGCCACATGATTGCAAATGATTTACTTTGAAGAGGACCATTTGAGAAAAGAGTCAGGGAATTTGAATAGGCAGACTGCTCTTGAAAGAACCAGCATGAACTGACTCGATGGGCAAAATTTCCTCCTTCTATACTGTAGTATTCTACAATTCAGGGACTAATATTTGATAATAGTATTAACTTTCAGAAACTGGTCAAATATTGCTCTCAAGTGCTCGTGTGAGGTGTGGGTTCCACTCCCTGTATGTGTGAAATGGAGTAGAGATGTCGGCGTTGGACTGGGGTAAACAGTCTGACAACACCAGGTTAGAGTCCAACAGATTTATTTCTCTGATCAGAACCTTGCACGTACCTGAAGGACGAACACCATTTCTGAAAGCTTGTGGGATTACTATCTAATAAACTGGTTGGAATTAAACCTGGTGTTGTCAGTCTTCTTACTGTGTGAAATGGAAGCATAAGTAGCAGAATTGATGGATATTACAGTTATATGCTGTCATCCATCTGTGCTCACTGCTAGGATAAGAAGTTATCAAGATCACCATCATCTGACCTTTCCAATTCGATTACAATGATTTCCTATTGTCCACTATTCGATATACAGTGGCACTGACGCCAAGGTTGGATTTATACAAGAGCCCTTCATATTCACTGCAACAAACTTCCCAACCAATGAGGTACTTTGAAAGTGAAGCCACTATTATTGCCAAATTTGGCAAGCGCTTACACACAAGATCCAGCGAGCAGTAAATGACCGGTTAATTCATTATTGATGGTGGAGAGCTAAATGCTGGCTAGGACAGTGAGGGTAGCGTTCAACAGTGACCATGTGATCTCTGATATCCACACGACCAAGCAGACTTGACTTCTGTTTAACATTCAGGAGAAGCACCCTCGGTGCTCAAGCCCGCAGTGGGACTCACGACCATGACTTCGACTCAACAACTACTGCCAACAGAGCCAAGCTGACAAGTTAAGAGCTTAGCTAGTAAAAACTTCTGCAAATAGAAATAAAGGTTATCAGCGGGATTTTCTCATCAACTGGGGGGAAAAAAAAGAAGGCCAATTTTACAAGACATGTAAATCCTTCTGAGCAAGGACAGTAAGGAACACACCAAACTCAGGGGGCTCCTGTCTGGAAAACAGTATTGATGTAAAAGATCTCCTTTCCGATGGGAAAGGATTTTTAAGCGCCTCGGGAAGGTTGTGAGGTAATGAGCAGTGAACTGCACAAATTGTTCTCAAAGGTAGGTGGACTTTATATCTGACTTTATTCCCCTTTCAATGTAATTTATGCTTTGTCTTTGTAACGCAATGTACAATCTCCGCCACGAACAGTGGGCCCTGTGTTTATTAGAGACTCAGAAAGTTGCACTGACTTTTAGTCACTTTGATTTGCATTCCTCCAGCCCCAGTATTGTGATTCCACTATATAAACAGTAAATCTTAAAAAAGGGATTGGGTTTGGTGCTTTAACTGTTTGAGGGGTGTACAGTTAACTCACACTTTGAAGCAATCATCAGGACAGAGTATTTGAGGAGTACACGGGAAATACAGCTTTCACTGTAACTATGTGAGGCGGCTCTGTATCGAGACGGTTTTCACACAGAAAAGTGGTTCTGTGCTGGATTTTGTGGTCAGTATTTTTCATTTTGGTACATTGCCGAGGGGACTGTCAGAATTGGAGCCTTTCGAGACGTGAACATAAACTAGGATTCGACTCATTCATGCTGTTCTACACCCACCTGCAACTTCAGCAGATGGTCCCAGGACACTGTTGGAAAGAACACAGGACATTACAGCGCATTACAGGCCCTTCCGTCCTCGATGTTGCGCCGACCTGTGAAACCAATCTCAAGTCCATCTAACCTACGCTATTCCAATATCATCCATTTGTTTTGTCCAATGACCATTTAAATGGCCTTAATGTTGGCAAATCCACTACTGTTGCAGGCAGGGCATTCCACACTCTTACTACTCTCCGAGTAAAGAACCTACCTCTGACATCTGTCCTATATCTATCACCCCTCAATTTAAAGCTATGTCCCCTTGTGTTAGCCATCTCCATCTGAGGAGAAAGGTTCACACTGTCCACCCATCTAATCCTCTGATCATCTTATATGCCTGTATGAAGTCACCTCTTAAATCTACTCCTCTCTAATGAAAACAACATCAAGTCCCTCAGCCTTTCCTCATCAGACCTTCCCACCATACCAGGAAACATCCTGGTAAATCTCCTTTGCATGCTTTCTCTTTTCATTCACAGGTTTTAAGTCGGTCCACCTCGTGTCCAACGAGGGGCATACACGCGATGGGTCGTACTGGGGCTGCTCTTGGTTGTTCGAGATTGGCCTAGTGCTTCATGTCGTTAGTGTGTGCCTAAATTGGACAAGATACTGGGCAAGACAACAGCTCAGTGACTATCACTGGTTGCTGTGCAGACACATGGATTTGGGCCAGTGTCTGTGGGAGTTTGCGCATTCTCCCCGTGCTTGCGTGGGTTTTCTCCGGGTGCTCCGGTTTCCTCCCACACCCCAAAGATGTGCTGTTAGGCTGATTGGCAGGAATAAATTGTCCCTAAATCAGTTTCCCTCAATCTGGATGGCCATAAAACATTAGACAGGGGTCGTGGGTGGAGAGGGGGACTGGTGGTGTTGAGATGGCGGCGCAGGCTCGTTGGGCCAAAGGGCCTGTTTCCCGGGCTGATTTTGTTCTTTGTTCCAATGCTTCCACATCCTTCCTATAATGCGGCGACCTGAACTGTATGCAATACTCCAAGTGCAGCCGCATCAGAGTTTTGTACAGCTGCAACATGACCTTATGGCTCCTAAACACAATCCCTCTACCAATAAAAGCTAACACACGTTACACCTTCTTAACAACCCTATCAACCTGGGTGCCAACTTTCAGGGATCTATGCACCCAGATCTCTCTGCTCAACCACACTGCCAAGTAACTTACCATTACCCCAGTACTCTGTATTCCTGTTACTCCTTTCAAAGTGAATCACTTCACACTTTCCCGCATTAAACTCCATTTGCCACCTCTCAGCCCAGCTCTGTAGCTTATCTACGTCCCTCTGTAACCTGCAACAAAGGGAAGGGGGAATTCTTCCTTAGCCCCTGGCCAGCAATGTCAACCCGTAACCAACTATACCAAATTGCTGCTCACTTTATAAAGGAAGAGCAAACTTAGAATCATAGAATCCTACAGTGCAGAAGGAGGCCATTTGGCCCATCGAGTCCGCACCTCCTGCAATCCCATCCAAGCCCCATCCCCATAAGCCCATGCATTTACCTTAGCTACTCCTCCTGACACTAAGGGGCAATTTAGCATGGCCAATTCACCTAACCCACACATCTTTGGACTGTGGGAGGAAAGCAGAGCACCCGGAAGAAACCCACGCACACATGGGGAACGCATGCAAACTCCACCCAGACAATGACCCAAGCCGGGAATCGAACCCAGGTCCCTAGCACAGTGAGGCAGTAGTGCTAACCGCTGTGCCACGGTGCCGCCCCAAAGACTTGCATTTCTATGGCACGTTTCATGATCCCTGCACTTCGCTCAGTGTTTTTGAGTCAATGAGTTATCTTTGGAGCATGGCTGGTATCGTAACATAGAAAATGAAGCAGCAATGGAGTAACTGTCCAGATTACTCGCTTTGGTGACGCTGGTTGAGGAGTAATTGTTGGCCAGGTCACTCAACTACTCTACTTAGAATAGTGTCACGGGATCTTTTACCTCCACCTGGGAAGATGGACAGGGCCTCAGTTCAAAACATCTCAACCGGCAGTTCAGTGCCGCAGTAAAGGGCCAGCCCAGGTTACCCAAGTCTACGAAAAACCTTCCAACACAAGGGGAGTTTGTACTCTTCAAACCCCACTCATTGGTTGTGAATTCTTTGAGGTCCTCCTTTAAATGGTAATGGCCAAAGCTTCAAAAGCAAACACTCCAGACGCTGGGAACGAGAGCAGAAAATACTCAACAGGTCAAGCAGCGTCTGTGGAGAGAGAAGCCGAGTTGAACCTTCAGGCCTACGAAGAGACCTGAAACATGGGGCAGGTATCCCCCATCCCACCAGTAGCAGCCACCATCAGGAAAACTGACTTGCAGCCGCTCTCTAAATGTTCTCATTCTGCCTGTCACGTCTGCCTGGAGTTGTGAGACTTCTTACCATGTCTGTCACAGGCAGGCCAGGAAAATCCTGATCATTAACTCTGTTCCTCTTTGCACAGATGCTGTCCGACCTGGGAAACATTTTCCAGTGTATTTTCAGAAAACAAATCCAGCTGGATGAATTTGGCATTTGTACAATTCCATCATGTGTAGGTTAGAGGTATCAGTGGGGTAATTATTTGGGGTTACGTGAATAGGGTCTGGCTGGGATGCTCTGTTGGAGTTGGTGCAGATTCGATGAGTCAAATGGCCTTTGATTTATTATTGTCATATGTATTGGTAAACAGTGAAAATATTGTTTCTTGCACGGTATACAGACAAAAGCATACTGTTCATAGAGAACGAAAGGAGAGTGTGCAGAATGCAGTGTTACAGTCAAAGCTAGGGTGTAGAGAAAGATCAACTTAATATGAGGTAAGTCCATTCAAAAGTCTGATGGCAGCAGGAAAAAAAAGCTGTTCTTGTGTCGGTTGGTACATATCCTCAGGCTTTTGTACCTTTTTCCGACGGATGAAGGTGGGAGAGAGAATGTCCGGGGTGCGTGGGGTCCTTAATTATGCTGGTTGCTTTTCTGAGGCAGCCAGAAGACAGAGTCAAAGGGTGGGAGGCTGGTTTGAGTGATGGCCAGCACTTTGATCAAGGCCCTTTGTAGTTTCTTGAGGTCTTGGGCGAAGCAGAAGCCATACCAAGCTGTGACACACCCAGAAAGAATGCTTTCTATGGTGCATCTGTAAAAGTTGGTGCGTGTAGAGGACGTGTCAAATTTCCTTAGTCTGATAAAGGGGAGGCTTTGGTGGGCTTTCTTAACAATAGTGTCGGCATGGAGAAACCAGTAAGAAGTCTGACAACACCAGGTTTAAGTCCAACCTATTTATTTGATAGTAAACTCAAGCTTTCGGGGTTTGCCTCTTCGTCAGGTGAATGGAGAGCTCTGGCCTCAGACAGAGCATATAACAGCACAGACAGTTTACAGATTACTGATTAGAATGCAAATCTTTACACCGAACCTGATATTCAAGTCTTAAAAGGTGACTAACAATGTGAGTGGAAGGAGCACTGATCACAGGTTAAAGAGATGTGTATTGTCTCCAGACAGTACAGTAAGTGAGGCTTTGCAAACCCAGGCAAGTCACGGGGGTTACAGATAGTGCGACATGAATCCAAGATCCCTGTTGAGACCGTCCTCATGTGTGCGGAACTTGGCTGTCAGTCTCTGCTCAGCGACTCTGCGCTGTCGTGTGTCGTGAAGGCCGCCTTGGAGAATGCTTACCCGAAGGTCAGAGGCTGAATGCCCGTGACCACTGAAGTGTTCGCCAACAGGAAGGGAACAGTCTTGCCTGGTGATTGTCAAGCGATGTTCATTCATCCGTTGTTGTAGCGTCTGCATGGTCTCCCCAATGCACCATGACCTGACAAAGAGGGAAACCTCGAAAGCCTGTGAGTTTACTATCAAATAAATCGGTTGGACTTAAACCTGGTGTTGTCAGACTTCTTACTGTGTTTACCCCAGTCCAACGCCAGCATCACCACATCATGGAGGAACCAGGACAGGTTGTTGGAGATCTAGACACCTAAAAACTTGAAGCTTTTGGCCTGTTTCTGCATTGTAGGGTTTCTACGATCAATTTGTTGCATTGCACAAACTAGACTTCTCGCTGGGGTCTTTTTAAAGACGTCTGGATGAGTATATGGGATCTAATGGGATTGGGGGTTATAGATAGCTCTATGGCTTAGTAGGTGTACAAGTGATCGGCGCAACTAGTGGGCCGAAGGGCCTGTTTGTGCTGTAGTAGTGTTCTATGTAAGAGAAGATAATACACAGCAAGGCATCAGCTCTGATAGCAGAGAGGAGTGTCCCAGAGCAGAAACTGAAGAGTATGCTGCCATTCTGAAACCAAAATTCTGCCTCAGATTGAAGCAAGTCCTGGAGCTGAAAAGATAGCACCGTGGCCAAGTATTTAACATGCCCATTTCCTCAGGGGATTCCAATAACTGAAGCTCTGGATCAGCCTGGGAAACATTCAGAAATGTCAACATACCAGTCAGCTTCTGATTGCAGAGATTGATGAGCACACCTTGAACTGGCTCTGGTTCAGTGCCTCGTTCCAACCCAATTCCAGTTCATGCAAACTGATTAAATTACACTAATCTAGAAAAAGTTCCCAGCAATTTGTACAGCGTGACCACGTGACCGTTTAAACATACAGAGCATTCATTCTAGATTGTGGTGCTGAGGCATTCCTTCTCCTAAACCACAAGGAGATAAAAATCAGCAGGGGTTAGAAACTCGATACCAGGCTTTGAACAGCTTCTCGTAAAGTACTTGCTCTATTCGTAAACAGGAAGATGAATGTGCCACGGATACAAATGAGTGAGTTAGGTTTTTTCCCACCCGTAGAATCCCTACAGTGCCGTAGTGGCCATTCAGCCCCTTGCATCTGCTACCAACTCTCTGACACAGTATCTTACCCAGTTTCTGTCCCCCCTCCCCCCAGTATCCTATCTTTGTAACCCCACACTTTTCCTATGGCTAATCCGTCTAACCTGCACATCTTGTGACAGTAAGGAGCAATTTAGCATGGCCAAACCACCTACCCTGCACATTTTTGGACTTTGGAAGGAAACCGGAGCACCTGGAGGAAAGCCATGCAGACGTGGGGAGAAGGTGCAGGCTCCGCACAGAGTCACCCAAATCCAGAATTGAACCCGGGTTCCTGGAGCTGTGAAGCGGAAGTGATAACCATCGTGCCATCCTAGTTTGCATTGTTAATATTTACCTCTTGCAGAAAGGGGCAGATATTTTTAAATATCCGTTCCAGTTAGACAAAGCCGAATTTTGTATCATTGTCACATTTCTGCTTGTGGAAAAGAATAGCAGAAGCACATTTTTGGGTGAAATTGGCCTGAAGGCATTAAGAGCCAACCATGGTATGTGGGCCAGAATAGGCAGGTTTCTTGAAGGACATTAGTGAGCTTTCAATCTATAGTTATTCCAGCATTTTAGATAAATGATTGTTCAGTAGGAACTATAGATGCTCCAGTTCGTCCTTCTTTCTTGGTTAGGTTTGTGGGGAGGAGTAGCAGATGGTGGAACCATCTGAATTTCCTGATCTAAGTTAACGGAGTTGTAACTTTTAGAAAGAGCTTCACTTTGGGCAGAATCAGCAATCCAGGTACATATTGTAGCCATTTCACAAGTGTCTTTTCCCCCTCACTTGTTTGAACAGCATTAGACACAAAATTTGCCGAGAGTCAGCGTAAATCGGAGAGGGTTTTAAAACCGTAATCTTTAAAAAGTAAAACAAGCTGCTTTGTGAAATGTTCCCGGACACGTTTACGAACCCCAGCTTGGGTGCAGTTTGATTACTACAGAAAATAAAAACGGGTTTAATCCCAAAAACAGAAAAAATGTACAATGAAAATCCACCATTTGCAATTAAATTGCTGACAATGACTTTCAAAAAAAAAATACAGAACGACACATATATTGTGGTATAGTCGTCAGTTTTAGTGAACTTAAAAGGCAATTATACAGTCATGGATATTTACAGCATGGAAACAGGCCCTTCGGCCCAACTTCTCCATGCTGTCCTATTTTTTGAAACCACAAAGCTAGTCCCAATTGCCCACATTTGACCCATATCCCTCTATATCCATCGTATCCATGTTTCAATACATTTTAAAAGACAAAATTTTACCCACCTCTAATACTACCTCTGGCAGCTTGTTCCAGACACTCGCCATCCTCAGTGAAAAAAAATTGCCCCTCTGGACCCAGTTGTATCTCTCCCCTCTCACCTTAAACCTATGCCCTCTAGTTTTAGACTCCCCTACCTTTGGGAAAAGATGTTGACTAACTCGCTGATCTATGCCCCTCACTATTTTATAGACTGCTCTAAGATCACCCCTCAGCCTCCTACACTCCCAAAACAAAAGTCCCAGTCTATCCAATTATCTCAAAGCTTTTAAAATGTGCCAAATGATGTCCTTGCACCAGGGGGAAGCACTTCATTTTGACAGTCTCCGTGAAGACCAGAAAATTAGTGTAATCATTGAAAACTCCCCAAGAGCGATTAACTCAGCCTGAGCTTTGAAAGCATGGCTTGCCGTTTTTAAAATCAGCAGAGATTATCGCAGAAACTAGATTTGTGGTTTGTCACCTCAGTTATGGGTGAACGGTATTGAAAAATAACGGCGGCAACAGTGGTGAATGGGAAAGGTTGACCAAAAGTTGTGATAACAAATGTAATAACTTTGAAGGGAAATCGTCGTAGCTTCAAGTTAAAGGCTTTATTACCAACCATATACATACACATACACAAAGTTGTAACATCGGGGTGTCACAGTGGCACAGTGGTTAGTACTGCTGCCTCACAGTGCCAGGGACCCGGGTCCAATTCTAGTTTCACTTAACTGTGTGGAGTTTGCATGTTCTCCTCATTCTGTGTGGGCTTCCATCAAGTGCTCTGGTTTCCTCCCACAGTTCAAAGATATGCAGGTTTAGTTGATTGGTCATGCTAAATTGCTCCTTAGTGTGCCAAGATATGTAGATTAGGGGGATTAGCAGGGTAAATACGAGGGGGTTACGGGGATGGGGCCTTGGTGGGATTGTGGTCGGTGCAGGCTCAATGGCCTCCTTCTGCACTGTAGGGATTCTCTGAGAGCTGAACACATGCAGATTTCGAAACCACACAAATTCACTCTCAACCTCCCCACACGAAAGAAAACTTCTAGTTTGGAAAAACTTGTGAAATGTATGAACATTTGAAGCACAAGTGTTTCACAGACAACTGAACCAACTCACAAAAAGAGCCAAGTCATTTCTGTTTGCACCTGCAGCAGGAGGAAATTAAAAAGCTTAATATTTGTAAATGTTAAGTCAACTCCCAACTCGGGACTTCGTTCACTGCAGACGTGGATTTTTGATGCGTGGGTTAACAGTGATTGATGATTGCATTGCACTTTCTGACGAGGAAGAAAGTCCCTTTATTTGAATTCTGCTCTTCTAAGAAACTCTGACATATTTGTGTTTGAGCCATAATTTACAAAGTTTCGTTTCTCACCCTGGTACCTGCCAGCCTTTTGCAAAATTCCAAACTTGGGACAATTTGGATCATGAAGTCAATCTTCTTTTTACTGAAAAAGATACATCTGCCTTTTCTATTCCCCTAGCCCTGGTGAGTGTGCTTTCAGCTGTCTGGACCCTGAGCCTTTCCAGGTCATCAGAACATGAAAAATCAAAGCAGTGATAAGCCACTTGTCCCTTTAGGTCTTCTCCACCAATATATCTCCTGCTTCCCATTAGTTAGAAACAAACCACTCTTTAGATTCAAAATGTTGCAGCTTTGTTGACTGCGTTTCTTGACCTGTTCAGAGACAGCATGTGGAAAACACTCCCAATAACAAGAATGGAAATATAGTTTGGAACTGTGTGTTTAGTTTTGTTTTCAAGATCCTGTCCAGTACAGTACAGGGACTGACTTAGCAGCCAGTCTCAAAGTTTGCTTTTGCCATGATATAATTTTCTGGTGTAATTGGTGGACTGATAGATTGCTACGGTTATTTAGCACACAACTGCAGTCAAATATAGCAGGGATGTATATTCACATTCGTTCCTAGCTCTTTAGTCAACAATATCTCATCTGCTACTCAATATGATCAGAGCTGATCTATCCAAGTCCCTCCATCTCAGTCCCCTCCTTAAAAGACACCTCCGAGCCCAAGGCTTTGGTCATCCATCCTCACATCTCTTATGATTTGATTTATTATTGTCACATGTATTGGTGTACAGTGAAAAGTACTGTTTCTTGTGTACCATACAGACAAAGCATACCGTTCATAGAGAAGGAAAGAAGAGGGCGCAGAGTGTAGGTTACAGTCATAGTTAGGGTGCAGAGAAAGATCCACTTAATGCGAGGTAGGTCCATTCAAAAGTCTGACATCAGCGGGGAAGAAGCTGTTCTTGAGTTGGTTGGTATGTGACCTTAGACTTTTGTACCTTTTTCCCAATGCAAGAAGGTGGATGAGAGTATGTGCAGGGTACGTGGGATCCTTGATTATGCTGGCTGCTTTTCTGAGGCAGTGGGAAGCGTAGACACAGTGTTAATAGTTGAGAGGCTGGTTTGTATGATGGACTGGGTTTCGTTCACAACCTTTTGTAGTTTCTTGCAGTTTCTTTGACTCTCTTTTAGCCTCCCAGTCTAAAGTTGCCTGATCATGCCTGTGTACGAAACCCTGGTACATTTTCCTACACAAAAAGACTCTATATTGTCATGTTAGTGAAAGTGAGGGGGGATACTGTCAGAGAGTTAGACAACACATTCACTGAAACTACGAGCAGCATATGGCTTGGAAACAGGTGCCTGCGTTGATGGAAAAGTTGGGATTTGAGATTTCTAGAACAATGATACAACTCCGTACAATGGCTTCACAAGCTGCTCGTAAACCACATATACCAGCTGTTATATTGGAACCAAAATACAGGAAAAACTGAGAAAAAACACCCAAAATGTGAAGAAGGGTTACATCCATTCATTCTCCAGCAATGGAGCAGCACATGGGCTGATCACAATGCATTTTAATCATGGTGATGAGAGATTCAGTGTAGGCTCAGCCCTGCTAGATTCTGTCCATGTAAAAACTTCACTTTCAAATATTTCTGCCTACTAACGCTAAGCTTTAAAAAATTGACGCTAACTTGACTACAACTCAGAAGGCATGCTGGGTTAGCTGAAAATTGACCGCATCCCAGGAAAGTACACAGCAGGCAAACAAGTTTCTAATAACAGCAGCTTCAAGATCTGTTCAGAGACAGTATGTGGAAAACACTTCTAATAACGAGATAAGAATTTAACTATAGTTTGGAACTGTGTGTTTAGTTTTGCTTTCAAGATCCTGTCCAGTAGAGTACAGGGACTGGCTTAGCAGCCAGTTTCAAAGTTTGCTTCTTCTCTGCTTCTGCCATGATTTAATTTTCTTTAAAATTTCTGTTCAATAAAAGAAATCCAATTTAAAAATCGTACAAAGTGCTTTCCCCTCCTCTATTCGAGTGAATTAATGGACCCTACATCTATATACCCTGTAAGATCGAACACAAAAACTAATTAACACTGCAATTAGTGCCCTTGGTCCATCCACCTTCAGATGCTTCATCACGAACTCGTCATAAACTGTCCTGGACACCCCACCCCCCTCCCCATGCCAACACTATAGTTCAAGAAAGACCACCAATGCCCCTGCTTTCTCAGAAAACTAAGGAAATTTGGCAAGTCAGCTAACACTCTCACCAACTTTTACAGATGCACTGTAGAAAGCATTCTTTCTGGTTGTATCACAGCTTGGTACGGCTCCTACTCTGTCCAAGATTGCAAGGAACTACAAAAGGTTCTCAATGTAGCCCAATCCATTATGCAAACCAGCCTCCCACACATTGACCCTGTCTACACTTCCTGCTGCCTCAGCAAAGCAGCCAGCATAATCAAGGACCCCACGCACCCCAGACATTCTCTCTTCCACCTTCTTCCTTCGAGAAAAAGATACAAAAATCCAAGGTCACATGCCAACTGACTCAAGAACAGCTTCTTCCCTGCTACTGTCAGACTTTTGAATAGACTTACTTTGCATTAAGTTGATCTTTCTCAAACCCTAGCTATGACCGTAACACTACATTCTGCACTCTCTCATTTCCTTCTCTATGAATTGTATGCTTTGTCTATGTAGTGTGCAAGAAACAATACTTTTCACTGTATGCTAATACATGTGACAATAATAAATCAAATCAAAACAAAAGAAGTGAGGACGTTCCCTGATAATTGCACAATGTTGAGCACTATTCACAATTTCTCAGGCAACAAAGCAGCTCTTGTCTGCATGCAGCAACATTCAGATTTGGGCAGATAAACAAGTAACATTCACATCATATGAGTTGCAAACAATGACCACCTCCAACATGAATCCAATCATCTCCCATGACGTTCAACAGTATTGCCATCACTGAATCCTTATAATCAACGCCTCGACCCGAAACTGAACTGGACTGTCTACATAAACACTGCAGAGCAAGTCAGAGACTGCGATTCCTGCAACGAATAATTCACCTCCTGACTCCCCAAAGCCACGTCCACCATCTACAAGACACAAGTCAGGATTACTTATCTGGACAAGTGCAGTTCCAACAGCACTCAAGAAGCTCAACACCATCCAGGACAAAGTAACCTGCTTGATCAGACCCCTTCCCCAATCTTAAATATTTACTTCCTCCATTACCAACGGACCATGGCTGCACTGTCTACAAGATGTATTGCAGCTACCTGCCAACGCACCTTCAACAGCAACTCCCAAACCCACTACCTCTACTGCTTTGGAGAACAAGAGCAGCTGATGTGTAGGGATACTTATCAACTGCAAGTTCCCCTCCAAGACAATACCATCCCAAATTGGGACTACATTGCTGTTCCTTCAATGTCACTGGATCAAAATCCTTGAACTCTCCACTTAACAGCACTGTGGATTTACACACACCACACATACTGCAGTGTTGCTTCAAGGTCAATTACACATGGCCAATAATGTTGGACTTGCCACAACACTAACTTCCTGTGAATGAATAATTGAAATTGCTGAATGTGATAATTTTATAATCCCATTTTTCCCTGTGTTAATCCTTACTGAATACCATGCTGTCACTGGATCCAGAAGGAGATCAAGATAAGCACAGCCCAATTAAATCTTTGCCAACTTTCTGAATCCCCGTAAGAGGCAACAAAGATTACATCATGTCCAGCTGTGCAAGAGGACAAGGGATGCATGAAATAGTGCGCCTCCATCGGAATAATGTACTGCACGAGTTCTCCTATCCATCAGAGCAGCACCAACCAAGGTACAAGGAATGGAGCATTTCACAGACTGATAGATGACTTCATGACTGGCAGATGACCAGGTCATTCAGATGGAATTATCTCACTTGTTCATGTGCACAATTAAACATTCAGGCTGTACAATGAGCTGCTATTGTTTACTGACTGGAACAGATTTTACTTCCCGTTTGATAATGTCCAAAGCAGAGGTGTACTGGGAAATTTCACTCAACAAATATCATTTCTTAGGACCCAGTCTTAACATGTTCCCATTAAATAAGAGATAAGCGTTTTATCAGATGTGAATGGTCAACCACCTTACAATATTAACTACAGCCATTAAGTGGCAGTGCAGTTCACAACACTGGTGCAAAGAGTGGCAACATACAACATTAGGATGTGTTCAAGAGCTCCCAAGCTCAAGCACTTGGGAGGCTGGAGTCGGCAGAGGTCAGGATAAACACTTCCTAATGGTTAGGAGACAATTGGGAAAAGAGGAGGGCAGAAAGTGGCTTTTCAAACAAGGTAGGCAATATATTGATAATGAAGAGAGGAGAACAAATAACAATCAAGAGGGGAATGGATGGTCATTGACGGGAGAGTTGCCTGGGCTGAAGTGTCCCTGAAAGTGCTATGTCAGCTGGGGTGCAGGGTGTGTGAAAAGGATGAACTTGCAGTGCAGTGTCCTTTGAAGCGAGTCTCAATTGGGTTAAATGTCTCTCTGAAGAGCTGAGTGTGCAGTTGAATGTAAGAGACGAATGGGGGAGGCAATGGCCTTGTGGTATTATTGCTAGACTATTAATCCAGAAACTCAGCTAACATTCTGGTGACCCGAGTTCAAATCCTACCACAGCAGATGGTGCAATTTGAATTCAATAAAAAACTTATCTGCAAATAAGAATCTACTGATGACCATGAAACAATTGCCAATTGTTGGACAGACCCATCTCATTCATTAATGTCCTTTAGGGGAGAAAGTCTGCCATCCTTACCTGGTCAGAGGTTTACTAGGCTGATACCGGAGTTGAGGGGGTTGAACTATGAGGAGAGGCTGAATAAACTGGGCTTGTACTCGTTAGAGTTCAGAAGAATGAGGGGAGATCTCATTGAGACATATAAGATGATGAATGGGATGGATAGGATAGAGGTGGAGAGACTCTTCCCGCTCAGAAAGGACAGTAGGACTAGGGGGCACAGCCTCAAGATAAGGGGGGGGGGGGGGGGGGCGCGGTTTAGAACGGAGTTGAGGAGGAACTTCTTCACTCAAAGGGTGGTGAATCTCTGGAATTCTCTGCCCGTTGAAGTGGTGGAGGCTGCCTCGCTAAATATTTTTAAGACGCGGGTTGATGGGTTTTTGATAAGCGAGGGGATTAGGGTTATGGGGAGAGGGCGGGAATGTGGAACTGAGCCACGACAGATCAGCCATGATCTTATTGAATGGCGGGGCAGGCTCGAAGGGCTAGATGGCCTACTCCTGCTCCTATTTCTTATGTTCTTATGTTCTTATGCACATGTGACTCCAGAGTAACAGCAACGTGGCTGACTTTCAACTGCCCTCGGGCAACTAGGGATGGGCAATAAATGCCAACCAGCGATGACGCACATGTCCCATGAATGAATAAAAGAATGATTAATCTAGCATTGAAGGAAGTGAACAACTGGTGAGATGGTGAAAATCCAAATCTCACTTAGATTTTTAGTCTTAAGATTTTAAGTGTTAAAAATTAGTTGTGAAATTGAAAACTATTTCAAATTTTATTGAAAAATTCAAAATTCTCAACATCACCAACTTCCCCTTAAAATACACCCCGCTAACTTTGTGCTTTTAAATTAGATTTCCCCTTCAGGCTTTGGCATTTCTGTTTTTACCCTGTGACGGCAAAGGTTTGCCGCCAACCCAGTGAGAGCGAAGGTTTGCCACGTACAAAGTTTCAAATACAGAACCGTGGTAATTATTTGTCAACTTATCAGCCTTTCAGAAACCAAGTCAACTTTTGCGAGTTTTCTAGTTTGAAGTGCATGGCATTAAAAATTAGAGGAAATAATCACAACTTAATTCAAGCTAATCTGCAACATTTAAACAATGAAAGACTCACTCAAAAGTGGCAAAAGGAAAATTTAGGGCTGATGTCAGGAAATACAACTTCACAAAAAGAGTGATGGACTTGTGACCAATCTGGGATCCGTGTGCAGCCCACAAGACATTTTGTTGACCATTGCCTGTGCGCAAGGTCGCTACACTCCATTGATTTCAGTCCATGTAGTATTTTTCCAACCATTGTTACTGACGAGATGCCTCCATAAAGCAAGGGTGAGTGAAGTAAGATGCATGCTGATTGACTGTGAGGGTCATGCTCTCCCTCTGTGTCCAAACATTTAAATATCTCTTTTGTTTTTACCATTTGAAGTTGATAACTATTCTATGAATATATAAATGATGAAGCATTTTCTATAACTCATTACGAAATGTTCAGCATGTTTTAAATGTATTGAATGTTATTTAGTGAACATGGTTAGTGAACAAGTCTGATTTCCATCTTAAGGCCCATTGAGATGAAGGAGGGCCACGCGTGAGACCCACTCACTAGCCTAGGTTGCCCATCGCTGGGCTACAGCATGAAAGGGATTCAGAAACATAACGTGGGACAGAAAAGTCGCCTCGACACCCTTAGATGGGCTGAATGGTCTTCCACATCGTATCTGGTAATTGGAATTTAAATTTTCACTTGGTTCTTTCAACCTCCTTTACAGTTTTATTTTTCTTCCTCCTGAAGATTTTCATTCTCTTTGATTTGAAGATCTCGTACCTTCAAAAGGGTAAATTCAGTTTAAGACATGGATCAACCATGATCTAATCGATTGGCAGAATAGGTTCAAAGTGTCCAACTGTTAACTTGTCCCGTTTTTTTGTATTTCTACCCAAGAATGAATTGTACTTTTTAAAATACAAAATTTTTGTTACAGTTTGATCATTTGCTCTCCTTGTTCACCTGAAAATTGGTGACACCAACTCTGCTTGTTTTTGTGGGGTTTTTTCCCCTGCGGTTCAGTCGCAGAGCTCCCTCTGTTCCGTCTAAGTTGTATATTTAATCTGCACTTGATGCACAATACTCATGCAGCACTGAGGGATTGCTGCAATTAAAACAAGATCGTGGCCATCCTGCTCTGCCGAGGAGATTCACCAGGGTGCTGCCTGGGCTGGAGAGTTTCAGCTGTCATCAAAGTCTGGGAAAGACATGTTGTTCCCCTGAGCAGAGAAGGCCGAGGGGCATCTGATTAAAGATGAATAAAATTATGAGGGGCATAGATAGGGTGGATAGGAAGGAACTTTTCCCCTTAGCAGAGAGGTCAATAACCAAATTTAAGGGACAGGAGGTTTATCGGAAATGCGAGGAAAATGTTTTTCACCCATTTTTAATGGTGGGTCAGTGATATTGGGCACCTTTTCAATAATGACACCTCGAAGTGACTGCAAACAACATGCCTTCCAAGCCTGCCCCAATACAGAATATGACGCAAAACATCCAGCTACATAATGAGGTTGGGGCTGCAGGATTTGGTGTGTTCCCACTGGCCACATTCCCACATCCACCACAGCACTCGGCTTCAAAATGGGAGAATTCCGTCCAATGTTTCAAGAAACTCTGTTAGAGGAACAAGCTTCAAGTATTGCAATCACAGTATTCCAACAAGACAACACTGCTGGAGAACACCCTTAATCTCAAAAAAAACACTCCAAACCACTTCACAGATATATAAATTAGACCAAAATAGACACTGAGTTGGTGGAGATATTGGAAGGGGTGAGCAAAAAGTTGGTTACAGAGATTTACTATCGTCACATGTATTGGGATACAGTGAAAAGTATTGCTTCTTGCCCGCTATACAGACACAAAGCATACCGTTCATACACAAGGAAATGAGAGAGTGCAGAATGTAGTGTTACAGTCATAGCTAGGGTGCAGAGAAAGATTAACTTAGTGCAAGGTAGGTCCATTCAAAAGTCTGACAGCAGCAGGGAAGAAGCTGTTCTCGAGTCGGTTGGTACGTGATCTCAGACTTTTGTATCTTTTTCCCGACAGAAGAAGGTGGAAGAGAGAACATCCAGGGTGTGCGGGGTTCTTAATTATACTGGCTGCTTTGCCGAGGCAGTGGGAAGTGTAGACAGAGTCAATGGATGGGAGATTGGTTTGAGTGAATAGATCTTAAGGAGTGTTTAAAAGATGAGAGAAAGATTAAGAGGCATTGGCAACTAAAACAAAAGGAAAAAAGTCAAAGATAGATAAATACATAAAGAGCAAGAGATAACAAAGGAAACATTAGGATCAATTAGGGACCAATAAGATAACACCTGGGTGAAAAGTAGGGTTGCCAATCCTTCAGGATTGGTCTGGAGTCTCCAGGAATTGAAGACCAATCTCCAGGATACCACTATGTGTGACCCTGGAGAAAAATCATCAGGATACAAAAAAGGAAATTGTTTTTCAAACATTTCTGTTTATCAGATATCAACATATTGAAAGTGGGGGAAAGGGGATGTTCAGCTAACAGTCAAACATCATCCCAATGACTGTGTCTCTGTGCTTTCCATTGGTGTAAAGCGACAGTACATCACAAGGATGGATGTGTGTTGCCAAACTAATGGTTGGAGGGGAGATCTTATAGAAACATAAGAAATGAAGGAAATAGATAAGATAGAAGCAGGAAAGTTGTTTCCACTGGCAGGTGAAACTGGAACTAGGGGGCATGGCCTCAAAATAAGGTGGAGCAGATTTAGGACTGAGTTGAGGAGGAACTTCTTCAGCCAAAGGGCTGTGAGTCTGTGGAATTCCCTGCCCAGTGAAGCAGTTGAGGCTCCCTCATTATTTTTAAGGCAAAGGTAGATTTTTGAACAGCAAAGGAATTAAGGATTATGCTGAGCGGGTGGGTAAGTGGAGCTGATTCCACGAAAAGATCAGCCATGATCTTATTGAACAGCAGAGCAGGCTCAAGGAGCCAGATGGCCTACTCCTACTCCTAGTTCTTGTGTTGTTATGTGTGCTAGAGCAAGTTATGTAATGAAGAATATGTTTATTCACAGTTGGTAATTCTGGTGTACAGGCACCACACGTGGACACAATTCTGAATGAACACTTCATGAATCCATCTCCAAGACAGAGTCACAAATGTTGACTTTTTAGTAATGAGGTGTCATGTGAAATGTTACACGATTGGCAGAGGAAATATTTTGAAAATGGACAACTCACTAATCCCAGATGCAATGTATCCCAGGCTGTTAAAAGAAAGGAGGAAATAGCAGACGCTCTGAGCATCATTTTCCAATCCTCTGACTACAAGCATGGTGCTGGAGTCACATGTAAGCCAGACCAGATAAAGAAGGCAGATTTCCTTCCCTAAAAAGGTCATTGGTGAATGAGATGGGTTTCTACTGCAACCAATGATGGCTGTATTAGTTACCATTGATTTTCTATTCAGCTTTATTCATTGAATTTAAATTCCACTCATTGCCATTGGTTGTTGAGTGGGTTGATAGTGAGGAAGACAGCTGTAGAGTAAGGAGGATATCAATAGACTAGTCAAGTGGCAAATGAAATTCATAGTACATAGAACATTACAGCGCAGTACAGGCCCTTTGGCCCTCGATGTTGCGCCAAATCTAATGACCCTCTAACCCAAACAATTCCAATGTTATCCATATGCCTATCCACTGACCATTTGAACGCCCTTAAAGTTGGCGATCTGGAGAATTGTGGGATGTAAAACATGTGGGGAGGACAAACAAGACAAAGTAATAGGGTGGCACAATGCCACAGAGATTAGCACTGCTGCCTCACATTGCCTGGACCCCAGTTCAATTCCATTCTCGGTGACTGTCTGTGTGGAATTTGCACATTATCCCCATGTTTGCGTGGGTTTCCTCCCACACTCCAAAGATGTGCAGGTTAGATGGATTGGCCATGCTAAATTAACCCCCAGTGTCAGGGGATTAGCAAGGTAAATACCTGGGATTATGGGAATAGGGCCTCAGTGCAGACTCGATGGGCTGAATATTCTCCTTCTGTACTGTAGGAATTCTATTCTATGGTTCTGTGAATACACAATAAATGAAAGGATGCTGAAAAAAAAAAGTGGACGAGCAGCAGGACTTGCAGATCTCTGGAGATAGGAGAAGTAAAACAAGTAGTTATGGGATACTTCCCTTTATTAACAGAGCCTTTGAATACAAGGGCAGGAAATTTACATGACAACTTGTCTAAGCTACAGCTGGGAAGCTACTTATCATTTTGGTCACCACATTACAGGAAGGATGTGATCGCACGAGAAAGGGTGAAGAGAAAATTTATAAGGATGATACCAGAACTGGAGAATTTTGAGAACAGCTGAGATAATATAATTAAGAGGGGCTGAGATGGAGTGGGTGGGTATGAACTACTCCCCCTGGAAGATGATCAATAACTGAGGGTCATAGATTTGAAATAATTTGCAGCTGACATGGAATTTGGAGGAAACAGCTGGTCACCGAGGGGCCGGGAATCTGGAATTCACTACCAGAAAGACTGATAGAGACAGAAATCCACATTGCATTTTTAAACATGCAAACTCCACACATGTCCACTGAAAGTGATGTTACTCACAGGGCTAGGTTTGGGCCTGCAGTCGCCAACTCTGCCAAGGATTGGCTCAGGAATTGAAAATCAATCTCTAGATTACTGCTGTCGGCAACCCCAGAGAAAAATCATAGGGATGTGAAAAAGATAGCTTTTTATAACATTTCTCTACATCAGATTCAAAAATATTGAAAATGGTTTAAAAAAGACTGTTTGGTTGACAGTCAAGCATCATCTAATTGGTAGCCATGGTGTGGAGATGCTGGCATTGGACTGGAGTGGGCAGTCAGAAGTCTCACAACACTACGTTAAAGTCCAACAGGTTGATATGGTATCTCGCGCATTCAGAGTACTGCTCCTTCAATGAGAGCTCATGATACCAAATAAACTTGTTGGATTTTAACCTGGAGTTCTGAGACTTCTTACTGTGCTCATCTAATCAGGTTTTGGCTTTCCAATTGGTGTAACAAGGTAGGATGATGTGTTGGCCAAATAGTGACAGGGGCATAGAGGCAAGTCATGCCATGAATCTTCCAGAAATACATGCAATCACAGTTGCCAACATACATTGACCAAGAGCCAGAGGAAGAGGCTATAAAACTCTTTACTGTGCACACAGGCACAATGGGCTGAATGGCCTCTTTCTGTACTCGGTGTGGGCAGAAGAATACAGAGTTTGTTGCAGGGGCTGAGACACCCTTGAAAAATGATTAAGAGAAAGCTCTGCAATTTCTCCCAGTCTCAGATCCCACAGCTCAATTTACTGGGCTGAACCTCCCACAGGTTTTTCTGCAGCACTGCTCAGTCAATAAACTATAACCCCTGCCAAGCTCTGACGGGCAGTCACAAAAGCCCAGTAGCTCGCAAACAGTGTTGACAGCAAAACTCCTTTACCGAGTGAGAAACCTTTTTTTAAAAAAAATGGTTTCTTTCTTTGCACAGAAAGCAATTAACACCTCCAAGGGGAAAACTAAGTCAGCAGTTCAACTAAAGTTCAACAGCAAAAACAACGGCAAAAAAAAAGCTGGAGTCTTTCAGCGTGAGAAATCTTAAAAATGCAAATCGCACAATAGACGAGAGCAAGTTACGCTAGGGGCAGCACGGCGATACAGCGGTTAGCACTGCTGCTTCACAACGCCAGGGAGCCGGGTTCAATTCCAGCTTTGGGTCACCGTCTGTGTGGACTCTGCATATTCTCCCCGTGTCTGCGTGGGTTTCCTCCAGGTGCTCCGGTCCCCTCCCACAGTATGGGAGGCGTGCCGGTTAGGTGCACTGGTCATAAAAATTTTCCCTCGGGGTACCCAAACAGGCACCAGGGGAATGTGACCAGGGGACTTTCACGGTAACTTCATTGCCGAGGTATTGGGGCAGGTCAAGTTCAAAACTTTAATCAAAGAGTTAGGGGTCTTGGAGGGTCTTATAGGTGAGGTGACTTTGTGAGCCTGGGGCTAAGACTGCTGAACACAGGAAGTGAATTCTGATGTTTGTGGCCAACTTGGTTTTGTGAATCCTTGCTGCCGCACCTATTGGCCAAAGCAGGTAATCCAAATGGGATGAGGGCAGGAGAAACTATAACCCTAATCAGCTAGTTGCTTCACTAACTCCTTCAGAGCTATTTAATCGGTGGATGAGGTGAGCTCAAGTTATGTGAACACCCTGGAATCACAACTTGCGCCAGTGAGGTGAAAGGACCAAGTGCTCCATTCTAAAAATAACACGAAGGATAACTATTTTTCCACATAGCTGAATTACTAAGTAGCGTGTGGCTGTAGCACTGCTTCTCGGGAGAGCACTGGACCGTGTGAAGAATTCACCACGAGGGTGATTTACTTCCCAGTGTTAATTATAAATTGGCCTCTTAAATTCATACAGGGCAAAAGGGTGCCGCAGTGTATTGAAATGCCGATGTCTTGTACCATTGTTTCACAAGATACAGGTGCATTCTGTCTCCCACAATTGATTCTTTACCACAAAAGTGCCAGCTGTGGGTTCAGTGGCAGCAAATCAGAAAGACGTGGGTTCAAACTCCACGTCCGGGATTTGAACACAAAATCATTGGAGTGCTGCGCTGCTGGAAGTGCCAGTTCTCATTAAACAGAGATGCCTTTAGCAGAGACACCCCCCCACCCCCCACCCCCAACCCCCACTGCAATGGGTGTAAAAGGTCCCATGGCAGAAATGTAATGGAACGCTGTCTATACCTCAACCAACACGCTAAAAACAAAACAGAATAATTCCTCATGCGTTTCACTTGCTGATTGTGGGACCTTGCTATGAGTAATCTGCCCTGTTTTCCCAAAACTAGGACAGTGGAGACACTTCAGAAAGGCACTTAATGAGTTGGGAAATACATTAGAACGTTCAGGGGCCGTGAATGGCAAGCTCCCTTTCACAAACTACTACGTTATAATTGATAAACACATGCTATTGTCGCGAAGCAACGGCTGCTTTTGTTGCAGACTTTCTAGAATAATTCCTTTTGGTGCAATGAAAGGATCTAAGAGACAAGGATAGAGGAAACTGCAAAAACTCAGCAGGTCTGGCAGCATCTGTAAGGGGAGAAAATAGAGTTAATGTTTCAAGTCCCTTTGGCTCTTCACCAAAACCTGCTGGGTTTTTCCTCGGTTTTTTGATTTAGAAGAATGGAGCGGGAGAGGAATCTCATTGAAGCTTGCACAACACTGAAAAGCCCAGATAGAGTGGGCGAGAGGGAGATGTTTTAATTAGTATAAGAGAGTAGGATTCGAGGGCGCAGCCTCAGAGGGAAGGAATGACCCTTTAGAATTGAGAAGGAGGAGGGATTTCTTCAGCCAGTGGGTGGGTGAAAATGTAGAATTCATTGCCACAGAAGGCTGTGGAGGCCTGGTCATTGAGTGTATTTAAGACACAGACAGATAAGTTCTTAGTCAAAAGGATTGGATCAAAGGTTATGAGGAAATAGCAGGCCAATGGGGTTGGGAAACTTATCATGATTGAATGGTGGAACAAATCTGATGGGCCGAATGGCCTATTTCTCTCCTATATCTTGTGATTGCAGCAACCGCAGAATTTTGCTTTTTTAATGGAAAGGACAACCCTGGGGTTCCCTGATGCACAGGTGCTACATGCAAATAGCAGGCATACCATGCCTCACTGGGGATGTGCAGAATGAACATAAGAAATAGGAGCAGGAGTAGGCCATCTAGCCCTTCGAGCCTGCCCCGCCATTCAATAAGATGGCTGATCTGAAGTGGATCAGTTCCACTTTCCCACTTTCTCCCCATAACCCTTAATTCCCTTGTCTATCAGAAACCTATCTACCCATGACTTAAATATATTCAGCGAGGTAGCCTCTGCCACTTCAACGGGCAGAGAATTCCAGAGATTCACCACCCTTTGAGTGAAGAAGTTCCTCCTCAACTCCAAACTAAACTGCACCCCCCCACCCCCTTATCTTGAGGCTGTGTCCTCTAGTCCTGCTATCCTTTCTAAGCAGGAAGAATCTCTCTACCTCTACCCTATCCATCCCCTTCATTATGCTATACGTCTCTATAAGATCCCCCCCTCAGCCTCCTAAACTCCAACGAGTACAGACCCAGTCTATTTAGTCTCTCTTCATAGGCTAACCCCCTCATCTCCAGTATCAGCCTAGTGAACCTTCTCTGCACTCCCTCCAAGGCCAATATATCCTTCCGCAAATGCGGCGACCAAAACTGCCCACATTACTCTAGCTGCGGCCTCACCAGTGCCCTGTACAGTTGCAGCAAGACCTCCCTGCTTTTATATTCTATCCCCCTCGCTATAAAGGCCAGCATCCCATTCACCTTCTTGATCACTTACTGCACCTGCAGACTGGGTTTTTGCAATTCGTGCACAAGGACCCCCAGGTCCCTCTGCACAGTAGCATGCTGCAGCTCTTCGCCTTTTAAATAATAACCGCTTTTTAAATAATAAATAATTTAAATAATAATAAAGACGACTGGGTACTTCCAGGGAGCAAGAAACCTCGGAAGCTAGCTACACCATGCCATGGTCACCGGGTGCCAAGAGCTCCAAAGATGTCGCGCTCCTCTGAGGCAGAGATGCTGGGTGGCGTGGGAATTTGCAAAGTCATTTCAAACCACACAGCAACTTCTTCCTGCAGAATCAAGCCAAGTTACACAACTTGCCCAAAAACAATAAAAGTCAGAATTCCCCTCCAGAGGACTGCAGCAAACACCATTCCTGAACACTCACCAACACAAGTCCAAACTGGAACAAATACTTGGTTGGAGATCCACAACTGGAGTGGCTGAGTGCTGATAATGGCAAACGCTACATCATTAGAAGAAGCCCACTTGTATTTAACTTTTAATTTCCTTTATATATATTCACAGACCTTAAATTTGTATTTTGCTTTGATCTCAATTAAACCTTTTGCATTTTAAACTGCAGGACAGGTGTGTTAAGCTCTGGTGAGAATGGACTGCTCTTTTCAAGCTTCTACAATAAAGAAACGCTTGCATTTTACTAGCGACTTGCATGTTGTCAGGACATCCTAATGCACGTTCCAGAACTGACTGCCACATTCCTGACATTAGAACCATGACTACACTTCAGAACAACATTTCTTTGGCTGTAAATGCCAGTTGTTGTTCATTATTGACTTTCAAAACATCAAGGACAATAACATTTGATCGGGGATGGACAGTAGAACATTTCTAGAAGAGAGCTTGCACGTGAGCTGGCATTTTGCACAGTTTTTCTGACACATTTTCCTGTAACAATTTAACTCCCTTGCTCTGCTGTGACGTTTAAGGTAGTGGTCGTGAAGAACAAAGAACAAAGAAAATTACAGCACAGGAACAGGCCCTTCGGCTCTCCAAGCCTGCATCGACCATGCTGCCAGTCTGAACTAAAATCCCTTACCCTTCCGGGGACCATATCCCTCTATTCCCATCCTATTCATACATTTTGTCAAGATGCCCCCTAAAAGTCATTACTGTATCCACTTCCACTACCTCCCCTGGCAACGAGTTCCAGGCACCCACTACTCTGTAAAAAATCTGCCTCATACATCTCTTTAAACCTTACCCCTTGCACTTTAAACCTGTGCCCCCTAGTAATTGAATCCTCCACCCTGGGAAAAAGCTTCTGACTATCCACTCTGTTCATGCCTCTCATAATTTTGTAGACTTCTATCAGGTCTCCTCTCAACTGTGTCATTCCAGTGAAAACAAACCATGTTTCTCCAACCTCTCCTCATACCCTCCATAACAGGCAACTTTCTGGTAAATCATTTCTGTACCCTCTCCAAAGCCTCCATATCCTTCTGGTAGTGTAGCGACCAAAATTGAACACTATATTCCAAGTGTGGCCTAACTAAGGTTCTATAAAGCTGCAACATGACTTGCCAATTTTTAAACCAAACGCCCAGCCGATGAAGGCAAGCATGCCATGTGCCTTCTTGACTACCTTCTCCACCTGCATTGCCACTTTGAGTGACCTGTATACCCAGATCCCTTTGCTTACCAAGACTCTTAAGGGTTCTGCCATTTACTGTACATTTCCTATCTGTATTAGACCTTCCAAAATGCATTACCTCACATTTATCTGGATTAAACTCCATCTGCTGTCTCTCCACCCACATCTCCAAACGATCTATATCCTGCTGTATCCTCTGATGGTCCTCATTGCTATCCGCAAATGCACCAACCTTTGCATCGTCCGCAAACTTACGAATCAAACCAGTTACATTTTCCTCCAAATTATTTATAGATATTACAAACAGCAAAAGGTCCCAGCACTGATCCCTGAGGAACGCCACTTGTCACAGTCCTCCATTCAGAAACACACCCTTCCACTGCTACCCTCTGTCTTCTTTGACCGAGCCAGTTTTGTAAGTACCTTGCCAGCACATCTCTGATCCTGTGCGACTTCACCTTCTGCCATGCAGTACAACCTCTCGACTGCAAATGCCAGGAAATTAATCAAATTTCCCCAAATACTGGGTGAAGGGGAACTTATGACCTTTAAGTTTAGTTGGGAAATTTCCAGTACAGTTGTGTGATTGGATGCGAGTCCCACACAGCTCGGTTTAATAGCTTCATTACAAAAGTGGAAGGAAATGCTACACTCAATGGTTTATTATTAGAGAGTTGACATACCAGGGTATGTCTACACTAACAAGATAACTGATGTCAATAAACCTAACTGCAACTTGAGTTACAGTCAGCTTTATTCAGAGAAACACGTATGGCTTACGTAAAACAGTATTTTAACAGCTTTTGATCTTCAAGGCTTCCTGAAAACCATTGCACAATGCTCTATTCCCTTTCTTTTCTGAAAATAAAGTTTATTTATTTGTGTCATAAGTACAACGGCAGTGAAGTTACTGTGAAATTGCCCTAGTCGCCACACACTGGCGTCTGTTCGGATTCACTGAGGGAGAATTTAACATGGCCACTGCATCGAACCAGACTGTGGAAGGAAACCGGAGCACTCAAAGGAAAACCACGCAGACACTGCCTGACCCGACTACAGCACTATCTGTGGCTTTGGTACATCAACCAAACTGCTGTTCTCCAGATGCAAGTCCAGACTGAGTGTGCCAGCAAACTATTTGACTATAGGAGGCATCAATGTTCAGTACGCCCCTTCACACTTTCTACAAGGGGGCAGCAATTGAACGCAAGAAGCCTGATTGTTGCTTTTCTCTTAGCCCATAAACACTGAGGACAATTGTTTTCCCTTCATGAGCACCACAATGGAGGACAAATAATTCAGTAGACACCAAGAACAGAACCGAAACTTAACCTCCCATGCCCTACATCACAGTTGAACATACTTAGAGCCACCAGCAGTTTGTCAACTCAGGTTTACCATCTCACCAGGGGTTTCATCACATGACCTTGTGTGTCAAAATGCCCCATCCTCCACACTGCCACCATTGGTTCATTGTAACATCTATTCCTTGTGGCCAATGAGCAGCCTCTCCACTGCCCAACTGAATGATTCTCGATTCTCAGCCATACAGCCTTTTCCCCAATATCGCCTACATTTGCTTAAAATCAATGAACAAAAAAAAGTTCAAAAAAAACATTTAAAAAAGAAAAGTTCCTTTGATTTCTGCTCCTGGGAATTTCGCAGTTAGTTTGGTTCCTGGAGATGAATCTTAAACGTATGGGTTTTTTTTTGATTTATTGGGATCTCTGGCTTCAGGCCAGCATTTATTGCCCATCCCTAGTTGCCCTTAAGAAGGGATTCAAGCACACTCTAGGACAAAGTTGGAGGTTTGGAGACCCGAGCCATTTTTGTTGGGGAGTAGGTTGGGCGGGGTGGGGGGGAGACAGGGTTTCTGTACTGGTGCATCTCATGAATGTGGGCATAATTCGTCCTGTGCCAGCTCAGGCAGGCCGTACCTCGACACATGCTGGGTGAAGACTGACTCAGCAGAACCATCTAGGAAATGAATGATTGAACAGCCCTCATTCCGGTCAGCAGTTAATTAGCCCTGAACTAACTCAGTCTCTGCTCTCTGATGCTATGCTTCAATCCTGTTTCTCAATGGGTGACTTAAAGAAGGTTATAGCCAGAGCAGCCTCCCAAAACAACAGTCACCGAATCAAGAGTTCAAAGATACTATATTTTAAATTAGACCCTTTAATACAAGGCATTAACAGTTCATTAATGCATGTCACATGAAATTTTATCCTGAATTTTTTTTTGTAATCCTCGGTAGGAAATACATAGAACATAGAACACTACAGCACAAACAGGCCCTTCAGCCCACAAGTTGCGCCGATCACATCTATACCTACCAAGCCAGAGAACTATTTGTAACTTCCAATGCCATTAGATCCCGTATACTCATCCAGAAGTCTTTTAAAAGACCCCAGTGAGTTTGCCTCTACCACCACCGACGGCAGCCGATTCCACTCACTCACCACCGAGTGAGAAACTTACCCCTAACATCTCCTCTGTACTTGCTTCCCAGCACCTTAAACCTGTGTCCTTACGTTTAAGATTAAAACTCACTTAAGATCACCAGCCAAAAAAGTAGTCTCGTTCAAAAGTCACTTGGTGCAGTGCAGCTTTTCTGGTTAAAAAGTGATTTACTTATTATAAAATATTTTAGATAAATCTGGACAATGGGGATCAACTGGAAAGATAACTATGGCAGAGTATGCAAAACAACCAAAGAGGATAAAGTTTGTTCACACTTGAAAAGACAGTGAGAGAGATCACACTCATCCCAATGTTCTGAAAGGTGTTAGAATGCTGCAGTTGTTTTATTTCTGAATCTTCGTCCAGCTCTTGACAATGTTCGACTGGTTACCCTCATTTTGATGTTTCATGGCTGGACTAAGCAAATACAGAGCAGGTGGTGAAATACGATGGACAGAAAATTGGCTTTAAAACAGGAGAAAGTGAGAGAGAGAGAAAAAAAGAGAGAAAGGATATGAACCCAGTGCCAGAGGTGTCAGTTATTTGATCTATTATTGTCACACCTATTAGTATACAGTGAAAAGTTATGGGACTGTTAATGATCTGGAGGAGGACATTGCAAGCAAAATTGCAGGCGTGAAGCACATAAAGTAATCAACTGAATTTACAGTTGTTTAGGTAAATGGATTAGTAGGTAGTAGGAGTCACATGGTGATCAAACTGTCCTCACAGTTGCTCAACCATACAAAAAGAAACAAAGTACTATGTTCAACTGAGTCAGCAGAGGGACAGAATCCAAAATCAAAGAATTACTTCTGTACAAGCAGTTGGCGAGAGAAGCATTGTGTCTTGTCCTGGTCATCTATTCATAGCAAGGATATTATTGGTCTGGAGTGGATGGGAAAGTGAGGGTTTGCAAAGAGAGGTTCCAGTAGATGGATTTGAGCTCTCTCTGGGCCCGAGATAACATTGAAGGGAACTATTAAAGAACTTTTCCAAGCTTGACAAAAGTTGATTTGGGTAAACTGTTCACTCTGGTGAAAAGGTTTTCTGTGGCAGGGACGCGGATTCCATTCAATTCACTCAGACAGATAACTGTGGAGTAAAGAGTCATTGAGGGAATAGTTTAAATTACTTCAAGTCCTAACAAGGTGGAATTCTGGACGTAGAAGGGACTGAGAAATAGGCTAAGAAAGAGGGATCCTGGTTTTTGAGCATGAATCAAAATGAGGTGGGTTTACATAACCCTACAGTCTGCTCATGTGTCTTAAAGTACAGTTTTAAATGGTTTGGATGTTTAGGATACGCATGCGAGACCCTAGCTATGACTGTAACACTACATTCTGCATTGTCTCCTTCCCCTCCCTTTGTACGGTATGCTTTGTCTGTATAACGCACAAGAAATAACACTTTTCACGGTATACATGTGACAATAATAAATCAAATCAAAGTTATTTAGACAATTGCAGTCAAAATGCAAATTCCTGTGCAGACTATTTAAAAGCATAATCAGTCCCTTGTACTAAGACCAGCTAAGATCGGCAATAAAGTACGTTAGTTAAATCACACCCACATAGGTGAGCTGTTTCCAGCTGTAACAGTAATTAATTCCAAATGGTTTTGGAATTCTTACTGATATAATTTTGACACAAATTGCTCAATATTTCTAGGCTGATTGCAGGGAATTTCCAAGACTATCAAAAGCTCTTTTGTTATTGCTTCTCAAGCTGTGGACAACACGGGCAAGAATGTGTTTATTGCCCATCCCTAATTTCTCAGGGATGGAGGAGTGCTCAGCGGATATATTTTTCTCAAAAACCGAATTGCCTTTAAGGACATTCGTGGGACACGGGCGTTGCTGACTGGCCAGCATTTATTGCCCATCTCATGGGCAGTTGAGAGTCAACCACATTGCTGTGGCTCTGGAGTCACACGTAGGCCAGACCGCGTAAGGACGGCAGATTTCCTTCCCTAAAGGACCTCAGAATCAGGGCACTTGGCCCACATGTAGGCTGAAAAAAATGTTGGGGCAGAGGGTGGTGGCAGGCCCCTTTCTGAACTAAATTATTGATTTTTTTTAAGAAATCACAGAAGCTTTCATGGTCAATTTTTCTGGTGACATTCCACACGGGTCCCTGGCACTGCTGCCCCACAGCGCCAGGGACCCGGGTTCGATTCTGGTCTCAGATGACTGTCTGTTTGGAGTTTGCACATTCTCCCCGTGTCTGCTTGGGTTGGTCATGCTAAAATTGCCCCTTAGCGTCAGGGAATTAACAGGGTAAATGCATGAGGTTCGTGGGATTGTTGTCAGTGTAGACTCGAAGGGCCAAATGGCCTCTTTCCCCACTGCGGGGATTCTAAGAAAATTAACAAATTTGGTGACCGCAGTTTGAGAACCTGGTGGGAATTGAAGCGGTGACCTTGTGTTTTAATCCAGCACCATAAACGCTACATAATCATATCTTTCAATGTTGCAGTGTTAACAGACTTCTAAAGTAGCTAAGAAGAAATGACACTAAGAAACTGTTTTTTTTAAACTCCTTATTGCATATTAAACACAAGTCATAGAAACATAGAACAGTACAGGCCCTTTGGCCCTCGATGTTGCGTCGAGCAAACCCAAGGTCAAGCTATCCCACTTCCTATCATTCTGGTGTGCTCCCTGTGCCTATCCAATAACCATTTGAAAGTTCCAAAAGTGTTCGACTCCACTATCACAGTGTATTCCACACTCCAACCACTCTGAATAAAAATCTACCTTGGACATCCCTTCTATATCTCCCACCATGAGCCTTAAAGTTATGCCCCCTCGTAACAGCTACATTCCACCAGAGGTAATAGTCTCTGCACGTCCACTCTATCGATCCCCCTCATCATCTTATAAACCTCACAGTTAACAGAGTTGAATGATCTGGCCTTTTCTACCTCCAAAAGCTGTGACTTGTCTCAGGTTAAGTTTAACCACAGCTTGAAGACTTGTGTAGGAGTTGAATTCCATTTACCTTATTTCATGATTTTTTTTTTGGATAAATCATGTGACTATTATAATGATCTGACATGCAAGTATGGGCAGAACAGAACTAAACTGGTTGGGGGGGGGGGGGGGGAAACATTTGTAAAAACTGGAAGCGATCTTGTTGCACAAAAAAAAATGCAGAAGATCAGTGAAGGTTTTTGTTTCAAAATCGATTGCTGTTAAGATGGTGCCACACAAAACAAAAGATTAGACTTACTGACCAAGGTTTATAAAAAAGCTGCAGCCAGTTCCAGGGCACTTAGTGACTGCAATTTAACAGAAAGAATGCATTCATTTCTCACAATAAATGTTTTTTGTAGGTTAAAGGGTTAGTCACATGATGACAAAATCTTACTTTTGCCAAGGTTACGACTGAAGGCCTTGCAGTGCAAGTGGAATTAATAAGTGAGGAGATACTGGATCCAAAGCCATATACAGTGTCTTCCCAAGGACTATATGCAAAGTGCAGAGAAACACATTGACAGCATTGATTTCCCCTATGAACATACACGTAGCAATGTTGATTTCGCAAGCAACGATTCTTTAACCAAAAGTTAGCTCTATAACACAGCCCCGTCATATATGAAGAAACAAGTTAAAACCAAAACAACTTGCAAAAGGAGCACGCATGTTTCAACAAGTTACATTTTCAAGTTCCATTCCTAGTGCCCATGTTTACAAACTGATTCAACAGGCAGTCCATTCGCGTGATACTACGGTTTAGCAGAAACTTGGTGGCGCAGTGGTTAGAGCTGCTGCCTCGCAGCGCCAAGGACCTGGGTTCGACTTCCGGCTTGGGTCACTGTCTGTGCAGAGTCTGCACGTTCTTCCCATGTCTGCATGGGTTTCCTCCGGGTACTCGGGTTTCTTCCCACAGTCCAAAAGACGTACAGGTTAGGCGCATTGGCTAAATTTGCCCTCAGTGTACCCAAACAGGCGCTAGAGTGTGGCGATTTGGGAATTTTCATCGTCATTTCATTGCAGTGTGAACCTAAGCCTACTTGTGACTAAAAAAAAACTTTGAACAGGACGAAAAGACAGAGGTGCTAGATAAATTGCAAAAGGACGATTCACTGGGATGATAGCAGAACTAAGAGTTCATAATTTTCAAGAAATACTGAACAAACTGGGACTCTTTTCTAAAAGCAGAAATGAGGGATGCCCTCATGAAGGGCTTTAATATGGTTAACAAAAAAAAACAGCCAATTCTACCTAATAGCTCACCCACTCTTCTATAGTTAATCCCATTAACATATCCTTCTATTCCTACCTGCCTCACGTGCTCACTTATCTTCCTCGAAGTGCATCTCTGTCATTCACCTCAACCATTCCTTGTAGTAACGTACTGGTATCCGAATCAACATTTGGATCAAATGTGCAAATGGGGTTGGCTCTCAATTTCCCTCGGCAACTAGGGATGGGCAGATTCTCACATTCCACGAATGAATGAAAAATATAATGTTTCTACCAAATTCCTTATGGAGGGTGTGAGGGGAAGGTGGCTGATACCAAAACTGGAGTTGTAAATACAAGATAAATCACTAATAATTTCAATAGGGAATTCAGGAGACACATTACTACCCAGAGAGTGGCTAAGACATGGGCCTTGTCTCCACTGCTATATACATGTAGCATAGATGCGTCCTACAGGGAAGCTCAAACTAAATGGGAAAGAAATGGAAGGGTTAGCTGGTGAGTGAAGGAAAGTTGTGTAGAACCTGAGCACTAGTATAGACCAGTAGGGCCAAATGTAACACCAAATGCTTCATTTGGAGATGCACACAGATCCAGTGGGATTTGAAGGCTGAGAGATGATTGCACTCATCTGGACAAGTACTGACTCCAAAGAACTTCTGCAGTCAGTCTCATTTTAATAAAATGGTGAGGAGTTCTACACTTACCTGAAGCCTGGAGTTCAGAACCCAGGGTGGTGGGAGGGAAAATAATCACACAGCAGCCAACAAGAAACAACGAAAAAACATTTAAAAGGCGCAGAACTTAATGATAAAGATCCTTACGCGGGAGCTAAAAAAATTCCAGCTTCTCTGTTCTTAAAAAAACCTTCAACATTTTTACTGCTTATGTCAGCCTTTGGAGATATGAAAACAATAGCAAGTAACAGCCACGGGTAGATGTACAATTGCTGGATTATTCCAGTTTAGCAGATCGGAGAAGACCTGGGGATGTACATTAAAAGGCCAAGGAAAGGAAAAGACTGGATGTTGGGCAGAGTTCATACCCCACAGGTTGCAAGTCTCTTGTAGCTCTGAGGATTTGGCCTTTTGCAATCCTTCTGTGCTTCTTCCAAATTATGCCCAATATGGCGGAGTACTGAAATAGCCAAAACGTTGCACTCATCTTCCCATCCTTCTTAGAAACAGGGGCGGTGCCCGGGAACTGGAGATCTGCAAATATTATACACTTCTTGAAAAAGGATGCAAGGATCACAAAGCAACTGCACAAGAGTGCTGAAACAAGAAAGTAAGAGTGATCCTTTGTAAAACACTGGTTTTGCCCTTGCTGGAATAATGTACCATAGATACTGACACGGACCACAACTGCAGGCTGTTCTGCCTCCCCATCTCAGTATTCAGCAGCTAGTGACTCTGGCACAAGAGAGGCAACATGCCATCCTGGAATCATGTCCACAGCTGTGCAAATGCCCGCCTGTCCCCCTAACCAGGGAATCCTCTATCGCTGTTGCTTTCCTATTCACCCTGAGACAGCTAAGCCAGCCAGGGAGCCATGGACCTGGTTCTGGCTGCACTATAAGAAGTCTCACAACACCAGGTTTAAGTCCAACCAGCTTATAAACTTAAACCTGGTGTTGCGAGACTTCTTACTGTGTTTATCCCAGTCCAACGCCGGCATCTCTACATCTGGCTGCACTCCCCAGAGCAGCCATCATTCTTACCAGCCTCAAGAACTGAATTCTGCTTGGAGAATGCAGTGTAACCAGGGGATACCTGGCTGGTCCTCCTCGAGTGCTTGCAGTCCGCTGTTCCCTCTCTGCTTCCCTCCTCTTGAGCTGGAGGGTGGCCCTGATAATAACTGTGCTATCCACACAAGTCTCAGCTGTCTGGACCCATTGCAGTGACTCCAGTTGCTTCTCAAGCTCTGAAACGCAGAGCACGAACTGATGCAGCCGATAACATTTCCTGCACAAGTGACTGCCCAGAGCACATTCAGCCATCACTCTACGGGACCCAAATGCCCTGCCGTGTCTCCATTCATTAGACAATTAACTGGCTTATCAGAAATAAACACTGGTTTAAACTTGAGACTTGCCAGCGACTCACCAAATCGACTGTCAACTGGCAGGACTAGAGGGCACAGCCTCAAGATAAGGGGGGGGGGGGGGGTGCCGTTTAGATCGGAGTTGAGGAGGAACTTCTTCACTCAAAGGGTGGTGAATCTCTGGAATTCTCTGCCCGTTGAAGTGGTGGAGGCTGCCTCGCTGAATATATTTAAGTCACGGGTAGATAGGTTTCTGATAGACAAGGGAATTAAGGGTTATGGGGAGAAAGCGGGAAAGTGGAACTGATCCAATTCAGATCAGCCATGATCTTATTGAATGGCGGAGCAGGCTCGAAGGGCTAGATGGCCTACTCCTGCTCCTATTTCTTATGTTCTTATGATTGCTTCCCGTGTGCTGACATCATTTTAGAGATGGTCACTTCAAAGTTTTTATTGAACTCTCATCAGCTTTTCTGGAAAATTCAGAATCCTCCATCCCTTCTGCCTTAATTAGAATTTTGTCCCCTCTGGAGTTGATAAGTTAATTATTAAATAATCCAATTGGCTTTAGTTTTCATACTAATTCATTGATTTAGCCTTCCTTTATAGTGGAATTCAAATGAAATTAAAATGTGGCTGGTAATATTTACCCCATATGACATCTTGTGCACTGCCTCCACTTTATCCCCATTGTGCTCTTGGGTCACTGCATTCACTGCTGGCGTACAGTGCCAGCAGCGTGTACAAATGCACGGCAGCACTCAAAGCAGATTCCTCTACCATCTTGAAGGGCAAGGGCAGCAGCCGCATGGGCAACACCACAATTTGCAAGTTTCAAGTCGAACACTATCCTGATTTGGAATTCTGATATTATTCCTTCCCTGTGGTTGGTTCAACATCAAAGGACTTCCTCCTGAACAGCACTGTGGGGTAGTGCCTCGCCATCTTCTTAATCCCAAGGGAATTTTGAGACCAGCATTTGTTGCCCATCTCATCGTCATACTCACGAACAATAAGATAACAGCTCTGTACATTTATCAAACTTATCACGTGTACTGCCTACAAGACCTGGAAACAGATACAGAAGAGCGAGCCCTAAATTGTAGGTTCAAGACTTATCAATTTTGTTGTAACTTTGGGCAACACAGTGGTTAGCACTGCTGCCTCACAGCGCCAAGGGCCCAGGTTCAATTCCAGCCTTGGGTGACTATGTGGAGTCTGCACATTCACCCTCTGCATGGGTTTCTTCTGGGTGCTCTGGTCTCCTCCCACAGTCCAAAAACGTATAGATTAGGTGGACTGGCAATGCTAAGTTGTCTCTGAGTGTCTAAGAGATGTGTAGGTTAAAGGATTTAGCAAGGTAAATACATGGGGTTGTGAGGATTGGCCTGGGTGGGCTGCTCTGTTGGTGCAGACTCAGTAGGTCTAATGCCCTCATCCTGCACATAGGAATTCTATGATTTACTCAGCGTCACTGTCAATGGACCACAACCTCACAGCGGAACCACACCCTCCTAGCAAACATTGTCGCATTCGCTCAGCAACACTTGCCCCAACGGATGCAGTTAATAACATTTGAGAAGCATTGAGATGAGCACTTGAAACACCATAGCGTACAAGGCTATGGACCAAGTGCCAAAAATGGGATTAGAGTAGATTGGTGCTCGATGGGCCAAATGGCCTCAGTTTCAGCAGGTGTGGATAAATCTCAGCGTACAGGTGAGAAAGGGGTTGTGAGCAAAGCAGTATGAACCTGCTGGCTGGATGCCACATGAAGTCCAACATCAAACAAATTGTAAAATACAACAAGTACAATGAAACTGAGCAGCCACAGCACATTTCTGCTGCTCTTTAGTAGGAAAGGAATTCTAGAATCTAGTCGACTGATACATTATATTTGATACCTGTGTGGTCAGCGTGTGACCGAATGCAGAAGAAGAAACTTTAACTGCACTTCCCTGGCAGGAGGCCCACGGTAAGAAGTCTCGCAACACCAGGTTAAGCCCAATAGGTTTATTTGGTGGCAAATGCCACTAGCTTTCGGAGCGCTGCTCCTTCGTCAGCTATGTGGAGAACTCCCCACTCACCCTGACAAAAGAGCGGCGCTCCGAAAGCCAGTGGACCTTACTTATCAAATAAACCTGTTGGGCTTAACCTGGTGTTGCGAGACTTCTCACTGTGTTTATCCCAGTCCAATGCCTGCATCTCCACACACCAGAGACCCATGGACCAGGTGAAAAACTGGTTTTACATCCCACTTGGTATCAGTCTCCACTGGCAAATAAAAGTGAGCTGGTGTAAGACCATTATCAAATCCAATCTCATCAAGTTTGCTAGCTGGCAGGTTAGGTTAAAAGTGCCCCAAAAAAGTACCAGCCTGGAATGAGATGAAGACAGCAAGAGTGAGAGCTGTGGTGAACTTTACTTTGTATTGGCAGCTCCGGGCCTATGGTGCAGGCTGTTGATAGGTTTCCTTGCGGTACATGGCAAAACTCTACACTTCTGACAGGCAGCTTTGCCCTGGCATTGGCAGGCACAGTGTGCCAACACTTACAGGCCCTTTTGGTGGCACAATATTTAATGTTGACTAGTTGCCTATTGGTCTCCTTGGTTAGCCTTCACTGATCCCGTATCTGTAAGGCAACTTTCATCACTGACTTGCTACCCATCACAGGACTCTGCACCTTGTACCTAGATGCATTTGGGCTTTCCAAGCCCATTCGCAAAGAAACACTGTTTTTGTGCACCTCTTCACCCCCACAACCAGCCCTCGTCACCCCCAAAGTTTTTGTGTGAAGTTTTCGCTCACAGCCTGTTCTGAGTAATGTAGAGTGCCAATTTGAGGAATATTTAACCTCCCCCGCCCATGGTACAACTTGCCCCTGCCAATTTCAAATCAGTGGGAGAGCAAATCCAACAGGATGTAAAAATACTGTTCCTAATCCCATGGGTTTTCCACCCACTGAGATCGGTTTAAGATCACCTCCGATCTTTCTGGGACACGTAAAACTAAACTTGCTACAATGAGCAGCTAAAGAATAATTCCTCAGGCACGCAGCATAAATTTCAGAAACATTTTTTAAAAAAGCCTGAGAGAAAACCAGAACAGAAATACAAAAACGTGTAGTGAACACCACAAGAGAAATCTTTATTTTCTCTATTCTTTCATGGGGTTTGAGCATCACTGGCAAGGCCATCACTTGTTACCTCCCTAATTGCCCTTTAATTGAATGGATTGTGTGGCCATTTCAGACTGTGTTTAAAAGTCAACCATATTGCTGTGTGTCTGGAGTCACAGGCAGCCAGACCAGGTAAGGACGGTAGATTTCCTTCCCTTAAGGACATTAGTGAATCAGACAGGTTTTTTTTTTAAAACAACATTTGATGATAGTTGTCACAGCTACCATTACTGAGATTAGCTTTCAAATTCAGGTTTATCAGTTTGATTTAAATTCCACCAGCTCCAATAACACTTAAGAAGCTTGACACCATCCAGCACAAAGCAGCCCGCATCCACTCCCTCCACCACCGACGCTCAGTAGCAGCAGTGTGTACCATCTACAAGATGCACTGCAGCAATTCAACTAAGATCCTTAGACAGCACCTTCCAAACACACGACCACTTCCATCTAGAAGGACAGGAGCAGCAGACACATGGGAACACCACCCCCTGCAAGTTCCCCTCCGAGCCACTCACCATCCTGACTTGGAAATATATCACTGTTCCTTCGCAGTCGCTGGCTCAAAATCCTGGAAATTCCCTCCCTAACAGCATTGTGGGTTAACCCACGGCACGTGGATTGCAGCGATTCAAGAAGGCAGCTCACCACCACCTTCGAGGGCAACAAATGCTGGCCTAGCTAGCGATGCCCATGTCCCACAAATGAATAAAAAAAGCTGCTGTTGTGGGATTTGAACCCCGTCCCGGGGCATAAGCCTGTGGACTATTAGTTCAGTGACATTACCGCTATCTTCCCGCACAACCACTTTCTGTAAGGTGTTTCGCCGTCAGGATGTTAAAGAGTGGCCCCATGTCTCCTCCCGAGTGGCTACGCCAGATCCCATGGAGCGAGGAAGGTCTGCCAAATGTCCTGCACAGCCTACACCCCTCAACCGACACTACATTTAAGTGCTGCTTCTCGGAGTCGGTTAATGTAAATTGACTCCTTTGTTTGATGGAGAAAACAGGGAGGATTTCTGGCTCGGAGGAATAGTAAGCAGGGGTGACAGACACAAGATAATTGGGCGCACACGTGTGCACACGCACATATGCACTAGAATATTGTACATCTGAAACAAAAATAGAAGATACAGGAAAATCTCAGCAGGTCTGACAACATTTGTGGAGAGAGAATGGAGTTCTGACGAAGGGTCATCTAGACTCAGAACATAAGAAGAACATAAGAAATAGGAGCAGGAGTAGGCCATCTAGCCCTTCGAGCCTGCCCCGCCATTCAACGAGATCATGGCTGATCTGAAGTGGCTCAGTTCCACTTTCCCGCTTTCTTCCCATAACCCTTAATCTCCTTGCCTACCAGAAACCTATCAACCCGCGTCTTAAATATATTTAGTGAGGTAGCCTCCACCACTTCAACAGGCAGAGAATTCCAGAGATTCACCACCCTTTGAGTGAAGAAGTTCCTCCTCAACTCCGTTCTCAACTGCTCCCCCTTTATCTTGAGGCTGTGCCCTCTAGTCCTACTGTCCTTTCTGAGCGGGAAGAGTCTCTCCACCTCTACCCTATCCATCCCTTTCATCATCTTATACGTCTCAATGAGATCTCCCCTCATCCTTCTAAACTCTAACGAGTACAAGCCCAGTCTATTCAGCTTCTCCTCATAGCTCAACCCCCTCAACTCCGGCATCAGCCTAGTAAACCTCCTCTGCACTCCCTCCAAGGCCAAAATATCCTTGCGCAGGTGCGGCGACCAAAACTGCACACAGTACTCCAGCTGCGGCCTCACCAATGCCCTGTACAGTTGCAGCAAGACCTCCCTACTTTTATATACATAAGAACATAAGAAATAGGTGGAGTAGGCCAACTAGCCCTTCGAGCCTGCCCCGCCATTCAATAAGATCATGGCTGATCTGTCGTGGCTCAGTTCCACTTTCCCGCTTTCTCCCCATAACCCTTAATCCCCTCTCTTATCAAAAACCCATCAACCCGCGTCTTAAAAATATTTAGCGAGGCAGCCTCCACCACTTCAACGGGCAGAGAATTCCAGAGATTCACCACCCTTTGAGTGAAGAAGTTCCTCTTCAACTCCGTTCTAAACCACCCCCCCTTTATCTTGAGGCTGTGCCCCCTAGTCCTACTGTCCTTTCTGAGCGGGAAGAGCCTCTCCACCTCTATCCTTTCCATCCCATTCATCATCTAATACGTCTCAATGAGATCTCCCCTCATTCTTCTAAACTCTAACGAGTTCAAGCCTAGTTTATTCAGCCTCTCCTCATAGCTCAACCCCCTCAACTCCGGCATCAGCCTAGTAAACCTCCTCTGCACTCCGTCCAAGGCTAAAATATCCTTGCGCAAGTACGGCGCCCAAAACTGCACACAGTACTCCAGCTGCGGCCTCACCAGTGCCCTATACAGTTGCAGCAAGACCTCCCTACTTTTATATTCAATCCCCCTCGCTATGAAGGCCAGCATCTCATTCGCCTTCCTGACCACCTGCTGCACCTGCAAGCTGGGTTTTTGCGAATCATGCACAAGGACCCCGAGGTCCCTCTGCACCGTCGCCTGCTGCAGTTTTTCTCCACGTAAGTAATAATCCATCCTACCATTATTCCTACCAAAGTGGACCACCTCGCACTTGCCAACATTAAATTCCATCTGCCATTTCCTGGCCCATTCGCCCAGCCTATCTAGATCCTTCTGCAGACTCTCCACACCCTCCGCACAATTTGCCGTTCCACCAATCTTGGTGTCATCAGCAAATTTCGACACCCTACACTCGGTTCCCTCCTCCAGATCATCTATATAAATGGTAAATAGCTGAGGCCCCAGAACCGACCCCTGGGGCACTCCCCTAGTCACCATCCACCAATCCGAATAGCACCCATTGACCCCCACTCTCTGCCTCCTATTTGACAACCAATCCTCTATCCACGCTAACACCCTACCCCCAACTCCAATCCCCCTAACCTTCTGTAACAACCTTTTGTGCGTTGGCTCTATTCTCGCTCCACAGATGCTGTCAGACCTGCTGAGATTTTGCAGCATTTTCTGTTTTTGTTTACTTGAAGGGGGTTAATTTGCAGGGTTAAGAGAGAAAAGCTGTGGTGGGAGATGAATTGAATCTCGGAGAAAGCAGGCACAGGCACGACAGGCTGAATGGCCTTTGTGTGTGCTGCACGATTCTACAATTGCTGACATTACAAACTGTATCAAAGCTCTCAACAGTTATTTGGACATCCCGAGGTTCAGAATGGGTTTTACAAACACAATCTCTTCCTTCTCCTTGAAAAGGTCCATAATACATGGAGTCCCTGTTCAAATGAGCTCTTGGGGTTGTTGTTGGGGTGGGGCAGCGGGGAAGAGATGAGCAATCTTGGAGAGGGGGGGTGGGGGGGGTAGTGAGAATAATCTCTGTGCAAAAGCAGGAAGAGAGGTGCCAGATGACCAATGTTTCTTTCCGCACACATTTCACGAGGCAGGGGCACAACATGCAAGTGTGAATGAGGGTGCAGACAATGTGGCTGGGTGTACACTGCGGGCAAATAAAATGAGGCATCACAGTTACCCTCCAATTGTCCGAGCTCCCTCTGCCCAGACAGCACCAAAACATCCTACCGAAATGACGCGAGAAACCCAACCTGTTCAACAGAGATGTTCAGTGGCAAAATCTTTTGGGCATTAGCAGGCTGGGCCCTGACAAGTGCAGTCAAACCCATGGTTTGGCATATTCTCCTGTTTTTGCAAATACCTTGGCAAAACGCACACTAAAGATGACACCACCCCCCCCAACCCGGGTTAGGACAGTGGTCACTTGTTGGTTTTAATCAGTTACTGCTGACACTTCATAAAAACACGGAAATCAAGTGTCGTTTTGTCTGCCTTTTGTTTCGATCGACAATGGAGTCTAATGCCGCTGCTGACGGCTGCAGCTTTTAAATGGGGCTGCGAGCTTTACAGAGCCCACTGGAAAAAAAAAATGACAAAAGCTCCAGAGAACCAAGGGCTGTCCAAACTGATCAACGCTTTGCGTAAACATGGATACTGCTCAGCACTTCATAATCCCCCCCATTGAGGCTAAATGTTTATCTTGGCTTAGCTGAATTAACTGCAGAATTATATCACTCACTCCACAATATTAAAAACTTCAATTTGCTGACGTTCTATTAGTAAATTGACTCAAACAGATTTTTGATATCTAGCTCAGAAGAGATTTTTGGTGGCGATTAATTTTACACTTAGATTGAGATCTGGCTGATAATTGTTCATACTCACCGCACCCAGGCACAATTTTCCAGCATTTTCCTCAGCCTTACTCTGGCACAATACTGGGCGAAGGTCTACATTACAGTTGCTGGCCTGCACTGGTTCCTGATCCATCAATACCTCAACCTTAAAACATCTTTGTTTTCAAGTCCGTTGCCGGCTTTACCCCCTCTACATCACTAACCCCCTCCAACCCTTCAATCCTCCAATGTCTCTGCATCCCTCCCAAATCTAATCTCTTGCGCATCCCTAATTGTTGTAGCCCTCAGCCCCAAGTTCTGTCATTTCCTCTTCAATTCTCTCACTCAATACGCTCTTTAAAGCCTACCTCTCTGACCATGGTATCTTATGTGCCCTAATGTGCTCAGTGACCTCTTTTGTCCAAGGAACTTTGCACAGAAAAATTACAGCACAGAGAAAGGCTCCTCAGTCTTTCTAATCCCACCATCCTGCAACCGGCCCATTTAAAAAGGTGCTATACAAAGTTAGAACATAGAACATAGAACACTACAGCACAAACAGGCCCTTCGGCCCACGAGTTGCGCCGATCACATCATCACCTACCAATCCATAGACCTATCTATAACCCCCAATCCCATTAAACCCCATATACTCATCCAGAAGTCTTTTAAAAGACCCCAGCGAGTTCGCCTCCACCACCTTACTACCAGAAGGACATGGAGGCTCTGGAAAGGGTGCAGAGGAGGTTTACCAGGATGTTGCCTGGCATGGAGGGGTTGGGTTACGAGGAAAGGTTGGAGAAACTGGGACTGTTCTCTTTGGAAAGACGGAGATTGAGGGGTGACATGATAGAGGTATATAAGATACTGAAGGGAATAGACAGGGTCAATAGTGAGAGACTGCTCCCTAGATTGGTTACGAATACAAGAGGACATGATTTAAGGGTGAGGGGGGAGAGGTATAATTTGGATATGAGAGGAAGGTTCTTTACGCAGAGAGTAGTGGGGGTATGGAACGCGCTACCGAGTGGGGTGGTGGAGGCGGGAACGTTGGACTCGTTTAAGGTTCAGTTAGATAGGCACATGAGTGAAACGAGGATGGAGGGTTATGGTAGGGGTTATTGAATAAGGGTTAGAACCTCGGGAGACACCGGAAAGGCAGGCTTGTGATTAACGTTTTTGTCTTTTCACTCCGCAGGTGGAGGTCCACCTCGTTGTCAAACGAGGGGCATGCACACGGTGGGTCGTGCGTGGGCTGCTCCTGGAGGTTCCGGGAGTGGCCTAGTACTTCGTGTCGGTGTGTGTGCTTGATCCTGGACCGGTAGACGGGCGCCGCAACAGCTCAGTGACTAGCACTGCTAGCTGTGCAGATACATGGATTTGGGCCTGTGTCTGTGGGAGTTTGCGCATTCTCCCTGTGGTTGCGTGGGTTTCCTCCGGGCACTCCGGTTTCCTCCCACACCCCAAAGATGTGCTCTTAGGCTGATTGGTTTTACCAGATTGACACTATTCTCCCCTGAATCTGGCTAAGTCAGGGGTTCTAGTTGTAGATATGCAGGGTAGAATAGGTGTAGGGTGATGCGGCGGCGCGGGCTTGTTGGGCCGAAGGGCCTGTTTCCCGTGCTGGGTTGTTCTTTGTTCTTTGTACCACTGACGGCGGCCGATTCCATTCACTCACCACCCTCTGAGTGAAAAACTTACCCCTAACATCACTTCTGTACTTGCCTCCCCGCACCTTAAATCTGTGTCCTCTCGTAGTGACCATTTCAACCCGGGGAAATAGCCTCTGAGAATCCACCCTATCTATTCCTCTCAACATTTTATAAACTTCTATCAGGTCGCCTCTCAACCTTCGTCTCTCCAGGGAAAAGAGTCCCAGCTCCCTCAACCTAACTTCATAAGGCATGCCTCCCAGTCCAGGCAACATCCTTGTAAATCTCCTCTGTACCCTTTCAATAGCTTCTACGTCCTTCCTATAGTGAGGCGACCAGAACTGCGCACAATACTCTAAATGAGGCCTGACAAGGGTCTTATAAAGTTGTTGCTGTCTAATTCCCAAAGCAGTCCATATAGTGGTAGGCACATTCAAATAATGCAACATTGATTAAGTTGCTCTGGTGCCAGGCAAGGCAGTGGGCAACAAGACTCTGCCACCAGCCCATCCCAATCTCTTCAGTACCAGCCCAGGTGGTGTCTCATTTATGAGAATCTCCCTTAAATGGCCATGTTATCTTCTTTTTGTGGTGGTGTCAATTCTACTGCCACTCTGGTGAGATGTAGCCAGGAGGTAAGTCTTGCATCATTTGAACGTGCCTGCCACTGTGTGGATGATGTACCGTGAAGGTGCACAGGATGATTGGTTTGGGAATTTGACAGCACCAACTTTGTATAGCACCAACTTTGTATAGCACCTTTTAAACCTTGCAAAATGTGGATTAAAAGTTGGCTTGGTAACAGGAAACAAAGGGTATTGGTCAATGGATGTGCTTGCAAATGGGAAGTTATTTCAAGCAATGTTCCACACAGGGTTCAGTGTTGGGACACTTGCTGATTGTGTTATGTATTAACAATTTGAACCTGGAGGTGGGGGGAGGACACACAATTCAAAAATTTGTAGATGACACTAAAATCAGACAAGTAGTGGATAGTGCAGAGGATGGCTATGATCTCCGAAATGATATAGATGGATGGGTGGTGAAGCGACAGGTGGATTGTAACAGTGTGAGGTAATGCATTTGGGGGGGGGGGGGGGGGGTAAAGTGTCCTGACAGCCCCAGTCTCATCATGCGGGTGCTGTGGGGATGGGAACTCTGATATTATCACAGCCTGTCTCTCTCAGGTGGATACAAAGAGTCCCATGGCACCACGTAAAAAATTTAAACTTTATTTATTCGTCACAAGTAAGGCTTATATTAACACTGCAATGAAGTTACTGTGAAATTTCCCTAGTCGCCACACTGACCGTTCAGATCAATGCACCTACCCAACACGTCTTTCATAGTGTGAGAGGAAACCCACGCAGATACGGGGAGAACATGCAGACTCCACACAGACAGTGACCCAAGGCTGGAATTGAACCTGGGTCCCTGGTGCTGTGAGGCAGCAATGTTAACCACTGTATCAAATAAGAGCAGAGATGGGCGGCACAGTGGTTAGCACTGCTGCTTCAGAGCTCCAGGGACCTGGTTTCGATTCCCACCTTAGGTCACTATCTGTGTGGAATTTGCACATTCTCCTCGTGTCTGCGTGGGTTTCCTCTGGGTGCTCTGGTATCCTCCATAGTCCAAAAGATGTGCAGGTTAGGTTGATTGGCCATGCTCAATTGTCCGTAGATGTATAGGTTAAGAGGATTAGTGGGTAAAATTTGTATGGATATGGGGATAGGGCTTGGGTGGGATTGTGGTTGGCGCAGACTCGATGGGCTGAATGTCCTCTTTCTGTTCTGTAGGGTTTCTATGAGTTTCTAGCGATGTTGACTCCATTACCAGGCCAATGTAATATCCTCAACAAACATCCCAAAAACAGATACACTGGTTATTATCTACGTTGTTGTTTTTGGGATCTTGCTGTGTGAAAATTAACTGTTTACATTTCATTCCAACAGCATCTATATTTCAGAATGTAGTTCACAAAATTTGGGAATAGACCAAGGTCATGAGGTGCTACATAAATGAAACAGAGCTTGTTTTCTTCCTAATAAGTACAGTAAATGTTACAACACAATGCCAGTGTGGTTTGCCTTGAAGTTTCCAGGAACTGAAGATTAACACCACAAACAACCCCATGAAGAACTTTGAGAAAAATGATAGGGGGAATTCAAAGAAATCGCAAGTTTTATGCGTATCCTCTGAACACATGACTTTTCTACCTAAAAATACAGGAAGTGGGAAAAGGCAGTTTGGTCTGATGGGGTAGGAGGAAGTGGGACGTCACAATTAAATCTTCAGCCTCAACAAACCCAAACACTGGAAAACCACCTGAAGCAGGTGATCACGTCATTTTATAAGTTGCTACTTCTGGGATCCTGCTGTGCACAAACTGGCCACTGTAACCACATGACAACAGTGATTATATTTAGGAACATAGGAATTAAGAACATAAGAAATAGGAGCAGGAGTCAGCCATCTAGCCCCTCGAGCCTGTCCCACCATTCAATAAGATCATGGCTGATCTGAAGTGGATCAGTTCCCGCCTGCTCCCCATAACCCTTAATTCCCTCATCGGTCAGAAATCTATCTACCCGTGACTTAAAACATGTTGAACGAGGTAGCTTCCACCGCTTCAGCGGGCAGAGAATTCCAGAGATTCACCACCCTCTGAGAGAAGTAGTTCCTCCTCAACTCTGTTCTAAACTGACTCCCCCTTATTTTGAGGCTGTGCCCTCTAGTTCTGGTTTCCTTGCTAAGTGGGAAGAATCTCTCTACCTCTACCCTATCTAGCCCCTTCATTATCTTATGTCTCCATAAGATCACCCCTCAGCCTTCTAAACTCCAACGAGTACAGACCCAATCTACTCAATCTCTCCTCATAAGCTAACCCCCCCTTCTCCAGCATCAACCTGGTGAACCTTCTCTGTACTCCCTCCAAGGCCAATATATCCTTTCGCAGGATATATTGATATGTAATATAATTAGGAGCAGAAGGTGGCAAATGCAGCCCTTTGAGTCTGTTCTGCCAATCAGTCAGATGATGGCTGATCTCTCCTTGGAGGTACTTCACTGTTTGTGAAGCGCTGAGACCCCAAGATTGTGAAAGACGTTGAATGCATGCAAGTCTGCACGTTCTCCCTGAGTCTGAGTGGGTTTCCTCCAGGTGCTCTGGTTTTATAGAACCCTATAGTGCAGAAACAGGCCCTTCAGCCCATCGAGTTTGCACCGACCACAATCCCACCCAGGCCTTATCCCCATATCCCTACATATTTACCCACTAATCCCTCTAACCTGTGCATCCCGGGACACTAAGGGTCAGTTCAGAATGGCCAATCAACCTAACCCGCACATCTTTGGACTGTGGGAGGAAACCGGACCACCTGGAGGAAACCCACGCAGACACGAGGAGAATGTGCAAACTCCACACAGACAGTGACCCGAGCTGGGATTCGAACCCGGGTCGCTGGAGCTGTGAAGCAGCAGTGCTAACCACTGTGCCGCCCCACAGTCTGAAAGACGTGCTGGTTAGATGCATTGTCCATGCTAAATTCTCCTTCAGTGTACCCAAACAGGCGCCACTGTGTGGCAACTAGGAGATTTTCACAGTAACTTCATTGCAGTGTTAAGGTAAGCCGATTGGTGACACTAATAAATAAACTTAAACTTTAGTCTCTCTTTGATTTTTCTCCCTGAGGCTGTGAAAGTTGTTGAATGCATGCAAGTTATTGATCTTTCTCCCAGAATTGGTGAACCTAACATAGTAACCTGTAAAATAGGAAACCTACTTTGCATTGCAACAGTCAAATTAAAACCATTTTGCAGGCCATAGGCATTCCAAAAATTGGAGCAATTAAAACAAGTCCTGCATTTCATTTTTACGTTTTACTTCAACTGTGAGGTGACAAAATTAACCAAGAATTGTCGCAACAGAAAAGCCATCACGCTCGTCTCCAAATTCAATGCGATATAATTAACTGAGATTTCACTTCTAAACACAAGAGAAATTGTTGGGTTAAGCTCTGTACCTAATTACAGTAAGAAGTCTCACAACACCAGGTTAAAGGCCAACAGGTTTATTTGGTAGCACAAGCTGTAATCATTTGGAGGACGCTATCCTCTCTAAAGCCACAGACGTACTGATAGGGATATTAAAACATTTGTATCAGACTCCCAAACCCTGAATAAGAACATAAGAACATAAGAAATAGGAGCAGGAGTAGGCCATCTAGCCCTTCGAGCCTGCCCCGCCATTCAATAAGATCATGGCTGATCTGTCGTGGCTCAGTTCCACTTTCCCGCCCTCTCCCCATAACCCTTAATCCCCTCTCTTATCAAAAACCCATCAACCCGCTTCTTAAAAATATTTAGCGAGGCAGCCTCCACCACTTCAACGGGCAGAGAATTCCAGAGATTCACCACCCTTTGAGTGAAGAAGTTCCTCCTCAACTCCGTTCTGAACCGCCCCCCCTTTATCTTGAATCCACGCATTGTGAAAGATTTGCCTTCTGCTGTAGTTATTTCTTGCAACTAAACATGTACATGACAAATGTTTATAAGATGGAAAACATCTCTTCAGCCGCTCTTCACTATCTTTAAAAGGTTTTCCCTATTCATAGAATCCCTACAGTGCAGAATAGAGCTATTCGACCCATCGAGCCTGCACTGACAACAATCCCACAAAGGCCCTAGCCCTGCATATTTACCTTGCTAGTCCCCCTACTGCTAAGGGGCAATTTAGCAAGGCCAATCCACCTAACCCCAGACATCTTTGGAGTCTGGTAGGAAACTGGAGCATCCAGAGGAAACCCACGCAGACAGAGGGAGAAGGTGCAAACTCTACACTGACAGTTACCCAAGGCCGGAATCGAACCTGGGTCCCTGGTGCTGTGAGGCAGCAGTGCTCATCACTGTGCCAATGTTATTAGTTAACCCGAGTGGCTTGGATTGCGTCTTGATTAATAGCTGAGCTCATCTGTTCTGGCAATAAAATGGTTCCAATCCTAATGGGTCTAATTTGGATTCAAGCTCCATATCCCAACTGCTTGTTGTCTCACGCTTCCAGAATGGTTGAGAATTAGAAATTAACGGCATTTTAAGCTATTTCTTCACATTTTTGCATACATCATACACAGGACACAAACTTGAACCATGCACAAACAGTAGGAAAAAGTGTGAAGGCCCATGAGAAGACAAAGGCTGCATTCAGGTTGATTTTCGTATTTAACTGGAAATTTTAAGTGCCGATTTCTCCCCTTCATTACAAAGACACTGATTCATGTTGCAAACAATTCCACAAAGCCTCCTCCTCTCTGAAGAGAGCTCTTTACGTGCCAATGAAAGCAATAGGGATGAAATTGGCCTTGGATAGCAATACAAAATTGGCAATTATGAAGTAACGGCCTAATTTGGATACCTTCCTATGTCCTTTATACAGCACGGAAAACAAAAATTGGACAGGTTGTAAAATGGGCTGTCCATTCATCATTGCCCGAGTGCTAATATAGGCTATATAACAGAGCCCAATCTTACCCTCCATATCCAACACCTACATGGAACTGGGTCAACCAACAGTCACCTGTAGCTATTTTGGTCAACTTTACCCATTCTAGCCTTTGGATACAAAGGCTTATTGGAGCACCTTCCTCCCTGGTAACACTCAAGGTAACGTGGACCCACACTAAACTGGATAAGTTTGTATCTCCTGGTTCATTTACCCACTCAGCTGTCAGGAGAGCCCAATTTCATTTCTTCAAATTGCACATTTTTTTTTATTATAAAGCTAAAAGTTATGTCGCTATAGTCCCAAATGATCATAAGCTGCTCTCTCCTTTGAGGGGAAGAGCTAACTGGTGGTAATTTAACCTGAGGATCACCACACTTCAGGTGAGGGGGCAACAGTTGAGAAGGCAGGGCCTTCGTGAATAACCTTAACATGTATGGAAAAGCTGTAAGGCTACTGAATAGAGAGTATAGACCAAATTCTGCAAACTTTAAATGAGACTTGGTGCAAATACCAACATGACAGCACATGACCAGATTTACAACCTTCCAGAACTTGTAAACATTTAATTTTGATTACCGAACAAAGCATTGACGCTAGTAAGGTTAAACTCAAGGGCAAGTTGCACAGACTAGGCGTATGAACATGAAGGGGTGGTATGAATGAGGTTAAGATGACTGAAGGAATTGATTGAGCTGACAGTGAAAAACATTTTTCTCTGGTGGACAGCATCATAGAATCCCTAGTGTAGGTGGCCATTTGGCCCATCGAGCCTGCCCTGACAACAATCCCACCCCAGGCCCTATCCCCATAACCCCACATATAACCCTGACACTCAGGGCAATTTAGCATAGCCAATCAACCTACTTCACATATCTTTGGAATGTGGGAGGAAATCGGAGCACCCAGAGGAAACCCACGCAGACACGGGGAGAACGTGCAAACTTCACAGTGACCCAAGGCCAGAATTGAGCCCAGATTCCTGGTGCTGTGAGGCAGCAGTGCTAACCACCATGCCACCCAAAACAAGTCTAAAACAAAGAGACATTAACATGAAGAATTAACGCTAGCCAACTGCAGAGCGATGTCATCAGGAAACACTTCATCCTGCAAAAGACATTGGAAATCTCAAACCCTCTCACCCCCAAAGAAGCTGTTGAGATGGGGGTCAGTTAACTGACCGATTAATATCCTTGCCTAATAAAAGTTTATCAAAGGGTATGGAAATAAGGTGAAGTTAAGATACAATGAACCATGGACAGCTCATTTATATACACGTTAAATTCAGGTCACTTCTTAAAAATGCAAACAACTCCATTTTTATTTATGATGGAGGAAAGGGAATTCTTTTGCAAACTGAGAGCAGGCGCCATGGTCACTGGACAAATACTCAAACTTTATAAAGAAACGGCTTGCAAGCCATTAGGGGCAGCACAATGGAAAAGTGGCTCGCACTGCTGCCTCACAGCCCCAGGAACCTGGGTTCGATTCCCAGTTTGGGTCACTGTCTGTCTGGAGTTTACATGTTCTCCCTGTATCTGCGTGGGTTTCCTCCGGGCGCTCCGGTTTCCTCCCACAGTCCAAAGATGTGCAGATTAGATGGAATGGCTATGCTAAATTGTCACTTTAATACCCCTAGACGCATATGTTAGAGGGATTAAAATGTGGGGTTATAGGTTTAGGGCCAGGATAGGATTGTGGTCGGTGCAGAACTGATGGGCTGAGTGGCCTCCCTCCACACTGCAGGGATTCTATGATTTTATATCATTCCTCCTACTGCATGCAAAAAGAATTTAAAATGGGGCTTTGTACCATTCGAGAGTTTTTTTGCTTCACCGAGTTGCGATTGTGCTTTATAAACAGAATCAGAGAGTGCAGTGTAAAGCCACAACCAAACTCCAGCACATTATCGGTGTTCAATGAACCCTGTAGAAAAGGGTGCTTTTACCATGGCTCTACAGCAAGTTTTTTATCGTCAGATTACAAGACCAACTGTTATTTAGCCAGAAAAAGAGACCCGTAGACTTACAATGCCAAGTAGCAAAATTCATTTTGAATGCTTTGAGAAGTACAATTGGTTTCAAGGCCCTGCATTCTGACCCCAGGTCCATTGTCACAACACAGGCCCTTTTCTGCACAAAAAGTGCGTGTTTAAGTCAATAAATTAATCTCCATATCCTGCACAAAAGCTTTCTGCACAGAAAATATCAATGTTCATCGGCTTGGAAATATTCCTATTGGAGCAGTAGCCAATGATATGCCCCAACACAGCTGTGGTGGTGTCTATCAATGACTTAGTGTTACTACTTCAAATGTTTGTTTCAGAACTAGTCATATTTCAAATCATTGAAAAGACTATTCTTAAGATAACACCATGGTTATTTTCTCCACTGTATGTCTAAAACTATAACATACACTTGCCATGAAATGCCTCTAAACTGAGCCACAGATGTGTTTCCTCAGTGAGCTTAAACACACAAAGCTGAGGGAAGGTCACCCACATTGTGCTGCTAAATCGCCAGCACTTCACTGCCACTTTTCTGTATTCCTTTATAAAGCCTACTTCCTCATCATTTAGAACATACTCCCAGTTACCTTTCTGGGATCCAGAGTGGATTACTAAGGAAGATTCAGTAGATTTTGGATAGAGTAAATAAGGGGAAACTTCAACTGTGCAACTTCCCAGCTGGTGTTCACATGAGTACTTGGTTATTTAAGAAATGGCCCACAGTACACAGACTTCCAAGTGCAGAGTTCTGAAATCAAAGGTAGTTACAATCGGAAATAACTAGTGTCACCGGGAGTGTTTCAGCAACAAACATTTGATCAAGTCACATTATTAGAAACATAGAAAAACGACAGCACAATACAGGCCCTTCAGCCGAACCTTAGAGATTACTAGGCTTACCTATAACCCTCTACCTTACTAAGTTCCATGTACCTATCTAAAAGTCTCTTAAAAGACCCTACTGAATTCGCCTCCGCCACTATTGCCGGCACCCCATTCCACACACCCACCACTCTCTGCATTATGAAGCTGTTGAACCCATGAAACCTACCATAAACATTCCCCTGTAAAATGACTTGCATCAGGTCGAGAGGTTGAATGTTGGGAACTGGGATCAGTTCATTAATGAGGGGTAAATACAGAGAGTTGGGATCCATTCATAAATGAGGGGAGAATATAGGGAGCTGGGATCTGTTCATTGACAAGAGAGAGAGAGCTGGGATGCTGATGTCTATTAGCAACCTGGCTTTAGGGATACAGGCATAACTCAAAGTTGGCAGATGAGAACAAACCCAAGACATTGTGAACAGTGAGGAGGATAATAACAGATTCAGGAGGACACGGGTTGACACGTGGCAGATGACATTTAATGCAGAGAAATGTGAAGCAATTAATTTCAGTAGGAAAAATAAGGGGAGGCAATGTGATAATCGCCATGAGTTCCACGGGGAATCTCTAATTGATCTCCCTGGGGGGCTCATTGCCAGTTACTGAGAGAACTCATATTCAATGGCCTACCCTGCTGGAACCCGTCACCTGAGCCCTTTAGAAGGCAGAAAGTGGGAAGGATCTGCAGAATTATTGTCTTAGTTTGGACTTATGTATGTATACCACAGAGTGGTGGCTTTATTTTGTGCTTAATAATAAATACAGTTCCTTTCTAGTCAGGTTTCCTCAGTTATCATAAGCAAATATGTACGAATTGCTATTGCGTTAAAGTGGCTACACAAACAACAAAATTCTGAAAGTAACGAGAAAAGTTGATTCCTGACTTTATAAATAGAAGCACGGAAAACAAAAGCAAGGAAGTTATGCTCAAGATTTATGCAACCCAAATTGGAGGTGCCTGCATACAAGTTGACTTTTAAAAAATCCCTCCAAAAATAGGGATATACTTAGGTGCTGAATATAGAAGTGAACTGCTGGTGTGAGGTCGCCAACATCGTCATTTGTCACACAAGGTCTGCACTGTGTGGACATGTCTTTAACTCCTGCACATCTTTGCTGTACAGCCTACCTCATCTGTTGATCTATTGCACTCAACTCTAATTGTCCCAGTAGGTGGGATTTGTGGGGAGTAAAATGGAGGCTATTGATGTGAGTATAACATACCTTGTCCGAAAAGGACTCACACCAAGTATGAAAAATTGATTCTTGGGGTTGCAAAAGAAAGGTTCTCTTACACTCCCGTGTAGATGTGTTTAAGAACATAAGAACATAAGAACATAAGAAATAGGAGCAGGAGTAGGCCATCTGGCCCTTCGAGCCTGCCCCGCCATTCAATAAGATCATGGCTGATCTGTCGCTGCTCAGTTCCACTTTCCCGCCCTCTCCCCATAACCCTTAATCCCCTCTCTTATCAAAAACCCATCAACCCGCTTCTTAAAAATATTTAGCGAGGCAGCCTCCACCACTTCAACGGGCAGAGAATTCCAGAGATTCACCACCCTTTGAGTGAAGAAGTTCCTCCTCAACTCCGTTCTGAACCGCCCCCCCTTTATCTTGAGGCTGTGCCCCCTAGTCCTACTGTCTTTTTTGAGCGGGAAGAGTCTTTCCACCTCTATCCTATCCATCCCATTCATCATCTTATACGTCTCAATGAGATCTCCCCTCATTCTTCTAAACTCTAACGAGTACAAGCCTAGTTTATTCAGCCTCTCCTCATAGCTCAACCCCCTCAACTCCGGTATCAGCCTAGTAAACCTCCTCTGCACTCCCTCCAGGGCCAAAATATCCTTGCGCAGGTGCGGCGCCCAAAACTGCACACAGTACTCCAGCTGCGGCCTCACCAATGCCCTATACAGCTGCAGCAAGACCTCCCTACTTTTATATTCAATCCCCCTCGCTATGAAGGCCAGCATCCCATTCGCCTTCCTGACCACCTGCTGCACTTGCAGGCTGGGTTTTTGCGACTCATGCACAAGGACCCCGAGGTCCCTCTGCACCGTCGCCTGCTGCAGTTTTTCGCCACGTAAGTAATAGTCCTTCCTACCATTCTTCCTACCAAAGTGGACCACCTCACACTTGCCAACATTAAATTCCATTTGCCATTTCCTGGCCCATTCGCCCAGCCTATCTAGATCCTTCTGCAGACTCTCCACACCCTCCGCACAATTTGCCTTTCCCCAATCTTAGTGTCATCTTTTATTTTGGGTACCAAATTTTATGATGCCAAACATTTGACAAGGATTTACTCAAATGTCCAGTATTTCACATTTATGGAAGAGACTGAAGAAACTGGGGTCATTCTCTCAAAACAAAAAAGGAGAGATTGGATTAAAAAATGTTTACAATTGCATGGAGTTTGATAAAGTAAATAAGGAGAAACTGTTTCAACTGGCAGAAGGGTCAGTAACCAGAGGATAAAATTCAAGGTAATTTTCCTGCAGAGAAAATAATAACACTGAGTTGTGATCTGGATTGTACTGCCTGAAAAGGGAGATAGATGCAGATTCAATGAGAATTTCTCAAAAGGAAATTGGAGAAATGTTTGAAAAGGGAACACCTGTAAGAGTATGAAGACCAGAGGATGGACCCAATTGGAAAGCTCCTTCAAGGAGCAGGTACTGAAAAGACACCTACAGTTCAAATTAGTCATAGGTGGAGTGCAGTGAATAAGTCATCTGCTTGGCAGTGACTGTCAGCACTCTTGGCTTCAGGAGACAGAAAATCATAGGTTCAAGAAGCCCCAGTGCAGGTTGCAATCACAAACTGGGCTGACATTCCAGCGCCATACAGCACTTCAACAGATGTGATATTAAACCAATGTAGTGAATGAATAAGATCACCTTGCAACAACAAGAAGCAGGGGAGAGATCCCCCCCCCCCCCCACCTGAAAACAGATTCACTAATAATTAATCTTATTCTTCTGCAGTGTTGCTAAACTGAAAATGGGTACACCAAAATCTGTTTCTATTGGCAGGCAGTTTGAATTAGATGCAAATTCAAGGCATCATGGATTTGAATTTATAAGCAGTCTATAAAGACAAAAAAGCTTGGACAAAAAAAATATACGAACATGTCTTTTACGACACTAGAAAATATTTGAGAGCCACGGTGTATGAAAATGCAACAGATAATAGAAACATGGAAAGGTCCCATCAACAGCAATCAATGAATCATTATAAAATCGTACTATAAGCCGTTATTCAGCACACCTCAAATAATTGAGAATGCTATCTGGAGAAGAAGAACGATGATGGCGGAGGAATATTGACGAGGAAATCAAGGGAACTGAACCGCTCTTCTTCAAAGAGTGACTGGAAATAATTTGTTTTGAATGCCAAGAGCTGGAATTCTCTGGCCGTTCACGTCCCACCATCACTGCTAATGAGGATGAACAATTCGGCACTCAGAATCCTGCTGGTGTGAATGGTCAGAGAATCCAGTCCGTGGCTTCAGTTTACCATCTCATTTCAAAGGGAGTACTTCCAACGCGTCAACCTAGGATACATACTCATGGCTAAGGGACTGTGAGTAAAACAAAGCTGAGACCCTGATAACTCACAGGTGAATCAATATCTACATCCAAGCAACAATAATTCAAACACAACTGTTTGTTCAGGGGCAAAGAGGTGCAATGTTCTTGGGAGAAGTAACGTGAGCTTTGCATACATGTGGTGAAGACCTGATTTCAGTTGCCAGGGATTAAGTGCAGAAAAGGCATTCTCCTTACAGGATGGTTGAATGGTCACTTGTAGTACATCACTGAACAGAGAGATATCTTGGCAAAGCTTTTCATCTTGCACTTAGCCGGACAAATGCAAGAATGTCAAATTTCAAGGAATCACAATTTTTGCTATAGTTGTTGACTGGTTGACAAGCAGACTCCAATTGGTTGAGCTGCTGCCTTGGAGAAAGCAATGGGGAACCAAGCTCCCTGTAATTAAAAAAAGGGGCTGGGTTTGATCATATTCCTTTTAGTTGCAGCAAGCATAAATGAGCCATGTTTCAAGCTTATCTTAAACTGACTACGAGCGTGGTTATTCGTACACTCAAGACTGTTCACCCAAAACGGGTGACGACATCGAGGATCAATTTAGTTTCACACATCGTACTAACCAATCATTGCCAAAGCTGTATGCACCATGATCTCATTGAAGAGAAAATAGAAGTTATCCAATTCATTAAGTTAAAGTGGGCAGGAAGTGGGGACACACTTGCATGTAAATTACCAAACCTGTTTTAAAAATTATTGAACTTACTTATCAGGGAATTCCTCAACATGGGCAGGTTGATACTTGAAATACTTTCATTTCAAACACAAATAGCATAAAATAATGAGCACACCAGCGTCCTAGGGGGACTGTCTCAGGATAAACAAGGTGGTTAGTAGCAAGCATGAAAGGTCACCCTAAAACAAAAAGAGCCTTACAAACCTCAGCATTGTAGGTCACCTCTCTTGGAAAAAAAAACACTGAAGCCAACCAGCCCAGGATAGCAAGAGCTGAAACTTGTTCATGATATTTTGAGGACCAAACTAAGCCAAACTTGCAACATCCACCCTGCCCAGAGAAGGTCAGAGGTGGCGTGGATACAGATGTTCTCCCAAACACCAACATGAATGGTCAGTGCTGCAGAAGTTCATGCCAATCCCACATTGGCCTCGTCAGTCATGAGAGGATTAACAGGAAATGATTTCCAGTTTGGACATCCTTAAATAACAAGGAGTGTACAGCAAGACACAGTGGAGTAAAGAACCAGTTTGGCTCTTACCACATGGCCATTGCTTAGATGCACTTCTTGATATTCAGCTCCATTTGACCCCAAAGGAATGGCGCAAAACCGCGATTAACTGAGCCAAGTGCAAAAATGAGTTACTAATGTGATATTAAACCAATGTAGTGAATGAATAAGATCACCTTGCAACAACAAGAAGCAGGGGAGAGATCCCCCCCCCACTGAATACAGATTCACTAATAATTAATCTTATTCTTCTGCAGTGTTGCTAAACTGAAAATGGGTACACCAAAATCTGTTTCTATTGGCAGGCAGTTGGCATTCAAAACAAATTATTTCCAGTCACTCTTTGAAGAAGAGCGGTTCAGTTCCCTTGATTTCCTCGTCAATATTCCTCCGCCATCATCGTTCTTCTTCTCCAGATAGCATTCTCAATTATTTGAGGTGTGCTGAATAACGGCTTATAGTACGATTTTATAATGATTCATTGAGTGCAAAAATGAGTTACTAATTTGAGCTGGTTAATCCTGAAATCATTGGTTGTCCATAAACAAGATGTTACAATCGCAAACCTGATAGGCTCTTCAAGTCACCTGTTACCTTGATTTACATAGATCATGGACTATGGTCGACTTTTCCTTGCTGTGCTCAGCAATATGAGGGACATTGGCGTTGCTATTTAGAACATACTCCCTTTTCAAGTTGTCTCAAGTTATTCATAGTTAAAAGTACAAATGAAGTTTCTTCAATTCTACAAGCAAAGCAACTGTGCCCGAGCCTGTTTACCCGTGTTCAATTTTAACCAGTGAAGGAGCAGAACACATTAGCTGATGAGTGTGTGATCTGCAGTCACCTGTACAACTCACATCTTCCAACTCCAGCTCCAACACTACTGAGTTTCAGCCCAGCCCCGAGTAACTTCAAGCCCCATAATTCAGGCTGACACTTTAGTGCAGAACTGAGGAGTGTTTCACTATCAGAGGAATTTGAGATGACATGTTAAATTGTGAACTCTGCTATCTCAGATGGGTGCAAAATATTCTATGAAACTATCGGAAGAGCAAAGGTTTCAACTAATATCCTGACCAGTATTTATCCTCACTCACCGCCACTTCAACAGATAACACCTCATCACTGTTTGAAGGAGTGATCGTGCCCTGATTCATTTCCCTACAGGAACTACACTTTGATATGCAAAATATTTCAGGATACCCCGAGTCATGCACTATATAAATGAAGTCCTTTTTGTATTCCCGGGCGTGAGCTGTCCAGAACGTAGCTGCTCGTGTGATTGGCATCCCATAAGAATATAAGAAGTAGGAGCAGGAGTAGGCCACCTAACCCCTCGAGGCTGCCCCGCCATTCAATAAGATCATGGCTGATCTGAAGTGGCTCAGTTCCACTTTCCCGCTTTCTCCCCATAACCCTTAATTCCCTTGCCTACCAAAAACCTATCTACCCGTGACTTAAATACATTGAGCGAGGCAGCCTCCACCACTTCAACGGGCAGAGAATTCCAGAGATTCACCACCCGACCTCTGCTTCCACATTTACTCCCTTCCCCAGTGCACAATTGACAGTGTGTACCATCTGCATGGTGCCCTGCAGCACCTCACCAAGGCTCCTTCAACAGCACTTTCCAAACCTGAGATTTTGGAGGGCAAAGTTACAGACACATGGGACACCACCACCTGGAAGCTTCCCTCCAAGTTACTCATCATCCTGACATGAAAATATAATCGACTCTTCCTTCACTGTCCATGGATCAAAATCCTGGAACTCCTTTTGTAATAGAGTAGTGGGTGCCGCTACACAGCATGGATTGCAGTGGTTCAGAAAGGCAGCCCACCACCACCAGGGATGAGCAACAGATGCTGGTCTAGCCAATGACATGCACATCCATTGTGTATTATAAAGTTTACTCTCAAAAAGAGATCCCATGGTACCATTTAAAGAACAGCAAGGAAGTTCAAGCCAACATTTGTTAACTAATCGCACTTAAAAGAAAATATATGATGATTGACTTATTTTTGTTGAGGCATTGCGATATGCAAAGTGGTTGCTGCATTTACACTGCAAAAGGTTGGGATGTCCTGAGGTGATGGGTGCTATATAAATCTAAAATCTCCTGTGGTCAATTGAGAAATTACAGGTAAAAAATATTTCTAACATTAACTTTATTGAACTTCCTTCATTAGTTTCACTTTCATAAAATTTAGTTCTCCTGAACTAAAGAACAGGAGTTTGAAGTTGACAGAATTAGAAAATTCAAATCAGGAAGAACTATTTTTTGTTTTGATTCCAATTCAATCCAATCGAGCCCAATTCAGAGTCCCAACAAGTCGAGACATTCCCGATCCAAGCTGACAAGACAGGGCTCACACCTCCTATCTTGGGCTTGATCTACAAGATCCAAACTGATTGGAGTAGGCATAGCTCTTTCTCCAAGACTTGATCTCATTTGCATATTAGCCAAAAGGCCGAGATGCAACTTTTAAAAATTGCTTCAAAATGTGTAAATAGAACACTAGACCAGTATGTCAAGTGAAAAAAAAAGACTCTTGGTTGGTTGGGAAATAATTCCTGTAAAAGGCAACCAATTCAGAGCTTCAATTTGACCCAATCCAGTTAGTCTATTCACTCTGTTGAACACAGACATCTTGGTCCTGATCCAATTGAATTGAGTCATGCCAACAGAAAATTAAAACTGAAGATTTGTCAGACCGGCTAATAAATGGAACGACTTGTCAGAATTCCAGCAGAAAGCAAAAGTGAGAGAGGTATTTGCATTTCTAGCTCCTTTTTCATTGCCTCAGGTCATCCCAAAGAACTTTATCTTTTATTAAGAATACCTGAAGTAATGCAGGGAAATGAAACAGGAAATTTGTGCATGGCAAGGTCCCAGAAACAGTGATCAAGAAACTAGGCAGAACGCCCCACTCCTTTTCTTCATAAAACGTTGAAGACTCTTTTCTCTTTGTAGGCTGGGAGGAGTGATGGAATCTTGATTTAATACCTGATTTGGAAGACACTTCCTCTGACCGTGTAGCACTCCCTCAGCACTGCACTGAAGTACCAGCCTAGATTATGCGCTCAAGTCTTTGACTTGTATTGTTGATCTACAGCAGGGGTGCTAAGACCAAGCTTTGTTTGGATTTTTAGTGGCAGTGGATTTTAAGATTAGGCAGGCTAACCTGGTGTCCACCAGATTGGTTGTATAAATGTGCATTATTCTGTACTTATGGTCACAGAGCAGCTGCACATTGACCAGATAAAACCAAATTACTGTGGATGCTGAAATCTGAAACCAGAAGAAAAAATGCTGGAAAATCTCAGCAGGTCTGACGGCGTCAAGCTTTGACAAAGGGTCATCTGGACTCGAAGCGTCAGCTCTTTTCTCTCCTTGCAGATGTTGCCAGGCCTGCTGAGATTTTCCAGCATTTTCTCTTTTGGTTTCACATTGATAGAGAACGGATGCTCTAAGTTAATACGTGGGGCACAGGGGACCATAAGGATGACCAATATAGCCTCACCGAGACATCCAACAGCATGATTAAGTATCATTGCCTGCTTCATTGCAAAGAAGAGAATTTCTTGGTTTCAAAGGGAGCATCTGTGTGATGCACCATGTACTGCAGTTTGGGAGATTTGAAAGGTATCTCCTGTTTGAAAGCATTCTGTGGAGTGTAAATTTGTATATACTCCACTGTGGCAGCTGTTACTTGGCCAGCCATTGCTACTGACAAAGCTGGCTGGCTGAAGGAATCTGCAGAGTTCTGCCACAAGCACCTTGGAGTAGCTACAGTCTCTCATGTAGGAACAATTCAGATACAAATCCTTGACGTAGAGGGGATAGTCACACATAGTCTTAATCACTTTAGGTCTATGTGTTTTTTTTGTCCCACCATCTCCTCTAGAAGCTGAAAGTCTACTGTAATGAACATCATTAACTTGACTGTGTTCTCAAATATACTTGGTGCCCGTGTCTCTGTATAGCCTTGTGACTGAAAAGTTCTGGTCTGCATACACATATTTTGAGGGGTCTCAGAACCTCTGAAGTTAGAAAGAGGGGTTAAAAAGAGTTAAAAGTTCAGCAATTCCAAAAGCAAAACTCAAGCTAGAAAAGCTTAACTGTTGCCTAGCGACAAGTGATCTGAGGACACTGACACAGCAAAGACAAGAGTGGTTCAGTCTGTATCATAGAGAGAAGACGGGAATTTTAAGTACTCTGAGAAGGGGAAAAAAAACTACAAGGCTTTTCGGACAGTAGATGACTGAACCCTCAAACTGATTATTCAGCTATGTGATCAGTTTAGCAGAGGTGAGACTGGAGCACTGAGCTTAGGGAACTTATGTGTTTGCTCTGTAGTTGAAACTGAGTCGAGAGTGTGGTTTCTGTCTTGGAGATCCGCGCCTTTGGTGAGAAGCATCAAGTGAACGCTCAGGAATTCACAAGAAAGCTGTGTCAATCCCAAGCAAAGAGCATTTGTATCAAGTGAGCAGTAACTCTCCACTGGTCTGTGTGTCAATCAAGATATTGATGGGGTAAAGAAATTGCTGCAGCACATGTGGTGTAGCTACATTCTCACTGCTGTTAAAGAGAGATTTCGAATGACAATGAATGTGCAGTGGGATTGTTAGTCAACTTAGCACCCATTTCTCAAGGACGATGAGGGATGGGGAATGAATGTTGGACTTCTCCTTGCCAGCAAAGCCCATCTCCCATAAAAATAGACCTTTTCTCTAAAATTACATGGAAAAGAAACAAGGATAGAGGGCCCAAATAGCCAATCACCCAAGCTGTGCATTTTGGTATGGTGCCACAAGCATTCAGGACCATATCATGTGATGAAAGTCAGCAGTCACTGAGCAACTTTCAGGTTCAACACTTTGTAGAGCTATTCTCATCTGATGTGCACTGGTGCCACAGCCGCTGACCATTTCCTGCCTAGTGACAAGTGATCTGAGGACACTGACACAGCAAAGACAAGAGTGGTTCAGTCTGTATCATAGAGAGAAGACGGGAATTTTAAGTACTCTGAGAAGGGGAAAAAAAACTGGGAGATCAACTTGTACACGAACATAACCTTCTTGTCACACAAGGCAAAACCATTTGTATCGGACTTTAATAGAAAGAGTAGCTTGCATTTATATAGCACCATCCTCAGGTTATCCCAAAGCATCTTACAGCCAATCAGGTACTTCTGGAGTGCAATGACTGTTCTAATGCAGGATATGAGACAGCCAATCTATGAACAGTGATAATGATGAGGGTCATCTGTTTAAAGCAATGTTGGCTGACAGATATACATTGGTGGGGGTGGGGGAATTCTTTTTTTCATCTTCAAATAAGAAGATCTTGACATCCATCCAAGAGAACAGATGCAGTCTCAGTTAGATTAGGTTAGCACTGCTGCCTCACAACACCAGGGACCTGGGTTCAATTCCGGCTCCAGGTGACTGTGTAGCGTTTGCATATTCTCCTTGTGTCTGCATAGGTTTTCTCTGGGTGCTCCGGTTTCCTCCCACAGTCCAAAGATTTGTGGGTTAGATGGATTAACCATGCTAAATTGTCCTTTAGTGGGCATAAGGCCTGGGTGGGATTGTTATTGGTGCAGGTTCAATGGGCCAGATGCTATGATTTCACCTGAAGCACCCACGACAGTGCAGTACTCCCTCAGTGCTGCACTGAAATATCAGTTGAGATTTTGTGTTCATGTTTTTTGAGAGTGGACTTTGAACCCATGACCTTCGGACAAGTTTAACTGCCCCAAAGTACTTTACGCACAAAAATTAGTTTTGTGGTTGGGTTGTTCATCCAGACATTGAGAACTGCCCATCCTTCATCAGATGACTTAACTCTTACACCTACCTCTGACCGCATTGTTATCCAAAACCACCAATTTATCCAGCCGTGAAAACACAATCTGGAACATTTCTTTCAGCATCCTGACTTGGAAATAGATCGCCGTTCCCTCACTGAGGCTGGGTTAAAATCTGGAATACCCTCCCTAACAGCACTGTGGGTGTACCTACACCTCAGGGCTACAGCTGTTCAGAGCAGCAGCTCACCACTACCTTCTCAAGAGCAACTAGGGATGGGTAATAAACGCTGGCCTAGCCAGTGACACCCACATCCCATAAAAAAATTAAAAACCAAGGAAAACTCCTGTTCTTCCATCTCGTGCATAACAGCAGCTGGCTTAGGGATGAGTGACAGATGGGTTTGCTGGCCCTTGTTATTAAAAAAGAAAGACTGACACTTATATCATGTTATTCCACCACCTCGGGACATCCCAAGTTACTTCACAACTAATCAAGTACTTTTTGAAGCATAGAAACACAAGAGCCAAGATATGTTCAGCGCAGAGCTACAAACCACAATATGACAATCATTAGGATCACATTTTGTAGAGCATCACTGGTCCTTTTACATTTACTGCAAAGGGCAGATGGGATCTCGGATGTTCGGAATAACATTTCAGATGCAAGACTGCACATGCGACAATGCAGCACTCCCTCAGTTTTACATTGACATGTTAGCCTAGATTCTGTGCTCAAATCTTTGGTGTGGAACTTAAACCTACGACCTTCGGGTTCAAAGGTGGGAGAGATATCCCTGAGCCATATCTGCGTCTCTTGATAAAAAAAAATACTTCAGTTGGAAAAGAAAGCACATCATACTTACAATTATATTCTAAAAGTAACACAGTCTACATATATCATGTATAATTATAGAAGCACAGATTAAACCTACACTGGAAGTGTCATGGGAAATAGTGATTAAAGAACAGATGTGCTCAGTTCTGTCATTTATCCAACTAGTAGGGTGGCACCGTGGTTAGCCCTGCTGCCTCACAACACCAGGGACCCAGGTTCGATTCCAGCCTCGGGTCACTGTCGGTGTGGAGTCAGCACATTCTCCCCATGTCTGCGTGGGTTTCCTCCCACACTCCAAAGATGTGCAAGTTGGATGAATTGGCCATGCTGAATTGACCCTTAGTGTCCGAAGATGTGTAGGTTAGGGGGATTAGTGGGATAAATACAGGGAACAAGTCTGGGGTTACAAGGATAGGAGTTGTTGTCAGTGCAGACTTGATGGGCCAAATAGCCCCCTTTTGCACTGTGGGATTCTATCCACTAACTCTGAACATATTTACTCACTTTTACATTCCTCCAGACTTAAGCAATTGTTTTCTCTATATCCATTCATTGGATGGGAGCAGTGCTGCAAAGGCCAGCATCTGTCACCCATCCCCAATTAACCTTAAGATTTACGAGGCCATTTCACCATTAATCAGATTGATGTGGATCAGGAGTTACACATAACCCTACCCTTGGGGTCATTACTGGATGGATGTTTGTGGTAGTGTAGTGGTAATGTCACTGGATTCATGTTCAACAGGCTAATGTTTGCGGGACATGCGTTCAAATTGATGAGTAAATCAGGAATATAAATCTGCTCTCAGGTGATACTGACCTTGACAACTGCCACTGATTGTTGCAAAAACCCATTTGGCTCAATGTCTCCTAGGGAATGAAATCTTACCTGGTCTGGCCTACACGTGGCTCTGGACCTGCAACAATGTGGTTGGCTCTGAATTATCCCTAAATAGCCCAGATTTTGAGGTGGCACGGTGGCACTTGGGGCAGCACAGTGGTTAGCACTGTTGCCTTGCAGCACCAGGACCCAGGTTCGATTCCCAGCTTGGGTCACTGTCTGTGCAGACTCTGCACATTCTCCCCACGTCTGTGAGAGTTTTCTCCCACAGTCCAAAGATAAGCGGGTTAGGCTGATTGGCTGTGCTAAATTGCCTCTTAGTGTCAGTGGAATTAGCAGGGCAAATAAGTGGGGTTATGGGGATAGGCCTGGGTGGGATTGTCATCGATGGGCCAAATGGCCTCTTTCTGCACTGTAGGATTCTATGATTGCCACTCGGTTAAAGAGTGATAGGGATGGGCAACAAATGCTGGCCCACATCCCACAAAATAATAAAGATTGTTTTTACAATCCAGTCTTATTATCACCATTAAAATAATCGAGATTTACCTACTGAACTCAAATCTCACCAGCTGCGGTGGGATTTAAACTCACTCTGGAGCATTAGGTTTTCTGGATTGTCCAATAACATTACCACTGTGCTACCGTTCCTCATCTTAAGCGTTGCTGCCTTTAAGGTAGACTAAATTAAGAGTTCTTCATAACTCAAATTACAATTAAATTCAGCCACAAAGAATGCATTGTTTAAACAAAAACCATTATGATCAAGTTGCAAAATATCCCGTAGCTGTGACATTTTTCAAAATGACAACGAAATGGTATCCAGACACTTGCTACACTAACCTGACTGAGATCAGCAGTGTACTGAAGATACCAGACAGACATTCATACATTACATGAGCATAGCACAAAGTTCACACTTTTTTTTCCTACACATTCTATGCGTCTCCGATTCATTTTAACCGTCGCCACCTGATCTGTCTCGAATGTTTCTTGCAGACCGACTGGGATGGGTTTCCCCCAACCCAAATTAAAGGTTTGTCAAACTGTATTTTAAATGGAGACTATTTTTAAACCAGGCTTGGAGCTCCATGTCCTTAGTTATTGAAGCAAGGCATGGAGCAGAGTTTGTGACCCCTGTTAGTGTTGAAAATTTTAATACAATTTCAATTATTTAAATATAATTGTTGGAGTTTTAAAAACACACTCCAGCCTCACTGACACACGTGTAAATGTACAAACACATACAAAGTAGATCTCATAATGAATTATGTACATTCGAAACGCGGTGAAACATTTTATCTTAGAAGGGTACACTTTTCCACGTTGCCGTTGGTTTAAGGTCGCTGAAGTGTTTGTACTGGGGAGGTGTGCTAACCCCTGTTCGGTTACTGCACGGAAACCCACATATTTACTGAAGGCGGGATGGAAAGTCGTCTATGGAACGAGTCGAAGTGCAACGGGAACTGGGATTGGAAGAAGTTACTTTTTTTTTTAGGTGTTGCATTTTGCAAACAGCAATATCCAAAGGGGGTGTTAAAGTGGGAATAAAGTGACGCTCTCTCTCTCCCCGAGCAGGTACCAGGTAGAGCGTGAAACCATTTAAGGTTTTCAATATCTTGGGTTCCTGTATTATAAAGTTTGGATTCCCCTTATCGAGAGTCTCTCAAAGGCGAGAATCCCATCTTAAGTCGCAAGTGAATCCTTTAAAACGGGTGACGGAGATCCGAGTAAAACTTTAATTATCCCAAGCGGCGTGAGAATTACAGCTGAACTGTGTGGCGGAGGACAGGGCGGACTGTAGCCCGGCAGAGTAGGAGTGAGGGCTCAGAGACACTCCTGGTGCACTGCAGCCACAGGCTGTGTGTTATTCACACTACACCTGGATTCCTCCTTTTCCAGGGGCTCTCTGCGGGATACCTGTTGCTGTGTTTTGTTTTGAGTTCGTTTACTTGTGTGGTATGCAAAAAGAGCTACCTGTTGCTGTTTCAATGTCACTTCCAAAACACACCTTCCCCCAGTGCCACTGGAGATAGATCAGTGAAAGATATGCGGGCTTAAAATGGGGAATTAAACACATGCACATTATCCCACCGACACTCGGGCAGAATTGACTCGCGTCTGTTACAAGTGAAAGCACAGATTTCGCTCAAGCCCTTTACATTAAATGTATTTATATCCTTCAGAGAGACTTCTGGGGATGTGCTTACTATGAAAAGTTTGGCGCAGGCAGGAGGTGAGAGCGGGACAACAAGGAGTCAGAGTGTGGCAACTTCAGCAAGCTTTTTACTCACCTGGTCAGAGTGTCCGTCTGTGCCTCCGGGAGGGGAGGAGGAGGAGGCCATGTTCCTGGGCTTCACTCTCACTCAATTTCCCCTTCTCCCTGTGCCTTGGAAAGTGAAACGAAAGAGAGAGAGTGGTTTTTTTTTCCTGGGGACGGTGAGCTGCAGGAGAGAATCCTTCCAAACACTGTGCCCGGAGGTTAACAAAAAAAGAGGGAGGCAGTTCTATCCCAGCCTGGAATAGTGAATCATGACATGGATTACAGGTAAAAACACGGTGACGCCTCCTCTCTCTCTCTGCAGCAATGGAGTAATTTCTGAACTAGATGGCAGTAAAGTGATCAATGCAGAATAACTGGGCTGACTGCTACACACTGGGTCAGCTGGAATGAACCAACTCTCTCCCCCCCCCCGGGGAAATCGCAGGAACCCCCACCAATTGAAATGGGAGTGAAAGTGAATATGGAACTGGGGCATCAGTTTCAGTCCAGTGCTGCTCGATACTCTGTGCTGTTCAGGTTTAAATCCACTCCTTCCACCTTAAGCCAACACATCCACACACTTCTCACGTTGACTGAAAGGCGAATCCGCTTTATTTGCCTGTCGCAGTGAGGAGTATTTATGAATGAATTGATTTGCAGTGAGCCAGTCACTTCCTGGTACTGAAGAAACCCGGTTCTGCTGTCGAGTTCGCTCTTAAGCCTCACAAAATAGCCTTTCTTCCGCATCCACCTGCTGCTGAACTTTTATCTGTGAGATCTCTTGAACCTCGCTGGCTCCACTTTGGAAAAACATCCCGCATCAACTGGATTGAGAAGCACTGATATCTCACACTGATCACTCTCAGCCCTGAACAACAGAGGCGCAGCTCATCTCGCCAGGGTTGGCACCAGTTCCAGATACTAGTCTTCCCAAAACGTGAGGCACATGTGGCTAATTAGGAATTCAGATGTGCTTCATTGCATATCTGATCAGTAAATAAAAAGTGAGTAAAAGCTCCTGTTTACACGGTGCACATCTATGAATTATAACCTAACCTTTGGGTGGTGTTTATCTGTGAACTTTAACCTCTGGGTGGTATATATCTTTGAAATTTCGCCTTTGGGTGCTTTATATCTGTGAACTTTAATCTTTGGGTGGTACGTATCTGTGAACTTTAATCTTTGGGTGGTGTGTATCTATGAATTGTGACCTTTTCTGTTTGTTTATTAGTTTTAAATAGTCAAACAAAATTCTAATTGTGTAAGGTTTTTAATCTTTGTTTCTTAGTGTCACAAGTAGGCTTACATTAACACTGCAGTGAAGGTATTGTGAAAATCCCCTGTTTCTTGGTTAGTTTATTATCTGTTAAATCAGTGAGTTTAGTTTTCACCTTTACAACTAAGCAATAGCCTCGACATAAAGCTTTGACACTTCATTCATCTTATTTACACTCCTCATACAGCCTGCACCAATACATAGAGAAGCAGGAGTAGGCCATTCAGTCCTTCAAGCCTGCTGTGCCATTCATTTTGATCATAGAATTCAATATCCTGATCCCTCCCCCCCCCCCCCCCATATCCCTTTAGTCCCTAGAGCTACATCTAATTTCTTCTTGAAATCAGACAACATTTTGACCTACTTTCTGTGGTAGTGAATTCCACACATTCACTACGCTCTGGGTGAAGAAATTTCTCCTCACCTTAGATCTAAAAGGTTTACCCCTTACCCCCAAACTATGACCTCTAGTTCTCGACTCCCCCACCATTGGGAATATTTTTTCTGAATCTACCTTGTCTAAACCTGTTAGAATTTTATAAGTTTCTATGAGATCCCCTCTCACTCTTCTGAACTCCAATGAATATAATCCTAACTGATTTAGTTGCTCCTCATATGACAGATTTGCCATCCCAGGAATCAGCCTGGTAAACCTTCACTTTACTCCTTCTATAGCAAGGACATCCTTCCTCAGATAAAAACACAAAAATTGCACACAATACTCCAGGTGTGGCCGCACCAATGCCTATACAACTACAGCAAAACACCCCTATACCTATACTCAAATCCTCTCACTATGAAGGCCAACATACCATTTGCCTTCTTCACTGCCTGCTATACCTGCACACTTACTTTCAGCAACTGATGTACAAAGACACCAAGGTGTCACTTGAGTATCCACCTCTCTCAAATCACACGCATTGAAATAATAATCTGTCTCCCTATTATTGCTACCAAAGTAGATAACCTCACATTTATCCACATTATACTGCATCTGCCATGCATTTACCCACACACTCAGCCTGTCCAAATCACGCTGAAGCATCTCTGCATCTTTCTCACAGCTCACCCTCCCACCCAACTTTGTATCATCTGCAAATTGAAAGATAATACATTCTGTTCCCTCTTCCAAATCATTAATATATAATGTAAACAGTTAGGGTCTCAGCACAGATCCCTGTGGAACCCCACTCGTCACTGACTGCCAATCTGAAAAGGATCAATTTATGCCAACTCTTTGCTTCTTATCTGCTAACCAGCTTTCTGTGTATCTCAAGACATTACCTGCAACCCCATGTGCAATGATACAAGGACAGCGCTGGTGCCTTTAACTTGACAGAATATCCCTCGACTCTTCACAGTGACATTACAAAAGCAAAGCACCTGAGGAGGTATTGGGTCAGATGACTAAAAGCTTGGTCAAAGTTTTAAAGATTGTCTTTAAAAGGTTTAGAGAAGGAATTTGTGAGCTTAGGGCCTGGACAACTGAAAGCGCAGATTTAAGAAATTGTGGATCCTCAAACCTCCCGAATTATAGAGCAGCAGATATCCCAGATGGTTGTAGGGATGGAGGAGATGACAGGGATGTGGTGGGGTAAAGGAGGGATTTGTAAATTAAGATCACATTTTAAAATTGCTTAAATCAGGAGTCCGTGAAGGTCAGCAAGCATAGAGGTGATTAATGAAAAGAATTTGGTACAAGTTAGGATACAGGCAGCAGAGTTTTAAACTTGAATTTATCAAGGTTAGAATGCCAGGGGTTTATTAGAATCGTAAAATTTACGGGTGACAAAGGTGTAACTGAGAGTTTCAGCAGCAGAAAAAAATGACACTCAGAACTAAACACCATTCAGGATGATGTTTGTGGATGGGCTGTTTGATTGGCACTCAATCCCTGTACCATTGATACACAGTGTGTACCAGCTACAAGATGCACAGGAATTCACCAAGGTTCCCGAGACAACACCTTTCAAACCCATGACCCACAACATCTAGAAGGGCAAGGGCAGTAGATGCATGGGAATGCAACTATCTGGAAGTTCCCTCTTAAGTAACAGACCATCCTGACTTGTTAATATATCACTGTTCTTTCATTCTCGCTGAGCTAAAATCCTGGATCTCTCTCCCCAGTAGCACTGGGGGTGTACCTACACCGCATGGAATGCAGAGTTCAGGAAGGTAGTTCTCCAGCACTTTTTCAAAGGTGATTAGGGATGGGCAATAAAATGCTGGCCTATCTAGCGAAATCCATGTGCCCTGAATGAATAGAATAAAGATGAGGCAGAGATGGGCAATGTTACAGAGGTGGGGGTAAGCCCTTTGAATGAGCCTGTGAAGAAATGCTTAGAAGCTCTTCTTGGGTCAACCTATGACACCAAGGCTTCAAATATTCTGGTTCTGCCTCAGAAAGTTACCAGGCAGAGAACTGAAGTCAGTGGCAAGGGACTAAGGACAATGGCTTCAGTAGTCCCAATTGGAAATTCCAATATTTAGTTAACAATTAGTTTAACAATTTAGAGACATTGAAGGGGTTCAGAGAGGTGGTGATGAGATAGAACTGGGTGTAGCAGTGCACATGTGAAAACTATCAGATGATATCACTGAGGGGCAGCATGTAGATGAGAGAGAGAAAGGGTCCAGGATAAGCCTCTGGGAGATAACAGAACTAACAGTGTGGGATTAGAAACCACTGATGGCAATTCTCTGGCTACAATTAGATATATAAGAATGGAATGACATGAGAACAGTCCCACCCAGCCAGACGATAGTGGAGAAGTGTTGGAGGAAGATGTACGGTCAACTGTGTGAAAGGACAGGTCTAGAAGGATCAGGAGGGAACATTTCTCTTTGTCATAGTCACATAGGGTGTTGATTGTGACTTTTGATTAGAGCTGCTTTGTATTGTGGCAAGAGCGGAAACCTCCCTGGAGGGATTAAAACATGGAGTTCTGGACAAGATTGGGAGGTGACAACATGTTCAAGGGCTTTGGAGATGGAATGGCATTTAGCAAAGACAGAGGGGTCATGGGTTTCCTTCTAAGGAAAGAAGTGATGACAGCACATTCGCAGGAGACAGGGACAGAACCTGAAGAGGGAGAATTCATAAAATTCTCTGAATAGGAAGCAAGAGGGAAGGTTTAGTGGTCAGTATTTCAGTGGTCACAGTGTTGAGAAACAGGAGGGGAAGTCGCTTGGACATGATATGAGAGGGGATAGGAGAGAAATTTGGGCAAGATGTGAGTTCAGGACTTGGAAGGGGGGAAGCTACGAATATGAGCTGGGGAGTTTACACAGTGGGTGATTTTAAGGGAGGAACTGAACTGAAAGGAGACAGAGCATGATGATTAGAGATGAAAGTTGCAAGTTCCCAGAATGGGAAGCTGCTCAGTGCAAACGATGAGAGAGGAAAGCAGTGAAGGTAACTAATTGATTAAAATTAGCATGGTACTTTGGCTGGCAGCGAGAGGAGGAGAACATGGTAAAAAGCTCAAAGTGGAGAAAGGAGCAGACCAAGGTGAGATTTGGTTCCAAAAGTCAATACTTCAGTCAGGTTGATTAAAAGTATATCCAGGTGGGGAGATTTCAAAGCCTGCCCCGTCAGCAACCTTAACTCCAAACAAATCAATGGACCCTTTTTAAAGGATATACTGATCTCAACATGGAATCTATGCCCCACCCCCAACCTGAATGTCCCCAACGGAAGCCCTAAAGGCAGTGCCCTTGGCAGTGCCAACAGACAGTATCCAGGCTTTACCCGCCCCTTTGGGTGTTCTACTTACCTCTGTGTCCCCAATGGGTTTTGTTTGCCAGTTCCCCATTTCTTAAAAAATGTTGCAATCCGGGGCGATGCCCTAGTGTTATATATTTAAATGGTTACGTGATTGCTTTAAGATCTGGTCACGTGATTGCTTTAAGATCTGGTCACATGATTGGATGGTGATGTCATTGGGGTGTTTCACAATGTGATGACTCAGGAATCCGGACTGGAGTGGAACATTGTTTATGGCAGAATGCAAACTAAAATCATTACTTTGGTGTACACACATTAGTTCCTGCCTGGAACTACAGTTCAATCCTGGGCCTGCCTTATAAAAGGCACAGGTAAGAGTGCCAGCTGGGCAGGCCACTGCGAGTGGCAAAAGAGTAGATGTCAGCCAGACCTTCCTGCCCCAACTTTCATCTGAAGTGCATGTCACAAAGCTATAAAGTTCACCTGTAAGTTCGCTCCAGGGTCATAGAATTCAAGATTCTCCTTCGCACAGGTAATTTGTAAACAGTGGAATTTGTTACCATTTCGAATTCTGGAGAACGTTCCTGTAGTTTATGATAACTATGTCACGTTTTGTTCTCTTGTTATGGAATGATGTTGAAATGTATTTTGATGCATGTCTAATATGTGTCTGCTGCATATTCAATTTCAAAATGGCTGGGGTTTCCAGTATAGAAGTTAAGTTTATGTCTAACTTGGGAACTTGTATTCAACGAGCCCCACAGAGAGATCAATCAGTGATCCCCATGGACCTCGTGGCGGGTATCACACACAGGCTCCCGCTTTAGTTATTTTGCTGTTATTATTTTGTTGTTGTTATTTTGAATCTACCTGAGCAAACCACATCCTTTTCTTCCCTTTAAAACTCACAACTCCGAACATAGGACGTTACACTTACCTGTGGGGGAGTTGGGGGATGATATGATGCAGCAGAGGTGCCCGCGAAATATATAAGTGTATTACAATGGCATTCCTTGTCATTGCAGCTGGGAACCTTATTACATCATTGGTGAGGTGGGGTGGGGTGGGGAAAATCAGGCAGGGAAATCCCGCTGGCGTGAAAAGCCATTTTGGGACTCCCTGTAATTTCAATATGGTAATCAGCCTCATGCTGATACCCGGTTGCCATGCCCACCACTGCCCCCGCAACCCCCCCCCCCCCCCCCACCACCCCAGATGATGTCTCCTGCCCTGCTACTTGAGCAGTGCAAGGGGCTGGTAGAATCAGCCTCATACACTCTCACCCCATTACACTCCAATACTCACCTTTGTCTCTTCCTCATTGTTTTTTTGGCTTGGCAAGTTTTCTTTTCATTACTCAGTTTTTTTTAAATTCGTGTTGAATATTTAAACTTTATTTTTCTGAAATTTGTTCATTGGTGCCTTGGGTGAGAAAAATTTTGAAATGTGGCCCTCCGTGTAAAAAAAAGAGTTAGACAAGGCCTATTTACGTCACGAATACAGGTCGTAAATAGTCGAGGCTCGGTACAGTCAGCACTCCACTCGTTACAGCTTCCCAATCTGAAAATGACCCCTTTATCCCAAATTTATATTTCCTGTTCGTTTGCCAATTGTCTGGGAGCCGCTTAGCTCAGTTGACCAGATGGCTAGTACATACTTAATGCTAACAGCGTGGGTTTTATTCCAGTTCTGGCTGAGGCAGACTTTAGGACCAGCTTCCTCATCTTAACCAAGAGAGATTTAATTTATTATTGTGAAATGTATTAGTTTACAGTGAAAAGTACTGTTTCTGTGCGCTATACAGACAAAACATATCGTTCAAAGGGAAGGAAAGGAGAGAGTGCAGAATGTAATGCAGTCATAGCTAGGGTGTAGAGGAATATCAATTTAATGCGAGATAGGGTCCATTCATAAGTCTGATGGCAGCAGGGAAGAAGCTGTTCTTGAGTCAGTTGGCACGTGACCTCAGACTTTTGTATCTTTTTCCCAACGGAAGCAGGTGGAAGAGAGAATGTCCGGGATGCGTGGGGTCCTTAATTATGCTGGTTGCTTTGCCGAGGCAGTGGGAAGTGTAGACAGAGGCAATGGATGGGAGGCTGGTTTGGAATGGAAGAAAATGACAAACCACCGCTGACAACAACTGCCAAGAAAACGGTTCAAGGTGAAACATCAGTAGATAATGAGAGAAGGGGCTCTTTTAGACAGGACGAATGATAAGGGTGCTGATACTCTCTCTATGCTAATATATTACCCCCCAACACTGTGATGTCCTATATCATATCATAACCTTTTATGTGTCAGTTTATTGAACACCTTTTGAGAATCCAAATACATCACATCTCCTGGTTAGCCCTTATTCACCCTGCTTGATACATCCTCAGAGAGCTCTAATAAATTTGTCAAACATGATTTCCCTTTCACCACGTTGACTCCGTCTGATTGTCTTGTTTGCTAACTGCCCTGCTAATACTTCCTTAATAACCAATCCTAGCATTTTCACTGGAATTCTACCACCCCACCGACCAAGGAATTGGAGCAGGCAAGGAGCAGACAATGGAAACATCCATTGACCTCAAGGCAGGATTTTCTGATATCGGGTCAAGTGAATCCTGCCTGTTGTAGAACATAGAAAACATAGAACATAGAAAAACTGCAGCACAAACAGGCCCTTCAGCCCACAAGTTGCGCCAATGATATCCATACCTACTCGGCTTACCTATAACCCTCAATTCTATTAAGTCCCATGTACTCATCCAGAAGTCTCTTGAAAGACCCAATCAAATTTGCCTCCACCACCACCGACGGCAGCCGATTCCACTCACCCACCACCCTTTGAGTGAAAAACTTACCCCTGACATCTCCTCTGTACCTACTCCCCAGCCCCCTAAACCTGTGTCCTCTCGTAGCAACCATTCCAGCCCTTGGAAAAAGCCTCTGAGAATTCCCCCCAATCTATACCTCTCAACATCTTATACACTTCTATCAGGTCACCTCTCATCCTTCGTCTCTCTGAGGAGAAAAGACCGAGCTCCCTCAACCTATCCTCATAAGCCATGCCACCCAATCCAGGCAACATCCTTGTAAATCTCCTCTGCACCCTTTCAATAGCTTCCACATCCTTCCTGTAAGGAGGCGACCAGAACTGAGCACAGTATTCCAAGACAGATCTGACTAGGGTCTTATAAAGCTGCAACATTATCTCCCAACTCCTAAACTCAATCCCTTGATTGATGAAGGCCAGTACACTCTGGTTTCTCTCGATCCTATAAATATTTGTGTCACAGGCAGGCTTGCAATGAAGTTGTCTCCCTCCTTTCTTCAATATAGATGTTAGATTGGCAATCCGTCAATTTTCCACCACTTCCTGATTTACACCCTGCTCCATTACAACCAATTTACATCCCACATGGTTTACATCTTCACTGATTTAGTGGTTTGGCACCACTCCTAACTTTATACGTCATCTGATTTACACCCCATCCAGCCCTGCCCAATGTTCAAGCTGGCCGTTATAAAACCTGCTTGGTTGATACCCGGCCAAATTTGCACTCCTGTTTTGAAAATCCACCCAGGGGCATTCCGGGGATGAAGGTGGTGGAATTCAGCACCGTGAGCAAGCACCGTATGCAGAGCAGAGCTCTCACTCTGACCAGTCATCACACCAGGCTAACAGAGGAAAGCAAGCCCAAACAATAATTAGTAAATCCGACAGATAACATCATTGGCAATCGTGTAGTGTATTGTGGCTGGAGTGAAGTTTATTTATTAGTCACAAGTAGGCTTACTGTTACGCTGCAGTGAAGTTACTGTGAAAATCCTCTAGTCGCCACACTCCGGCGCCTGTTTGGGGACACTGAGGGAGAATTTAGCATATCCAATGCACCTAACCAGCATGCCTTAGAATATGGGAGGAAACCCTGGCAGACATGGGCAGAACGCACAGACAGTCACCCAAGCCAGGAATCAAACCCTGGTCCCTGGCGCTGTGAGGCAGCAGTGCTAACCACTGTGCCACTAGTCCATACATTGCTCTGGGGTCACAGGTTTGATGGCAGATGGCGAAATGTGAATTCATTAAAAAATCAGAATATAAAAGTATGTGCATGATTATGAAACTATTGTCAATTGCTGTAAAAAAAAAAGATCTGGTTCACTAATATCCTTAGGGGAAGGAAATCTGCCGTCCTTAACTGATCAGGCTTACATGTGACTCCAGACCCACAGCAGGGTGGTTAGTTTTAAATGCCTCTGAAATGGCTGAATGACACACTCAGCTCAAGGACAATTAGGGATGGACAATAAATGCTGGCTCAGCCAGTGATGCCCACATCCAATAACTGCATCTAAAAAAAGTGAAGTGCTCTGGAACATCTGAAGTGCTCTGGAACATATGAACATCATAAAGAACAAGTTAAGAATCACAGAATCTTAAGTATACAAGGAAGCAAATTATCCCATTTGCCTAATCCAGCCTTTTGAAAGAGTTATCTAATTAGAAAATTCCCTCTTTTTCCTTTTCCTGATGATCTTAAATTTGTCTCGTCTGATTACTGACCTGCCTGTCAATGCACCTAATTGAAGTCCCTCATTTGTGGGGCTGAGTAAATTAGCTCTGTGTCCTCTGCGAGGCTTTGATATCCTTCCTAAAATGTGATGCCTAAAATTAAACTCGACTCACTAGCTAACCAGTGACTTATAAAGATATTGTATAACTTCCTTGTTTTTGAACTCTATCCCTCTATTTGTAAAGCTGTCATAAGAGCCTTGTCAACTGGTCCTACCACCTTGAAAGATTTGTGTTCTATTCCTCTTACTGCCCAAGTCAGGTGAACAGTAAGTGTTCCTGGATACAGCAAGTAAGAGAGTCCATGGTGACTGGATATACACTTTCAGCTCTTAACACAAAGGCTTAAGTACTCCAGCAACCACAAAGAAACCTGCAAAACACCTCGCACCTCTCATACTACATGCTCCATCCATCTAATTTAATCCAACTCTGAGGCGGAATACCCTGGTCCCGCCAGCAATAGGAAACTTGGCGGACAGCGAAGCTTAATTTGGTGCAAGGCCAAAGATTAGTTTCCTGACAGTGGGATAACAATGTCAGAAAGCCCTTTTGCATGCATTAGCAAGTCAGGGATGTCATCAAAAGGCAATCTTGCTGGAATGAAGTCCCCTGTTACGGACAGGAGGGGTTTAATTTAAACAGCCCTGATTTCTCCTCTCGCCACCACCTGTAAACAGAAAGAGGTTTTGATTTGTTTCCCCCTAAACAGTGGTGTATTTTGGTGTGATCCATTTTCTCATAACCCCACAGCAAACTCAAGACAAGATGAACTCAATTTGGCACACATACTCAAATGTGGGAGGAGATTAGCAACATTGCTCTCTTTTCACTCATAGAGTAAAAGAGGGATAGAGAAGGTTAGATTTACAGGGCAATGACCTCAGAGGAAATAATTATTCTCTCGTGTGTCCAGAATCAAAATCAATTAGGTATTCCTCCGCAGAGGTTGGCAGGTTGAAAACAGTTGCTGCATAATTGACCTTTCCAATGAAGTTGACTTCCCATGAGGAGATTAGATTCAGAGGTGAATCAGTCTTGTTGTAGACTGCAGAAGTTCCAGTAGGTGGTACCATGTGCTGACTCTTCCTATCTCTTGAGTTTCTAATTATCATAAGGGACAAAGACCCCAGACTATAAACTGGTTGAACTTGCAGTTTATTAGTCGTACCCAAACGCACAAATACTCAACATGCATTCCTTCTTAAAATCATTTGTTTAGCTCACTACTGCAAGACTCACATGGACTTTAGTATTACTCGTGCATGGTGAACTGGTCAGGTTCATTCCTCTGGCTGTAGTCTTCTCCAAGTTCCAAACTCAGGGTCTTCCTTTGTGAGGGTTCATCCCAGGTTGTCACTGCTAATACCTTGTGTCATTATATGGTTTCTGTGAGTTCTCAAAACTGATGATGCTTGTCCGTCCAAGGCCCTCCTGATGTTGAGGAGGGCCTTGGACAGACAAGGATAATAAAAACAGGACACATCTGTTCCATTGTTCCTCATCGAGAGTAACCTTTGTAACCACAAAGTTCAAATGGCCCTTATTGTGGGGGCTTGCTCACTCAGCAATCTGGTTTTACTTCTAGTTTTCTATTGCTATAGACTGAATCGCAGGTTTTTATATTTCTGATGTCTGTGAGATTGGCTATTTTCCCATCATGCTCTGAAGAAGTCTTACTGTCAGAATGTGGCCACAAAGATGTTCAATCTGGGTAGACCCCTGTTAGGTGCTGCTGCTTATAGATGCTAAGATGACATACTGAAGTCTTTTCAAAGTAGCAAGGCAATAGTCCTGGTTACACAAACTAGTGTATTCCATATCACATCGCTCTCACCTTTTCATAGCCTCTTTCACAAAGAGGTATATCCCTTGGCTTTCTGAGATGGTTGAGTGTACCAACCATTAAGATTTGACAGGAAGATTGTGGGGTCCTTTGTCCTCACAAATAGACCCCAGTTGGCCGGCCTGGCGTAGGAAATGCAGATGATCTTTGTATAGTTCTCCGTGAATCTGGTTTCTGCAGCCCACAGGGGTTCATTGGTGTCTCTTCAGAGATAACAAGGTACGCATTTCTACAATAAAGCCATAGTAGCTCCTTTTGTTCAGGGCTCACAGATAGACATAGATTCAGTCATTTTAAAAGGTCCATTTTTTTTGAATGTTAGAAATTAGCCATGAGGATATCTATACATATTTTATAAAAATATATAGTGTGAGGCCTTAGTCCCCAGACGTTCCCTGTCCAAAGTTAGTTCCCTGCCAGCAAGAAATTAGATAGTGCACTTTAATGAGAGTATTCAAGTGGCGTGCACCTGGTGAGGTGGGCTTCTTCCATGATTAATGGTGAGCTGCTGCTGCATTGTCCTCTTTGGGGAGAGTCTGCGAATGCTAGCATATGATGATGCAACTGCATGGAGCATGACCAAGGGAGGAAGGAAGGGTTAGCAGGTCAGGGTGGGGCAGTGGCTGGACAAAGGTGGAAGGGATAGTGCAGTCTGTCCAGGTCCCTTTAAATATGGCATGTGGATCTTGGAACCAATGAGGTAACAGTGAGGACAACAACTTCTTGCCCACCTCCATCACAAGACACCACGAGCTTCCCATGGACACAGGTAATGAGATAAACAGTGCAAGATTGTGTGTGGTTAGCTGTCCCGACCCGAGCAGGAATCAATCCCACTCCTATGCCTGCCACTGAACTTAGTGTGTAGAATAGGAGATTCTGCCTCTGGTAATTAGACCCCATTAAAGCCTGGAAACTGGCATCATGTTCTTCTCAGAGAAAGACACGCCCTGAGTTCCAGGCTACTGTATCCGGACAGTACAAAGAACAACCCAGCACGGGAAACAGGCCCTTCGGCCCAACGAGCCCGCGCTGCCGCATCCTCCTACACCTACCCTGCCCTGTGTGTATGTGAGTGGAACCCCTAACTTAGCCAGATTCAGGGGAGAATAGTGTCAATTTGGTAAAACCAATCAGCCTAAGAGCACATCTTTGGGGTGTGGGAGGAAACCGGAGCGCCCGGAGGAAACCCACGCAACCACAGGGAGAATGCGCAAACTCCCACAGACACAGGCCCAAATCCATGTATCTGCACAGCTAGCAGTGCTAATCACTGAGCCGTTGCGGCGCCCGTCTACCGGTCCAGGATCAAGCACACACACCGACATGAAGTACTAGGCCACTCCCGGAACCTCCAAGAGCAGCCCACGCACGACCCACCGTGTGCATAGAACATAGAACATTACAGCGCAGAACAGGCCCTTCGGCCCACGATGTTGCGCCGACCAGTTAAAAAACAATGACCCTCTAACCTAAACCAATCCCTTTTCATCCATAAACCTATCCACGGATCTCTTAAACGCCCCCAAACTAGGCGCATTTACAACTGCAGCAGGCAGGGCATTCCAATCCCTCACCACCCTCTGGGTAAAGAACCTACCCCTGACATCCGTCCTATAACTACCCCCCCTTAATTTAAAGCCATGCCCCCTCGTGCTAGCTTTCTCCATCCAAGGAAAAAGGCTATCACTATCCACCCTATCTAAACCTCTAATCATCTTATATGTTTCAATAAGATCCCCTCTTAGCCACCTTCTTTCCAGCGAAAACAACCCCAAATCCTTCAGTCTCTCCTCATAGGACCTCCCCTCCATACCAGGCAACATCCTGGTAAACCTCCTCTACACCCTCTCCAAAGCCTCCACATCCTTCCTATAATGTGGGGACCAGAACGGCACACAATACTCCAAGTGCGGACGCACCAGAGTTTTGTACAGTTGCAACATGACGCTGCGACTCCTAAATTCAATCCCCCTACCAATAAACGCCAAGACACCGTATGCCTTCTTAACAACCTTATCTACTTGATTCCCAACTTTCAGGGATCTATGTACACATACACCTAGATCCCTCTGTTCATCCACACTATTCAGAGTCCTTCCGTTAGCCCTATACTCGACACATCTGTTATTCCTACCAAAGTGAATTACCTCACACTTCTCCGCATTAAACTGCATCCGCCACCTCTCGGCCCAGCTCTGCAACCTGTCCAAGTCTCCCTGCAAACTATGACACCCTTCCTCACTATCTACCACACCTCCGACTTTGGTGTCATCAGCAAATTTACTAATCCACCTAACTATACCCTCATCCAGATCATTAATAAAAATTACAAACAGCAGTGGCCCCAAAAAGATCCCTGAGGCACACCACTCGTAACTGAACTCCATGACGAATATTTACCATCAACCACCACCCTCTGTCTCCTATCTGCTAGCCAATTCCTGATCCAATTTCCTAGATTACCCTGAATCCCATACATCTGCATTTTCTGCAGAAGCCTACCATGGTGAACCTTATCAAACGCCTTACTAAAATCCATATATACCACGTCAACTGTCTTACCCCCATCCACCTCTTTGGTCACTTTCTCAAAAAACTCAATAAGGTTAGTAAGGCACGACCTACCTGCTACAAAACCATGCTGACTATCTCCAATCAATTCATTACTCTCCAAATAACTATAAATCCTATCCCTAATAATTTTTTCTAATACTTTGCCCACAACAGAAGTAAGACTCACCGGTCTATAATTCCCAGGGAAGTCTCTGTTCCCCTTCTTAAACAATGGGACAACATTCGCTATCCTCCAATCTTCCGGTACTATACCTGAGACCAACGACGACCTGAAGATCAGAGCCACAGGCTCTGCAATCACCTCTCTTGCCTCCCAGAGAATCCTAGGGTAAATCCCGTCCGAACCAGGGGACTTATCTATTTTCAAACCCTCAAGAATGTCCAGCACATCCCCCTTATCAACTGCAATACTGTCTAGTTTACACCCCTGCAACCCAGTGTTCTCCTCAGCTATATTCATGTCCCCCTGCGTGAAGACCGAAGAGAAATATTGGTTCAATGCTTCTCCAATCTCTTCTGGTTCCACACACAACTTCCCTCTGCTGTCTGTAACTGGCCCTAATCTTGCCCTAACCAACCTTCTGTTCTTAACATACCTATAGAACGCCTTAGGATTCTCCTTGATCCTATCAGCCAAAGTCTTCTCATGTCCTCTTTTAGCCCTTCTTAACTCACTCTTCAACTCCCTCCTAGCCAATCTAAAGCTTTCTAGTGCACTACCTGAGCCCTCAAGTCTCATCCGAACATAAGCCTCCTTTTTCTTTTTAACCAACGAATCAACTTTTTTAGTGCACCACGGTTCCCTAGCTCTACCAATTCCTCCTTGCCTGACAGGGACATACCTATCAATGACTCGCAGTAGCTGCTCCTTGAAAAAACTCCACATTTCGGACATTCCCAGTCCCTGTAGTCTCCTAGTCCAACCTATGCTTCCTAATTCTCTCCTAATAGCCTCATAATTACCCTTCCCCCAGCTAAAACTACTGACCCGAGGTTCATGCCTATCCCTTTCCATCACTAAGGTGAACGTAACCGAATTGTGGTCACTATCACCAAAATGCACCCCAACTTCCAAGTCTAGCACCTGGTCTGGCTCATTTCCCAGCACCAAATCCAATATAGCCTCACCTCTAGTTGCATGCCCCTCGTTTGACAACAAGGTGGACCGACACCTGCGGAATAAAAAGACAAAAACGTTAACATGTAATTCTACATTTCCGGTGTCGTCCCGAGGCTCTGACCCTATTTAATACCCCCTACTATAACCCTCCATCCTTGTTTCGCTCATGTGTCTATCTAAGTAAACCTTAAACAAGTCCAACGTGCCTGCCTCCACCACCCTACTCGGTAGCGCGTTCCACACCCCCACGACCCTCTGCGTGAAGAACCTTCCTCTCATATCCAAATTATACTTCTCCCCCCTCACCCTTAGATCGTGACCTCTCGTAATTGTCCCCAATCTAGGGAACAGCCTATCACTATTGACTCTATCTATTCCCTTCAGTATTTTATATACCTCTATCATGTCCCCCCTTAATCTCCGTCTTTCCAAGGAGAAGAGTCCCAGTTTCTCCAACCTTTCCTCGTAACTCAGTCCTTCCATGCCAGGCAACATCCTGGTAAACCTCCTCTGCACTCTCTCCAGAGTCTCCACGTCCTTCCGGTAGTAAGGTGACCAGAACTGGACGCAGTACTCCAAATGCGGTCTAACCAACGTTCTGTACAACTGAAGCATTAGACGGCAGCTCCTATACTCTAAACCCCTTCCTATAAAGGCTAGCATTCCATAAGCTTTCCTCACAACCTTCTCTACTTGTGTTGCCACCTTCATAGACTTGTGAACCTGCACTCCCAGGTCCCTCTGTATTTCTATACTCCTAATCGGTCTACCTCTTATCACATAGCTCCTCTCTGCATTATTCCTTCCAAAATGCATCACCTCGCATTTGTCAGGATTAAATTCCATCTGCCACCTATCTGCCCAATGTACCAACCTATCTATATCCTGCTGTGTCACCTGACAGTCCTCCTCGGTATCTGCCAATCCTGCCATCTTGGTGTCATCCGCAAACTTGCTGATCACACCACCTACGCTCTCTTCCAAGTCGTTTATATATACTACAAAGAGGAGAGGTCCCAGTACTGAGCCCTGCGGCACACCACTGGTGACTGGCCTCCAACCCGAAAAGGTCCCCTCGACAACTACTCTCTGTCTCCTATTGCCCAGCCAGTTCTCAATCCACCTAGCTACCTTGTATCCCATGTGCCTTAACCTTTTCTACCAGCCTACCGTGAGGGACTTTGTCAAACGCCTTACTGAAATCCATATAGATGACATCAACGGCTCGCCCATCGTCAACCGTTTTTGTCACCTCCTCAAAGAATTCCACCAGATTCGTAAGGCAAGACCTCCCTCTAACAAAGCCATGTTGCGTATCCCTAATCAGATCGCAACGCTCCAAATGCTCATACATCCTACCCCTAAGAATTTTTTCCAATAATTTTCCTACCACCGATGTCAAACTCACTGGTCTATAATTACCAGGGTTATCCCTACTACCTTTTTTAAACAGCGGTACAACATTAGCTACCCTCCAGTCTTCTGGGACCTCACCTGTGTCCAAAGAAGAGACAAAGATTTGCGCCAGAGGCCCAGCAATTTCATCTTTCACCTCCCTAAGCAGCCTGGGATAAATACTATCAGGCCCCGGAGCTTTATCCGTTTTTATGTTACCTAAAAACCTTAGCACTTCCTCCCTCGTAATGGATATTTCCTTCCGCTGATCTACAGCTCCCTCCAAGACATTACACGACACCAAACCCCTCTCCTTCGTGAATACTGACGCAAAGTATTCATTCAGGATCTCCCCCATTCCCTCAGACTCGATACATAACTCCCCTCCTTTGTCCCTAAGAGGACCAATTTTCCCTCTAACCACTCTCTTGCTCCTAATATAGGAATAAAATGCCTTTGGATTTTCCTTAATCCTACCAGCCAAAGCCATTTCATGCCCTCTCTTCGCTCTTCTAATTCCCCTTTTTAGCTCCCTCCTACTCTCTCTATATTCCTCCAGCGCACTCTCCGTACCCAGTCGTTTCGACCTAACATACGCCTCCCTCTTCTTCCTTGCCAAGTCTTCGATACCCCCTGTAATCCACGGCTCTCTAATCCTACCTTTCCCATCCTTCCGCTTAACCGGAACATGCCTTTCCTGCAACATTTTCAGTTTGCCCTTAAAAGCCTCCCACTTGCCAACCGTGGACTTGCCAGCGAACAGTCCCTCCCAATCAGTGTCCTTCAGCTCCCTCCTAATCCGGCTATAGCGCGCCTTTCCCCAGTTCAGCACCCTCCCCTTCGGACGGCACTCACCCCTTTCCATTTTTGTCCTAAAGTAGACAGACTTGTGGTCACTGTTAGCCACATGTTCGCCTACCTCAACCTCAACCACCTGCCCCAGCTCATTTCCCAACACTAAATCCAGTATAGCCCCCTCCCTAGTCGGGCTAGTTACGTACTGCTCTAGGGACCCTTCCAACACACATTTTACAAACTCCTCTCCCTCCGTACCCCCAGCTCTAGGCCCCTTCCAATCCACTCCAGGAAGATTAAAGTCACCCACTACAACCACCTTATTCTTTCTGCACCTGTCCAAAATGCCTCTGCAAATACCTTCCTCCACTGACCTCGGGCTGTTGGGTGGCCTATAGTACACCCCTAGCATCGTAATCTCTCCCTTTTTATTCCTCAACTCCACCCACAGCGACTCAATCCCTAACTCCTCCATATCGTCCTCCCTCTGCACTACTGTGATGTTTTCCTTGACTAACAGTGCCACCCCTCCACCTCTCTTCAACCCTCCTCTGTCACACCTAAAACACTTGTACCCAGGAACATTCAGCTGCCAGTCCTGACCTTCCCGTAACCACGTCTCCGTTACTGCCACCACATCTAACTGCCTCACAAACATCAAGGCCCTAAGCTCATCCGTTTTCCCTGTCACACTCCTCGCATTGAAACAGACACAGTCCAACCCACCAGTGTCCCTCGGAACCTCCTTCTCCCTGATAATTTTCCTTTCACCCAACTCGCTCCCGGCCCCAGTGTCTAATGAGCTATCAGTCACATCCAAAGTGTCAAAAGTTGAAAACTGCAACTCACCTTCTCCAAGCCTGCTCTCGCCTAAGCCCAGTGAGCCAAAGCCCTTCTCGCTCAGCTCCCACTCACTCCGCTGCCCGCTGTATGCCGCTACCTCCTTTTTATACCCCCCGCTCCCCCTTCCCGACAATCCCCTCGCCTAACTTCCGGTACGGAAGTAAAATACACTCACACAAACCCCGCGAACCGCAAGTGCAGTCAGAAAGTGATTCAGAGTAAATCCAGTACTCACCAAAGCCACAGCCACCAGGTACACTGCTCCGGAGAACAATGAGGATCAGTACTCCAGAGATGTGCTGGGGAACCATGCCTGTCCCCAACCTCATTGCTCCCAGCAGTTCCAGATAAGGCTTGAACAACAGTGATCTGGGAAGTGCAACCTTCTGAAATGTAATCGCAGTGCACTGGGAACCACCTGAAAGCTGCAATTTGATTTGTAAATTTTGATACTTCTGACTGTGTTACATCAATAGTTTCCCAGAAAATGTGAAGGAAAATACTTCCAGTGCCTGGGTGACTATTGGACAGACCTTCCCCACCTGCTACTACTACTGCCCACCACCACCCCCACATGGAACTGCCCTGCCGTATCCCCATGGGACTTTTCCCAATCCCCGGCTACTCAAACCAGGCCAGGCCTGACCCACTAACCGTGACCGTCTGATACCCCCACCACAGACCACATTAAACCTCGCCATCCCCCCTCCCCCTGCCATCGACTGGCTGACATACACCACTCTCCAACTGGCAGACACCACCCCCATCCTAACACCCACCGCCCCCTCCCCCCCCCCCCTCCCCCCGCCCAGATTGCCAACACTCCACCCAAACAGGCCGAAGCCCCCTCATTCTCGAACTGGCCAACAAACTCCCCATCCTGGCTGCTTGACACCCCCTCCCCGCCCCCTTGCACCTACCAACTGGCTGAACCCATCGCCCCCACCGACTGACCAAATGCCCCCAACCCAAATCCTAACCACTGACCTAACAAACCTACCTTCTCCCTGGCTTGGAAGTGGATGGACGTTTAAACTCACCTGACCTACACCATCCAATTCCATCAAAAAGGGCACTCCATGGAAATTCAGCTCCATAGTAACTGATTCTCTAAGTTATAGATTGAGAAATTGGTATGTGTTCTATTAATTTTTTGGATACAGTACAAGCACAGAATGCCCCTCATGGTTTTGAATATCAAATCTCCTCTCAGCTTTATTTTCTGCAAGAACAGTCCCAACCTCTCCAATCTATCCTCATAACTGAAGTTTCTCATCCCTGGAACCACTCTTATAAACTTCTTCCACGCTCTCTCTAATGCGTTCAATCCTTCCTATAGTGAGGTGCTCAGAACTGTGCACAATGCTCCAACTGAGCTCTAGTGTCTAATATATGTTCAACATAATCCCTTTGCTCTTGTACTCTACGCGCCTATTAATGAAGCCCAGGATACTACATGCTTTATTAATGCAGCTACTGAGTGGCTATTCCTTCTCACTAAACCAGCTTCCTCACTATTTTTAACAATACTTTTGGAACAGTTTTACATTCGCAAAGTGAAGGTTCTGCTGATAAAGTTTAATTTTTGCACCGAGTGTCAGCTTCAAGCATTCAGTTCAGGTAAATATAGATTAAATCTGGGCCTACTTTAATAGAATCAGAGGTTCAGAAAACGATGTAACTAGGCCTTTCCAAAGGTCAACCCACAGAAAGCAACTGGCCCAGGTACCTGGACAAGCACTCAGATCCTGGCTGGACCAACTAGCGGAGATATTCACAGACATTTTCAACCTCTCTTTACAACAATCTGAGGTCCCTAAATGTTTCAAGAATATCACCATCATCCCAGCACCAAAGAAAAGCCCAGCAGTGTGCCTTAATGACTATCGGCCGGTGGCTCTGTCATCCATCATTATGAAGTGCTTCTAAAGGTTAGTCACGGCACTAATAAAATCCGGCCTCCCAGAGTACACTACAGTTTGTGTACCGCTGCAACAGGTCCACAGCAGACACCATCTCCCTGGTCCTACACTCAACCCTGGAACACTGAGAAAACAAAGATACCTATGTCAGACTCCTATTTATTGACTACAGCTCGGCCTTCAACACCATTATTCCTACAAAACACATCCCAAAACTCTGTGGCCAGGGGCTCTGCTCCTCTATCTGTAACTGGGCCTGAAATTCCTCACCCACAGACCACAATCAGTAAGGATAGGCAACAGCACCTCCTCCACAATCGTCCTCAAGACCAGTGCCCCACAAGGCAATGTGCTCAGCCCCTACTCTACTCCTTATACAGCTATTACTGTGCGGCCAAATTCCCCGCCAATTCGATTTTCAGGTTTGCTGACGACACAGTAGTGGGTCAGATCTCAAACAATGATGAGACAGAGTACAGGAATGAGATAGAGAGTCTGGTGAACTGGTGCGATGACAATAATCTCTCCCTCAATGTCAACAAAACAAAGGAGATTGTCATCGACTTCAGGAAGCATAGTGAAAATCATGCCCCTGTCTACATCAATGGGGACGAAGCAGAACTTCGAAAGCTTCAAGTTTCCAAGTGTCCAGTATTCTTTCTGGTTGTATCACAGCTTAAACATGGCTCTTGCTCTGTCCAAGACCGCAAGAAACTACACAGGGTCATGAATGAAGCCCAGTCCATTGCTCAAACCAGCCTCCAATGCATTGACTCCATCTACACTTCCCGCTGCCTCGGGAAAGCAGCCAGCAGAATGAAGGACCCCACACACTCCAGGCGTACTCTCTTCCACCTTCTTCCTACGGGAAAAAGATACAAAAGTCTGAGGTCACGTACCAACTAATTCAAGAACAGCTTCTTCCCTGCTGTCATCAGACTTTTGAATGAATCTATCTCATATTAAGTTGATCTTTCTCTACACCCTAGCTATGGCTGAAACACTATATTCTGCACTTTCTCCTTTCCTTCTCTATGTACGGTATGCTTTGTCTGTACAGCGTGCAAGAATCAATACTTTTCACTGTATGCTAATACATGTGACAATAATCAATCAAATCAAATCAAATTATTTCATTTCCTGCAGAGACATCTCTTCCTGTTTTTAAGTTGTGTATGCCTGGGCGCGCGTGCCTGTGTGTTAGTGTGGCACAGGCACTCATAACTGCATCCCACCAATCAGAGCTAGTTATGAATCTGTGTGGCATTGGAGACTGGCAGAGGGAAGTATTTTATTTCACAGTGCCAACTGGCACTCATGATTACCTCAAACGCAAGGAAATGTTGGAAAAGTTCAGCAGGAAAAAGATCAGTTGATGTTTCTGATGCGGAAGGTTCATTCAAACAGGGTCCACTTCGGAACAATTCATTAATCTCTTCATGTCTGTGAACTCCATGCTGAGAGCCTCCACCCTTTTCCTGGTTCCATTTCTGATCACCAGCAAATGGACCTGGCTGTTTTTTTTCTTTAACTCATTGTCTGGCCATTTTTTGTTCTCCTTTACCAAAGATCAAACCACGAGGATTGGGTGAGGAACAAGACACTGTTTGAAAATGTCTCAAAGAACCACTTGTTGAACTTCAGTGTTACTCATTTGGAAAGATGTACTTTAATGTTCACTTAAATCTTGTTTTCTGGATTGAAAAGATAATTTCACCCTTAAAGAAAGAGCTTGCATGTAAAGGATTGTCCTTCACAACCTCAGGGCAGCCACCCCAAAGAATTCCAGCCAATGATGTATTTTTGAAATATTGTTTCTTTATAACGTAGCATCTGTGGCAGCTAAATTATACACAAGGCCTCGCAAACAGGAACATGGTAATGACCAGATAATCTGTTTCAGTGCCATTGATGGAAGACAAATATTGATCAGGACTCTGGGAAATTCCTTGGTATTCTTTGAAATACTGCTGACAATAATCTCTCCTTTGACATCCACCTAAAAGCACAGGCACTTTAGCATCTCATCTGAAAGATCTGCAGCATTCCCTCAGTACTGTACTGGAGTGTCAACCTTGAATATGTGCTCAAGTCGCTGGAGTGGGTCTTGAACCCACAACCGACTGATTTGGAGGCAAGGGCACTGTCTCACTGAGTCACTCCTGGCTCAAGTGTGCTGGAACCTGTCACCAACTGTGGCATGGTGACACAGTAGTTAGCACTGCTGCCTCACAGGACCAGGGTTCGATTCTGGCCTCGGGTGACTTCTGTGTCGAGTTTGCATGTTCTCCCCGTGTCTGCGTGGGTTTCCTCCGGGTACTCCGGTTTTCTCCCACAGTCCGAAAGATGTGCGGGTTAGTTGGATTGGCCGTGCTAAATTGCCGCTTAGTGTCAGGGGAATTAGCAGTATAAATATGTGGGGTTACGGGGATAGGGTCTGGGTGGGATTGTTGTCGGTGCAGGCTCGATGGGCCAAATGTCCTCCTTCTGCACTGTAGGGATTCTATGATTCTACATTTCCCAGTGAACTCTGTCCCCCCTCAGAATTGAGCACTGAGGTCAACATCTGAATCCTGGTTACTAACTGGGATCAGCTAGCTCAGCATAGATCAAGGATCAGATATGTGCCCTTCCATGTCTATTTATATCAGCTATTTATCACACCAAACCAACAAAGGGGTCGTCACATTTCAATTCATCTTTCCAATCAGTTACTGCAGATTTGTTTTCTTTAATTGGCTTTGTAAGCAAGTTGATAGTATGTCTGGCTGGTTACTAGCTGCTCCCTTCAGTTCTCTTCTGCTTTGAGTCATCAATGGCCAAATTAAGCCTGTATTGGCAGGGAGGGGATTATTTAATTCTCCTCCCTGTCTATATAACTTGCGTTCAAATTTCAGTTTGTTTGTGTTTAAAAGGAAAACTTCACAATTTGAAAAGTGAGAAGTGATTTTACTTTGGCTGCCTCCAATTCACCTCAATCTATTCATAGATATATAAAAATAACCTCAATTGTTAATATTTAATTACTGCTAAGAACCTGGGGATTAATTTCTGATGGTCGTAAAGAAACATTTTTTTTTGGCTGGACATGAAGGAAGTTCAGATAGTTTTGTCAAGTTAACCGCGTACAATAACTGTCAAGCTGCTAATACTGATTGTTGGCCTCGCCCTACACGAGTGGCAGGTTAAGTTACTCAGACTTTGATCATCCATGGTAATCATTAGTAATTACTTGAACAAGCTGGAAATGAAGTACTTGAATCCTGTAAGTGTTCACGCGGTAGTGCAACGCTTGTGCTGATGGGAAAGAAAATGAGAACGTCCTCAAGGAAAAGAGAGAAGTTGTGAGGCACAGATTTAAAGTTTAAATGTTAAAAGTCTAAAAGTTTATTTATTAGTGTCACAAGTAGGCTTGCTTTAACTCTCCAATGAAGTTCCGGTGAAAATCTCCTAGTCGCCACACTCCGGCACCTGTTCGGCTACACTGGGGGAGAATTTAGCCCGGCCAATGCACCTAACCAGTATGTCTTTTGGACTGTAGGAGGAAACTGGAGCACCCTGAGGAAACCCGCACAGACACAGGGAGAATGTGTAGACTACATGCACAGACAGTGGCCCAAGCCAAGAATTGAACCCAGGTCCCTAGCACTGTGAGGCGACGGTGCTAACCACTGTGCCACTGTGTCGCCCCAGGCTGTTTGTTGTCGTTGTAGGAAGTTATATCCAAGATACACAACACTTCCAATGTGTAATGAAAGCTGCAGTCTAATTCAGGTGTGGTAGAGTCTACATGAATTTACACATGGTTCTGCCAAAGGGCGAGAGTAAGGAACTGATGAGGATGATTGGAGAATTCTAAACTAGATTTGAAAACATTGTGCATCCTGAATCCATGTTTCTTCTTCCTCGGGTAGCATCCTCGATTATGTCATGATTTTATCTTGGGGCAAGGTCAAGAGGGAGGCCCCAAATCTACTTCAACTGGAAAATGACTGAACCCTGCGCTGCAGACATTATCCTGAACCACATACCAATCATCTTACTAACTGGAAAATGTATTTAATTCAGCTAAAATGTAATAGCTTCTGCAAAGTCCTGTAACTAGAGTCAGACAAATTTATATGGGAAAATTGTTTATAAATGGTCAATGATATAACCAAACAATAAAAATGAAACTAAAAATACATTAGTTATTATACTAAAAGAACAATCCAACTGTCTCATGCCTTTCATTCTCTTTCTCTCCCTTGTCCCCTCGTATTATATTATAGAAGAAAGATTGCCTGATTTGGTTAGTGGTTAGCACTGCTGCCTCACAGCATGAGGGACCCCGTTCAATTCTGGCCTCAGGTCACTGTCTGTGCAGAATTTGCACGTTCTCCCTGTGTCTGCATGGGTTTCCTCCAGGTGCTCCGGTTCCCTCCCACAGTTCAAAGTTGTGCAGGTTAGGTAGATTGGCCATGCTAAAATTACCCTAGTGTCAGGGGATTAACAGGGTAAATGTGTGTGGTTACATGAATAGAGCCTGGGTGGAATTGCGGTTGGGACAGACTCGATGGACCGAATGGCTTCCTTCTGCACTGTAGGGATTCTACGGATTTATTGGAGCTGATGTTTGATACATTCAGTATTGTGCATGGCGGTCAGTGCAGAGAGACACAAAGAACTGAACGCAGCTCAGGTTAGGTAGGTTGTTCATTTCTGCTGTGAATATTCTGTCCGCAACATAGGTGGGTTGGCAACATCACCTAGGGCAATTGCAACCTTTGGACTCAACTTTAAAATTGGCACTTGCATTCCCATCTCCCTGCCAAGAAAAGAAAATGAACGTAATTGTGTACAACCCAGCCCAGGAAGCGGCACTAAACATGACTACTGGTTACAAGACCTACCTACCAGCAGTGACACCTGTGGGGCACACGGCCAACAAACACAGGTACAAAGTAACTGCCATCCTGGCATCTATAGAAATCTGAGGAAGATGAAGGCAGCTGTCTTCAGTCAGTCAAATCAGCTAAAAGGGCCAGGTATTATCCACAATAATCTACTATTAATTTAAGTCCATTGTACGAGGGAAGTGACAGTTCAAAAATACTCCATTATCTGTGAAGTGCTTTGGGATGTCACACAATTTCTAAAGGCGCTTTATAAGCACAATTCTTTTGTTAATTTTACTTTCGTGAAAACACCTCACAACTTGTACTAATGCCTAGGCTTTGATCTGAGCTCCCACAATCTTAACGACATTTACATCACATTCCAAAGCTCTTGGCCAGGCACAGAACACATGTTAATTTGCGGATCAAACAAACTCCCATCAAATCCGAGGTTGACCTGAACACACAGTCTTGTTACCTGACTGTCGGAGCCAGATGTGTTCATGAAGGATGGTCATTGCAGCTATTCTCCTCCCAGTTCCCATAGTATCACATCCTGGGCTGGAGCTGGCAGGCTCAGTGTCTTTCTCTGCAACTATTCATGCAAAACTCGCAAGATTGGTGGTCAGACGCAGTTTCTGAAAGATCGTATGTTGATAGTTAACAAGGTGCAATCCCCTTAGTTAGTTTACTTCAAAGTCAGGTGGGACGCAAGGACGTCAATTTAAACCAGTTGAACATAAATGCAAAACAGATATTGCAAAATGAATTCTTTGCTCAGAGGGAGGTTAAATAGAAAATTACAGCTCAGAAACAGGCCTTTTGGCCCTTCTTGTCTGTGTCAAACCATTTTTTGCCTAGTCCCTCTGACCCGCACTTGAACCATATCCCTCCATTTCCCTCTCCTCCAATGTTTGGAATAATTGGCTGTGTGGGTGTACTGGCGAGGAAAGCATTTGAGTTACTGAATATGTACATGGTTTCTAAAGTGGGACATTAGTGGGGTACAAGATGGATCAGCTGAAATGGGTCAAATCGCCTCTTTATCGACCTGATTGTTTCCTGTTTTAGCCATCTTATTTTTCAATCTACCCAGAGAAGTTCAGCCATCTGCATTTCCTCTCCTGAGATAAATGGGAAGCATTTGCGTGGCAATTACTTTTATTCATTTGTGGAACGTGGGCATCACTGGCTGGCCAGCATTTATTGCCCATCCCTAGTTGCCCGAGGGGCAGTTGAGAGTCAACCACATTGCTGTGGCTCTGGAGTCACATGTAGGCCAGGCCAGGTAAGGTCAGCAGATTTCCTTCCCAAAACGGCATCAGTAAACCAGATGGGTTTTTGTGACAATGGTTTCACGGTGGATTATTTAATTCCAGATATTTTTTACTGAACTCAAATTCCACCATCTGCCGTGCCAGGATTCGAACCCAGGTCCCCAGAACATTAGCTTAATTTCAGGATTAATAATCGAGCGATAACGCCACGAGGCCGCTGCCCTCCCCCCAGGTTAATGGAATACTAAAGCTGAAACGTTTTCCTGAAGTACTCTATGAAGCTATTTGACTAGCCCCTGTAATGACCACATGCTGCATGGGTTTAAGCCCAGGCTCGTTTTGCTAACATTTAAAATTGATAGAGCGCCTTTAATGTGGTAAAAGGTCGTGCAGCAATTGTGGGGAAAGATTGGGACTTATAAAAGAGCAGAACTGGAGGAACACAGGGTATAAAATTCACTTGTCCCCATCCTCAGGCACAGCAGTCACAATTTATATAATCCACTCATTTCATCTGAATGGTTTCTGTGCCTTCAGCACTGCTAGTTTCATCCTACTCTGTCAGTGTGCTTTATACACCACTGGTATTGTCGTAAATCAAGTGATATAGGCGGCCTGCTCTTCTTAAAGGCAGGTTGGCTTCTTAAAGGACCAATTGCTGCCATGGAAATTCTTGCAAACTGATCGAGGGAGCCAGTCTATTGGATCTGGTGCTGTAAACATTAGTTGTGCTGGTGGGAAGGAGGTCCTTGGCGAGGCGAGGATTCCTTCAATTTCACTCTCAGAAGGGTGGAAGCAGGTAAGAGCAAGATCAACTCTTGAATTTTGAAGTTGAGGATGTGGTAAGAGTTCAGAAGAAGTCTAATGATCTTACAGAGATGGTCAACATCAGCGTCTGCATCTTATCTTGTCTTTTCCGATCCACCAGCCTTCCATGATGTTCAGTGTCTCCGTCACTCACCCAGCAACACGGCCTGGCACTCAGGATCCGTATCTAACATCCAGATACTCTACCTCACCATCACACACCTAGTGATGCTGTCAGCCTCACAACCACCTCTTGCTATCTCCACATGCACCAACTATTCAGTTATATTGGGCACATCACCCAAACACAGAGCTAAACAATCACTGACATCTTGCAGGACAAGATGACACACAATAAAAGGGAACAGGAACAGAGCCAGCAGTGTCCAGGACACAGAGGCTCCTACCATAATGGAGTGTGTGAACATGTGACCATGAACTCTTACTACTCACACTGCCCCCTTTCCTTCATGAGAACCTTTCCCTTCTGATCTCTGGTCCTGCTTTTAGAAATCCAAGAACTGTCATCTCACCAGATGCAGGAGCTCCGGGGAGAGGAAGGAGACCAACACAACTGTGCTGGGGAAGAGATGCCATCACTTGACCTGACAGTCAGACACTGGCACTGCATTTATCTTAGAGGCACTGGCCTTGGATGCCAGCAGAGAGTTGGCATTGACATATGACGGGCACAAGGTAGCTGCAAGCAAGCCGGGTTAACAGGATGGTTGAAAAACAGAAAATGCTGGAAAATCTCAGCAAGTCTTACAGCATCTATGGTGAGAGAATAGAGCCAACGTTTTGAGTCTGGATGACCCTTCATCACCACCAAATAGCGTCCACCTCCATGCTCCCCTACACCCTCTTTGTCTTCTGAATGTTCCATCACCCCAACCAGGCTGAGCTCCTCTCAACCCCTCCCTGTCAGACTCCCTCTCACCCGTTCTCTGTCAGTCCATTGTCTCGCCCCTGTCAGTCATCTTTCACCCCCTCTCTGTAAGATATCTCTCTCTCTCTCAGACACCCTCTCATTCAGAGTCCCTACTCTCTGCCTCACTATCCATCCCTTCACAATGTTCTCTGTCCAATCCCCTTCCTATCAGGCTCCCCATCACCCTTTATTTCTGGGCCTGCCCCCTCTCACCCCCTTTCTGTTCACCTCCTCTCACTCCCTCTCTAGTCTTTCACTCTCGCACCTCTTTGTCTGACTCCCCGATCTGCCTGACACTCTGATCTGTCGCACCCAGTTCAACTTCAAACCAGTTACTCAGCATTAAGCTGGCAAATTACTTCTTTTGGTTTGAAGCACTTATAAAATATTGCACAAAAGATATCTCAGAAAAAAAAAACTCCAGTTTCCTAGCATAAACCTGTATGATGACAGTGTGCCATTGCTATATATATATATTTTACTGTTTACAGATACAGCTCTATTCTGCAGGCAGTTGATGTGTCTCAAAAACAGGAGAGCAGGATAATTACTCATTTTAGCCATGTAGTGTTTACTTAGGATAGAGCTAATGGATTTTTGTTTGGAGATGAAGATTTTCCCTGGGGTTTTGATTAAAGGAATAGAAGGTAGGTGTAGGCAGGCAGGATCATGTGATGATGTGGTTACTGGGAGGAGCTAGGTCTGTGCCAGAGAGAAATCATTTTTCAGTTCTGGCTGGGGTTTGTTTAAAGACATAGCTCGGCAAACTACTCTGAAACTCAAGATTTCTCTCTCGCAGCTTCAAGACTGTCTACACCCCTTATAGCAAGTATATTTATATTTGCTAATTGTATTTAAAGTGGTATTATAACCTGAAAGAGAATGTTGCTTATTTGGAAACAGTGATAATGTAGAAACTAAAATTGCTTCCTTTCATTTTTTAGCTATTGTTCAACTGTTAAGAGTTAAGCTGCTTCACTTATATATTTAGAGTTATATTTAAACTGAGTTACTAAATAAAGTTTGTTTTACAAAAAAACCCCAAATTATCAGTGGAATTACCCATGCAGTGAAGCATCCTATCCTTACATACATGCCTCACACCTGGAGAACAATACCAAGACCACAAGAAACTACAAAGGGTTGTGAATGTAATCCAGTTCATCACTCAAACCAGCCTCCCATCCATGGACTTTGTCTACTTACCACTGCCTTGGAAAAGCAACCAGCATAATCAAGAACCCCATGCACCCTGGACATTCTCTCTTCTACCATCAGAAAAAAGGTACAAAAGTCTGAAGTCACGTACCAACCAGAACAGCTTCTTCCTTGCTGTCATCAGGCTTTTGAATGGACCTATCTCGTGCTAAGTTGATCTTTCTCTACACCCTAGCTATGAAAGTAACACCACATTCTGCACTCTCTCCTTTCCTTCTCTATGAACAGTATGCTTTGTCTGTATAGCACGCAAGAAACAATACTTTTCACTGTATACTAATACATGTGACAACAATAAATCAAATCAATACTTCTCTATGGGAGCAATGGGATGGGTGAAATATAAAATAGCTTCAGAGACTAAAACTAAAGCCTACCAGGCTGCAAATAAAAGTTCAATATATTTAAAATACAAAGGAAGGTTCTGTGTTTCGAAGACAGCAAGACAAGTATAAGTGCTCATTGAATAGATGTGAGCAGATTGTGACACAGAGATGTGACAAGCAGAAAACAAGAACTAATATATCAATATAGATATAAAAATGAACAAAATAGCTACCGTGATACAATAACTCATTGGGATTCATTGTCCAAGCTCTTAAAAATACAATGAATATTTTTGTTTAAAAAACATTTTTATTGAATTGTTTAATTGAAACTCGATTTATAATTTGACTGCTGCATTTCAATTCGTTCACAGCTGTAACAGTATATTTTAAACAAAGTATCCATTCACTTTGCCCTTAATCTGAATGAACATTTTGTGAGATAAAATGAGGAGGTCAAGATAAACGTCTTTACCCAGGGAGTGGTGAGAATGTGTAACCTGCTACCACAGGGAGTAGTTGAGGCCAATAATATAGATTTAAGGGAATGTCTGATAAACACAGAAAGGCAAAAGGGATAGAAGGAAACGCAAGACAGGGTGAGATGAAGAAGCTTGGGTCAAATGGCCTGTGTCTGCGTTGTAAATTCAATTAGCACTGCTGCCTCACAGCCAGAGACCCAGGTTCATTTCCCAGCTTGGGTGAATGTCTATGTGGAGTCTGCACGTCCTCCCCGTGTCTGCGTGGGTTTCCTCCAAGTGCTCCGGTTTCCTCCCACAGTCCAAAAGACGTGCTGGTTAGGTGCACTGGCCATGCTAAATTCTACCTCAGGTGCCAGAGTGTGGTGACTTGGGCATTTTCACAGTAACTTCATTGCAGTGTTAATGTCAGCCTACTTGCGACACGAATAAATAAACTTCAACTTTAATTTTAAAATATTCAGCAAATCACAGAAAAGCAGAACAAGACAATATAAACACAAGTGGGAAATCCCAGATCACTGACACTGTGTTTGTATAACGGACAGGGACATTTGGACATCAAAGAGTGAACAGTTCATGAAATCGGAATCAAACAAGAAGAGACCTGGCTGGAAACATAGAGCAAGTCCGTGGAGGGAAAAGAAGGCGAACAGTTTGGGCAGCGTCTGTCTTTAAAACTGAAAACCAGGCAAGCATTTCAGTAGGATCAGAGAAAGGAGGAAGGAAACCATGAGCTAACAAGATATTGTGATCAAAAAAGGAAGCTAACCAAAGCCAGTGATTGTATACAATGGGTATATAATACAATACAGACTGTTAACATGAAAGGAATGATAGAACGTACAAGGCACTTAGAAGTCCAACCACGGTACCTTGTGAGGTATGAGCTGTGACAGCTATGACTCAGTGGGTAACATACCTGCCTCTGAGGCAGAAGGGTATAATTTCATATTTTTTAAAATTTTTTATTCCAATTCAATTCAATGCAATCAAATCAAATCCAATTCAGAGTCCCAACAAGTTGAGACATTCCCGATCAAAGCTGACAGTACAGGGCTCTCACCTCCTATCTTGGGCTTGATCTACATGATCCAAACTGATTGGCGTAGGTGTAGCTCCTACTCCAAGGCTTGATCTCATTTGCATCTTAGCCAAAAGGCCGAGATGCCGCTTTTAAAAATTGCTTCAAATGAAGCTAAAATGTAACCTAATAACTTCAACCAAATACCGCATGTCAATACTCCACTTGATCTTAGCCAAAAGGCCAAGAAGCGATATAAATTCATATCTTACTTGAGGACTTGAGTGCAAAAGTCAAGGCTGACATTCCAGTGCAGTACCGAGGGAGTGCTGTGATGTTGGAGGTGCCGTCTTATAGTTGATACGTTCCGACCTAACACCAATGAAAAATCCAATGGCATCAATTCAAAGAATAGCCAAAATTTATTCCATCATTAAAATCACAAAAACCAGATCATTCGCCCATTATCATTGCTTTTGGGGAGTTTCCTTAAGCTGTGGGTTCCTACATTACAACAAGAACCTCACTTTGAATATCTCATAAAGTGCTTTTGGATGTCCTGTGGTTGTGAAAGGTGCTATACAAGGCAAATCTTTTTAATGAAGTCTCTGCTGACAATCACACAGAGCTCCAACCATCACCTATCTCTTCCCCCATTCGTCCTGGGAATGACTGTCGATGGGTCAAAATGCCGGAACTGCTTCCCTAACAGCACTGTGGCTATATCTACACAGTAAGAAGTCTCACAACACCAAGTTAGAGTCCAGCCAGTTTATTTGATAGTAATCCCACAAGCTTTCGGAAACGGTGTTCCCTCGTCAGGTGTGTGGAAGGTTCGTGAGACTTCTTACTGTGTTTACCCCAGTCCAACGCCAGCATCTCTACATCGGTATATCTACGCCTCAGAGATCACAGCGTTTCAACTAGACAGCTCACCGCCACCTTCCCAAGGACAACTAAGGATGAGCAATAAATTCTTGCTGAGCCAGCGAGGCCCGCATCAAATTAATTGTTAAAAAGCAAGGGTTGAGTGATCAATTATCCAATATTGATCTGTGAGTGAAATATATTTGACAAAGCACTAAACCTGCCCTTAAGATACACCGAGCTGATATAATGCAACAGCTCCTTGCTTTAGTATCTCTGACAATACAGCATTCTCTCAATACACCTACTCGCTACTTCCACATCTCAGCTATAAGATGGCACTTCCAACAACACCGCACTCCCTCAGTACTGCACTGGAATGTCATCAGCCTTGATTTTTCTCTCAAGTCCTGGAATGGGATTTGAACTCACAACCTTCTGCCTTAAAAACAGGTGCAAGTGTTCCTACTCCTGTCCTATCTGTTACTGGAACTCCTATCCACTTCCCAGGCTCTCCTGGCCAGCTTCCTATTCTCCACTGCCTACAGTCTTTAGCTCTTAAAACTATCTTTTCCGCACTGAGTCCCATTCATCCATCACCCCTGCCCTTGCTGACATATACTGGCTCCCTATCCAGCAATGCCTCAAATTTAAAATTCACATCCACATTTCTCCCTTTCTTTCCAACTGACCAAAGCCCTCCTGGAATCCTCCACTCCTTTCACTCGGGATTCTTGTGTATACTTCAGTCCCGCACCCCATCACTGGTGGCTGTGCCTTCATCAACCTGGACCCCAAGCTCTGGAATTCCAGTGAAAGAGTAATTAACTGCGGGATGGTCAATTCTCACGGGGTGAGAGCAGACCTATCCCAAGTAAATTGGTACAAAAATTGACAGGCAAAACTGTTATGGAAAATGGACTGTCTTTAAAGATTAGGTAGTTCAGGTTCCCATGAGGGGAGAAGATAGGGCAAACAAACCCAGAGCTACTTTCATGACGAAAGAGATAGAAAACAAGATGAAAAAGGGAAAGTATGACAGGTGTCAGGAGCATAATATTTTAGTAGAACCAGGCTGAGTATAGAAGGTTCAGAGGGGGGGATAAGAGAATAAATGAACAGTGGGTATGAGAAGAGACAGGCAGCTAACAGAAAAGGAAACCCAAAAGTCTTTTGTTAACATATCATAGAATCCTACAGCGCAGAAAGAGGCCATTCGGCCCATCGAGTCTGCATCAACCACAATCCCCACCCTGGCCCTATCCCCAGAACCCCATGCGTTTACCCTAGCTAGTCCCCTGACACTCAAGGGCAATTTAACATGGCCAATCCACCTAAACCACACATTTTTGGACTGTGGGAGGAATTCCATGCAGACACAGGGGGAATGTGCAAACTCCACACAAATAGTATGAAGCAAACAGGGAATCGAGCCTGGGTCCCTGGCGCTGTGAGCCAGCAGTGTTAATCACTGTGCCACCCGTATAAATAGTAAAATAGTGGAAAGGAGGTGTACAGGCAATTAGGGTCCAAAAAAGGGGATGTATGCACGGAGGCGGAGGGCACGCCTGAGGTACTAAATGGGGACTTTACCAAGGAAGACCAAAGTCCTAGTGACAGAGGAGATAGTTGAGGTAATGGATGGGCTAAAGATTGGTCAAGAAGAGCTATTAGACGTGCTGCCTACACTTAAATCTGGACTGGATGAGATTCGTCTAGAGAGACTGAAAGAAGGGTGGAAATTGGCCCTTTAATATTCCAATTCTCCTGAGATACAGGGGTGGTGCCAGAGGACTGGAAAATTGTAAACATTACACACTTGATCAGGAAAGGGTGTCCTGGGCTTTATAATTGGGTAAGAAGTCTGACAACACCAGGCTCTTTCCACTCACGTTGTCAGCATCTTTAAGACTTGAATAGCAGGCTAGTTGTAAAGACTCGCATTCTAATCAGTAATCTGTAAACTGTCTGTGCTGTTATATGCTCTGTCTGAGACCAGAACTCTCCATTGACAAGAATGTTGAACACAGCCAGCATTTGTGGAGAGAAACAGAGTAAAGGTTTCAGGTCAACGGGGATGATCCACCTGCGACACTTGGTTTCTCCCTCCACAGATGCTGCATCGATATCATAGAACCCTACAATGCAGAACGAGGCCCTTCGGCCCATCGAGTCTGCACCAAACACAATCCCACCCAAGCCCCACCCCCATATCCCTACATATTATACCCGCTAACCTAAGTGTCAATTTAGCATGGCCAATCAACCTAACCCACACATCTTTGGACTGTGGGAGGAAACTGGAACACCTGAAGGAAACCCACACAGACACAAGGAGAATGTGCAAACTCCACACAGACAGTGACCCAAGCCGGGAATCGAACCCAGGACCCTGGAGCTGTGAAGCAGCAGTGCTAACCCACTGTGCTACCGTGCCACCCATGTTGGGCAGTCTCCATTTTGGAGCTGTCAACCGCACTGCGCTCCGGCCACCCGCATTTATCAGCTTTCCAGGGCTGAGGAACATCCGTTACAGGGATAGAGTGGAGGATCTGAGGCCTTTTTCCCTGGAGGAGAGAAGGCTGACAGGAGACCAGATAGAGGTGTTCAAAATCATGAAGGGTTTGGACGGAGTGGATAGGGTGAAACTGTTCCCATTGGTGGAAGGGCCAAGAAGCAGAGTACCCTGACTTAAGGCGACTGACAGAAGAAGCACAGACGGCATGAGGAAAGTCTTTTATACTCAGTGAGGGATTAGGATCCGGAATGCATTGTCTGGCAGATTGGTGAAGGCGGATTTAACCATGGTTTTCAAAAGAGAAATGGACGATGATCTGAGGAGAAACAAAATTAGAGGGAGAACACAGGGACTAGTTGGGCTATTCTTGCAGTGAGTTGGCACAGATACGAGGGGCCAAATGGCCTCCTTCTGTGCTGTAACGCAACTAAGATTTGGACTGCATGTCCACAGGTGCAGCAGGTGGTCAGGAAGGCGAATGGGATGTTGGCCTTCATAGCGAAGGGGATTGAATATAAAAGTAGGGAGGTCTTGCTGCAGCTGTATAGGGCATTGGTGAGGCCGCAACTGGAGTACTGTGTGCATTTTTGGGCGCCGCACCTGCGCAAAGATATTTTGGCCTTGGAGGGAGTGCAGAGGAGGTTTACTAGGCTGATACCGGAGTTGAGGGGGTTGAGCTATGAGGAGAGGCTGAATAAACTGGGCTTGTACTCGTTAGAGTTTAGAAGAATGAGAGGAGATCTGATTGAGACGTATAAGATGATGAATGGGATGGATAGGATAGAGGTGGAAAGACTCTTCCCGCTCAAAAAAGACAATAGGACTAGGGGGCACAGCCTCAAGATAAAAGGGGGGCGGTTTAGAACAGAGTTGAGGAGGAACTTCTTCACTCAAAGGGTGGTGAATCTCTGGAATTCTCTGCCCGTTGAAGTGGTGGAGGCTACCTCGCTGAATATTTTTAAGACACGGGTTGATGGGTTTTTGATAGGAGAGGGGATTAAGGGTTATGGGGAGAGGGCGGGAAAGTGGAACTGAGCAGCGACAGATCAGCCATGATCTTATTGAATGACGGGGCAGGCTTGAAGGGCTGGATGGCCTACTCCTGCTCCTATTTCTTATGTTCTTATGTTCCACAGGGGTGGCACAGCGCAAGGGATCCTGGTTCGATTCCCAGCTTGGGTCACTGTCTGTGTGGGGTTTGCACATTCTCCCCGTGTCTGTGTGGGTTTCCTCCCACACTCCAAAGATGCCCGGGTGAGGCGGATTGGCCATGCTAAATTGCCCCTCAGTGTCAGGGAGACTAGCTAGGGTAAATGCATGTGGATATGGGAACAGGGTGTGATTGTGGTCAGTGCAGACTCAATGGGCTGAATGGCCTCCTTCTGCATGGTAGGGATTCTATGTTTGGACATCCATTCCAACCTCCCTCTGAAGTTCAGTGTCCGCCTGTCTGTGCACTTCTGTGTGGTGCCCAACACTGTTTTATTTTGAATGAACACATTTTAATTCAGTGGACGAATGGTCGCTTCCAACCCTCGCTGGAAAGACAGTTGGACACCATTTGTTGCACTCCAGTGTGAGTGTGCACATTAGACACGCAAACCTTGAGAATGCCTTGAACTCCGAGGCGACACTGCCATCTACTGGATTGGGCTGGCACTGAACTTCTCTTTATCCAAAGTTTACATCACCGGTTAGCAACATAGGCGAGAGAATGGGCTACAGGAGTGGCCCACCTTCAACTTAGTGGGCCGCAAGATTGAAATCAGGCTTGTTCACTAACCATGACCCCGTGAAAAAGATTAAATACATGTAATACGTGCTGAATATTTCATAATCAGTTATAGAAAATGTTTCATCATTTATATATTAGTAGGCCTATCAAATTCAAATGGAAAAAGCAAAAGAATTATTGACAGTTTGGGCACAGAGGGAGAGCACGGCTCTCACAGTCAATGCTGTGAGCCATCAGCATGCACCACTCTTCACTTGTCCTTGCTTTATTATTGAACCAACATTGCAGAACAAGATCATTTGACAGAAATCTGCAAGCTAGGTTGATTGGCCCTGCTAAATTGACCCTAGTGTCAGGGGGATTAGCAGGGTAAATAGGGCCAGGTGGCATTGTGGACAGTACAGACTCAATGGGCTGAATGGTCTCCATCTTTACTGTACGGATTCTATGATTCTACTCATAAGGCATTGGGAAACATGTTGGAGTTACAGGGTGGGATTTTCTGGCTGCGTTCGTCCCAAGAACAGAAAATCCCATCTGAGGTCAGCGGACCTTTACATGGTCCGCATCATGCCCACTACGATTCCCGTGGCAGTCGGGATAGGAAAGTTTCACCCACAGAGCTTTACGGCGCAGCAAGAGGCTGTTCGTACCAGCATTGTGGGTTCGTTTATTGAGACTAGGCACATGTGAACCTTTACACATGGATATGCAGCTTGATGACGTCAGTGCACCCTCAGCCCACTTCTCGATCTGTGGCAAAGTCTGCTATACTAAAATGGGGTTTCCTGAGCTACAACCTGGAGATGCCGGTGTTGGACTGGGGTAAACACGGTAAGAAGTCTCACAACACCAGGTTAAAGTCCAACTAATTTGTTGGACTTGGTTGGACTGAGTTGGTCACCAAGGGCAGCTGTTTGTACCATCTACAAGATGCACTGCAGGAACTCACCGACACGCTTTAAACAGCACCTTCCACACCAAAGATCACTAGTATCTAGGACAAGAGCACTGTCACTGGGTCGAAAGCCTTGAACTCCCTCCCTAACAGCATTGTGTACCTGCCTACATCTCATAGACCAATGGTTCAAGAAGGTGGCTTACCATCACCTCCTCAAGGGCAATTAGGAATGGGCAATAAATGCTAGGCCTAACCAGCGATGCCCACGTCCCGTGAATGAAAGAGCTGAAAGGCTGCCTGCTTCATAGGCAAACACTATGATTTCAAATTCACCCGACTTCCTGCATCAATCAGGAAATGAATCGTTCGCAAACACAGAATATCAGCGTCCCGCCAGATAGAGTCCCCGCCCGCCTGCTCGGCGTGCCCCCTGCTCAGCTCCGCCCCCACACACACTAACCACGCCCCCACCCCCTGACCACGCCCTCAACTCTCGGCTCCCCGCCCCTTCCCTGGCCGCCACCCCACAAGAAATCGACGCCTCCGTTACTTGACCACGCCCTCAACACGCGGTCCCGTTCCCTCGGTCGGCTCGGCTTCACCCTTCCCACCCCGTTCCCGAACCTGGCCCCGCCCCTATCCCGGGCCCTCGGCCCCGCCCCTATCCCGGGCCTTCCCCCCCCGCCTCCGCCCCCCCCCTCCCCTCCCCGGACTAGAACCTGGCCCCGCCCCTATTCCGTGCCTCCTGTCCCGCCCCCTGCCCGGACGGCTGCCGAGCCTGGCCCCGCCCCTATCCCCTCCCCCTTCCCCGCCCTTCTGCTCTCGGCTGCCGAACCTGGCCCCGCCCCATCCCGTTTCCCCGCCCTCTGCCCCGCCCACTCCCCGCTCCGCTGCCTCTCTTCGCGCCTTTCTCGCTGGACACCTAAACGCTGGGCGAAGGACCCCTGAGAGCGTGGCTGCTCTGATTGGTCCCTTTGAATCCAAATGGCGGCGCTGATTGGCGGGTGGTTTGAATCGGGGCGGGAGGGGGCAGCGGTTGGAGGGAGCGAGCGGCATTCAAACCGCGGCGGGAGCAGCGGCAGCGGAGACCGGGTCACACTCAGTTCGACAGCGGGATAGGGCCACACTCACCTCGACAGCCAGCCTGGGCCACCCTCACCTCACCAGCCCGGCCTCCCCGTGCCCCGCAGGTTTGTCCCGCCGAGGTAAACTCCCTGGGGATGGGAGTCCAGCTCGGGGCTGGTAGTAGAGGGTGTCCGGGCTAAACGGGTGGAATTGAGCCCCGGGCTGTGGGCGGCCTGTGGGCCTCCCTGACCTGCCACCTTAGCCCGGGTCTAATCAGAGCCCCGAGACCAGCTCCTGCTGGGGTCACTGGCACCCTCAGTGTTAGCTTCAGTTCTCCATCTGCTGCAGCAATTTAAATTTATTTATTTAATCCTGTTAAGCATTCTTTTCGGTAGAGGAAGCTCTATGATATTTTCAAAGGGAAAGATCCATTTCACTTGGAGAGAGATCATTTAACCAGAGGATAGAGGTTTCTAGTAATTGGCAGGCGGTTTAGAGGGGAGTTGTGTAATTTTTCACCCCCAGGAAGGTGAGGATCTAGAACTCTGCCTGAAAGGATGGCAGTAGGCAGAGCTGGACATTACTTTGTTAAAAAATTCTTTGTGTTTGAGATGTTGGGTATTCTACAGAGCTGTGGACTAAACTGGAATAGGATTTGATTGGCATGATAGGTCAAGTAGCTTACTCTGTTGTAAAGATGTAAGAATATATAAAAAAAACAAGGGGGTATAGTAAGCTTTCATAAGACACTGGTTTCATCTTGGCTAAGGTTTTGTGTCCCATTCTGACCACCGCTAATAAGGAAGGATGTGACAGCAGAAAAAAATTGAGTGACATTAGGGATGATAGACTTAAGTTTCAAAGATAGATTAGACCTCCAATCTATGTAGTCCTTGAGAGAAGATTTGGTAGTGGTGCTCCAAATCATGAGGCACCTTGACAGTGGATGTTGTTTGAAGGGGGAGTAATGATAAATCAGTAGGTGACATGAGAAAGAACCTTTTCCTGAAGTGAGTGGGTAGGATTGGAAGGTACTGCCTGAGTGTGTGGTGGAGGTAGATTTAGTCATGGCTTTCAAGAGATTTTAATTACGATCTTGAGAGAAATATGCAGAGCTCTATGGGGTGTGGGACTGGCTACCATGAACCTGAATTCCTCCCATTCTGTGAACATTTCTATTTTTGATGACTATTGTAATGGCCAGAAAGGCCCTGGACTGGAGGAGGCAAGTCTGGCTTTGTTCCAGCTCTGGTTATTGCCTAGTGACCTGTTCAAGAAAGTACATGCTTGGTGTGGACTCTGGACAGCTTTATGATGTTGATGTCAGCTAGACAGCCCATTGTCACTCAGCATTGGAAGCTCAAAGTGGAGAATGACTGCACACAAGTATAGACAGCAAATTTAATTGTCCCTCTAATCTCTACAGGCACTTGGAGAATGCAGGGCTTGTCACTCTGTAGAAATTCTGATTTTTATATTTTTAAATGCACTATTGCTAAATTTGAAGTGCTTTATGATTTCACAGCTTGTAAATTTGATTAAATTCTGAATCCAACTACAGAATAAATTGATAATGTTTGTATTTATCTATGTTCACCAGACAAACGTGACCACTGCAAACCCAAAAGCTACCTGGACTGTTGTTCCCTGGGTGAAGAATACTTTCCTGGAAGATTTGTCACTGGATTTTAGCCTGTTAACACAGGTAGGCATTCTGATCTTTTGCGTTTGGTCAAGTTTTCTTTTAAAAATTGTGAACCTTTCCATATAATGAAGGGACAACCAGCAGTCCATAATAAAATTTAATTTATATTCTGCCTTTATTGTAATCTGCAGATTATTGGACTGATCACTTTCTATTTCAATCAATAAACTTGTCACTGGAATCACAGGCAAAGTTAAGAATTACGGTGAAGGTTGTAAAGCCACTTGCTTGAATTCTGCTGAAGGGAGAGGGTAAAGAATGAGACTGAAGTGGTTCTTTAGCACAGTACAGTAATTGCTTTGGTTTACCAAAGGATGAGTTGATGTGCAGTGAACCAAATTCCACGTTGGTGCCAATGGAGCTATACTGCATCATGCACTCAAGAAAAAACGGTGGGTGCAGTGGTTAGCACTGCTGCCTCACGTTTCCAGGAACGCGGGATCAGTTCTCGTCTTGAGCATCTGTCTGTGTAGAGTTTGTGCATTCTCCCCGTGTCTGCGTGGGTTTCCTCCGGGTGCTCTGGTTTCCTTCCATGCTCCAAAGAAGTGTGGGTTAGGTTGATTGACCATGCTAAATTGTCCCCTAGTGTCAGGGGGATTAGCAGGGTAAATATCTGGGGTTACAGAGATTGAGCCTGTACCGACAATCTCACCCAGGCCCAATGGGCTGAATGGCCTCCTGCACTGGAGGGATTCTATTTTAAAATTGAAAAATACTCCAGATGTGGGAAAGACTCAGCCTATCATGTCTGTGCTGGCCATCAAGCACCTTTCTATTATCCCATTTTCCAACACTTGGCCCATAACATTGTATGCTATGGCATTTCAACTGCTCATCTAAATGATGCTTAAATGTTGAGGTTTCTCACCTCTACCACCCTTTTAGGCAGTGAATTCCAGATTCCCACCACGCTCTGAGTGAAAAGGTTTCTACTCCATTCTCCTCTAATTCTCCTGCTTCTTACATTAAATCTATGCCTCCTGGTTATTTTGTTTTTATAATTCATTTTATGAGATATGAGCGTTGCTGGCTGGGTCAGCATTTATTGCCCATCCCTAACATTTGAGAATCAACCACTTCGTAGATCTGGAGTCGCATGTAGGCCAGGTAAGGATGGCAGATCGCCTCTCAAGGATATTAATGAATCAAATGAGTTCACCAGATGACAGGGACAAGCATTTATTATCTGAATTTTTCTAGCTCCATGCTGAATGCTGAGGATACAGAGGTAAGCTTGCAATGGTGGCAGAATTTCTTGACAGGGTGACAGGAAATTCAGGGTCACACTTGCAGTGTGAACAAGTGTTTGCCAAATAAATCACCTAATCTGCATTTGGACACCTTCAAGAACAGCGACTATAGCACATGCTAAATCAATGTGCAAGTAAATTGCTGTTTCAGCTGGAATGAATATCCCTCCCTTGGAGAGTGGGAAGGAATGAGATAGAAGGTTAGGTGGTCTTTGAGTATACAGAACAGTAGCAGAAATGGCCATCTGGCCCCTTGAGCCTGCTCCTCTGTTCAGGAAGATCATGACTAACCAGTTTGCACTTTCGGCACATACGCATTCCGCATTCCCATCTGCTCCTTATAACCATAGGTTTCCCGTCTACCTTTGCTTCAACAGCCTTCTGAGGCAGGGAGCTCCAAAGTCACAGGACCCACTGAGAGAAAAATCTCTATTGTAAAAGCAACTCGTAATTTTTTTTTTTCCGGACTTGCCCACAAGTGGAAATACCCTTTCCTCGTCCACCTGATGGAGACTATTCGGGATCTCGTATACTTCAATCAAGTTACGCGTCACTCTTCTAAACTTCAGTGAAAACAAGTCCAGCCTGTCCAACCTATCCTCAAGGCAACCCATTCATTCCAGGTGTCAGTGGTAAATTTCTGACCAATCTGCAATGCGTTTACATCCCTTCTTAGACAAGAAGGCTAAAACTGTGCACACTGTTTAAGGTGATCTCGCCATTGCCCTGTAACTGTAGCATAACATCCTTACTTTCATACAGGCAAAATACTGTGGATGCTGGAATCTGAAACAAAAACAAAATGTTGGAGAATCTCAGTAGATCTGACAGCATCCGTGGAGAGAGAACAGAGTTACATAAATTTTTAATTGAAAGGGTGGCAGAGTGGTTAGCACTGCCTCAGCGCCAGGGACCCAGGTTCAATTCCGGCCTCTTGTCAATGTCTGTGTGGCGTTTGCACATTCTCCCCGCGTCTGCATGAGATTCCTCTGGGTGTTCCTGTTTCCTCCTACGGCCCAAAGACTTATGGGTTAGGTTGATTAGCCATGGTAAATTAGCAAGGCAAATGTGTGGGGTTGCAGGATAAGCCTGGGTGGGTTTGTTGGTTCATTGTGCCAAGTGGCCTCCTTCTGCATTGTAGGAATTCTAAAGTTTAAGTCTGGACAACACTTTGTCACAGTCTACACCATTAGTTTTTATTTTCTGCAATAACCTTTGATGTGACACCCTATCAAATGTCTCTTGGAAATTGAAGTACACTACATCTAAAGGCTCCCTTTTATACACAACATCTTATTCCTAAGAACTTCAATAAATTGGTTGGACATAATTTTCCCTTTAAGCTGACTATTTCCAGTTACCTTGAATTTCTCTAAGTGCCAAATTATAACAACCTTAATGATCAATTCTATCACTTTCCCCATATGAGACATCAAGATAACTGGTCTACAGTTATTATCTGCCTCTGTCTCTCCTGAATAGAAAGGTTATAGCCTGCTATTTTCCAGTCTGATGGACTGAAATGTCTTTGTGCGGGAAGAAAGGGGATGATTGAAGACTAGTGTCACAGAGAGAAAAATTTCTTTGAAGTTCTGCGAAGAGAGGGAAGTGTGTTTTGTTATGGCATCACAGTGGAGGAGGTGGAAATGGTGAAAGGTGATCTGAATGTGAAGATTAGTGGGGTTGAAGATAAAGATGAGGAACGCTTTGGTTCAGGGGGAAAGAGGTAGGGGAAATGGAATGGATATGTTGAGGGCCCTGTCAACCATGGGATTACAAAATGGTGATTGATGGCTAATGTACAAAAGGACCTTGGTGTCCTTCTACACCAGTCACTTGAAGTAAGCGTTTGGGCACAGCAAGCGGTTAGGAAGGCAAATGGTATGTTGGCTTTCATTGCAAGAGAACTTGAGTACAGGGGTAAGAATATCTTATTGCGGATGTACAAGGCCTTGGTGAGACTGGAGTATTGTGTGCAGTTTTTGGTTTCCTTACCCAAGAAAGGATTTACTTGACATTGAGGGACTGCAGTTCACCAGAACGATTCCTGGGGTGGCAGAATCCTCAGGAGGAGAGATTGGGTCGACTGGGCCTAATCACTGGAAGAATGAGTGTGGATCTCATTGAAACGCACTTCCGACATGGCTGGACAGGCTGAGTCAGAGATGTCATTGCCTCTGGCTTGTGAGTCGAAAACAAGGAGGTCAAGTCTCAGGATGTGGAGTAGACCATTTAGAACTGAGACGAGAAGATACTTCACTTGGAGGGTGGTGAACCTGTGGAATTCTCTGGATGCCAAGTCACAATGTATTTAAGAAGTAAATAGTGTTCTGGACTTTAAAGACATCAAGGAGTCTTTAAAGAACACTGGAATATAACATTGAGAGGGAGGATCAGCTGTGATATTGAATGGCAGAGCAGGCTGAAAGGGCTGAACGTCCAACTCCATCTTTCATCTTTTTGTGAGCCACATGAGATGTTAGCTTGGCCAAAAACATAGTTTGTAAGGGGTGTTGTAAAGAAGGAATTGTGGAGAGGTTTGCGGAGAGAATTCCAGGACTTTATTGAAGATGAGATCGCAGAGTACCTGGAAGTGCATGATAAAGTAGGACTGAGTCAGCATGGCTTTGTCGAGGGGAGGTCATGTCTGACAAATCTGTTCGAGTTCTGAGGAGGTAACAAGGAAGTTAGATAAAAGAGAAACAGTGGACGTGAATTATTTAGATTACCAGAAGGCCTTGACAAAGTGCCACATAGAAGATTGTTAATTAAGTTCAGTCCATGGTGTTAAGGATAAGACCCTGACATGAATAGAGGGTTGGCTGACTGGTAGAACACAGAAGTCTCACAACACCAGGTTAAAGTCCAACCCGTTTATTTGATAGTAAACGCACAAGCTTTCGGGGTTTGCCCCTTCGTCAGGTGAGTGGAGAGTTCTGGTCTCAAACAGAGCATATAAAAGGCATACACGGTTTACAGAATACTGATTAGAATGTGAGTTTTACAGCTAACGTGCTATTCAAGTCTTAAATCTGCATCTTTAAGACTTGAATAGTAGGTTAGCTGTAAAGACTAGCATTCTAGTCAGTATTCTGTAAACTGTATGTGCCTTACTCACCTGACGAAGAGGCAAACTCCAAAAGCTTGTGGGTTTACTATCAAATATTCTGGTTGGACTTAAACCTGGTGTTCTGAGACTTCTTAGTGCGTTTACCCCAGTCCAAAGCTGGCATCTCCTCATCATGACTAGCAGAAGGCCGAGAGTGGGGTTTTCAGGATGGCAGCTGGTGACGAGTGATGTGCCTCGGGTCAGTGCTGGGACCACAACTTTTCACAATGTACGTTAATGATTAGAAGGAAGGAACTGAAAGCACTGTTGCTAAGTTTGTGGATGATACAAAGATATGTGGAGGGACGGGTAGTATTGAGGAGGCAGGGGAGTTGCAGAAAGACTTGGACAGGTTAGGACAGTGGGCAAAGAAGTGGCAGATGGAATACAATGTGGAAAAGTGTAAGATTATGCACATTGGAAGGAGGAATGGAGGCATAGACTACTTTCTAAATGGGAAAATGCTTAGGAAATCAAACACACAAGGACTTGGGAGTCCTTGTTCAAGATTCTCAAGGTTGGGAAGGCAAATGCAATATTGGCATTCATGTTGAGAGGGCTCGAATACAAGAGCAGGGATGTACTTCTGAGACTGTTTAAGGCTCGGGTCAGACCCCATTTGGAGTATTGTGTGCAGTTTTGGGCCCCATATCTAAGGAAGGACGTGCTGGCCTTGGAAAGGGTCCAGAGGAGGTTTACAAGAATGATCCCTGGAATGAAGAGCTTTTCGTATCAGGAACAGCTGAGGACTCAAAGTTTAGAGGGATGAGGGAGGGTCTTATTGAAACTTACAGGATGCTGTGAGGCTTGAATAGAGTGGTGTGGAGAGGATGTTTCCATTAGTAGGAAAAACTCAAACCAGAGGGTACTACCTCAGGCTGAAGGGAACAATCCTTGAAAACAGATGAGGAGGAATTTCTTCAGCCAGAGTGGTGAATCTGTAGAACTCTTTGCCGCAGAAATGCCTGTGGAGACCAGATCATTGAGTGCCTTTAGAGATAGGTTCTTGATTAAATGGGGGGGGGGGGTTATGGGGAAAAGGCAGAAGAATGGGAATGAGAAAAATATCAGCCATGATTGAATGGCAGAGCTGAGTGGCCTAATTATGCTCCTATGTCTTATGGTCTTAAAGCGCAGGCAGCAGAAGGCATGGCTGCTGAAGAATCTGGTGTCAGAAGAGTCAGTTGTCGGAGGATTGTGGGGCTGGAGGAGCGAACAGGAAGATTGAGAGCCAGGGAAGGATTTGAAAACGAGGGTGGAAATGTCAAAATTGAACCATTGCTTAGCTGGGAGCAGGTATGGGAACATAGAGATTTACAGCATCGATGGAAGCCCTTCGACTCATTGTGTTGATGCTACTGAGAGTTATTCAACCTGATCCCACTTTCCAGCTCTTAGTCTGTAGGTTGTAATTTGGGCACCTGGAGTGTTATCACTGAGTGTTGTTTTTAACGAGATGATGGGTTCTGACTCTGTTAGCCAATGAATTCCAGCACCTACAACCCTCAGGATGAACAAAGGATGGGGTGCTGTCCAGGGGGGTGGAGGGTTCTATCCAAGCTGGAACCAGGGCTCCAAGCAATGCATGTGTTCAGTGTGTAATGACTACCATTATTTGAATTTGGTTAGAAAGATGTGCTTTGCAGAAGCATGGATTTGGGCCATTTTAATTGGGTGATGGGAAGTCCTGAATATCAATACTTGATGTTGAGAATGAAATATCAAAATGTCTTAATAGGAGTGGGGTACTGGGAGGAGAGCTCAATGCTCATGTACAACTGCATGCCATACATGCATGAAAATCAAAAAAGGTCTGGGATAAATGGTGTTCCAGCATCAAACAACCTGTCTTGTAAAATCTAGAATAGTTGGTCATCCTTCTACACTTCATGGATCTGTGGACATACATTTCAAGATTCCTCTTGTTTGTCCTTTCTGGATGCATTAATGTCCCACTCCTCTGGATTAAACTGCATTTGCCACTTCTGTCCAGCTGACCAGTTCTCTTTCCCCTGCCCCCCTCCCCTTCTCTATCAATCAATTTGTATCATCCGCAAACAGTTTAGTCATTATGATCTGCAAAGGGCTCAGTACAGAACCCTTGATAGCCCCACTGCACTCATGAAAATACACCCCATCACCATATTTAAAAAAAGCTTTGCTTCTTGTCACTGAACCAATTTTGGATCCAAGTTGCCATTTCCCCTTGGATACATTGGATTTTACATCTTTGACCAGTCTGCCATGAGGGACCTTGTTGAAATCCATGGAGACTACGTTCAATATGTGGCCTTCATTGGACCTTCCTTGTAATGAATTTGGTCAGGCCTGATTGGCTGAGTTTGCAGTGATTATGATTTTGGGCTTCCCAATATTGAATTGAAGATGATTTCTGAATATCTAGTACTCAATGTCTGACAAACATCTGACAATTTAGAGATAGTGATGGTGAGGGAGATCTGGGTATCATCAATGACATTATTTTCAGATGCTGACTCTGAAGACTAACATATAGATCAGAAATTAGATAAGGGAGGGGGCACCAGAAGTAATGATGTGGGAGTGTTGTAGAAACTGTTGCAGATTCAGGATATGCTGATAGAAACAAAGTTAAAGTTTAAGTTTTGTTTAGTGTGTTGGCCAAGTTGAAAAATGGCACAAAATGAAACTATTCAGAATGAGCTGTAGAGGGAGCAGTGACATTTTATTTGTAATGGGATGAGTATCACTGACCATGCTGCTGTCCTTGTCCAGCTGCTCCGAGTAACCTTTTCTACCATAATTCATTATGGCTGGATTTGTTGGGCCATTTCAGAGGGCAGTTAAGAGTCAGTTGTATTGATTTTGGTGTGAAATCATGTCTAAGGCAGGCCAGATAAGGATGGAAAATTTCCTTCCCATAAAAGTATTAGCGAATCAGGTGAGCTTAAGACAATCCTGAAGTTTTGCCGTCATTTGTTACTGTTACAACTACAAGTTTTTAATTTAAATTTATAAATTCCCCAGTTTCTCTTTGTTTGTGCCCAAGTCATACTTTTAACTGTTTCCATCGCTGTTTTTTCCTGGAACAGGTTACTGGTGCCCTTATCTTGTGTAGTAACCCTTAATGTTGCACCTTATTAAACCCAAACTGAGTGCCAAATTCCCCATCCCCGCTGGCAGCAGCAGGACATGAACAGCCAGAGAATTCTGGCCCATGTTGACTCTGCCTATAGTTTCTTACTTTCTGTCTGCCTTCTTTCTGAATAAAGGTGTTATATTTTCTAATTTCCAATCCATTGAGAGTCTTCCAGAACGTAAGGAATTTTGGAAAATTATTACCTATAGACCCTGGTCCTGGGGACTTGTAAGCCATTGGGTCTAATTGCACCTTTTCCCTTGTGGAAATTTTTTTTTTCTGTTCCTTTCATTTATTTGTATTTAAGTATTTTGGGTACATTTCTAAGTTGTCTACAATGAAAGTAGACACAATACCTGTTCAATGCCATTTCCTTGTTTTCCATTATCAATTTCTCAGGCTTGCTCTATAGAGGACCAACACCAGAGTGAGTTACCCTTTTTCCTACTTGTAGAAATTCGTATCATCCATTTTTATATTGCCAGCTTTTTTCATATTTCATTTTAGTTCTTAAAATGTTTCCAATTTTCTGGCTGACAATTATTCTTTAGCTTCTTTTATGTAGTCATGGATGATGCTTTCTTCTCGAATCTCTTATTGGGATAAATCTTTCCTGTGAGATACTAAATGTCTCCTTAAAAGTTTTGCCACAGCACCTTTCCTTTCAATCTAGTTTCCCAGATCATTTTACCCACCTCTGCAATAACTTTATAATTACCTTTTTATTTAGATTTAAAACACTAATCATAGACTCTCACTTACTATGTATCCCTAAACTGAACATGAAATTATATATTTTTATTATTTTTGTCACCTGGAGACATCTTTTTTGTGAGGTTGTTGATTAGTTCTGTTTCATTGCACATTACCAGGTCCAGAATGGCCAGCTCCCTGGTTGTCTCTAGAATGTACTGCACAAAGAAGTTGTCTCGAATGCACACAACAAACTAATTTTCCAGCCTACCTTTGCTAATCCGATTGCCCACTCTCTACGTAGATTAAAGTCATCCATGATTATTGCAATACCTCTCTTACCTTTTTCTTTCTCTTCCTGTTCTGTTAGGGAGCTATTAAAACTACTTCCCCAAACAAGTGATATCTTGCCTTTCCTATTTCTTGTCTCTACCCAAACTGATTCTACATGTTGCCCTTTCAAACTAAGATCAACTCTCAACTGTACAAATGACAGCTTCATTATCAGAGCTACCCCACCTCCTTTCCCTACCTTCCTGTCTTTTTAAAATGTCACATATCCTTGGATGTTCAGGTCCCAGCCCTGGTCACCTTGCAACCATAACTTGGTTATGACCATCAAGTTGTACCTATTTATTTCTATCTGTGCTAACAATTCATCAGTTTTGTACAAATGCTGCATGCATTCACATACGGAGGCTTTAATTTTTCTTGCAATCTTCAGCCTCATTTTATGGGTGGCACAGTGGTTATCACTGAACAAAGAACATTACAGCACAGGAACAGACCCTTCAGCCCTCCAAGCCTGCATCGACCATGCTGCCCGACTTAACTAAAACATCCTACTCTTCCGGGGGACCGTATCCCTCCATCCCCATCTATTCATGTATTTGTCAAGCTGCCCCTTAAAAGTCACTACTGTACCTGCTTCCACTACCTCCCCCAGCAACAAGTTCCAGACACCCACTGCCCTGTTTTTTAAAAAACCGCCTCGTATATCTCCTTCAGTAACTGAAGTTTGTGCTTTTCCCATGTCTGCATGGGTTTCCCCTAGGTGCTCTTTTCCTCCCAAAATCCAAAACTGTACAGGTTAAGTGGATTGGCCATGCTAAATTGCATCTTAATGTTCATAAGATGTTTATAAGGGAATTAGGGCAAATACATGGAGTTCTGGTGATTGGATCTGGGTGGGATGGTGAAGACTTGATGGGCTGAAAGCTGGCATCTGCATTGTAGGAATCCTTTGATCTGCTGGTGTATTTGTAGGCTTTTCCTATTTTGTCCCATCCTGTCGCACGTTGGTTATTGTGACTGAGATCGCGACCCTGCTCTATATGATCTTGTTTCCCATTGCTTGATCACATCTCTTATGTGATCCCTCCCCTCGCTATTCAGTTTAAACCCTTCTTTACTACCTTAGTAATAAAGCTTGCTACAACACTGGCCCCAGCATGGTTCAGGTGAAGACTCCAGTTCATGTCATGTAGGTAACAGCACTGTTGGAGTTCTAGGATTTTAATTTAATGACCATGAAGGAATGGCAATATCATTCCATGTCAGGGTGATGTGGCTTGGAAGGGAACTGACAAATTGTCATGTTCCCATGTGTTTACTGTCTTTGTCTAGCTGGTAGAGATCATGGATTTGGGAGGTGCTATAGAAGGACCCTGAATCGATGGCTTAGGTGTTCCTGGCAGATGTACCTTTTATTATGGAATAATTTTTTGACTTGGTGCATGCAATGCCAGGGGAGTTCTGGTAGAGTTTGCAATTATTTTGAGAATTATGGTCCCAACGCTGAACTCTTGGGATTGTTTATTCTTTGGGATTTTTAAAGGAAAGGACCAGATGCTAGCACATAGATCATAAGGGAAAGGAGCAGAATTAGGCTGTTTGGCCCATTGCATCTGCTCTGCCATTCAATCATGGCTGATATGTTTCTCTATCTCATTTTCTTGCCTTTCCCCATAACCTTTAATCCCCATACCAAACAAAATACACTCAATGACCTGGCCTCTGGAGCCTTCTGTGGCAATGAATTCCACAGATTCACTACCCTCTAGCTGACAATTCCTCCTCATCTCGGTTCTAAAGGATCATCCTTTACTCTGAGATTGCCCTCAGACCCTGGTCTCACCTACTAATGGAAGCATCTTCTCCATGTCCACTCTATCCAGATCTTTCAATAGTCTGTAAATTTCAATGAGGTGAATATTTTAAAAGGTAAACTTGCATCTTGATTGCAGCACGCAAGTACATGTGCACACAAAATCACAAATGTGAAGTAGAGGTGGTTAACTTTTAGCCAAATTAAGATTCAACAATAAAGGGGAAGTAAGAGTTTCCTTTGAGTTCTTTGCTGCTGTTTGATTAAAAGAATTCTTTGAATCGTCACCTTGTTGATTTTCCTGGAAAAACTGCTTTGGAAATTGAAGTTGTCTTCAGAATTTCTGTCCATTGTCCCCTGAATGATATAAGGCAGATTTTCAACCGGGCTAAATTGATAAGTTCATATCTGGACACGCCTTGGCTACTATGTTTTTAGGTGATGTCCAAGCCATCAGTTCTGAGTGTCCCATTCTTTCCTGTGATGAATGTATTGATATGTTCTTCCTAGTTCAATGTAGCCATTGTCTTTGCAGATTTTTTTGCCTCTGCCTGAAGGAATTTAGCTTTTGGGAATAAGGCAAATAGTGACATCTTTGAAGTAATCTTGACATGGACAAGTATGAAATTCCAGGGCATGTCCAAATTGTAATCCACTTGAGGCAGCACGATGGCAGTGGTTAGCATTGCTGTCTCACAGCGCCAAGGACCTGGGTTCGATTCCCTGCTTGGGTCATTGTCTGTGTGAGTTTGCATGTTCCCCCTGTGTCTGCGTGAGTCTCCTCTGGGTGTTCAGATTTCCTCCCACAGTCCAAAGATGCGCAGGCTAGGTGAATTGGCCATGTTAAATTCTCCCAAAGTGTACCGGAACAGGCGCCAGAGTGTGGCAACTAGGGGATTTTCACAGTAACTTCATTGCACTGAATGTAAGCCTGCTTGTGACTAATAAATAAACTTTAAACTTTAAAATTTTTGACTTGTAGCTGCAAGTGTCAAATGACCTCTGGGAGCTATCTTAAATCAATATCTTTGTTTCTAACAGATAAAACTGTCTCTATATTTTAAAAAAAAAGTTCCACGTGTGAGTCCAGCAGATAAAGTTGAAATTGAATATTTGATGTCAACACACCTATGTAGCAGTATAAATATACCATTTATTTTCCTCCTACTTTGGATGTACAGATGATTTGATAATCAATTCTGGGCACTTCTTCAATTCTTCTGCTCTTGGTTGTGGAAATATTTAGTCATCCTTCATCTCAACTGGTGGCATAGAATGCAGAAGGAAGCCATTTGGCCCATCAAGTCTGCACTGACTCTTTAACAGGACATCCTATCTCTGTAATCCCACACATTTCCACACTAATCCCCTCACCTCCACATCTTGGGGTGCTAAGGGACAATTTAGCATGGCCAATACACCAAACCTGCACAGCTTTGGACTGTGGGAAGAAACCAGAGCACCCAGAGGAATGCACACAGCCATGGGGAGAACGGCACACGGTCATCCAAAGCCAGAATTGAACGCAGGTTCCTTGCGCCGTAAGGCAGCATTGCTAACCACTGTTTCGTCAATGAGTTGCAAACTGCATACGATCAAAAGATTCTTTGATTTGTGGTCAGAATTTGAACATTAATGGTATTTGAAGCCTGTTATGTTTTTTGGATATCACAGAAATCTGATGCTCTTGTGTCTGTCCTTTTTTCAGGCTGAATTGTGAACATTAGCATGGATGATTATGTCAAGATAGAGAAAATTGGTGAAGGTGAGTAAACCTTTTTCTTCAACGTTGGCTGACTTTAGGATCTGCAAAGTGGTGCTTGCTTTGGCTAAAGTTGAGATTTGGACTACTTGCTATATAAAATTTCCCCTTTGGATATCAGACTTTTTGATATCAAATGCTTTCGTATCTTTTCTTCTGTTCCCAGTTCCAGCAAAAGACTACAATCATATTTCACATCCCAGTTGCATTGATTGTTGTGCAGTTTTCAATTTCAATAACATGAAATAAAATATTTTACACTCGGGACACATTTGCATCTAGGTGAACTATATTACAAGAAGCAATTTAAGGCCACTTAGGTGAGTGCCATAGTTTTCTGGTCAAATGGAGTCTGATTGGAGGGAGTTCTGGGAAAGGTTAATATGGATTTGGGAGGTGGCAACACACAGTACTTTAGAGAGGAAAGGGAAAGTTGGATACAAGATGGTCTGAAGGCTAAGGGGACATGGATGTGTTTTTATTTGGAAGGGGCAGAAGGGGATAATGTTTGATGGAAAGGGACACAGTATCTGAAGAGAGAGGACTTACTAAAAATATCAGCTTAGGGTGGTCAGCGATTAGATGGGAGTAGAAGCAAAGGAGCAGGAGTTAGATATCGATGGACAAGATCAGCTTGGAGGGGAGACCAGGAAGAAACGGTACAAAAATATGAGGCTTGGTTGAGGTATTTGAGGTAGCCTCCACTGATTCAACGGACAGAGAATTCCAAAGATTCACTACCCTCTGGGAGAAGAAGTTCCTCCTTGACTCTTCTAAATTGACTCCCCCTATTTTGAGGCTGTGCCCTCTAGTTCTTGTTTCCACTCTAAGTGGAAATAATCTCACTGCTTCTACCCTGTCTAGCCCCTTCATTATCTTATGTCTCTAAGATCTCCCTTCTGTCTTCTAAACTCTAATGAGTATAAGCCCAGTCTATTCAATCTCTGTTCGTAAGCTAACCCCCTCATCTCCGGAATTAACTTGATGAACCTTCTCTGCACCGCCTCCAAAGCTAATATATCCTTTCTTAAATAAGGGGACCAAAACTGTACACAATACTCCAGGTGCAGCCTCACCAGTACCTTGTACAATTGCAGCAAGACCTCCCTGCTTTTATACTCCATCTCTCTCGCTTTAAAGGCCAACATTCCATTTGCCTTCTTGATCACCTGCAAACTGAGTTTTTGCGATTCATGCTCAAGGACCCCCAGGTCCCTCTACACAGTGACATGTTGTAATTTTTCACCATTTAAATAATAGTCCATTTTACTATTATTCCTTCCAAAGTGGATAACCTCACACTTGCCAACGTTATACTCCATCTGCCAGATCCTTGCCTACTCACTTAGCCTGTCCAAATCTCTGCAGATTTTCTGTGTCCTCCACGCAATTTGCTTTCCTGCTCAACTTTGTGACATCCACAAACTTTGTTACCCTACACTCGGTCCCCTCCTCCAGATCATCTATGTATATGGTAAACGGTTGAGGCCCTAACACCAATGTTTTCTGATGCCCACTTCTGCCTCTGTGTAATTGTTTGCTTTGCTTCATGTGTCTGGAATCCAGTACATGTTTTGTTCTGCTCTTGCCTGATCCCAACTATTGCTGCCCCAGCTACTTTGGATTATGTCAGAACAATAGCAGTCATTGGCTAAGACGCCTGTCAATTGAGGTGCTGTGTGCCAGATTTCCCCATGTCCCTCCTCTCTCCTTTGCCTCGTGTAGACAGGTGTATGTCGGCAGAGGTCTTGCATGCTTTTCAGAGCCAGGATACGGTAAAGTAGGAACAAGTACCTGGTGAAGGAGATGGCCCACTTTGTCCAATCCACCAAAAACTCCTATTTCAACATGGAGAAGCCATGGGATTTTATTTCACTGAAGTTGCAGAGACTCTGACTTAAGAAATTGCTGAATTTTTTTCAGGTACCTATGGGGTTGTTTATAAAGGGCGTCATAAAACAACTCAACAAATAGTGGCCATGAAGAAAATCCGTTTGGAGAGTGAAGAGGAAGGTGTTCCCAGCACCGCAATCAGAGAGATTTCCCTTTTAAAGGAACTGCAGCATCCTAATATTGTATGGTGGGTGCACTCACTTTATATTCTGTGTTGAGTTTACTTGAAATTAGAATCACCTTTTATGATCGCAGGGATGATCCTAGTGGACTGTTTAAATAAAGTGTCTTATATCGGAACATATTAAAATCCTACACTTTGAGTCCGAGCAAGGAAGTCACCTAATTTGAGTGCTTAGCTGGGGGTGAATGAGGCAATAATTTTATGGTTAATTACTCAAGTTATCTTCCATATCTATCTGCACAAATTGCTGTAATTAATTGATTGTGAAAAGATTTGGGAGTCCTGGTGATACACACCATCTGTCGGTGTTTTAAAATTGGTCAAACCACACTGATCTGAAGTATAAACGTATTCTCTGAAACATGTTGCAGTTTCACCGTTTGATAAATGTTTTGCAAGCTTTGTGTCTGTCAGCTTGGATGCACTTAAGTGGGGGTCGAACTGACTATAGAGTCCTAATGTGGGTTGTATAAAGTTATCTTTACTGGCAGGAAAGAACAAAGCCAATTTATCCAGTTTTTATATTGACTTTTGTGGCTGTTGCATTTGTAAGAAACTGTGTCATCAGTTTTTGATTGAACTGGATGTTTTCACAATCAGGTGGATGCACAATATCCCATGGTGTGATTCAAAGGTTGGGAGTTCTCCTACTATCGTTTCTGATATAATCTCACACTATACCCTTAAACAAATTGCCTAGTTATTTTCTTGCTCTTTGAGGGACCTTGCTGTCTGCAAATTGGTATTTCTGCCATAACAAAAGCAGTTGCAAATCATTGGCTATAAAGTGCTTTGAGATGTCTGTGAAGGACATCCTATAAATGCAAGTCCTTTAAGTGCAAATATGCTGACTGGACCAGATTTAGTGAACCCATTTTAAAATAGTCAGTCTGCATTGTGTCTAGGCTCTCAGAACCAGAGATAGCTGACATCAATAGCGTGTTGTGCCTTTTGCAGAGGAGAGAATGTTTTGATGTGATGTTTCTCTTTAGTCTTCAAGACGTACTGATGCAAGATGCAAGACTATACCTTATATTTGAATTCCTTTCAATGGACCTGAAAAAATACTTGGATTCCTTGCCTGCTCGTCAGATGATGGAACAAATGCTGGTTAAGGTATCTGCAGTCTTACTTGCTAATTGGGCTTCATTAGACAGGGAAAGTTGAAAATCATTCTATGCTTTTGAATAGGCAAAAGTGATGATCTTCTGTAAAAACAAATTATGTAGACCACATTTGTACCACATGATGTATATTCAGGGGAAAAATTATAGTGAGAACAATAAGCTTGGAAGAATAGAAAGAAATAAGGGAGGATTGAGACAATCTTAGAAGTTTAAGTTGAATCAAATTAAAAATTAATTTTGTCCTCTGTCCTGAACTTACCTGTCACTCTGACAATTCAGGATTTGCTCGAGATGCTTCTAGCCATTCCAAAGGTGATCATTATGTTCTGAGAGTGCCTTGAAACTGGCTGAATACTTTTTGAATCAACACATTGCCCTGGGTGCTGCTACTAAACTTTCTCGTGATTCAATTCAATGTGTATCCAAACACATTATTGTCATGGTCCTGCACTAAAATCATGTTTGTAGCTATTTCCTCTTTCTCCATGTCGCTCTCTCTGTGCTACAACTGGTTCAGTGACTGACTTTTCATAAATTTTGGTTCTCTGGGCCTCTGCCCTTGGTCCTGATCATTGTTTTTCCTTGCACCAATGATCTCTACTTAGCTAACGCTACCTTTGATATTCATTCTCTGGATGTGGGCATCTCCACTTCTCCTCATTACAGCTTAGTGGCTTGCTAGGCTACTCCAGAAGGAAGTCTGCATTAACCATATTGAAGTTGAACTGGAACCACACAGTCCAGACTAGGTAAGAAAATTGCCCTCCCTTCTGTAATGGGCATTTGTGAATCTGGTGGGCTTTGATAAAAGTCTGGCAGCTTCATGGTTATTTCACTGTTTAAGGTTAACATTCTCAAGCTCCCAAAATGGGATTTGAACTTGAGTTCTCTTCATTAATCCTGGCTTCTGGATTGCCCAATACCATAACCACTGGACTATTGTAATCAGTAATTTTAATGCAGTTCTAATTTCACTGCATTAGATACTCAGATCATTTTGTTTATCAGTGGTCCAACATGAGGTTTTATTTGAAGTTTATCAAATAGCTAGAATCAAGACATAAACTATCAAATACTAGCTTTATCTGTTAGTACTGCGCCTAGTTTTCCATCAGTCTACTTCCTTGGCATTGCTAATTTGAGTTCAGAGATAACCTTATGTCTTTTCCATTGTGTGCAAGTTCTAAATAACTGTCGTGTACCAAATTCTTTTCTACTGATTCCTACGTAGCTCAAGATTGTCCCCGTGCTTTGTCATGTTTGTTGTGATCCTCGACAAGATACTAGAGCCTATTTGAAATGTAATGCACATTTCATTTCTTGCAAAGAGACTGTTGCTTTCTCGCAATCTTTCATGTCTTTTTTTTTAACCAGTCTAGTCAGATTTCTTCAAATATCCTGCCACGTATGTTCTTCTCTTCATCCCTATGGTCAATGCATTAACTTATTTTTCCCAAGGATCTCGATTTCCCAAGTCTTCCCCCCCCCCCCCCGCTATTTTTCATACAAACATCAGGCTTATTTGCTACTTGTTGGTTTGATTTCTTTTCAGTTTTTGCTCCACAGCTTGGTTTGCCAATTTAAAATAAATGAATTGGAATGGTGAAAATTTCTCTACCCATACAGCTTGCATATTTTCTACAAAGTTAAATCAAGTAAAAGTGGGATTGTTTTGAATCGTAGAATGCCTACAGTATAGGAGGCCATTTGTCCTATCAAGACTGCACCGACGTATTGACCCTGCTGATTTCCATCCACACACACACACACACCCCCTCCCCGAGATCAAGGCAATTTACCATGGTCAATGGTAAAGCAACAAGTCTTCTAGACTGTCAGACGTGGGAGAACGTGTAGATTCCACAGACAGTCACCCAAGCTGGAATGGAACCTGGGTGCCTGACACTGAGGCAACAGTGCTAAGCACTGTGTCACCATGTCGCCCAGAGTCCAGGTCTGAAAAGCCAGCAAAAGTCACCAATTTGCAAGTAGTATTTTTTTAAACTTCAATAAGTGGACATTACAGTTCTGCTTTCACACTGCTGCCTTCTCCCATCCATCAACTTAGTGCTTTATGCGCTGGCATTGAGATATTAGCCGGATTTCTCCCTTGAACCAACTAGACAATGAATTGGTTTCAAAGTAAGGACGTTAGTCTCGTTGTTATTTATAGATTGAACTCTACCAAATGGGTACGACCAATGGTGTTCCACGCTTTTTTCTCCTCAGAGTTACCTGTACCAGATCACACAGGGGATTGCCTTTTGTCACTCGAGGAGAGTTTTGCACAGAGACTTGAAGCCTCAGAATTTGCTGATTGACAGTAAAGGCGTTATTAAATTGGCCGACTTTGGACTGGCTCGTGCCTTTGGTGTCCCTGTCAGAGTTTACACTCATGAGGTACAAGTCTAGTTATGCAGTTCCTTTGTAAAGGTGTGAATAAATATAACTTTAAAGGAAAGTTTGTGATGTAATGTACCTTTTGCTTGGAGTAAAAAAAGACATCAAAGCTTTTCATCTTGTGTTCAACAGAACAGTTTGCAAGAATACCAAGAAAAGATGATTTTTAAAAATGTTGTTTTGTGGGATTTGGGTGTTTTGGATTGCTGATCCCTAATTGAGGGGGTATTAAAGAGTCACATGTAGGCCAGAGCAGGTATGCTTGTTAGATTTCCTTTCTTAAAGGGCATTAGTGAACCAGGTGAATTTTTACAACCATCAACAATGGTTTCACGGTCATCTTTTAATTCACGATTTTTATCGTGGTGGGACAGGAACCAGATCCCCAGAGCATTCCTGTGGTCTCTGGACCACTGATCCAGTGACAATACCACTACACTGCCTCTCCTAATAATAGCAATTATATGCTGTTCGAGAAGAAAATGCTGTTTGGTTGGCAAGTAGACTGGTAGAGGCATTACCATGAAGAATGCTTGGCAGTCAGTCACTTAGTGCATTATTTGAAATTTAAATGGGGCAGTTTGACCCTGATTGCTCACAGGAATGCCTTGACCAACAAGTAGCATACAAAATCAGCATGCATTTTGGTGATGTAGTCACATGCAAGTCAGACAGGTCATACTGTGGGATTTTGAACAGCCTGTAACGCGCAATGCAAATGTCTTGGTTTTGTGGAGCCTTAAAACCAAACTGAACATATGCATCCATAAATCTGAAAGAGACTAGAATAGTTATCCTTGATAAGCATGACTACATCAACAAAATGCATGCTTGGTTTACATTTCTAACAATGCTTGAAAGTTTACTATCAGTCACCTGGTGCATTTTCCATGACAATGCCTCTACCAATCAGAACTCTTCTCATACAGTATAACTTGTTGTTTTTCTTATACTGGTATTCTTGCAGTGTCTCTTGGGTGTTAAGATGAAAAGCTTTGATTCTTCAAATTCTGTACTGCCAAAGACAAGTTATTTTAATGTTTGCTTTGCATCTGTTTTAAGATTAGTATTTTTAAATTCCAATCATTGGATTGGCACCTTCCTGCCTCAAGGAAAGATGATATTTTGATGCAATAACTGAGTACGTGCCATTAGACCTTTTAGCTCTGACTTTTTCCCTACTCCCAACTGTTTAGCTGCAACAGGCAAATGCATGGCTATTTGCAAATCTTAGCAATTTGACATGTGTGACAGTCTGAGAACAATGCATGAGCTGAGATCTTGGAGTAGAAATGTGCACTTTAAAGCATGCTTTTTATATTTTGAAACTGGATTCCATTTTTGACAGGTTTTAGATATTGAATTGTTGACCAATAACACAACCTTTTGTCATCCATGTTGAGTAGTATTTTGTAGTGTTCCTTTCTATCAAAATGGAGTCTCTATAGATTTTAAAATCCATAATGTTTGTTTATTAGTATTGCAAGTAGGCTTACATTAACACTGCAATGAAGTTAGTCCAGTGCCTGTTCGGGTACTGAGGGAGAATTTAGCATGGCCAATGAACTTAACCAGCGTATCTTTCAGACTGTGGGAGGAAATTGGATCACCCGGAGGAAACCCCCACAGACACTAGGAGAGTGCGCAAACTCCACATATATAGTGAGCTAAGCCAGGAATCAAACTTGGGTTCCTGGCACTGAGGCAGTAGTGCTAACCACTGCCAGCCAAGCCAACAGCTTATTGTGTCTGTGTATGATTTGTTTTCAAAGGTTGTGACACTGTGGTACAGAGCTCCTGAAGTACTCCTGGGTTCTGCTCGGTACTCTACGCCAGTGGATATCTGGAGTATCGGTACGATATTTGCTGAAATGGCTACAAAAAGACCCCTCTTCCACGGGGACTCTGAGATTGATCAGCTTTTCAGGATTTTCAGGTATGTCAAAACAAAAGCTCTGTCTACGATAAACCCCAAGGTGTGCGCACAAAGACGGGGTGCTTTAAATTGTTTGTCATTTTAAGATGTCTGCGTTGCTCTTTCTTATCTCTGATCTTTGAGTGCACTGTAAAGGGCAAATGTCTCCTTTGTTATAATAATGGATGATATTCACCATGCCATAGTGACCTTGATCAGTCTCTTCGTACGTTACAGTGTGCAACGTCTTTCTGGGTCTAGTCTGGCAAAGTGGGGAGCTATTTGGGATCCTGAAAGTCCCCCTACACCAAATTCAGGCATGACTGAATTGACTAAACCTAATCTGTGCTGTAATGGGAACTTCCTTTAGATTTGAACAGTAGCCAGCTTTGGCAGAGTTCTCCTGGTTTCGTCCAGAAAGAGAGATGTGATGGTGCACGTTCTAGGTGGATTTCTGACTGAATCCAAACGTTTTGATTCCCACTTATTTTTCCTGTTTGTTTTGAAGTGTTTATGAATAAAATCTAAAGAATTCCTTGAAGATTAAAATGTGGAATCTGGAGGATTTCATTGTAACCTCGCTGCTGTCTTGCTCTTGAGGATGAGATGCTGAGTGCAGTGCATTCTAGTTTTCATTCTGATGTCTGAGTTCATTTATCTGTTAATTTTCACAATGGAGGAGCAATGAGAATTGCACCTACCTTTTGTATCAGTATTAATGGTGGAGTCGCAAGGAACTGGACCTTAAGGTGATTAGCGTTTGTATAAGCGACGACCCTCTTTCTTTGCTCTTGGTGCTCCCCACAGATGCTCATTGTTGTCACCTTGTTCTCCTGCTCCTATTCCAGTGTAAATCCCCAAAATGGTGCAGGATCCTTGACCAGGGCTCTGATATGCTGCTTAATAGTGGCGATTTCATTGAACGTTATAAAGATGTATGAAAATATTTCTTTAACAGTCTCTCACCCTTCTGTTTTGCTCATTTTCAAATTAAAAGCATGACACCAGATGAATGTTAGACAGCACTGGCAGTCATTCAGAGTGTACTTGAGCATTGCTCACTCTCCATGCTGCTAAACATCAGCAGATAGCCACAATTTACATGGTGGCTGCGGATCCATAAGGCAGAGAAGTATTCTGCAGCAGGGTAGACTAGGACCATTATTGTGGTTTGAAGTGTTGTGATTGCTTGCCCTGTGATGTTCCAGTTTTTGAATCTGTTTTTGACTTTTTCTGGGTGAGGTTGAAAGGTGAAAGTCCTGTCCAGGGTAACACTCCAGGTATCTTGGATGGGAGTCATTGGTAAATCACCTTCCTCAAGGAAATGTTCACTCCTTTTTAATAGTGTTGCTGTTCAGATGGATACTGACAGAATTGAATCAAAGTGCCTCTTTCAGAAGTGGCATTCGATTAGGTCCAAATTGTTTGATGCACGTGACCATTGTCATGGACCTACAAGAGTTAAAGGACATGTCAGCCACATACATGTTGAAAAAGATCTGTGTAAACGTGAGCCCTGTGGTAGACTGAGTGTCTGTGTTCAGCTGGCCATGTCACCGAGACAAACGAGGATTTGCAGTTGTTGACGGGCTTTGAGTTGAAGGGTTTCTTGGCCTTTAGTGTTTGAAAGCTTCAGTAGCAGAGACATGTCAGACAGATCTGCAAGGTAGCTTCAGCCTTCCTCCTAACCCTTCTGGAACTTCTGCATTCGGTGCCAACACTGAGGCAAGGGCTTCGTTAAAGCAGCCTCTTTGTTTCAAACCTACCTGCTCGTTTGGGAGGGTGACTTTTAGTGCCAGTTTTATCCTTTTTTAAACCAACTTGTGGAAGCAAGTAGGGTGATGGAAGCAGTAGCTTTTGAGATAATGGGCTGGCTTTGTGTTGGCAATGGCTTTGAAATGATGTCAGGCTTTTAGGATTATCCAATGTCGAGGATGTTGGAATTTGGCAAGCCACATTGTTGTGGCTTAAGCTTCTACTCCAGGCAGCTTTCAGACACTTTATTGGAATTAAAAACCCTGTCATGTCTCCTTATAGGACTTTGGGTACACCAAACAACGAAATCTGGCCAGAGGTTGAGACATTGCCAGACTACAAGAACACCTTTCCCAAGTGGAAAGCTGGAAGCTTGTCACAAGTGAAGAATATTGATGTAAATGGCCTTGACCTGCTCGCAGTAAGTTGATTTTTGCAAATAACTTCTTTGCTTTCCGCTTAGGATGCGGAAATGTGAATTCATTGATCCTGCGTAGCGGTAGTACTAATTGAAACTTCGAATTCCTGACCAGAACCAGCTTTGAACTATATTTCTTTGAAGCTGTGTTTATGCCTCATGGTGATGGTTGCAGCCTTTAATCGTTTGCTGCTGCAATTAAACTATCAATAATTTGCACTGCATTTCCAACAGAGTTTGCATTCAACAGACCCGTGTTGATTTGGATGTAATATTTGCTCATGCTCCAGTTATTTAGTAATTTGAAACCAATTTACATTTATTTGATGGCACCATCAGCAATAAAGTGTAAAACCTGTGCGGAGATAAACCTTATCAAATACAATCCAGCTACAACAACATGTAATGAACAGAGCAGGGTAATTTGAAGCATTCGGAAATGTCAACTGGACTCGACTGGTGGTGTTCCAGAGTACAATGCACTTGGGAAATTCATACTTCAATGCAAATAAACTAGACAAAGCTAATTGTTTCCTCAAATTTATGATCAGTGAAGCATTTGTTAGAATGCTGAAAGTTTACAGTGTAATCTTGTGGGCCACACATTTTTATGGTTTGGTTCACATAATAATGCAACAGTGTTACCTTTCTAATGAAGTGTTTGTCTTTTATCAGAAAACATTGATTTACGACCCTGCCAGAAGAATCTCTGCAAAGGAAGCTTTGCGCCATCCATATTTTGATGATTTGGACAAATCCAGTCTCCCTGCCAATATACAAAGGAACTAATGCTTGTTAAAAAGTAATTGTGTCTCTCTCTCCATTTGGCAGTGAAACTGGGCAATCATTAAACACACCCAAGACTCTTTTCTTCTTCTCCTCCTCCCCATTCCCACCACCAATTTTTTTAAAAAAATTTGGTTGCAACTGTTTCTATATTAAACTTCTATAGGTTTGTCTGTTCATGTCTATGTATTTCTCTCTCTCCTAACTATACTATTGTGGCACATTATTGAACTTGTTTTTGTACCTCTATAACTTGTAAATATGAATAAAGCCTTAACATACACCATATTGCTGATGGATTAATTTTTTTGATAAAGATTGTTGGTTTTTTAATTTATTTTTGGAATTGGTGCCTCCAGCAAAGCCAGTATTAATTGCCCTTGAGCTTAAACTGCTATAAACCACGTGGTGTAGATGCACCCAGTGTGCTATTAGGGAGGGTGTTTCAGGATTTTGACCCAGTGGCAGTGAAAGAACGGTGATAATGTTCCAAGTCAAGATGGTGCGTGTCTTGGAGAATTTGCAGGGGCTGGTGTTCCTATACATCATCTGTCCTTGACCTTCCAGGTAGCAACAATCGTGGGTTTGGAAGGTGCTGTTGGAGGAGCTTTGGCTTGTTGCTGCAATGCATTTCATATGTGCTACACACTGTTCTTGTAGCCACAGCATTTATGTGATGCTCAAGGTCAGTTTCTGGTTAGTTTAAGTTTATTTATTAATCACAAGTAGGTTTACATTAACACTGCAATGGCGTTACTGTGAAAATCCTCTGGTTGCCACACTCTGGCACTCTCAGTAAGTTCTCAGTGAGGGAGAATTTAGCATGGCCAATTCATCTAACCACGTCTTTTGGACTGTGGGAGGAAACCCATGCAGACACAGGGAGAATGTGCAGAGTCTGCACAGTCACCCCAGCTGGGAATCGAACCCGGGTCGCTGCTGCTGAGAGGCAGCAGTGCTAACCACTGTGGTCCAGGGGGTTATTGGTAACCCCCCCAGGAGGTTATTAGTGGGAATTCAGCAATGGTAATGCCAATGCATATCGTGGGGAGATGATTAGATTCTCTTGTTGATGTTCGTTTTCCTGACACTTGTGTGGCACAATGTTACTTGTCAGATCATGACCTGGTTTTGTTGCATGTTGGCAAGGACTCCTTCATTATTTGAAATGTTAGGATTTGAACTGTACGCTGCAGCTTTGAAATCATTAGTGAATATCCCATTTATTATAGAGGGAAAGTCATTGAAGCAGCAGAGGCTGAAGAACTCCAGTATCAATGTCCAGGGGCTGGGATGACTTATTTCTAACAACTACCTTCATTTGCATTTTGTTATGACTCCCAACAAGTGGGGAATTTTCCTTGATTTAAATGTTGCTAGAGCTCCTTGATGCTGACATTTAGTCAAGTAATGCCTTGATTGCTTACACTCTCTTTGCAATTTAGTTCTCCTGTCCATGTTTGGACCAAAGCTGCAGAGATCTGGTGTTGAGAGGCACTGGTGAACTGCTCATTGCTGACTGAATGCTGTTTAAGATGAGTTTGTGAAGTGATGTGCAGTGAGAACCTCCTACATTGGCAGCTGTTTTTGAAATTGCTCATCCTTAAATAATTTTGTAATTTGTAATACTTGTATTGTACAATGTAAATAGGCCATTCATTACCTGATTCCTGCTTTATCTGAATATGCAAAGTTTATTTTCCAATCAAATTATTATATCAACCTGAACTAGAACAAGGGTTCCTTCATTCGAATTTGATTTTTGTTGCAATTTGTTATTGTTGTTCAGTGTCGAAGCACCCTGGCCTCCACTTATTGAACTCCTTTCTACACAATGATGTGCCAGATTTGGAAGAAATTGAAGCAACATCTCAACCAGGTACTATACCACTGCATTGTCTTGTTCTATTTGTGGATGGTGGAGGAACATAGCTAAAAGAATGCTAGATTGCCCACCTTTTGATGTCATCAAATATACAAAGTTCCCAATGATCTAACCTTGTACGTGGAAGGGAACCTTTTTTTTGCCCTGTTTTCCATTAGCGACTAGCTCTCTACTACTTCTATGAATTAAACTGAAGCATTCATATGCGGAATGAGGTATTGCAGTCTCGGGTGCAGCTAGTAACAGCCACAGCAACAAAGGGATGTTGTCATTCCTCCTGAAGGCTTGTGGACTACGAGTTGAGGTCATTGACTTTTAATTGTGATTTTTCATTCATAGCAGTGGTTTAAAACTAACGGATGGAAAAGTTTGAATTGGTGTGGATTTTCCTATTCCAATTAAATCCAGTCAAATTGTGCCTTAATTAAAATGAGAGGCGCTGCAGTATGTGCCTGAGATAGCAGGAAAATCCATGATTAAGATTGAATTTGCTGAGGAAAAAAAAACATGATACCAGCTCATTTTCCTTACTGGCTGCCTCCCTCTCCTTCCTGTCATCTTGAGTTTCTCCACTTAATACTGATCCCTCGTTTGGTCTTAACTGAGATTCCTAGCCAAAGATGATGCCTAGTCCTGTCTGGCTGTGGCCAATGACAGATGTCTTGTACACTTGTATCCCTGTGGGCCAGACTGGCAGCTGTTGTTTCACTGGGATCTCTTTCACCTTCTGCCTCCCACCAATACAAACTTGTATCCTAACTCAACTCTATTCACCTTCTGCCTTGGCTTTGTTTTGATAGAGAGGCCCAATAGTGACTAATGTGGTCAAGTCAGATTTGGATGATAAATGATGAAATTAGTTGGACTTTTAATGGTAAAGTTGGTAGCTATGCCAGGACACCATGATCAGGGGAGAAAGTAAAGGTTTTGTCTGGGATGATGGTATCTAAATTTAAACTGCTGTTAGAGTGAATTGGCAGCACAATGGCAAATGGAGGGCCAAATGGTTTATTATAAGAAACCCTACAGTGCAGAAACAGGCCATTTGGCCCATTGAGTCTGCACCGACTACAATCCTAGCCAGGCTCTACTTTCCATATCCCTACTTATTTCCCCTCTAATCTATGCATCCCAGAACACTAAGGGGCAATTTTAGCATGGCCAATCAACCTAACCCCGCACATCTTTGGACAGTGGGCAGCTGGAAACTGCAAATTTAAACCTTGTTTCCCACCAACGCCACCCCCCACCCCCCCTCAAAGGGGTGAATGTGCTGGTATCACCACCTCTAACTGTGAAACTGTAGCTCTGTGCCTCTTTTAGACTCATTCCTCGTCCTTGATGGCAATCTATTTCTTTGTAACCCAAACCACTCACATGGCTAACCAACCCCAATTCTCTTTCCAAAAGATGGAAAGTTATTACTACACATGATCAAAGATGGAACATCAATGCAGCCATCTGCATGTGAGTAAACATTCTGATGCAAAATGCAATGAGGAAAGGTGATTATTGACTCTGAGGAACAATGATGGGAAGGGGATGAGAGGGACAGAAAGGAGCTTGGTGAGTTTAGCCTCTAGCTTAACAGTACTCTGGGTGTTAAGGTTGGTGAAAGAGGGGGACAGGGCAGTTAAAGTCTCCCCATAAGGACTCCCAACTGCCATCTCCAAGATCCTTGCAGAGAATGAATGCTGTGGGGCATAGAGGGTTATTTATTGTCCTAACCAGGGAGATTACACCTGGTTCAATTGGGGTCACAGGAAGAAGTATTAAAATACAGCTAAGTCAGGATTGAATCTGTGTTTCACTGCCCTGTGAGCCCAATATGTTTTGCTGCTTGAGGAAACGATCTCATTCCAAGGGGAATGGTTTGGTTTTGGCAGTAAATTTCCTCGTGCAAGTTGTTTGTATTTCAATGAAAGCTTTGAATGTACAGTTACTATTTCATGGTGTGCTTGAACCAAGAGCGATGGACCACTAGATGTCATGAGTGCTATTGCACAAATGCGTTTTTGTTTTAAGCTGTTGTGCCAAATCTCCTGTAACAAATTTGAAGGAATTGACCCAAAGAATTCCATGTATGTAATGGTACCAGATATTTTCAAACCTGAATGAATTATTAGTGTTCTTGCATTACTGGCAGATTGTGATGAAGTGTATTCCAGGACATTGTGGGAGGCGAGGGAGGAAATTGGAGGCCCCCTAGCCAAGATATTTGAATCATCGATAGTCACAGGTGAGGTGCCTGAAGATTGGAGAGTGGCAAATGTTGTACCTTTGTTTAGAAAGGGCTGCAGGGAAAAGCCTGGGAACTACAGGCCAGTGTGCCTCACATTTGTGGTGGGTAAATTGTTGGAAGGTATTTTGAGAGACAGGATCTAGAAGCATTTAGAAACACAAGGACTGATTAGAGACAGTCAACATCGCTTTGAGTGAAAAATCATGTCTTACAGATCTGATTGAGTTTTTTTTTGAAGGGGGTAACCGAGAAGGTAGATGAGGGCAGCACAGTTGATGTTGTCTACATGGATTTTAGCAAGGTCTTTGACAAGGTACCACATGGTAGGTTGTTGCATAAGGTTAAATCTCTCAGGATTCAGGGTTGAGGCATCTAAATGGATACAAATTGCCTTCTTGACAAAAGTCAGAGGGTGGTTGTAGAGAATTATTTTTCAAAGTGGAGGGTTGTGACCAGTGGCATGCCTCGGATCAGTGCTGGTCCACTGTTATTTGTCATTTGAGAATATAGGGGGCATGGTTAGTAAGTTTGCAGATGACACTAAGATTGGTGGCATAGTGGACAGTGAAGAAAGTGATCTCCAATTGCAACAGGATCTTGATCAATTGGGCTAGGGGGCTTATGAATGGCAGATGGAGTTTAATTTAGACAAATGTGAGGTGATGCATTTTGGTAGATTAAACTAGGGTAGGACTTAGTCAGTTAATGGTAGGGCGTTGGGGAGTGTTACAAAACAGAGGTCTAGGGGTACATGTTCATAGCTCCTTGAAAGTGGCATCACAGTGGACAGAATGGTGAAGAAGGTATTTGGCATGCTTGGTTTCATCGGTCAGAACATTGAATACAGGAATTGGAATACCTTGTTGAAGTTGTACAAGACATTGATAAGGCCACCCTTGGAATACTGTGTGCAATTTTGGTCACCCTATCATAGAAAGGATATTAAACTAGACAGAGTGCAGAAAAGATTTACTAAGATGCTACTGGGACTTGATGGACTGAGTTATAAGGAGAGGCTGGATAGACTGAGACTTTTTTCCTCTGGAGCGTAGGAGGCTGAGGGGTGATCTTATAGAGGTCTATAAAATAATGAGGGGCACAGATCAGCTCACTAGTTAATCTTTCCCCAAAGATAGGGGAGTCTAAAACTAGAGGGCATAGGTTTAAGGTGAGAGGGGAGAGATACAAAAGTGTCCAGAGGGGCACTTTTTTCACACTCAGGGTGGTAAGTGTCTGGAACAAGCTGCCAGAGGCAGGTACAATTTTGTCTTTTAAGAAGATTTAGATAGTTACATGGGCGCAATGAGTATAGAGGGATTTGGGCCAAATGCGGGCAATTGGTATTAGCTTTAGGGTTTTCTTTTTAAAAAAAAAGCAGCATGGACAAGTTGGGCCAAAGGGTCTGTATCCATGCTATAAACCTCTACTATTCTATTATATAAATCAGTGGCACAGTAGTTAGCACTGCTACCTCAGTGCCTGGGACCTGGGTTTGATTCCTGGCTTGGGTCACTGTCTGGGTGGAGTCTGCACACTCTCCCCATGCCTGTGTGGGTTTCCTCCTGCAATCTGTATGATGTTAGGTACATTGGCTATGCTAAATTCTCCCTCTGTACCGGAATAGGTGCTGGAGTCTGGTGCCTTGGGGATTTTCTCAGTAACTTAATTGCAGTGTTAATGTAAGCCTGCTTGTGGTACTAATAAAACTAGATATTTTTTCAGACAGATTAAATCTTGCTCTTGATTTATGGTAAGAATTTCAACACTGCGCTGGGGAGTAGGTACAGGGGTAAGTTTTTCACTCAGGGTGGTGGGTGCGTGGAATCAGCTGCCAGCAGTGGTGGTAGGGGCGGATTCGATACCATCTTTTAAGAGACTTTTGGATAGGTACATGGGACTTAGTAAAATAGAGGGTTATAGCTAAGCCTAGTAGATAGGGATATGTTCGGCACAACTTGTGGGCTGAAGGGCCTGTTTGTGCTGTAGTTTTTTATGTTCTCAGGTGAATGAAGTGCTGAAAGATACAACCCAAGCAGGAAAGTCCTGTGCACATGGGGACTTTGAAGTCTGACAACACTCTCTTTTTAAAAAAAAATGTTGGTCCTGGTGTTTGGAGATTGGTAAATCCTGGAATCATCTATACCCCAATCATGGGTATAGTTCATGCCTTGCTCCACTGGGAGGCAGTGGTGCTGAGATGTAGGTAAGGACCTGGAATTCAGACAGACCTGTGTAACATTGTGCAGCAAACCTGTATACCATTATAATGTTGACCATCACTGCTGAAGATTGTAGTTCAAAGCCTAGAATATCTTTTACAAAATATAGATGTGTGCCAGAATCTTGAGGCTAATGTTTCCATTAATTTGCATCTATCTCAAGCAACTGATACTGCTCTTTGAGTTTGATTTTAGGATTTATCTGCTGGTATCAATGACAGTCCTGTCCAAACCTCTCCATGGATTTGAACCAACAAAAAGAAATGTAAAAGGTAAAATAGAACAGAGTTGTCAGAACCCAGGGCTGCATGTAATACACTAATGACAGCTAGATACCTGATTTTTAGTGCATGTTCAACTGACAAAATGGACACTGGGCTTTTATTTCTAAAATTTACATTTTATAAATTTAATATTGATGTGTGCATATCACAGTTAGCTCTGTTCACTTTAATCATTGCAGAACATGAAGCCATTTGTTTTTAATCCCCCATTTGTTCCAGTGCCCTATCCCTAAACTTGCATCTTTCTGTAGTTTCTCTCTGATCATCATCTTGCTGCCTTTGAGCTCAGCTTGTCCAGCTCCTACAGACCATTCCTCCTAAAATGCTGATCTCAACTTCCTGTCCTGGTTCTCATGTGAGCTGATATTAATGGCTCCCTCTCCTTGGGTACTATCATTCTCCCCTTCAAATCTGATATTACCCTCTAGGTCAAAAACCCATCCATGTGTCTTTTGTCTTTGCAAACTCAAGTCTGGTTGCAACAATCATTTATAAAGCCCCTTTCATACAATATCCCACTTCTTGCTTTATTAGCAAAATTTAACACTGAGCCTCATGAGTAGGGTTTAGGGCAAATGACTTGATCAGGTGTTTTAAGGAATATTTTGAGGTTAAATGTTATGGGGAAGCAAAGCGTTTTAGGGGTGGAATTCCAGCACTTAGGACTTTGAGCACCATCTCTTAAATTGCCAAAGTTGGAGCAACTAAAATTGGACTATTGCATGTAGATTTGGAAGAGATTGGTGTTTGTGTTGTAGATGGCCAGCAGAGACAAGGCAGGCTGAAGGGCCTGCTCTGCTTTAACCATTCTTGATTCTAACTCAATGTTGTATGGCAGGAGGAATTTGAAAGGTGGTGGTGGTGTGGGGTGATGGAGGGAGTTGAAAACAAGAATGAGAATTTTAAAATCAAGGTGTATTCATCTGGGAGCTGAGGTTGAGGAGTGCCAGGAATTGATACAAGTAGGATACAAGAGGGAAGACAAGTTTGCAGAGGGTGGAAAATGGAAGGCTAGTGAATGCATTGAAATAATCAAGCCTGGAGCTAACAAAAGCAAGGATGAGGATTTCAGGTCATGATAGAATCTGGCAATGTGTGAGGTGTAAATAAGGGATTTTTAGTTATTGGGACAGACATATGATTGGAAGTTCATCTTAAAGTCAAATTTGTCACCAATCTGGTTCAGGCTCATTTAGTTGCCCAGGGGTGACTTGGAGCTGTGTGGTGATTGATCATTAAGGGGACAATCTGCAGAGTCAAAGTCACAGAACCCAGGAAACCAATTTGAGAACAGGGTGAGGGTGACCCTGGTAAGTACAGCCTTCTGTAGTCTCTAAATAAACAAGTTGTGTTTTCCCTGAACTGGTGAACTATTTTTACAGGGTGGTTAAGTATTTGTGCTGTTGACTGAAGAGAACAATTTCGATCTTCACAATATTTATTTGGAGGACTTTTCCAGACAACCAACATTGATAAAATTGTTTCTTCGTTGGTGTGTGTATAAAGTGGCTGCCACATTTTTCTATTCTATAGGTAATAGAGTAGGTGGGTGCTTGGATGTTCCTCACACGTCAGTGCAGACTCAATGGGCCAAAGTGCCTCTTCTGCACTGTACTGTCTATCAACCTAGAGGAGATGGTGAGATAGAACTTGATGGGATCAGCATACATGGGAATCTGGCTGGCATTGTGCTTTCAGATGATGTTGCCAAAAGACAGCATATAAATAAGTTAAAACACCAGGAAGAGGAGCCATTATAGGTTATTATGTAGCTAAATAATAGCTTACCTTTGTTATTATCACATAGGATAACATTTGGCTCTTTAATAACAGCTGTTTTGGTACTTTGTTTTTATTCAATGTTTGAATCCTTTGAAATAGGTTTCCAAAGTGCTGGAAAAACTTTTGTCTGGCAGCATCTGGGGGGAGAGAAACATTTAATGTTTTGAGTCTATATAACTCTTCAAACATGGGAGTTCTAGGAAAGATGATTATTAATTTGGTTGGGAGGTAATATATTTGAGGACTTTGGTGAGAAGAGATATTGGTAGTGGGACAATAGTTTGAAAGAATTAAGTAGTTGAGTACCCAGAAAGAGAAAATGGGTGCTCAATAATTTAGCTGAAAGGCAGTCAAGTGCACGTACTTGCAGAGATGAGAGGGGTGTAAGGGGAGATCAGAGAAACTAGAAAAATTCATCTCAAGTCCTTGAATATGGTTTCACCCCTCAAATGGGTTAATTTTCCCAGCCACCCCTTGTTTGAACTCCCACTTAGAATTCTGCCTCCTACTACAGCACAGAAATAGGTCAAAAGTCACAATTTACATTGTGACTCTGACAGTAGTAAATTAACACCATCCAGTTCTATCTCATGGCCATCTCTCAATTCCTTCATTGTCCAATTTATTATAGTACTTGTCTGACATCTGGCACTGAGCAGCATGTCTTCGACAGCTATTGTCTAACCATCCTCTCCATTCTCTCTTCCTGAAGAATGAGGCTGGACAAGACAATTCCCCAACTCCAGCCTTCAAGATGGGAGTTCTTCTAAATCTGGCTTCTTACATAACCTAATTTTAATCCTTTTATTATTACCAATCTCAGCCAGACGTTCTGGAGCTGTCTCATAAAATCTCAATCTTTGCAACTCTCTCCACCTTACTGATACTCAGTAAAACGCTCTCTAAATTTTTGATCACTTTGTTATCACCTTATTTACCTGTCAAACTTTGTTTAATGTTCCCATGAAACAACTAAAGGTGCTGCATAAATGTAATTTATTGTTTTGTAACAATAGTGGCATTGCAAACTGTTCTAAGTTTGTATTTTGTACCAATATTCTGAAATTTCTAGGCTGGCATTCAGTCTCAGACTTTGCAATTTATCAAGCAATTGTTAAGAATGTCCATCTTTTAAGACTGCATAATTCAATCACTGCTCTGTGACCCATGTGAATGTTTTTGAACTGTAGTTTTTTTAAAGTCTGAAGGATATTATCAGTTCACCATTTATCAAGTTTTGCTTGCTGTGACCATTCCCTTAGTTGTTTCTATAAGCCAGGCAGCGTGTGTTAGCGGTTTGTTAGGGGTACTGATTCCAAATTCTAGTAGTTCTCTCCTTTTCAACCAAACATAGTACCCCTTGGCTATAAACATGGAACACGGCAAAGCCCAAAGAGAAAATCTGGCACTGCATGAAGCAGTTCCACAGCTTCTGGGACAGTTTCCATTGCTTGATGTTGACTATTCTGTTGTCTTTCCCAGTTGTTGCAGGGAGACCAGAGGTCTGGAAATCCACTGTGCTAGAATGGATAATAAAGGAATGTTGCTAGGAATTCTGAGAGTCTTGTCTCTTGTTTAAAACTGTCCTCCCTCAGGCTCTTTAAAGTCTGGCATTATATGTTTACACATTTGTTCTTGTCCAAGAGGTAAATGATTAAAATGACAAAGAATCCAATAGTAGCCTTTTGATCCTCAGGTGGATGCAAAAACAATGTCATGACACTATATAGATAGAGCAGTGTATTCCTGCCAATATTTTTCTTTCATTCAACACCACCAGAACAAGATTAAACCATTTACCTCATTGTGTGACCTTGATACCAATGTACTCCATACAATAGTAACTACACTTAAGTACTTCATTGACTAAAGCACTTTGGCATGTTCCAGGTGACAAGAGGCACATTTTCTTTTAATTGATATTTTACTTCAGGAGCCTGTTTACATAAAGACTCCAGTAAAATTTGATTCATACAACTGATAACTGACAGAACAAGTGCTACTTTTGTGCAATATACCTTGTATATAAGGAAACTATCATTTTAAAAAAGACTAATCTTTTGAAAAAATGTTATTTCACATTACAGTTCTACCGTGATGCAGTCACAACATTTATTTAACTTTATTGATGCAAAAATGAAAGGTAATGAGCACAAAGAAGGCTAAAGAAATTGCAGACAAGTGAACCAGCCACTTGGTGCTAGGAATTGACAGTCACAGTACATTGATGCTACATTATGTACTGAAATATAATTACATGCAGAAAACTTTTGGCAAAATAGGATTGAACACAACTTTAGTACATGAATTAAATAGAAACAGAAAATTCTGCAAGAACAAGATAATCAGGCAGCATCTGTGGAATGAGAAACAGTTAACATTTTAGGTAAATTATCTTTCAAATGTTACTGACCTGTAACGTGAACTCTTTCTCTCTTCACAAATGACCTGCTAAATATTTCCAGCACTTTGTTATTTCAGATTTCCAGCATCCACAGTATTTTGCTTTTGTTTTAAATTATTACTTTTGCACTCGTCAAAATAATCCAATTCGATCTCTAATTTCAAAATTTTTCTGCTGAATAACACCTAGCTTCAGTTTTATTTTTGTAAGATAACATTTGGGGTATACAGTAACTGTGCATTAATAATGACAACAATAGTGAGATAAAACAGCATGACTGGAAAGATACAGAGACAGCAGCAAACTGCTCCTAGTTACTTGTGTGTTTAGGTCCATATAGAAGTTAGTCATCTCCTTTCATGGATTAGTTACTAAGCCCTTCTATTTGTACAAGTTATCTAAAATCTAAAATACTTCTTTGATTCTACTTTGGTTACAACAAAGGTATATAGCCAACACTGGTACAAAAATAATTAAATATTTTATCTTGAATTAAAATACAACAGTGGCAATTCTTTGTGCCAACAAAAGAAATGTCACTGTTGACAGGTAATCTATATTAAAAGTATTTTAAACCAATCTATAGGCACCACATGGGACCAGTTTGTTACAGCAAGCATTTTTTTTTGGACAAGAGGGTTGTGCTTTAAAAGCAACAATGATTGTTTAAATACACATGGCAGATCATCCCAAGACATTCAGCCATTTATTTTGTGTTTTTTTTTACAGTAAACAGATTTAAGACAAGTATGTTTTTAATCTACCTAATAATGCACAGGATGTTCTGGCTGTTTGCTAGAGTTGGTTTCTCCTGGAAGTTTTAGGCAACAGCAGAATGGTGCCAGAAGCACCACCTGCGTTTTGAATGATGCTTGTGAAGAGCAACTTCATCCTTCTCGCGTTCCTTCTTCACTCGCTGGTAATGGTCCTCTTCTTTAAGGTACCACACAGGTGGCCAACGGTGCTTTTCAAAATACTCTTGGTTTTCTAGTAATTAAAACAATGAGTTATAAATCTCTGCAACTGACACTGTAATATGCAAATCAACTTAAAGGAGCAAATTTTACCATCCCGTCTGCCACAGGAATTGAAGCAGGTGAGAGGATGACCATGGAAAGGTCTGTTGACCTCAGGTGGGATTTTCCAGTTTCGGGGTTAGCGTGGCTAGAAAATCCCACAAAGGATTTAAAAACATGTTTTTAATAAAGCTGAGGATGCAAATCACAAGAGCAATTTTAATTAGTGTAACCCTTCACAAATTTTGCACAAGAGAATTATTAGACATTAGAACATTACTACTGGTCTACATACTCTAGGTTGAGCAACAATGTTGTAAAAATTCTGCAAAGTTTAGTTGTGGTACAGGAAGCCTGCCATGTTCTCTGCAAGAGCAACTCACCTAGTCCCACATCCCTGCCCTTTTTTCGCTTTTTCAGAATTTTAAAATTGCCTTTCGAAAGCTACAATTAAACCCAACTTCACATTCTCAGGCAGTGCATTTCAGATCTAAAACATTTGCTGCATAAAAACAGATGAAACTTCAACACGTTTAAATTTATTTCTTTAGTAACTACAGACTACTTCTAATTTAGTTAATTCCTGAATGATCCAGTGGCACAAACGAATCAGGTTTAATGAATAAACACAAGAGGAAATTCTTATGAAGCAATTCTGAATGTCAAGGATTAGACCATATCTGTTGTGGGTCTATCGGCAAAGGAGGCTTCAGCAGTTGAATTTACAGAAAACAATTAAATGGTGTTAAACAATGCAACAAGTCTACAGTGTACATTAGGTTGTTGATACAACATACATTGACCAGCAAAATAGAGATCATCTCCAAGGTAACCATTCAAAAATCCATAAAATGATCTTTTGCAGAGGCCTAGGGCACCTTCAGCATCCATGTAATTAAAACATTCAGTCAAATAAACAAGCCAGTGTAGAAAGATACAGCTGCCAGCTTAATCAAGAGAATCCTATTTACTGATCAGCAGTCAGAGCATGGATAAAAGATAAAGTAAAGGTCACTAAAACAATTTTTAAAATTTATTTATTTATTCAACTCAATCCAATCAAGTCTAATTCAGAGTCTTAGCAAGTGAGACATTCCTGATTCAAGCTGACAAGACAGGGCTCTCACCTCCTGTCTTGGGCTTGATCTACATGATGCAAGCTGATTGGAGTAGGCATTGCACCTCCTCCAAGGCTTGATCTCATTTGCATCTTAGCCAAAAGGCCGAGATGCCACTTTTAAAAATTGCTTCAAATGAAGCTAAAATATAAGCTTTCAACCAAGTACAGTATGTTGATACTATACTTGATCTTAGCCAAAAGGCCGACAAGCTCACTAAAACATGCTATACAACAGGACAATTTGTCCACTGGATTTTACAGCAAAATTATGGCTTTGTGCAGCAACTTTGAAACAGTCATACTGGGCATTACTTTACTAGAAAGATATTGTTACCCTACTTAAGTTCTCCCCTCATTCTGTGAAGCATTGTATAGAAAGCAACTTTAAGCCATCTGCCTGAGTTCTTGAACCCAGTCCTGCAAAGAAATAGGTCCAGAATAACATCACAGCATACGTGAATGAGGACAGAGGAAACTGGCTCTGGGGGAGTTAAAAGGCAGGTGGCTGGATATCATGAAATGTCAATTGGAGGCACATGGAAATGAATAGTTGTGGGATATCTGGGGTATCCTGCCATACCATGTCGACCGTGCTGTAATACTGTGATATAGTGTGTTGCCAGGTTAATTCTTGAAGATCCGATGTGCACCATTCCCTGTGAATGCTTCACGTGCATTATGATACTGCAAAGTGAAACACTTATCCAATTTCAATCGTTCCTTATTAGCAACAAACACTAAAGGTATAGCGCACAGAATCATACGGTGCAGAAGAGGCCCTTCAGTCCATCGAGTTTGCACTGAGACATGAGAAACACCTGACCTCCCACCTAATCACATTTACCAGCACTTGGCCCATAGTATCAAAATGTTATGATGTGCTAACTGCTCATCCAGATACTTTTTCAAGGATATGAAGCAACCTGCCCCAACGATCTTTCCAGGCAGCGCTTTCCAGGTTGCCATGCTGGACAAAAAAGTTCTTCCTCATATCCACCACCACCCCCCCCCCCCCCCCCCCCCCCCCCCCCAAACAAACCTCTTCCTCATATCCACCACCACCCCCCCCCCCCCCCCCCCCAACAAACCTCCTGTCCATCATGTTGGACCTCATGACTGACCCTTTAACTAAGGGGCTCAGCTGCTCCCTATCTGCTCTGTCCATGCCCTTTATAATCTTGTACATCTAAATCAGGTCACCCCTCAGCCCCAAAGAAAACAACCAAGCCTATCCATAACTTAAATGTTCCATCCCAGGCAGCATCCTAGTGAATCTCCTCTACACCCCCTCCAGTGCATTCACATCCTTCCTATAATGTGATGACCAGAACTGCACACTACTCCAGCTCTGGCCTCAACAAAGTTCTATACAACTCCAGCATGATTTCCTTGCTTTTGTAATCTGTGCCTCGATTGACAAAAGCAAGTGTCCCTTTTTCACCAGCCCACTAACATGCCCTTCTGCCTTCGGAGTTCTGTGGACAACATGTCAAGGTCCCTATGTTCCACAGAACTTCCTGGTGGCATGCCGTTCATTGAATACTTCCTTGTCAAATTATTCCTTCCAAAAAGTGTATCACCTCATATTTTTCAGGGTTAAATTCCATTTGCCATTTATCTACCCATTTGACCATCCCGTCTCTATCTCCTCACTGTTAACCATCCGGCCAATCTTTGTGTCTTCTGCAAACTCACTAATCCTAACCCCCATATAATCAATGTCATTTATGCAAATGACAAACAATAGGGGACACACCACTGGACACAGACTTCCTGTTAATAAAGCAGCCTTCTGTCATCATCTTCTGTCTCCTAAGCCAGTTCTGAATTCACTTTATCAAATTACCCTGTATCCTATGTGCATTTTCCTTCTTTATAAGTCTCCCATGTGGGACCTTGTCAAAGGCTTTGCTGAAATCCATATAAACTACATCAACTGCACTACCTGGTCACCGCCTCAAAAATTCAATCAAATTTATTAGGCATGATCCAACACAGCCATGTTGACTATACCCGATTAAGCTTTGCCTATCCAAGTGGAGAAAGACGCTCCCCTTCAGAATTTTCTCCAATCCCACTACCACTAATGAGACAGTCATTAGTCATTAGTTCTCTGGGTTCTCTCTACAACCCTTCTTAAATAGTGGAACAACATTCTGTTCTCCAATCCCCTGGCACCTCCCGGTAGCCAGAGTCAGAGCTCCTGCAATCTCTTCCCTTGCCTCCCACAGCAGGCTTGGACACAGTTCATCTGGACTTGGAGATTAGTCTGTTTTTAAGCCAATACCTCGTCCTTCCCAATGGCAATTTGCTCAAGAATCTCTCAATTTCTGTCCCTGAATGCCATACATTTATCCTCTTTCTCTTGGGTGGAGACAGATGTGAAGTATTCATTCAACCAATGCCATCTGGCTCCACCCACAGACTGTCCCCATGGTCCCTAATAAACCCTACTTCTTTCCCTAGTAATCCTATTCCCATTGATATACTTAGAGAATATCTTGGGATTTTCTATACTTTCACCAGCCAAGGCTCTCTCATATCCCCCCTTTGCTCTCCTAATTGCTTTCTTAAGCTCCACTCCATACTTTCCATACCTCACTAATTGCTTCCACTGATTTACTTCCATTGTACCTGCTAAAAGCCTTTCTTTTCCTTCTCATCATATCCTGAATATCTTTGGTAATCCATGTTTCTCAGGGCTTGTCACTCCTTTCTATCACCTGACAGCTAACATGCTGTGATTATACCCTCCCCATTTCCTTTTTGAAGCCCATGCCCCACCCCTCTTCTGTAGACTTTTCAACTAGCAGCTATTCCCAGTCTACCATGGCCAGATCCTGCCTTATTTGTTCTTTCCAAGTTTTTGGTAACTTGTCTATTTCTTTGTCCATAACCAGCTTAAATTGTACCATGTTGGGATCACTATCATTAAAATGCTCCCCAACACCACCTCAACCACCTGTCTGGCTCATTCCCCAGAATTAGGTCTAGCTCCTTCCCTTGTTGGATCGTCTTCCATACGGGTCTGAAAAGTTCTCCTGTACACATTTCAAGAAATCCACTCCATCCAAACCCTTAACACTATGGGTACGATATTACAAAAAAAATTTGAAGTGTCAAACAAGTGAGAAAATTTTTTTTGGCGAACTAATAGTCGCAATCTTATGGCATTTGGTGCTAAAAAAGAGCTGGATATGATTCTTGCCAGTGGGGGGAGAGGATGGGGGACTGTGGAGCATAAGCTCACCAGTGAAGCCAGCTGCAAAGCGTTTTTGTGCAGGCACACCAATCTTCCAGTGTCCTGGACATGAAGCTGATTTCACTGGCAAAACAAGACCAGCAAGATCGGGGGAGGCAAGAAACTGGGCGTGAACCCGATTTTTCACCTCTCACCCAATCTTATCACCTCACCTTATAAGGTCGTAAAATATTGCCCTATATGAATAATGCTGGGAAAGTTAAAATCACCTACAATAATTATTTTTACACACCTGACTTGTGCACAAATTTGGTCCTCAATTTCCTGCTGACTATCTGGGAGTCTATAATAATCACCAAGTTATGTGACTGACCCTTTTTATTCCTAAGCCCTATCCAGAAAGCATCATTCAATGCCGCCTCCAAGATAAGGTTTAAATGTCAACAAAGATTGACAAAGAAGTTGATAAAGAAGGGTAGGAGAAACTATGAAGCTGGGCTAGCGCTTAATATAAAAAAGGATAGCAAGAGTTTTTATAAATATATAAAAAGGAAGAGGCTGGCTAGGGTGAACGTTGGTCCTTTAGAGGATGAGAAAGGGGACCTAGTGGTAGGGGATGGGGATATGGCTAAGGTATTGAATAACTTTTTTGTTTCTGTCTTCACGGAGGAGGACATGAATAATTTGCCGGGTGTTAGCGATGGAAAGGTGGTAGGACTGGAGGGTCTTATTGACATTACTGTTACTAGAGAGGCGGTGCTCGACAGACTGGAGGGGCTGATTGTGGACAAGACCCCAGGACCGGATGGAATGCATCCGAGGGTTCTGAAAGAAATGGCGGAGGTGATAGTGGATGTCATGGTGGTTATTTTCCAGACGTCGCTGGATTCCGGGGCAGTGCCGGAGGATTGGAAAACGGCTAATGTTACGCCGTTGTTTAAGAAGGGTGCCAGGCAAAAGGCGGGGAATTATAGGCCGGTTAGTTTAACGTCTGTGGTAGGTAAAATGTTAGAATCCGTCATTAAGGAGGAAATTGCGAGGCATCTTGAAGGGAATTGCTTGATAGAGCGGACGCAGCACGGTTTCATTAAAGGGAAGTCGTGTCTGACAAATTTACTGGAGTTCTATGAGGATGTGTCTAGGGCAGTGGATAGAGGAGAGCCGGTGGATGTGGTCTTTCTGGATTTTCAGAAGGCGTTTGACAAAGTACCTCACAAGAGGTTATTGCAGAAGGTCGAGGGACATGGAGTTGGGGGTAGGGTGTTAGCGTGGATAGAGGATTGGTTGTCAAATAGGAGGCAGAGAGTGGGGGTCAACGGGTGCTATTCGGATTGGCGGATGGTGACTAGTGGAGTGCCCCAGGGGTCGGTGCTGGGGCCTCAGCTTTTTACCATTTATATAGATGATCTGGAGGAGGGAACCGAGTGCAGGGTGTCGAAATTTGCTGATGACACCAAGATTGGGGGAACGGCAAATTGTGCGGAGGGTGTGGAGAGTCTGCAGAAGGATCTAGATAGGCTGGGCGAATGGGCCAGGAAATGGCAAATGGAATTTAATGTTGGCAAGTGTGAGGTGGTCCACTTTGGTAGGAAGAATGGTAGGAAGGACTATTACTTACGTGGCGAAAAACTGCAGCAGGCTACGGTGCAGAGGGACCTCGGGGTCCTTGTGCATGAGTCGCAAAAACCCAGCTTGCAGGTGCAGCATGTGGTCAGGAAGGCGAATGGGATGCTGGCCTTCATAGCGAGGGGGATTGAATATAAAAGTAGGGAGGTCTTGCTGCAGCTGTATAGGGCATTGGTGAGGCCGCAGCTGGAGTACTGTGTGCAGTTTTGGGCAACGCACCTGCGCAAAGATATTTTGGCCTTGGAGGGAGTGCAGAGGAGGTTTACTAGGCTGATACCGGAGTTGAGGGGGTTGAGCTATGAGGAGAGGCTGAATAAACTGGGCTTGTACTTGTTAGAGTTTAGAAGAACGAGGGGAGATCTCATTGAGACGTATAAGATGATGAATGGGATGGATAGGATAGAGGTGGAGAGACTCTTCCCGCTCAAAAAAGACAGTAGGACTAGGGGGCACAGCCTCAAGATAAAGGGGGGGCGGTTTAGAACAGAGTTGAGGAGGAACTTCTTCACTCAAAGGGTGGTGAATCTCTGGAATTCTCTGCCCGTTGAAGTGGTGGAGGCTGCCTCGCTAAATATTTTTAAGACGCGGGTTGATGGGTTTTTGATAAGAGAGGGGATTAAGGGTTATGGGGAGAGGGCGGGAAAGTGGAACTGAGCCACGACAGATCAGCCATGATCTTATTGAATGGCGGGGCAGGCTCGAAGGCCTACTCCTGCTCCTATTTCTTATGTTCTTATATCATCTCTCCTAACTGCAGTAAATGACTCCTTAACTAATAATGCCATGCCTCCTCCTCTTTTACCCCCTCCTCTGTCTCGCCTGAAGATTCTATATCCCGGAATGTTGAGTTGCCAATCCCGCCCCTCCTTCAACCTCATTTGAGATGGCTACTATATCACAATTGTGTGTGTAAATCATCACCCTTAATTCATCCACTTTACCTGCAGTACTCCTTGCATTAGAGAGGCTATCCAGCCTTGCATTACTTCCTTGAAACATAATACAGCCACACTCCCTCTGATTTGATAGTTTTACTGTGTGATTCTGAGCCCTTATTCTGCTCAGTCTGCGTCCCCTCCCTCTGCCGAATTAGTTTAAACTCCTCCCGCAAGATGCTGACCCGTAAGCCTTGTCCAGCATTGTGTTGTCTCAATCTCAGAAGTGCTGCAACAAGTTGAAATTACTATCCGGGATGTATCAATCCGACATGAGTCATCATCTTGGTTCTCAATGAAAAATATGTGCTGTAACTTTGGCTGAGTTATTTGTAACATCTTACCACAAGACCAAATTTTTTTTTATTCTGTCAGTCTGGCTTGGATTCACAGAAGACCCCAGAGGCTAAAGAAAGGATTACTAATCCACTGCCTTATCATGTCTCTAAAATTCAATTAATGGTATGAGTAAACCAGAGTAAATATTTAATTTCTTACCAGGAGATATTGCCTTTATCTCTTTCCTGAACTTGCAGCAAACATTGTTGTAGCTTGTACAGATGTGATGCAAACACCAAGCTGCCAGCTGATGTGCATTATGAAACTGCAAGTATAGAGGATGGAGAAAAGTAGTTTTTTTTTAAGATTAGCTACGTGTAATATATAGGATACCTATATAAAGTTCCTATTGTACTTGTATCAGAACTGTGAATGGACTGCAACTGTCACAGGTGAATTGCAGGAGCTTTCACAAATGATGGTCATCCTCAGTTGCTGCATATTTGGAACTAGACTATTCAGCAGCAACATTAAGATCATGATCTGCCTTTGTCAATGAACCAGATAGAAATTTAAAACTAACCTAATGACAACTGAGCTGGCAGGCCACAAGAAAAAAGCCCTAGTTCACTCAGCTGTACAGGGTGGCCTGTAGTTAGAACAATAATTTCCAGGTCATACCTGTTACTAAGAAAAAAATTAGTGCAAAGACAACATGTCGAATTACATTAGAGCACAACTGCAGGAAGGAGTTTGATAAGGTGATGCACGGAAGATTAATAACAAGGTAAGATTACATGGGGTGAGGGGTAAGTTTATTAGCTTAGACAGAAGACTGGCTAACTGACAGAAAACAGAGTTGGCATAAACGGGTCTTTTTCTAGTTGACAGGATGTAATTAGTGAGGTGCCACAGAGTTCGGTCCTCGGGCCCCACTATTTACAATCCTAATTAATGACTTGGATACAAGGATAAAAAGGTACCATATCCAAATTTGCAGATGTCAACTGAAATTGGTGGGTGGTAAGTTGCAATGAGGAAATAAGAAATTTACAAATATACAGCTAGATTAGCTGAGTGGGCCAAAATGTGGCAGATGATTTTAATGTGGATAAGTGTGAGGTTATCCATTTTGGTTGGAAAAATGCAAAGGTGACTTATTATCTAAACGGAGAGAAACTTTGGGGTGCTTTGGTGCAGAGGGATCTGGGTGTCCTCTTGCATGAGTTGTGGAAAACTGGTATGCAGGTACAGCAAGTAATAGGGAAAGCAGATGAAATTTTGCATTTACAGCTAAAGGAATAGAGTATAAAACTAAGTGTTGCAACTATACTAGGCATTGGTGATATTGCACCTGGCGTACTGTATACAATTTTGGTCCCCTTATTTGAAGGAGGATGTAATGGCTTTAGAGGCAGTTCAGAAGAGATTCACTCAATTAATTCCAGAGATGAAGGGTTTGTCTTGAGAGATTGAGCAGATTAGGCCAATACTCTCTAAAGTTTAGAAGAATGAGAGGCGATCTAATGGAGGAATATAGGATGATAAAAGATATTCACAAAGTAGACATAGAATGGATGCTACCTCTCGTGGGAGCAATCTAGAATGAGAGGTCATAGTTTTAGGATAAGGGGTAGCAGATTTAAAACAGAGATCAGGAGAAGCTACTTCTCCCAAAGGGCCGAGAATCTCTGGAATTCACCATCCCAGAATGTGGTGGATGCTGGGACAGTGAGTAAATTGGAGGAGATAGACAGATTTTTAATTGGTAATGGGTTGAAGGGTTATGGAGAACGGGCAAGGGAGTTGAGGCCAAGATGAGATCAGTTATGATCGTGTTGAATGGCAGAGCAGACTCAAAGGGATGTATTGCCTCGTCCTGCTCCTAGTTCTTGTGTTCATACTAATTTATGAGGCACTTATGCTAGCTATCTGTCTGAAGTTTATTAATGTATATCAACATTAAGGAAATGACCTACTTGGGCAAGTTCCAGATACGTCAACACTTCCCCATCAATATCATCACCTTCTTTTACCGCTTTCAACAACTCCTGCACAGCATATTGTTCTGTAAGTGAGCAATACATACAATTACATAAAAAGAAAATGGAAAACAAATCAAAAGTACTTATCAATTGTGATTAGATATAAAATACCTGAACTATTTTCATTAAAATAATCTGGAATGCTCTAATCTGGCACATGATATTAGAGAAGTTATTTAGTTCAGAAATGTTCCCAAATTTTTAGGACTAACAATGTGGAAGTAAGACTTACTGGAAGCTGGCCTTATTTGCTCTACCCACACAACATTCAGCTTTCCAAATCACAAAGATTCAAGTCATGCTTAGTGAAAAGGTTCTGATCTTGTAATTTTCTAAAATGAAATACTATACTATACATTGGAATTAACATTTGCTGGGGTAATTTTTGCTTTGGGTGATTGTGTAAAATGGGCGCTACTGGATTATTTTCATTGACTTCAAAATTCAACATCAAAATTACTCCCACTAATGACTCAGAGAAAGGAGGTGGACATTATATCATATAAATTCAACATGGGAGCAAAATCTGCTTCCATCTATCATGGATAAATTGTGTTCCAAGTACCCATAAATCACAAAAGCATTAGTAAAAAGTTCATGAAGAAATTGATGGGAGGAATAAGAAAACCACATGTTGCATTGGATACGAGAGTCTGAATGGAGTTGCAAAGGAATGTAGGATTAAAAATTCAGAAATCAATAAAAATAACAAAACAGATTAACAAAATCATAAAAGATGCAAACAAAGCATTGGGGTTCATTTCTAGAGTAGAATTCAAAAGCAGAGAGGTTATGTTATATTTTTGTGGGATCTTGGCTAGATCATACTTAAAGTACTGTATACAGCCTAGTCTCCACATTATAAAAAGGATAGAGGCATTGTAAAAAGTGCATAAATTTTGAAAACAATATTTACATGGATGTTACCTTGAAAGGCTGAACCAGACAAGGCTCTTTTCTCTCGGACAGAGAATGCAAGATGACCTGGAAGTTACGAAGGGGTTCAATGAGGAGACGATGTTCGTAGAGTCCAAAATGGGCTCACACATAAGACAGACACCGATAAACCCAATAAAGAATTCAGAAGAAAACTCAGTATTCAGACAGTGTTGATAATGTGGATTTCACTAGTACAGAGAGTCACTGATGCAAATAACATGCGCACTTAGAGTTGGCTGCTTTAGAGATTACACTGCTGCAAGTGGGAATGGGGTATTCCAGGCTATCAAAAAACAACTGGAAAGGAAGTAACAAGAATTTAACCCCCCAGGTTCACGTGTTGCCTCCCTGAAGGTGCTGCCCCTAATTCATGAGAATTCCCTTAATTGATCATTTAAGTGCCCTCTGGGAGTGATGCAGGACTCCTGTTGTTTCTCCATTGCCAAGATTAAATTCCACCCAAGGCATTCTATTCACCAGAGAACCACTCCTCTCATATTTTTCAGATAGAACAAGCTGATGCTAGACTCCTGTTGTTGTGCATTGACAAATGGTATCAAAGAAAGAAATACAATTACTTCAAATTTGAGATTTTGTTTGCAATATTTTACTAAACACGGGGAATGCTTTATTTCCATCTGGAAGGCTATAGTAAAATATTTGTCTTTCTAGCCAGGATTATTTCTTGCCTGATGCGTTACATGGCCTCACATTCCTTCTTTAGCACTGACCTGTCAGAGCCACAAAACGTGGAAGGCACAGCCTGTTTGCCAGGACAATCAGCTCAATTGGGTCAAGTTTTGAATTGAATGAGAATTGGCTGGTGTACAGATACTCCAGAACTGCTTGCATACAAGCCTTGCTTGTGGTGGGGAAGTAAACCTATAAGTAAAGGCAAAGTACACGCAATACAATATATTCATGGTGAATGAAAAGTATTAAGATAAAATTGCATGCAAGTAATTCTGTGTCTAATAGTGAATTATAATCATATTAATATAAATTTGGATGGTCATAACAATTATTACATTCACCATATTGGTTTCATTTGATACAATAAGTAGTAATTCCTACTGTTTGCAAAGAAAAAAATGTAAGTTAGGGACTGCTGTTCGTCATTCGGGAGCGTAGAGCTGGTATACAGGAAGCAGGGACAGTTTCCTGTATGCAGTGGTGATGATGGAGATATCAGCAACACTTTGCAGCGAGTTCCTCATGACACACACTATCACACAGAGTGATAGTACAGGAATGTTCCGCGGTAAAAACTAGAGAGAATCCGAAAGTTGTTGGCTGCGACTACAGCAGCTACCACTTTTTGACTAACTGCTTTAGGAACATAGAAAAAAACTGTCCAGAAGATGGCTATTTGCCTGTCTTGGTCAAAAGTGAGTTCTGCAACCCAATACCATTTTACAGCACTTGATCCATAGCCCTATAAGTTATGAAACCTCGGCAACATATCCAAGCAATTTTTTTTTTAATGTAAAGAGGGTTTCTGCCTCTTTTCAGGAAGAGTTTCAGACCCCATCCACCCTCTAAGTGAAAAAATTAATCAACTTCCCTCTAATCCTTCTTTAATACACTTTAAATCTATGCTCCGGTTATATAGGGAAATAAGCCCTTCAATCCACTCTACGTAGGTCCCTCAATATTATATATTTCAATTAAATCTTCCCTCAGTCTCTTCTCTTCCACAGAAAACAACTTCAGCTCATCTAACCTTTCTTTATAACTGAAATTCTCCATTGCAGGTAATAGTTTCGTAAATCTCCTTTGCATCCCCTCTCATGTGACCTTCCTGTAATATGGTGACTAGAATTGTAGTGTCCTCTAGTTGTAAGCTAACCAGTATTCTATGCAATTCTAGCATAACCTCCCTGCTCTTATGCTCTGTACCTTAACCAATAAAGGCAAGTACCCCATATGCCTTCTTGATAATCTTATCTGCCTATCTTATGACCTTCAGGGATCCGTGAACATGCACTCCAAGGTCACTTTGTTTCTCCATATCATTTATTGTGCATTTCCTTGCCTTGTTTGTCCTCCCCATAGGAGTTGGTTTTGCTCAATTGGCTGGATGGCTGGTTCACATGCAGCGCAATGCCAACAGCGCAAGTTCAATTCTTGTACCATTAAGGTATTCATGAAGGCCTCGCCTTCTCAACCTTGTCCCTTGCCTAAGATGCGGTGATCTCCAAATTGAATCACCACCAGTCAGCTCTTCCCCTGAAAAGGGAGAGCGGCCTATGGTCACTTGGTGCTACGGCAACTTTACCTTGTACTTCCTCAAATGTATTAAAACACATTTCTTCAGACTGAATTCCATTTGCCACTTTTTTGCCCACCTGACCAGTAAAATCTTCCTAGTCTACAGTTGTTTTCTTCACTATCTGAAATATGGCCAATGTTTATATCATCTGCAAATTTCTTAACCATTGCCCCTACATTTAACTCTAAATCCTTGATGCATAGTTTTAAAAGCAAGGAATTTCGTACTGAGCCCTGCAGAACTCCATTAGAAACATCCTTCCAGTTAGAAAAACACCTACTGACCAAATCCATGACTGACTTTTATTTTGTTATTTTATGGGACGTGAGTATCACTGGCAAGATCAGCATCTGTTGCCCATCCCCAATTGCTACAACTGAGTGGCTTGCTCAACCATCCCTGAAGGCAGTTAAGAGTCAACCAAGTCACTTTTAGACTGGAATCACACATAGGCCAGACTAGGTAACAACAGATTTTCTTCCCTAAAGGGCATTAATGAACCAGATGGATTTTTATGACAATTGATAGTAATAGTGACCATGAAACTACCAAGCTAAAGGTTATATTCCAGATGTTTTATTACCATATATACTCGGCAAGCAGGTGGTGAGTGAGTATGCAAGATCAAGTTTGTAAGATTAAATGTTGAGTCACAAAGTAGGGGTAGACTTTTACACGACTAACATTTTGGAGAATTGGTATCCAGCCTCTTCCATCCTCTCACTATTACAGAGTTGCCAGATCAGAGACTGTTCCTGCCAACTCCACCCTCAAATGTGATGGAAAAGGACAGCAAGCTATATTAAAATGTTTATGAATAATAACCTTCAGGGAGATCAGCATTCATTTTTGTAAACTAAATTAATCAAATTTATCAAATTCATCAAAAACAAAATCCAGATATAGAAATTTATATTTCAGTTTTTTCAGTACAGATAATATTACTTAGCTGCAGAGCTTTCACTGAATGTGTATTAAAATCACCTTCCTTCTCATCTTCAGACCAAATAACAACCTGTTTCTTGAATGGTATCATCACGTGGTTCGTCAACATCATCTTTGAGGACAAGGTCAGCAAATGCATTGGAACAACACCAAGTGCAAGCACCCCTCCAAACTACACACCATTCTGACTAAGGGGAGGCTTGTGGCACAGTGGTAACAGCCCTACCATGACCAGAAGTTCAGGGTTCAAGTCCAGCAGGACTTGTTAGCCATAGAAGGAGCATTCAACGCAGTTCAACAGGCTGATAATTAGCTCAGAAATCCTTCCACTACTTCCCTACTATTCCTCAAAGGGCAAGGAACAATTTGGGTGTGGAGATATGCTAACACCATCCTGACTTGGAACTATATCGCTGGGTCAAAATCCTGGGACTCCCTCCCTAACATCACTGTGGATGTACCACATAGATTGCAGTGGTTCAAGGCAGTAGCTCACCACCACCTTCCAAAGGGCAACTGAGTAATAAATGCTGGCCTATCCAGTGACATCCATATTTTATTACTGAATAAAAACAAAATCATATCATCACTACATCATTCCAAAATCATCATCTTCTGTGCTATCTAGTGCATGGGATACCCCTTTTTTTTTTGAATAATTTGATAACAATCTCTGACCTGATTTTATCCCATGCCTCAATGACCCATTCGCATATGACTGCTAACGTTGGAACCTGTGAATTCCTTTAGTGAATGTCTTCTCTCCTCCAATCAGCCAGTCATCCACATTTTTCCCATGCTATCCTCAAGGAGCTTGCTTAGGGAGTCATCCAATAGTTGAACAGTTAAACCACTGAGAATCACTGCAAAATCACTCCTTTGTAATCTATCAGCAACAACATTGACAAAGTCTGATCTGAACATATCTCAGATGATATTTTATTCTTTATGTAATATATCTACCTGGAAACTCCAAACTTCCCCATATTTTCAACCCTCTTCCCCCATGAGGATGGAATGAGAACTACTTTGAGAAATTGCTGTTTTGGGAGCATACCATCTTGTACATCACCATTGGCTTAAGCTTTGTCCTGGCAGACATACATAAAAGCACAGCTGTGAATCTACTCTTTTTGCTTTTTAACATTGCTCATTACTTGACTAGTAGGCCTGTCAAACTTCATGAGAATCTCATCAACATTCCCAATACAGGTCTATCTGCATCCATTTTTTTGTTGATGCCTAATCCTAAACCGCTGAAATGCAAGCAACTCGTCATAGTGTTCTGCTGGGAGATGCTGTGAAACGTTGGTCTTCTGTCAGAGTACAAAACTGTTTCTTTTCATAAAGCTGGTAAACCAAGCAGGGCTAGCTTTGGAATCTGCAATGCCTAATTTTCTTTCCTGTTTTAAGGTGAAGTTTCAGATAGATCCTTGAGAAATTGAGTCCATTCTGACGCTTTTCACTGATAAACTTTGCAACTTTATTTTCCAACTGCGGCAACTGCTAGGTTCTCCTCGGTTTGTCTATTTATTCTCAGACCTCTGCCTACGCTGTGTAGAGAGCTTCCTCCAATCTCTTCCAGCACCTTGAATTCTCCAGCTGCTGCACAATTATTTCTCTGCTCTGAAGTCTCAGTGACTAAGTTTGAACTGGGCTGTGTATTTACCATTCCTCTTTGACACTACGTTGCCGTGTTACAGGGTGGAATCAGAGGGAATGCATCGTACACCAATAATGTGGCAGTTTTGGCACCAAGTGCACAGACATGAGGAGCTGAACAGCCACCTTCAATGGTGCGTTATTCTATGATTCTAATAAGCAGGCTTGCAACAGGCCAGGAATAACTGCATCAACAACAGGTGGTTAAGTACATACACAGTTGGATTTTTTGGATCAAGATTGGGTGTGGGTTTACATACAAGAAATATGAAAAATGAATAATTTCTGGCCAAACGTCTGGAAGGAGGTGTTAACCTTTACACAACATTGATGATTACTCAAATATGTACTGTAATTGAAATTTGACTGAAATTGTTGAAGTGACAAGTGGGACCGATGTAGGTAGCACAGTGGATGTGCTCCGCATGGATTTTAGCAAAGCTTTTGACAAGATCTCACATGAAAGGCTGGTCAAAAAGTAAAGGCCTAGGGATTAAAGGGAGGATGGCAAATTAGATTCAAAATTATCTAGTGGCAGGAAACAAAGGGTAACAGTCCGATCCCCATTATCTCATGCATTTATCCTAGCTAGTCCCCCTGACACTAAGGAGCAATGCATGGCCAATCCACCTATCCCATACTTTGGGCAGTGGGAGGAAACCAGAGCAAACCCACCCAGACACAGGGAGAACATGCAAAAACTCCACATAGACAATGACCCAAGCTGGGAATTGAACCCAGGTCGCTGGTGCTGTAAGGCAGCAGTGCTAACCACTGTGCCACCCGTTGACACATGGTTTTGCAACAGGGCTCAGTCCTTTACTCTGTTGTTTATATCAATGATTTAGATGAAGTCAAGAAAGGTGAAAGATTCCTTTGTCCTGGCAGATGAATAGACTAGTTGGCCAGCCCGGGTTATGAACATCTGAATTTAATCTGGATGGCTCACAGTGGGGGTCATTTGTATCTCTTCAAAGATAAAAGATGCTAGTTTCTCTGATGTTGCCAGTTTGCTTCTTTTGTTCAGGGGTCACAGACTGACACAGATTCAGCCATTTTACAAAGTTTTTGTCCAGTTCTTAAAATTTTAGAAATAGCTACGAGGATATATATTTGCAGTATGTGGTCTCAGTCCACTCACAGTGAGGTGATAATGTACTTAGCAAGGTGCAACAACCCAGGTGAATACACAATAAGTGGGAGGATAATTAGTTATGTGGAAGAACAGAGGGACCTACAAGTGTATAATCACAGCTCCTTAAAGTTAACATGACAGGTCAAGAAGCTGGTTAAGATAGCAAATGGCATGTTTCCCTTTATTAGTAGTGTTATAGAATTTAAGAGCAGTAGAGGTTATGCTAGAACTGTATACAACACTAGTTAGTCCACAGCTTGAATATTGCATCTAGTTCTCACTACACTGGATAGGAATGCACTGGAAATTTAAGAGGACACTGTTGGAGCTGGAATACTTTAACTACGAGGAAAGATTGGAAGGCAGGTACTATTTTTCTTGGAACAGGGAGGCTGAGGGTGTGATTTAATTGAGGAGGGATTGTGCTGCATGGAATCTGACAGAATGGTATACCAGACTACCAGGTTTTAATGAGAATTCTAGTACAAGTTTTTGGGGACACTACTGCAGCATAAGACCATAGTGGCATATTTCATTGGTTTTACCATCTCGATACCACTGAAAAGGAAAAATCCAACTGGGAAGATGCTTAACTGCAACAGCACCATAGCCAAGCAGGTTCCTTCTTCACTTGATGTCCACAATCAGGTTAGGGATTTTTGGAGCTCCCCATCACAGAGGCAAAAAAACTAACTTTTGGCATTCTCACCATTATTCCAGAGATACGCTAACCTACCGCAGGCTAAAATCTTCCCTGATCTACAATGCTCAGGTGCTCACTGTATTAGCCAAGGGAGCCATGAAACAATGCACAGACATTACATTTCAATCTTTTCCTAAAATTACAATATAATACACAATTAGTACCTTTTCTCTATGAATATAAAGCTTGTTGCACCAACCTCTTTGTTTGAGCTCTCCAGAAAAGACCCTCCAAACATTGCTGCCATCCACTCACAGCTAGAAATCAACAATGACTTGTGGCCATTAATACTCCCATCTTCTAATTTTAGTGTTACATCTGCCATTGGAAAGAAAAAACATGTTGCTAATATTGTAACTGTAAAAATCTAATTGTAAAACAGCACTGTAACCGCATACTAATTGCTTTCTTCTAAGAGGTAATGACAGGAGATAATTGAATTCTGCATCTGGTACATGCTATAAATACTTGAGATTGTTAGTTTTCAGACAAGGTGGCACCAAGAATAAAATTATTTAAACAAATTACCCTCTCAATATTCCATCCCTTATCATGACTGTTATCTAATGCTACGCTTAATATGCAAGAAATAGCACTTTACATACACATAAATGTTCCCCAAAAACTGATAATGAAAAGTCAACAGTACATGCATGGTTTGATCTTGTTTGTTCAGTTTCTTCTAATGTTTTGTCGGATCCAAATACAATCACACATTGTTCACACCCTCTTATCAAAAGGAAGAGGTTGTTCTGTGCCCAAGAGGAAAAATAGCTAGCCAATTGTTATGAATCTCTGGAAGCATTTACTCTATAGTTATAGCAGTTTTCTCCACAATGGACCTGCAGGGGAGAAAATATTTTTGTGCAACTTTTTTCGATTTGTTGGGGCAATGGCACCGTGCTCTGCTACCCACATGGCATTCTTTAATAATATTAATGAAGTGCAAAGCATACAGGTAGTGATTCATGGTGCTGTCTGTCCCTGGAGAATCAATACTAATCTGTGGTCTTGCACCATGAAGTGAATGAATTTCTCCCCTTAAACTTGAAGCCTGATTTTTCGCCAGAACAAAACAGAACAATACTGGAGGAGGAACTCTTGCACCACTTCATTTTGGAGTCAATTCAAAACTACTGTGCACTAAGCTGTCTAACTGCAGAACTCTTTTGCAAAACTAAATGGAAAACATGGGAGATTTTAGGTCTTGCTGTTTCTTGTGTAATACAAGATCAAAAGATATGGGAGCAGAAAAGACCATTCGGCCCTTAGAGCCTCAGTAAGTTCATGGCTGCTCTGATTGTGACCTTACCTCCACTTTGCAGCCTCCCCTCAAAACCCTTGGCTCGTTTGTTAGTCAAGGAGAAACAATACAAAAATACTAAAATCTTATATTTTTATAGTGTCTCTTCCACACTAAACTGTGGTTTCTTCCTAGTTGTTTAACTGTTATTAACAGTTTTTTAAATTAATAGTTAGAACATAAGGAGTGGGTGTAGGCCATTCAGCTCTTTGAGATAATGGCTGATCTCCTATCTCAACACCACTTGTGTATTTTCCCCACATCTGTAGATACGATAGTTTTAATGCGTTCTCAATCTTGAACATAAGCGACAACTGAGCTTCCACATCCGTTTGGGGCGAAGAGTTCCAAAGATGCCCCACTCATTAGGTAAAGAAGTTCCTCCTCAGTTCAAAATGGCTTGCCCCTTATTTGAGACCGTGTCCTCTGGTTCTGGACCCCCTAGCCAGGAGTAACATCTTTCCTGCATCTACCTTGCTGCCTCTATCCTTGTAAGGATCTTGTACGTTTGAATGAAATATGAACGTAGCTATGTTCAAAAATGCCATTTGTAATTAAAAGTACTGATCTGAATGAACTAATTTTAAATTAGCAAGAATAGATTATGAATTGAAAATGAATTGTTACAAGAGAATGTGCAGTGAAATTAGGAATTGGAAATACTTACCAGAAAATGTTCCCTTTGCTAAGCATTCCTTTATTCGGTTTGCTTTCCTGACATGAAATGCTTTTGTGATCTCCTGATTCATAAAGGCTTCTTTATTTTGGATATTTTCAACCATCATACGCAAGTCAAAAACTTCCAAAATCTCTGCAATTTGTGCAATTCTCATCAGATCTTTCTCATTTTCATCCAACTCTCCTGTGTAGAGAAATCGTAATACAGCTTCAAAAGGCCCTGGCTGGATTGAATGGTCCATCCTAACCACTGTCATAAGACCTATCCTCTTTGTTACAGGGTTCTCCAAGTTTTCTTCATGAATATGATTAAAGGCCTTGCTCCATGAAGACAGTGATCTTCCCACCTGGGTACCCTTCACTTCTGCAGATTCATCCTCACTTTTATTCATTTTCAAAATGCCATCACTCTTGGATGTTCTCAGAGTGCACTGTGTTGAACTGACACTGATCTCACCATTGTCGTCATCTGTGTTGAGGCTCAAAGTTCTCATCAAATGCTCCTGGCCTAATTTCATTGGTTTTTCAGTTTTTCCATGTGTCTGAGATTCAGCAGTTAGATCCAACAAAAACAGGTCATAAAATTTTGATGATGAGGTAGCCAGGTATACCTTGTGAGCATAGATTTTAACTTGGTTCTGGAGTACAAACATAACATCAGTACACAGTGGATTGTCGAGCAGATGGCTAGGTTTAAAAGCACTCACAGGAGTATCTGGAACTTTCATTACAGGAGGTGGTGGCTTAGGTGGTAGGAATGGTGCCTGGAGTAAAGGTTTCTGCACCTTCTTTAAATGAGATTTCCAGAACTGAAGATGTCGTCTGGAAATCAGTGCACCTCTCACAGCATTATCAAAAACATCCTTGATGCCAAACTGATCAAACACGCTTGTTTCATAGTATGGAATCCCAAGTTCTTTGGCTACTTCTCTGCCCTTTTCGGGAGGTAAAATATCATTGGGTCTTATTGGTCTAGGGTATAAGCACAACAAAAATAAATTACTTCAAGTAGAGCACATTTGCCAACATGACACAGTGCACTTCATTGTAATTCAAATAGTTGAGACGTTTCTGAAAAGTAAATTGCAAGATTTGTTCTCCTTCACAATGACCCACACTTACTGGTAATAGTGGATACCTACTTTATCAATAGAAGCTAAATGCATCCAAAATCTATTGAAAAGCAGGTTCATAAGTGGCAGAGTTACAAGGTAATTGACAAGTTAAAAGCGTATGATTTGATTTATTATTGTGACGTGTGTTGGCACAGTGAAAAGTATTGTTTCTTGCGCACTATACAGCCAAAGCACAAAGAAGGAAAGAGTGCAGAATGTAGAGTTATAGTCATTGCTAGGATGTAGAGAAAGGTCGTTCCATTCAAAAGTCTGACGGCAGCAGGGAAGAAGCTGTTCTTGAGTCGGCTGGTACATGACTTCAAACTTCTGTGTCTTTCTCCCGACAGAAGACAGAACGTCCAAGGTACATGGGGTCCTTAATTATGCTGGCTGCTTTGCCAAAACAGCAGGGAGTGTAGACAGAGTCAATGGATGAGAGGCTGGTTCGCGTGATGGATTGGGCTACATTCACAACCTTTTGTAGTTTCTTGCAGTCTTGGGCCGAGCAGGAGCCATACCACTCTTGATGCAACCAGAAAGAATGCTTTTTATGATGCATGTGTAAAAGTTGGCATATGGTTTGTTTGGAAGTAATTCTGCATTGATAATCACTCACTGCACCATAATGGTGTCACGATCTACCACTGATGACAAATGCCATAGGTTGGATGCAAAGAATACCTATACAGACAGAACTATGCCTGGGCCAGCGAAAATCTGTTCTCCAATGTGAAGAGCAACAATCCCAGTGCTGTGTCCACACTGTTCTGTCACTCTTAAGAAAAGGTTCATCTGGTCTTGTCTTGTGCTGGATACATATTAGGCCAGCAGAAGACTGACACAAGGATTGAGAATTTTGTTTTACTTGTAGGGGAGCAAAATGGAAAAAATATTTTTTTTTAATTTAAAAATACTTTTGTACCAGGAATGAAATTGGGCAGCTAATTGGGTTTTGGCTGGCAGTTAAATTGGATGAAAAAGTTATTTCTTTCAGTCAGACAATTTACTAATTTAGCTAATTAGATTCAATGTCATCCAGAATCAGTGCAATAGGGTATCATGGTTAGCATTTAGTCCAATTCAGAACATATGTAAAAATGATACTGCCTGTAAAACCCAATTACCATAACAATGACAACACAGAAACAGAGCATTCAGCGCTAATAGTGTTGGTGTTTATCCTGCACGGATTAGTTTCACAGCCCTGTATGAATAGGAAAGTACAGTATTTATGCTCTCTGAAGTACAACACTACCTATTGTGCATTGTACATTATTCAGTGGTGAAACAGAATGTCTTCTCTCTTGTTGAATAATACAACATTATAACAAACAACGCTATACTACTGGATAATAAAAAGTACATTGTGCAAACTAGAATTGTGGAAATATATGCTAATATGAAGTATATTAAGTATATGATCTACAGCACATGCTACATGGTCGACAGTGGTTAGCACTGCTGCCTCACAGTGCCAGGTTCAATTCCAGCCTTCAGTAATTGTCTGTGGAGTTTGCACAGTGTCTGCATGGGTTTCCTCCAGGTGTTCTGATTTCGTCCCACAGTCCAAAGATGCACAGGTTAGGTGGATCAGCTATGCTAAATTGCCCCTTAGTGTTCAAAGGTGTTTGGGTTAGGTGGATTAACTATGATAAATACATGGGTTTATGAGGATAGGGCAGGTGGGTAAGATGCACTTTTGGAGAGTCAGTACAGACATCTTCTGTATTGTATGGCTTCTACATGAATATTAAGGTGAAGGAGAATCATAAGATTTAAAAAATGTGGGACAAATTATTCTAGAATCGCTTCTGAAAAGATTGTATTGCAACACTGGAGGCTAAAGCATAATCTATGAGTAAAATAAGGCCATCATACACAATAAAATTAAATGAAACTGTATTCACTGCATTATTAAAAATCTTTAAAAGTACTCCTGTTGTGAATATCACAACCTCAAGAACAAATTCCTTCTTCCCAAAGGAATGGGATGCATGTATGTTCCATGAAAGAAAACACTACATTACAGTGGTAAAACAGTAAATCTGATTTCCACTGTTGAATGACCTACTAATCAAAGTTGGAACATGTACCTTTAAGTAGCATATATCATAATAATTGAGAAGTAGATAAACAATAACTCAGTGGAAATTAGACTGCCACAAATATATATTCTATTTATTTGAAGGTATAACACAAAAATCCTCCCAACGCAGTCTCACCAGAGTAGGCCTCACATCAGGCAGTGAGATAAACTAGTACAAAAATATATAATCTAGTCAGTAGTTTCTCTCAAGGAAGCTATCAAAGAATCATACTTCTGAACAAGAAAATAATTAATTGTTAGGTAATTACATTAGGAAATTCCTCCTAATCACTCTCCACAGTGATTATAAAAGCTAACTCAGCCAAGTTGAGAAATATGTTCAACCCACACAGAAAACGTAAGGATACGCTCACGCTTTTCCAGCATCCCTATAAAATCCACCATGAACAAACAATTTGGCCTTAGTTGAGCCACCTGCAGCAATACCTTTAAGGGACACTGCTTTGGTCTGTTCCATTCAGTGCATATTGGTGAGCTTGTACTGTGTGGAAGCCATGTGTTTATCAAAATGCATCAAAATTGGTACTTCAAAGATCCTTGATTTAAGCATTCATATCCATTTCCATCTGGAGCACTAAACACCTATTTCAAGGCTCCCTCCAAATTTCAGCAAAACCAAAAATTGTGGGACGGTAAGGGAAGTTTTAACACGAAATAGTAATCTCCATATAGTGTCCAAAGCAACGCTTTAGCTCCTTTATATTTTTATGTAAGAAATTCAAATAAAAAATTGGTTTTGGTTAGTTGTGATTTTAAGGGAATTATTTTGGTTTTGCGACCCAAGATTCATATGGAGTAACACAGATAAATTGCAGGTTTGCGGAAGCCAGTTGTTTACTTAAGAGCAGGCAGGTTGTGAGGCAGTCAGGATTTAGCAATTGGATTTAAAAATCAATAATTGGCTTAGTAATCTCTGGAAGGATGCAGAGATATTTTATTCAGAGATTCTAAGTAACACTAAGAATAACTTCTATTATGGTCAGTTGGCAGAAGCACTCAAGTCACCAGAAGGTCAAGGGACTGCTCGATCCCATTCTATTAATAGAAGTGGTTAAACATCTACACTGTCTGATTATTGAAGGATTTAAATTGATCTTCAAGTGTGCTTGATTCATTGTCAAAGAAAAAGATGTACATTAAAGGGGATCTTCTAAATCTCACTGTGCTGCCTATTTTAGGACCAGCATATTTCCACTTCAATGGCAGAAAACATGTAGCTTCAAGGGCACCCAATTTTCCAGTACTTAGACTTTACTCAAGAGGGCAACGTTGTTTTCAATCTAACATTTCATGCAAAAGACAGCAGCTCTGACAATATAGCACTCCTGATGTGGAGATGCCAGCGTTGGACTCCTTCAGTACTGCACTCAAGATCATGTGTTCCAATCTCTGGAGTGGAATTTAAACCTAACAACCTCTCTGACTTATAGGCAAGAGCAGCACTAGAGAGCCACAGCTAAAACTACTGAATGTCAGGTTTCTCTACACCCAGCTTCTCCCTTCCAACCACCAAGTATTCAATCCTGCCTTGTCTAGCTCTGTCCAGTTAAATCACCTCCTCCATTGTTCCAGCTCCCTCCTAAAACAACATTCTGACCCAGACACAAGAGATCAGATACTAATGCAAATCTGACACTAAAATAAGAATGTCCCAAGATACTTTATTGCAGGAAATGTGAAAAATGAACATCAAACCAGGAGGAAAGAAATTAGGGACCCTGATGAAAAGCTTGATAAATACAGTTTGAGATATCTTTTAAAAATAGGGAGGTGAAAATGTCGAGGGAAGGAATTGCACAGAGTAAAACAGATGTGGCTGAAGGCTTTGCTGCCATTGATTGGGAGAATAAAGGGGAATGAACAAAGAACTGAGTTCAGGGAAATGGAGTGTTTAGGAAGGACAAAAGGGATGGAGCAAGAGTGCAAAAGAAATTAACAAATAACTTACATTTATCAACCATATATGACCTCTCACCAACATCATCCAGAAACCTCCTTCAATTCCTCCACTGATTCCTATTTGGCATGCTGCTTATCCAGTAGTGGGTGAGCAGAATTTATTTTATGTTAGGATGAAAGAAGCTTTCGCTTCCATCCCCACAAGTTCTATTCACTAGCTATGGATTACATCCCTCTCCCTGATCATTTCCAAGGTTGATGGAACTGAGCCTTCAACCCTACATCCTCTCCGTCACCAAGACTGCCTACTTCCATCTCCATAACATTGGCCAGCACATCTGCTGCTAAAAACCTTGTCCAACTTTGACTTCTCCTTATCAGTCCAATCAGGTGAACTACAGTTCTTTGGAAGAATACACCCCCCCTCCTCTCTTCATTCAGCAGCTTCCCTCTTCTTGCCAATTTCTCCTCCCTCTTTTAATTTAATTCATTCCCATTTTAGTATTTTTCTTTGTGCATAACTTTCCCATGCCTGTTTTACTTTTGCTATTCCCATTTAATCTTGGTATTTTTATCCCATTTTTACTGCCCGAGATAACCACTACATATTATCCAACAGTTTTTTCTTTAAGTTCATTATAACCTCTCTTTTCAACTCATTAAACCCATTAATTTCTACTCTATTGTGCTTTGCTCGTCTCTTCATTTTGTTCAGTAAGATAAAGGCTTGCTTGTTTTCCAGTGTCCAATTTTGCTGAGGAATATACACATGAAACGTTAATCAGTCTTTTTTCTGCAATCAACTGTATATCGGTAGCATATCTTCAAGATATTACACATTACAACAAATAACAGGAGGCAAGCTATTCAGTTATTGGTGTTGCCACAATACTACGCCCTGAGTTAGAAAAATAGTCTAGGAAAATTTGGACTTTATAGCATTAAGAGTCAGAGGGCAATCTAGAGAGGTGTAATATTTTATTTATCTATTCTAGTTAATATATGAAGTATGACTTTAGCTAAACCCAAATGCAGAACAAGGGACCTATGGACTAACAGGTGAAGGGCAAGCCCAGCACAGAGGTCTGGAAATATTTCAATTCAAAACGTGGTTATTGGTTGGGTGTCCAGTGGGGTCATGGAAATAAAATATGCAATCTTTAAAGGGGATTTGAACACTCTTGATAATGGTGGAGAACTTGATTTCTACAGGAGGATGAGTTAGAAGGGTCTCATGGCTTACATTAGCCTTTGTGTAACAGCCTAAATAGCAAATATAAGAGATAGCATTAATAAAGTGGAGGGCGCTGGTAAAGTTTTAAGATGAAAGTAATTAGAGACAGAGTCACAGAGCTTTACAGCATGGAAACTTCGGCCCAACTTATCTCGGGCCCCTTTTTTTTCTCAAATCCATAAGCTAGTCCCCAATTGCCCGCATTTGACCCATATTCCTCGATACCCATCTTACCCATGTAACTGTCTAAACACTTTTTAAAAGGCAAAATTGTACCCGCCTCTACCACCACCTCTGGCAACTTGCTTCAGACACTCACCACCCTGTGTGTGAAAAAATTGCTCCTCTAGACCCTTTTGTATCTCTCACCTTAAACCTATGCCCTGTAGTTTTAGGCTCTTCGGGAAAAGATATTGACTGATCTATGCCCCCTCATTATTTTATAGACCTCTATATGATCATCCCTCAGCCTCCTACGCTTCAGAGAAAAAAGTCTCAGTCTTTCCAGCCCCTTATAACTCAATTCGTTAAGTCCCGGTAGCATCTTAGTAAATCTCTTCTGCACGCTTTCTAGTTTAATAATACCCTTTCTATAATAGGGTGACCAGAACTGTGCACAGTATTCCAAGTGTGGCCTTACCAATGTCTTGTACAACTTCAATAAGATGTCTCAAATTGAAGAGATAAACAGTTAAAAATAAAAATTATGCGATAAGCTGGGACTGGTTTGGTGAACTACAATAGTCTTTCCCAGTTCAGCACATTGTTTTCTCGTTATTTACTTGCTTGAAGACATGTTGCACAATTATTCCAAAAGCATAACACCCCTGTGACAAATGAGGTTTGTGTAGGCGAAGGTAAAATTACACACACGGACTTCATCTGTGGCTTGTCACGGACAAACTCCTTTCATCTGTCATGGCCCTGTGGAAGATGCCTCTTCCAAGGATTGTGTTGCCCATACTCTGCTTTGAAGTTTCTCTTAGTTATACCAGCAATCTAATGTTGGGCAGAGATCAATGGATTGGTGTTTCCTCAGCTCAAAGGTGAAGACATGGACGATTCAAATGCAGAAATGTTAAAAACCCTATGTTTTGTTTTGTTCTTGGCGGACTGTATGGAAAATGAAAGCAACAGAACACTCAATAACTAGTTAAATGATTAACAGACATTTACTAATTAGCATCATAAATTATTAGCATTCATATTATACAAAATGTATTGGTAATGGCAACAAAACGGGATAGCGGCAGAACCATCAAAAATGAAATGAAAAACTTACCAGAATCAAAAGGTGGCAGGTAGATAGCTCCTCATTCTAAGAGATGCAATTGTTGGGGCACCTTCCTTCTTGTGCACACCATTGTTCCCTCTTTGCCCAGGCTGAGTTTTTCAAAATAAGTCTGTTGTTATTAAACTCATTTTTTTGGCCTGGCCATTTGTTACAAGTTGTTTTATTTCCTACAATCTTCAAGTGTTCTACTAACTTTCTTTTCAGCAGGGCACCCATCTTTTTGGAAGTTGATCATTTGGGGAGCCTAGAATAATTATTGGCAATTAACGAATCAGTGTTTTCAGTGAGACATTGGAGAACTGGTTTCCCTTGTGTGTCTGTATTGAATGCCATTATTGTTCTTTGCCAACTTACAACCATCATGCACAAGCCAAGGGGCATTTATTATGTCAACTGTGCCACCTATTACAGTTAAGTTCCAAATCTGCAACTTACGCTTCAGAAATTCACCTGCATGTACAACTCGTACCAGAACATTCCGTGGGATTAGAATTACACCATGTGCATTTATACTGAGATGCATGTGTCTTTTATAAAGCTATTTACAGCATGTATTTCATATAGTACCTTGCTAAGGGGCGTCGTGCACGATTTACAGCCTCAAGATCAGCATAACGCAAGTCCAACTGACAGCCGACTAAGACAACAGGTGTTCGTGGGCAAAAATGTTTGATTTCAGGAAACCACATTGATCTCACATGGTTAAGGGAATTGGGGTTAGCAATTGAGAAGCACAGGACCACCACATCAGACCTGAAAAATGAAAAAAGATTGCAAAAGGTTATTTTGAATATTTATGTACAATTCTTCACGTTATTAGTAATCACATCTTTTTTTCAGTAGTGCATAACATTTTCTTCCATGGAAAATCAATGGCATACTTCACATGAGCAGAGAATAATACTGAAACATAAATATCTAGTCATGCACTTCCCTCCTGGTAGTACCACAACTAACTTTGCTACATTACCTCATGTGGTATGTCCACAATGCTGGTATGAGTTAGTTTCCTGGAGGCAGTATTTACTTTGGGTCTCAATCTCTGTACAAATGTTAATAAAAACAAATGTTTGGATTATATTTTTGGTTTAAAAATGAATATTTAATGTTCCATTCATTTTAGTTTGAAGAGAGTGCGTTTTTTCCACATGTTAAAGTTATTTTATGCTATCATCAGGGTCTCATGTCTGCCTCAATGTTCTATTATTCTGGGAAGCATGTTTAGTTAAGTACTTGTCTTACTTAGGTAAAATAAAAAGCATAATAATATTCACTCAAACTAATCAGATATTATATACCCACGATAAAATGCACCATAAAGGATTTGAAACAAAGTTTGAACACAAACGCTGGGATTTTCCACCTCCTCCTGCAGTCTAGCTTCCAGCAACGGAGGCAGCTTGCCATTGGCCACCGGCAGGATCTTTTGGTCCCACTGAGGTCTTTGGCTTTTTTTAATGTGGTTCAGCCATCCCACTGCCGTGGAACCCACTGCAAGAAATGCCTTTGACAAGGCTGCAAGATCTCACTGGCAGGAAGGGATGGAAAATCCTGTTCAAAAACTGTAAGCTTTTAAAAGATCAACCTAATTTTTGATGGTGTACAAAAGCATACAGAAACAATGAGCAAGAATTTAAGAAGGTTTGCATCTGATTTTTGGGTGGTATAAGTATCCTTAGAGCTCTAAAAAACAGCAGACGTCAACAGAACGCATACTTTTTGAAACAATTGCACGTGAAAGTCCCATTGCTGTGGTGGGGATTCCCTTCTGCCACTGAAATGTATTCAACTGTGTTAGATAAAGAGAGGACATTAGGTGGAGTATTCAAGCTCCAAAATGGCATTACCTGGAACTTGTGTGATTTGAATGACATTTGCCACTTATCAACCCAAGCCCTGGATGCTGTCCGGGTCTTGCTGTATGCAACACAAACTATTTCAGTTTCTGAGGAATTGTGCAATCAGCAGCAGAAACCTCCATTTCTGAGCTCATGATGGAGGGAAGATCATTGATCATAGTGAACAGTCATGGGATGTATGCTGAGCTGGCGGATCATAAAGTCAATTAACATGCAATGCTGATTTGACACAGTGTTGCCATTTGGGAGCAAATACTCCACCTAATGCCCTCTCTTCATCTAATACAGTTGAATACATGTAGCGGCAGAAGGGAATCCCACCACAGCAGTAGGACTATTAAATACTTGCGGATTAATTGCTTCTTGATTTCTTAAGGCTGTTATTTTGGACCTACACGTGTTTGGAGCTTCATATAGTTAATAATGGCACAAAAGTCCACAGGGAAAACATTGAAAGTGTTTTTGCCAATTTCAATGCATTGGCTCAAGCCAGTGGCTCCCAAATTTTGGATATTATATAGGGATATAACATGATTTGGAGAATGAAGTGAGGACATGCAGTGCAACACAGATTGTTCCAAGTGGTCAGGGATGAAGGAGGTCTCTCAGTAGGGGATTACATCCATAATTTCCTACTAGAACCTCAGCAGGGATTCAGTGATTATAATAATACTTAACGTCAAGAGAGATGGTTAGGTTCTTTCTCGAAGATGGGCATTGCTTGAATGGTATTTGTTACTTATCAACCCAAGCCTGAACGTTGTCCAGGTCTTGCCGTGTGCAAGCACAAACTGTTTCCGTTTCTGAGGAACCGTGCAATCAGCAATGAACACCTTCATTTCTGAGCTTATGATGGAGGGAAGATCATTGATGAAACAGCTGAAGATGACTGAGCCCAGCACACTGCTCCAAGCAACTCTAGCAACAATGTCTAGAGGTTGAGATGATTGGTCTCCAACGACTAGAACATAAGTAGTAGGAGCAGGAGTAGGCCATCTAGCCCTTCGAGGCTGCCCCGCCATTCAATAAGATCATGGCTGATCTGAACTGGCTCAGTTCCACTTTCCCGCTTTCTCCCCATAACCCTTAATTCCCTTGCCTACCAAAAACCTATCTACCCATGACTTAAATATATTTAGCAAGGTAGCCTCCACCACTTCAACAGACAGAGAATTCCAGAGATTCACCACCCTTTGAGTGAAGAAGTTCCTCCTCAACTCCGTTCTAAACTGCCCCCCACCCTTATCTTGAGGCTGTGCCCTCTAGTCCTGCTGTCCTTTCTGAGCAGGAAGAATCTCTCTACCTCTACCCTATCCATCCCCTTCATTATCTTATACGTCTCTATAAGACTCCCCCTCATCCTTCTAAACTCCGAGTACAGACCCAGCCTATTTAGTCTCTCTTCATAGTCCAACCCCCTCATCTCCGGTATCAGCCTCGTGAACCTCCTCCGCACTCCCTCCAAGGCCAAAATATCCTTGCGCAAGTGCGGTGACCAAAACTGCACACAGTACTCCAGCGGCAGCCTCACCAGTGCCCTGTACAGTTGCAGCAAGACCTCCCTGCTTTTATATTCTCTCCCCCTCGGTAAAGGCCAGCATCCCGTTCGCCTTCCTGACCACCTGCTGCACCTGCAAGCTGGGTTTTTGCGACTCATGCACAAGGACCCCGAGGTCCCTCTGCACCATCACCTGCTGCAGTTTCTCGCCACGTAAGTAATAATCCTTCCTACCATTCTTCCTACCAAAGTGGACCACCTCGCACTTGCCAACATTAAATTCCATTTGCCAGTTCCTGGCCCATTCGCCCAGCCTATCTAGATCCGCACAATTTGCCATTCCACCAATCTTGGTGTCATCAGCAAATTTCGACACCATACACTCGGTTCCCTCCTCCAGATCATCTATATAAATGGTAAAAAGCTGAGGCCCCAGCACCGACCCCTGGGGAACTCCACTAGTCACCATCCGCCAATCCCAATAGCACCCGTTGACCCCCACTCTCTGCCTCCTATTTGACAACCAATCCTCTATCCACGCTAACACCCTACCCCCAACTCCATGTCCCCTGACCTTCTGCAATAACCTCGTGAGGTACCTTGTCAAACGCCTTCTGAAAATCAAGGAAGACCACATCCACCGGCTCTCCTCTATCCACCGCCCTAGACACATCCTCAGAATTCCAATAAATTTGTCAGACACGACTTCCCTTTAACGAAACCGTGCTGCGTCTGCTCTATCAAGCAATTCCCCTCAAGATGCCTCGCTATTTCCTCCTTGATGACGGATTCTAACATTTTACCTACAACAGACGTTAAACTAACTGGCCTATAATTCCCTGCCTTTTGCCTGGCACCCTTCTTAAACAACGGCGTAACATTAGCCGTTTTCCAATCTTCCGGCACTTCCCCGGAATCCAGCGACGTCTGGAAAATAACCACCAAGGCATCCACTATCACCTCCGCCATTTCTTTCAGAACCCTCAGATGCATTCCATCTGGTCCTGGCGATTTGTCCACAATCAGCCCCTCCAGTCTGTCGAGCACCGCCTCTCTAGTAACAGTAATGTTTCCTATTGAGAGACTTTCCTCATCCACCTCACCCTTTTACTCTATTGGCCTTTCTAGCATCTTGCTTCTGCTCGGCATGCCCTCTTTTTATTCATCTGTAGGGAGAGTAGACAGGCTTTTCTGCAGATGCAAATGAGACCCCAGGATGGTATGTTGCTTTCCTGATGCAAGGGTCAAGGATGTCGGAGTGGCTGCAGGGCATTCAGGAGGGAGAAGGTGAACAACCAGCTGTTGTGGTGCATATTGGCACCAACAATATTGGCAAAAAAACAGGATGAGGTCCTGAATTCAGGGAGTTAAGAATTAAAGTAAAAAGTAGGACCCCAAAGATAGTAATCTCAGAATTGTTACCAATGACATGTTAGTCAGAGTAGGAATGTCAGGATAGCTAAAATGAATACGTGGCTTGAGGGATGGTGCAAGACTGGGGGATTCAAATTCCTGGGATATTGGAATCAGTTCTGGGGAGATGGGACAGTACAAATCAGGTGGGGCCAATACAAATGGGGGAGTGTTTGCTTGTGCTGTTGGGGAGCATTTAAACTAATGTGAGGGGAATGGGAACCAATGCACGAAGTTAGAGGGAAGCAAGATGGGGACGGAAGCAAAAGGCAGCAAGGGGAAAAGTGGAAGGCAGAGAAACCGAAGACAAAAATCAAAAGGGCTACTGTACAGAGTCTGTGGAGACTCAGTCAATGAGTCCTGTAAGGCCAAGAGAAATAAAACACAGGGAGAGTGCACAAAACGTGACAGGACAGATATTCTAGGCTGTGTTTGCTTTAATGCAAGAAGCATGACAGTTTAGGTAAATGAACTTAAAGCTTGGATTACTACATGGAACTATGGTGTTGTGGCAACTATGGAGACTTGGACGAAAGAAGGACAGGACTGGCAGGTTAGCATTCCAGGATTTGGATGCTTCAAGTGAGATAGAGGGGGTGACAAAAGAGACGGGTGTTGTTTGCTGATTAGAGAGAATGTCACAGCTATACAGAGGGAGGAACCTTGGTGGATAATGCAGTGAGGCCATATGGGTAGAACTCAGGAATAGAGCGGTGTGATCACACTATTGGGGTTATACTACAGACCTCCCAATAGCCAGCATGAAATGGAAGAACTAATATGCGAGCAGATTATGGGAAGATGTAAAAACAACAGGGTTGTTCTAATGGGTGATTTTAACTTCACCAACACAAACGGCAATTCCTTCACTGCCAGGGGCTTGGATGGGACAGAGTTTGTTCAGTGTGCCCAAGAGTGCTTCTTTTGTCAATATGTCAATAATCCAACTCAGGAAGGGGTTATCTCAGACCTGGTTCTGGGGCAGGGATTGATGTCTGAGAAGGGGACCGTTTTGGTAACAGTAATCACAATTCTTTAGGTTTCAAGATACTTGAAGGAAAGGATAGAAGTAGTCACAGAGTGAAAGTACTAAACCAAGGGAAAGCTAACTATGTTACAGTATTAAGCAGAAGCTAGGGAATCTAAACTGGGGACAGCTGTTTGACGGTAAATCCGATAAGTAGGAGTTTTTTTAAAAGGCAGTCATTAACAATTCAGGGCAAGTACGTCCCTGTGAAAATGAAGGATAAAAATGGCAAGATTCAGGAACTTTGGATGATAAGAGAAGTTACGAGTATACCGAAAAAGGAAGCATATATATAAATTTCAGAAATTGAAAACGGATAAGGCTCTTGAGGGATATAAAGAAATCAGGAAGGAACTTGAACAGAAACGTAGGAGGGCAAAAAGGGGCCATGAAATGTCAGTGACAGGCAGGAATAAGAAACCTGAGACTTTTTGTGTATACAAGGAGGAAGAGGATAGATAAGGAAAAGGTAGGTCCACTCAAGGGCAGTGGACGGAATGTGTGTGTGGAGCCAGATGAGGTGGGCGAGATCCTTAACGAGTGCTTTGCATCAGTATTCACAAAGGAGAAGGATATGGTGGGTGGTGAATGTAGAAAGGAAGACATTGACATTCTAGGACATGTTGATAAATAGGGAGGAAGTATTGGAGGTTTTGAAAAACATTAAGGTGGACAAGTCCCCAGGGCCAGATAGAGTCTATCCCAGAATACATAACGGCGTAGAACTAAATTGCTGAGGCCTTGGCCAAAATCTTTGTATCCTCTTTAACTACGGGCAAGATACCAAAGTATTGGAGAGTGGCTAACATTGTTCCTCTGTTTAGGAAGGGCATAGGAGGCAATCAGGGAAATTACTGGCCTGTGAACCTTACATAAATGGTGGAGAAATTATTGGCGAAGATTTTTAGGGACAGGGTGTACTCACATCTGGAAGAGAACAGATTTATTAGCAATAGGCAGCATGGTTTTGTGAAGGGGAGGTTGTGTCTCACGAGCTTGATCGAGTTCTTTGAGAAAGTGACAAGAAAAATTGACCAGGGCAGGGCAGTGGATTTTGTATACATGGAGTTTAGTAAAGGCTTTGATAAGGCTCCTCATGGCAGGCTGATACAGAAGGTGAAGTCATATGGGATCAGAGGTGAGCTGGTAAAATGGCTACAAAACTGGCTTGGGCACAGAAAGCAGAGAATATCAGTGGAAGGGTACTTTTCTAACTAGAGGTCTGTGGCAAGTGGGGTTCCACAAGGATCAGTCATGGGGTCTCTTATTTGTACTGTATATATAAATGATTTGGAGGATAACATAGGTAGTCTGATTAGTAAATTTGCAGATGATACAAAAATTGGGGGAGTAGCGGATAGTGAGGAGGATTGTCAGAGGATACAGCAGGATATAAAATCAGCTGAAGACCTGGGCCAAAAGATGGCAGCTGGAATTTAAGCCAGACAAATGTGAGGTGACGCAATTTGGAAGGTTTATTGCAGAAGGGAAGTATACAGTAAATGGTACCGCCCTTATAAATATTAATGTACAGGGGGTTCTAGACATGCAGATCCAGTTCCTTGAAGGTGGCAACTCAGGTGGACAAGGTGGTCAAGAAGGCATTTGGCATGCTGGCCTTCATTGGTCAGGGTGCTGAGTAGAGCAATTGGAAAATCAGGTTGCAGCTGTATAAGACTTTGGTTAGGCCACATTTGGAGTACTGTATACAATTCTGGTCGTCACACTACCGGAAAGATGTTGATGCATTGGAAAGGGTGCAGAAGAGATTTATCGGGATGTTGCCTGGTTTGGAGGATATGCACTATGAAGGAAGGTTGAACAAACTTGTATTGTTTTCATTGAAGCGTCACAGGATGAGGGGTGACCTGATAGAGGTTTACAAGATTATGACAGGCTTGGATAGAGTGGATAGTCAAAGTCTTTCTCCTAGGGTCGAAGGATCAATTACCCGGGGGCATAGGTTGAGAGCGAGAGGGGGAAAATTTAAGAGATGTAAGTGGCAAGATTTTCACAGAGAAGGTGGTAAATACCTGGAATGTGCTGCCGGAAAGGGCGGTGGAAGCAGATTCTACAACAACACTCAAGAAGTATCTAGATAGTAAATACATAAATAGGCAGGGAATAAAGGGATATGTACCACTTAGAGGCAAGAAAATATTCAACAGGCATCAATGTCAGCACAGATTTGGTGTGCCAAAGGGCCTGTTCCTATGCTGTTCTTTGTTCTTTATTCTTTAAGTTATTTTGTATCTCACAAGGAATGCTCATTAGTAGGCCAATATCTGGGAAACAACTGGTTTGCGCAAAAGCCTTGAAGTCGGCAAAAAATCCTTCAGTGCCTGTTCTGTTGACTTTTTATAGCCGTATCAAGTTGTCAAACAATTGTACAATTGAAACAGCAGTGAGAAGAAAGCAACCAATAACTAACCATATACAGGATCATTGTTGGTCAATACACAGTATTCAGAGTAGTCCAGCTGCAATGGAGCCACACAGCAAATCAAAAGGTTTGTCAAAGAGTAAATTAGGACAATCTGCTGACCACATGGCTTATGACTCCAGTGCACAACCCGAACACGTGGGAAATATGAACACAATGCATGTGTGATAGAGTGAGCACTGAAATTACATTTCAGTCTTGACCACTTTAGAGCAGCTCTGCAGTATGTGTCAAGTGCTCTACTGCAATCTGCACAATTTTACCATCATGAGGAACCTTGCTTTCAGCTATACAGCAAACAAGTTGAGGAACAAGAGCAGAAGGTGGTGGTGCAGGAGGATAAGGAAGGGAAAAGACAACATGAACATTTAGTGGCCAGATTTCATGAAAAAGCTCATCCGAGCGCAATATACTGATAACCACATTCCTAACTATCATTCGTCAACAGTTCCACATCCCAACTTTCCTGACACTGACCATCACAGCATTTGCTTGATCACAATACAAAAATAAAAGCCACCAGTATAGCAATTCCAAACCAAATTTGTTAACGCAATCATGCCGTAGTCACCCTTGTGCATTCTCATGTTAGGGGTGTCCTAATGCACCCCTGTGGTTGGCAGAAAGCTGCTGAATTACATTGTGAAGGGGGCAACAGCTGGCTTTGAAGGACAACCTTGAGAAGATCTGGGCTAAAAAAAACGACTCCACCATCTTAGCTGTAGGAGTCTGGGCTGGCTGTTTGATAGTCAACATCAAGGGAATTGGCAAAAATAGTAGAAGTGGGAGGATCCATACAGGTTTCTCAAGAGAAGGCAGCAGATCTGAGCTCCATTGAGACACTGCAATCCCTAGAGTTGAAGCCTCACCATTCCTAGTAATTGGGAGGATAGATTTCTAGGCTGCTGCAACATCCTGGAAATACCTTTGCAGACTAACCCACATTCTTGATAGATGAAGTATGAGCTTGCACAGCAGCAAGCTGACCTTGTGGGAAACGAGTCTGAACTTGAAGTTTAGGGGGGATTTGATAGACAAATTCAAATTCATAAGCAGTCTGCATAATGAAAAACACTGTTCCAATTAGTGAAAGCTAATGGAGAACCAGAGAACATTGATTTAGGGATTTTGGGAAAAAGAAGCAACAGCAACAAGAGGATTTTTTGGCTTGCACAGTGAGTGGTTAGGATGCAAATACACTGCCTGTGTGTGTAGTGGAGATAACAACCTAGAACTGCCATAAATTGGAAGCATCACAATTACAGTTAATTTGAAGGGATTCAGTATTTCAAAAAGGATAATGATTTAAAAAGAAAAAAATACACAGTGCTATGGGGAAGGGGCAGAAACAGAAAGAGTGCAACAAATTGAGTTGCGATTCCAAAGCCAAATGGCCTCTTCCTGTGTTGTATCATTCAATGATTCTCCAACTGAAGCACAGAGCAGCTGCTCATCACAGCAAATCCTGCCTTTACAGTCTACCATATCCTCAAAATTATGGTCAGTCACAATCTCAGCTGAGAGCCAGATAGGGAAATTGAAATGGTTCATGATTATCATTGTTCTCTTGTTGTTTCTCCACTGCCTGTGTTGCATATCTTGTGTAACTGAAAGGAGAAAGACACATGGAGATGGTTGTTCTGCAGGGAAGGAAAGAAAAGGGTGCATCCTTATACAACCTGCAGCTGGTAAATCAGTTGTGGGTATGTGAGATGAAGGGGTAATGAAAAGTATGAGGGAAGATTAGTTGTGAGAATACTGTCATCTTTGACTCAGTTATGGCTTGCCAACATGTCTACAACAGGCGTTATTTTCTCCATGAGGTTAGACTTGCAGGTGTACCTAGCTTCCTCCTATTAGCTCCTGTTATGCTCTACCTTGTCCTGCAAGAGGGAAGGAAATATTTCTGTCAGTGTTGTACAATTCTGTCAATACATCTATGGAGGTTGGATTGTGTCTACTGGATGTGAAGTTTGTAGCAATGCTATATGTGCGAGTGTGAGGCGAAGCACAAGTGTCAGGTATGAGTACTAACTAGCAAAGATTTCCGGTAGGTGAGTGATGGAATGAACTGAGCAGTGTTTGTGGCTAGTGATATAGTTGGTACAAGGCAGTATTTCAAGATGCATTCACTGACCTTAGCTACTTGTGTGATATCACAGATTTTTTTATGCTACTGGTCCCAGGTCCTTGGGGCTTAATTTCTTGTATTGACTAATCCCACTGCCTTCTAAGGTGTCTAAGCAAGAGTACCTTTTTCTGCCTTTCCACAATCTGCACAAGGCCTTGAGTGCAGTATCTAAAGGTCTTAACATCTCTCTCTCCCATTTTGTGACATTATTTCCCAGGTCAAAGTTTTCTTTATTTTTTCTTTTCACCTTGAACATCGATTAACTTGAACAAAAAATAGGAAAGAATGTGCTAAAAGTGACAGTACAACTTAATAGGTTGGTTTGTGTCTCACCTCAGATCTGTGTTCATCACTTGCTTGGACAGAGGTGATGAATATCCCCACTACCTGAAAGCCTGAAGAGTATCAATCTAATTTCCAATGACTACGAGTTCACACAAACGTAACCAACCATAATTCAATACCAATTGCGCAAACTTGTTCAGAAAATCCATTCTGCTGGATAGTGAAGGATTTGTTTTAATCTGCAACGGTGAATGTTTGTTTAACAACCTTGGTAAAAGGCTTTGTTTGGGCAGCATTTTCCCTTGAAATTAATTTTCAGGACTAACTAAAAGTAGAATAGAAAATCTTAAGTAAATCTCCATTGAACGTTAAATCTGTGTCAAACAGATGTGCTACAATTGATACAAAATAACTGGAAAGAAGTGAGTATAAATGAAGGCCCCGTTTATTCTCATGGGCTATTCTGCATAATGAACTACATTTCTGGAATGTCACCACAGAATTCTGATTGAATGCGACATGAGAGAGTTAAATAATGTACGCTGGTGGCAATTGGCATTGTGCATCTGGCCTCTGTTTCCTAGAATGGAACATTCCACCCAACATCAGGGAATATTCTGGCCAAGCACGTAAAGTCATGTGCACACATTTCTGTTACGTCGAGCCCACTGAGAATGATTTAATTGTATGCAAAAATGGAGCTAAACTTAGAAGGTAGAAATTGCATCGAGACTCCTCTAAAATTGTAGAACAGTGAGAGGAAACCTTCTGAGACTTGAAAATATTACTCAAACCCCAAGATGCAATTAATGCTCTCAACGATTCCCAGGGTTTTGTGACTTAATTGTAGACAACGTTTTGAAAAAAAAATCATTCCGTGAGTGGCTGCTCATTATGCATTGAGCTGCAAAAAAGTACATGTTGTACTTAATGAGGTAATTTGGTGGACCGAATTTGCTGACCATAGTTTGAAACGCAAGAATGCTTTACATTACTTTCACAGGTTATCTTCACTGCTTGGCAAGTTAATATGCCTGATTTCTATCTTACACTTGCAATCTACCTAGACAGGCAAGGATGTTGCTTATGCTCTTTTACTTTTGGTGTCAGATAATAGCCAAGATGATCAACAGAACACCTGCAGTGGGAACAGAAAGAATGACTCAATAAAAGAGACAGGATCTGCAAAGAGATGCAATTCCCAGGAGATGATACCTACAATACAAAATTTACAGGCAAAGGATAATCTTCCAGGATAAATCAGGGTGCCATTGTCCCCGAAGGTCAGGGTCTTGTGTCAGGTGATGGCAAACGTTGCCCGCTGGAAGGTCTGCTGCCAAACAGATCTGTTGGCCATGTTCTACCAGTGGCTGTCAGTCACCACTAGACTTTTTTTTTTTAAGACCTCTGGTGCCTTCCCAGGTACTTAGGATATCACAGTCAGTGATCTCATTTCAGAGGGCATTTAAGAGTCAATCACATTGCTGTGTGTCTGGGCTAACATGTAGGCCAGACCAGATAAGAATGGCATATTTCCTTTCCGAAAGGATATTAGTGAACCAGACGGGTTTTTACAATTGACAGTGGTTTCATGCCCACCATTAGACTTTTAATTCCTTTTTTTTTGAATGGAATTGGATTCGAATCTAGGTCCCCAGAGCATTACTCTGGGTCTCTGGATTATTGGTGCAGTGACAATACCACTATACCACCCCTTCCTTACCATCTTTGCAACGTTATTGCTCTCACAGTTCATCCACACTTTTGCTAGTAGATCTGTTGGTGCTGAAGATAAATGGCATTCCTAACGTATAATCCGTTGGCAAATCCAGCAAGCATTCATTTGACTGCTGCGTTTGACGCTCCACAGGATCACAAAGAGTGGCCATTATACAGCCTGTCACGTTTACACCGGCTCTCCAATTGAACAATTAACTTAGTGCTGTTCCTCCACTTTCCTCTTGTAATCTTACAAATTCTTCCTTTCCAGAGAACAGTCTAATTTCCTTTTGAATGCCTCCATTCAATCTGCCCCCATCACACTGTCAGGCAATGCATTCTAAATCTTAACCACTCACTCTTCCTGTCATCGCCATTGCTTCTTTTGCCAATTACTTTAAATCTCTGTCCTTTCGATCCTTTCATAATTGGGAAGTTTCTCCCCATCTATTCTATGCAGATCCCTCATGACTTTGAATACTTCTATTAAATCTCCTCTCAAAGGAAAATGTCCCAACTCCTCCAGTCAATCTTCATAACTGAAGTTCTTCATTGATAGAACCATTCTCATGGTTCTTTTGTGTACTCTGACCAATGCTTTCACATCCTTCCTGAAGTGTGCCAGCCAGAGCTATATGCAATACTCCAGCTAAGGCCCAATAGCATCTTATACAAATTCAACACAACCTCCTTGTCCCTGGACTCTATGCCCCTACAAAGTATGCTTTATTAACCGTTTGCTCAATCATCCTGCCATCTTCATTGAGGAAATACATATGCCCAGGTCCATCTGCTCCTGCAGCCTCTTCAGTATAACACTATTTTTTTATTGTCTCTCCATTCCAATCAAAATTAATCAATGCACATTTCTTTGCATCTGCTGCTAGTCCACCCATTCCATCAACATATCCATCTCCTTTTGAAGTTCTACACTATCCTCCTCGCAATTTACAATGCATCAAAGTTGTGTATCATCTGCAAATTTTGAAATTATATACCAAGGTCTAAGTCATTTATATAAAAGCAGACTACTGTGGATGCTTGAAACGTGCTCAAGATGTGAACTCTGATTCTCTCGCTACAGATGCTACCATATCTGCTGTGTTTTTATTTTATCTAAATCATTTACATTAAAACTCAAACCTTTTTCCAGCACAAAAAAATCCATTAACCACGACCGTTTCCTGTCAGTTTTGTATCCATGTTGCTACCGTTCCTTTTTATTCCATTATTACCATTATATTCAGTGCCTCTGCAACTTCCACTCTCACTTCCCTCAGTATGCTTGGATGCATTCCATCTAGTCCTGGTGTTTTATCTATTTTTAAGTACAGACATCTATCTAATTTCTTCTCCATACCAATTTTAAATGTTTTCAGTGTATTAATTACCTCTTCTTTTGCCATGGCCTGGATAGCATTTGTAAGTGTCTTTATCAAGGAAGAAAAATATTAATTTAATGCCTCAGCTATTCTCCCTGCTCTCATGCAAAAATCCCTTTTTAGTCCATAATTGACCCAATTCCTCCTTTTACTATTTAAGTACCCATAGAAGACTTTGGGATTCCCTATTATGTTACCTCTAGTCTCTACTCATATTTCCTCTCTTTGCTTCTCTTGTTTGCATACTCACATTCCCTATGAACCTTCTACAGTCAATTTGTTTCTCTAATGTATTATTCACCTGACATCTGCCATAAGCACACTTCTTCTCTCCAACCTAATCTCTATTTTTTGTCCTGCTGCGAGTTCCGAATTAGTTTGCCCTAGCTTTCCCTTTTGGGGGAATAGGCCACGATCCTCCCTGCTTAGAAGACAGCCCATTGTTCAGCTACCATTTTTCTGGCCAAACTTTGAATCCAATTTATTTGCCCAAGATCCATTCTTACCTGATTGAAGTTGGCCTTTTCCCCAGTTAAAATTCTTACTGTGGATTGTTATGTACCTTTTTCCTTATTGAACCGAAACCTTATGATACAATGATCCCTTTCCCCTAAACGTTCTCCTACTGATATTTGACAAACTTGGGCTACCTCATTCCCATGACCCAGATCCAGAAATGCCTCCCCTCCTGTCAGACTGGAAACATACTGTAAATGTTTTTCATGCACATAATCTAGGAACTCTTGTCCCCCCTCTGCCGTGTACCACTATTATTCCAGTCTATTCAAACATAATAACTACTCCAGAATTCTTGCACCAATGTAATTCCCCTACAAATCTGTTCCTTTACATTCATTCCACGGTGTATATAATTACAGCTTTTTGTTCCTTTGGAAAAAAGTCTTCTTAACATGGGGCAATAAATGTGTCAGTCATGCAGACCCTTTAAAGTTTCAACAGCTGAGACCCAAGCACTTAAAACTTTTTAACCGTGTATAAATAAGTATCGTGTAATTGATAACAGAGAGTGAAAACAGTCAATCAAGCAATATTTAATCTAGGGCTCAGGTGTTTCAGTACTCTAATTAATGTCTGAGCTCTCTGCCAAGAATGCAAAATAAGGCTTGGCTAAGAGCTCAAAAATCCATTAGACTTTTACTGTTCCATAGTAGAATGATTTTTTGAAAACAAAGTAGAAAGTTACGAATAAAGGAATTTATTGATTTTTTTTTAAAAAATTCTATTGTCAGTGTAGGGTCCATTAGTTTTGTGAAGTCTATAGTAACATGGGGTATGAGGAGCCATGCATGGATGAGTGGAGGGGCATAGCTTGGCATGAGGCAACATGGAGTATGGATGGACAGACATACTTCGCAGGGTGGCATGAGGGGCCATCAGGTTCATTTGGGGACCATAGTTTTGCATCGATGCAACATGGAGAGTTTGGGAGGAGTGAGGGATGGAAGACTGGTTTTCAGCTGTTTTATCAGATTGGACTGATAATGAGCAAATAACATTCATGCCACATAAAAAAGTGGCAGGCAATGACATCTCCAACAAGAGACAATCTAACCATCACCTCTTGACATTCAGCAGCATTACCATCACCAAATTCCCCCACCAACCAACATCCTGGGGTTACCATTGATCAGAAACTCTATTTGCCTGGATGCACTGCAGGAACTCACTAAGCCTCCTCAGACAGCACCTTCCAAATACACAATCGCTACCAACTAGAGGGACGGGGTAGCAGTCTTACAGAAACACCAACACCTGACGTTTCCCTCCAAGTCATGTTGACTTGGAAATATATCATTCCCTCATTGCTGCTGGGTCAAAAATCTTGAAACTCCCACCCTAACATCACTTTGGTTGGTACTCACATGTCATGGACGCCACCAGCTCATCAACTTCTCAAAGAAAATTAGGAAAGGGCAAGAAATGCTAGCCTAGGAAGTGATGCCCAAAACCCTAGAGACTTTTTTTTGAAATTTAATCGTGACAAAGTCGCACAACAGAGAGGTAAGCCTTTTAAACAGCCTGTCTCAGCATCTGGAAGCCCGTGGCTGTCTCTGAACTTTTCCTGAACTCATCCATCCTTGCTCCCCCCTTAATAAAGTTTGTCCTTTCAGGCATCTTCTCCCAAGACAGGGTGGGCAAGCCAGGAATTTCCCCACTCCCATTACCTGCCCTGAGGATCAAAATCCAGGCCTATATCTCGCTGTGCAAATTGTACATTATTATTGTTGATGTAATATACAATATTCAGTATAGGTGCTCGAGGAATACTGAAATGTACATACATAGACATGAAAACAACATGAAGTATTGTTGACTATTGTATCTAGTTCAGTTGTTTTCGTGTCAAAAAAAAGAGGTGCCTGCCATCATTCAGGAAATTGTTATAGCAAGGAAATGGTTATGGGGGATTTTAGGATTGATACAAGCAATTGTATTCAAAGTCAACAGCAACCACTGGCAACTATCAATGTCAGTTATTTTAATAATCAAATCAACATCTACAGTTCCCAGCAGTTTTCTGCTTCTGGACTTCTCATTTCCTGCAGACTTTGGTCACACATTTGGTTAGCTGCAGCTTGGGCACAAATTCACCAATGATATTTTTATCCACCATTTTGGGCAAACATCCAAACTCCTTATACCAGAGGCATATGACTGAATCCTCTTATTTTCTGTTTTCCTCTACAGACTGCAGATTGGGTCCCAGCTTATTTATAGTAAGCAATTCAATTAAAACCTTTCAGGTCAGTAAAAGTCAAATGAGTGTCAAGAAAGTTGTATAAAAGGCTTCAGAGCAACTTGTTGCAAATGAAGCAATAACTTGTGAGGATGTTTTTGTACAATTTTACCTATATGAATACATATGATATATAATTACAGCTGACTTAGAAAGATCTGCAGGAGATTTTGAATCAAGCTTTCTTTTTAAAAAAGTGGCATACTTTCCTAATATAAATACAATACTGCAGATGCTGGAATTTGAAATAAAACAGAAAATGCTGGCAATATTCAATAGGTCAGGCAACATCTGTAGAAAGAGAGGAACAGAATTAAGGGACAAGATTTTAACTCATTCAAAACCCATTTACTGTGTACAGAATTAAAAGCCAAGCAAACAATTTGGATCAATAAATGAAAGGTCAACCTGAAACGTCAACTGTTTCACTCTCTACATATGCTGCCTGACCTGAATATTCAAGAATTTTCTGCTTTTATTTATGTATTTTTTCAGTAGAATTTGATCTCTGAAGGGCTATTTTCAATACTCATTTGATGAAATATACTATATTTTAACTTTTCAGCAAAGAAAACATTACCTTATAAAATGAAGAAAAGTAGTACTGAAGTAGTACAAGTACAGTATGGAACTTTATGTGCTGTTGCAATATCCAAGAGATTGTAAGTTTAAAAAAATATAAATTGTACGCATGTTGTCCACACACACTCTGGGTGCACTTCAGTTTTTGCCCATGATTAGCATCTAAAGCAATTTGATGTAGCACATTTTCACATTAAGCTGCACATTTTTTAAAATCAGAAGCAATACACAACAAAATTAAATATAAATTTCACTCCTGCAGTCAGGAGGAAAAGTCTACACTTATGCAGCGTCATTTACATTCTCAAATTTCGATCGTGCCCTCTCAATGAATGACTCCTAAAGAAAAATTTTATAAAAAATATTTTATACAACTTTTCACACCCTCAGGACATCCCAAGGCACTTTACAGTCAATAAAGTACTATTGAAGCCACGGTTAAGCCAAAGTCACTGTTAAAAAATGGAGCAGCCAGTTTGAACACAGCAACGTTCCACACACAGAGGACCTGTTCGAATGAATCCTGACAAAAAAGGTAATGGACCCGAAATGTTTCTTTCTTCACAGATGCTGACTGACCTGCTCAGCACTTGCAGCATTTTCTGTTTTTGTTTCAGATTTTCAGCATCTGCAATATATAATTTTTGATCTGATGTTTCAGTGATGTTGGATAAAAGATAAATATCGGCCATGACACCTGCAGAATTCCCCTCCACTTCTTCTAATAGTGTCACCCAAGAAAGCAGACAGGTATCACCTGACGTTGAGAACATCGACAGTGCATCATTCTTTCAGTAGTGCACTGGAGCGTTAGCTAGGTTTTGTACTAAAGTGAACCCAGGAATTTCTTTACTGTTACAGGGCAGAATGTAAATGTTAAGCAGCACACCAATGAAACACAGGACTGCTTAATCTCTTTTTTCCAGATTAAATGTTAAACCAAGGTTCCGTCTGTCTTCACAGGTGAGTGTAAAAGATTGCATAGCACTATTACAAGAAAAACAAGAGCATTTTCTGACTGCCTTGGCCAATATTTACCTGTCAACCAATAGATCCATTTATTTACCTCAGTACTGTTTGAGACACTTTGCTGTGCACAACTGAAACACTCCATTAGCTTTATAGAACTTTGGATGTCATTCGATCACGTAAAGCAGTATGGGGTTCTCGCTCTCCTTTCTTCGGAAGTGTTACTTGAGGAATATCTATTGACCAGTACACCAGGAGAAACTCTACTCCACCTGAACAGGCAGGTAGGGCTTTCATTTATCACATCCAAAAACATAAGAACAAAAGAAATAGGAGCAGTAGGCCAACTAGCCCTTCGAGCCTGCCCCGCCATTCAATAAGATCATGGCTGATCTGTCGTGGCTCAGTTCCACTTTCCTGCCTTCTCCCCATAACCCTTAATCCCCTTGCCTATCAAAAACCTATCTACCCGCGACTTAAATATATTTAGCGAGGCAGCCTCCACCACTTCAACGGGCAGAGAATTCCAGAGATTCACCACCCTTTGAGTGAAGAAGTTTCTCCTCAACTCCGTTCTAAACTGCCCCCCCCCCCCCATCTTGAGGCTGTGCCCTCTAGTCCTACTGTCCTTTCTGAGCGGGAAGAGCCTCTCCACCTCTATCCTATCCATCCCATTCATCATCTTATATGTCTCAATGAGATCTCCCCTCATTCTTCTAAACTCTAACAAGTACAAGCCTAGTTTATTCAGCCTCTCCTCATAGCTCAACCCCCTCAGCTCCGGTATCAGCCTAGTAAACCTCCTCTGCACTCCCTCCAAGGCCAAAATATCCTTGCGCAAGTGCGGCGACCAAAACTGCACACAGTACTCCAGCTGCAGCTTCACCAGTGCCCTGTACAGTTGCAGCAAGACCTCCCTACTTTTATATTCAATCCCCCTCGCTATGAAGGCTAGCATCCCATTCGCCTTCTTGACCACCTGCTGCACCTGCAGGCTGGGTTTTGCGACTCACGCACAAGGACCCCGAGGTCCCGCTGCACCGTTGACAGCACTTCTACCCATGCAGAGCTTTCTCAGTGCTGCATTCAAGTGTCAACCTAAATTAATGAAGTCAAGTCTTAGCAGTAAAATTTGATGCATCATATTCTTATCTTGAAGCAAGAGTTACAATTGAACTCATTTGGTGGTAGCTAGCAGTGGGAAAATTATGTGGTTGTTCTTAAATCTGTGGAATCTGTGAAAAAAGTGAATCTGCTTTCATTATCTTATGAGATCATGGCATAATGTGCCCAAAATTTAAAAAATATTTTAAACACAAATGCATAAACATTCAACAAGCCATACAGATCAGGAAAATTCCAGGTTCAATCTTGTTTTGAACAAACTTCAGCTGAGCAGCAGCAAAAAGTGCCTGAGGGAGAGAGTGGGGAAAAACAGGTTGTGTCTAAACAGCTACCTAATCACTCTGATGATTGCAGGATGAGGACCTAATAGGGCTTAGTTGTGATGTTCCCACTCCCATTCCTGAAGGCTAAATAGCTTGTCAACTTTTATTGCAAAAATCAACCCCAGGAATGATCGGCACTCGTGCAAGTTACCAGTGGGTACATGACATCCATGAAGCTACCTATGCAAAAGAATCAATGCCTTGAGGAAGAGAAAAAATGATTGACAAAAAAGTTATTTTTTCTAATATGACAATCTTGGTTAGTAGTTTGGTGAACATAGTAATTAATGAGCAAAAAAGGGTGTGGGGGTGGGAAGCATATTAGATGAAATTAAGAAATGTGTTTGATGCTTCATGTTGGAAAGTAAAGAAAATTTTGTCTCGCACCTCTGGTTTATTGCCACTTGCCCAAACCAGCTCATGACATAGTTATTTTACACCGGCAACAGCTTTAAGGAATAAATTGTCACAAATGCACAATGGTCCATAGCTACCACTCAGACTTAGTTCATTATCCAGTCTTCGGCATTCATGGAATTTTAATAGTGCATTCTGTAGTAACCAATTTAATATTCTTCAGACATACGTGTCCACAAATTCACTTTAGCTACAGCAGACATATACATACAGACGCCCTTCAAAAATGGAGCAAGTCAAATACAAGTAATTGTAAGTCTAGCTCAACTATAAACAATTATTACACTCTATTGAGATGTTCGATGGAAGGAACAAAAGAAATATCAACAGGAACCATCCTATACCACGGTTCTTGTCAGCAAGTAGCATTCTCAACAGATCTGGAGAAGTCACAGTCCTAATGGTTCCACACTCATTTTTTAAAGGGAGATTCCAGGAAGCAGGCTGACAGCAAAGATGGATATAAACAACTAGCAAACAAGATACACATAGTATATAGTCCTTCCATTGACAATCATAAAATAGACATGCTATCTTATTCGTAAGTATTTGGACTGAATTAAAAATTCAATCTACCTTGCATTGATTTAGCACTAACTATTGGCAACTGAGGGTATAATTATTTTGGTTCTTTCAGAACAACTAAACAACTTTGATGAAACAGTATTGTCTTTGCTGTTCTCTCAGAGATGCTGCTTGACTGTTGAGTATTTCTAGCTTTCTGTGTCCATAACCAGACAACACATTCGTTTTTGTTCCATCTCAGCCATACCTTATTTCCACTCCAAACTCTTTTCCCCCCAGTCGCACTGTTCAATGCAACAAAGCCTGCCATGAGAGTAATTTTACCTGTCTGCGTGATGACAAGAAGCTTCACATGTTCAACTTAAAATTGAACATTTGTATAGGTGGCCATCTGATCTGAGATCACAGGCAGTGCTTGCCTAAAATTCTAATTAGTGCAGCCAGTAGACATCATGTGAACTCCTATCTCTCCTCTTTTGCCTAACTGCAGCCACCTAATTTGAAAAATTAACCGTTGCAACGTCAAATCCTTACAATCTCTCCATTTCCTGACAGTTCACATACTATTGTCCTTTGCTTTTTTCACTGTCTCAACTAGATAACTTTTGTATATGAAGCATTTTTTCATCTTTGTCAAGCTGCTTTTCTTTCCAAAAAAGGAATTGCCTCACAGCTATTTTTGTGTTTGTATTTATCAAATGTTCTCCACTCCACTCAAGCATCGTCAAAGGCCTTAAATACCTTCTCATTTAATTCTGCTAGAATTTTTGCCCATAATAGTATGCTCTTTTCCTATTTTCAGATGCTGACTGACTTATCATGCATTTTTTATAATTATTACAGATTTCATACGCTTAAAAAACTGACATCAGCTTAAATATTCTGCTGCACGAAAGTCAGAAACATGCAACAAAAATCACAAACTTTTGTTTTGAAGAGGAACAATGACTTCATGATGGTCAATTATCTTAAATTTTGAAAAACCTCAAGAAAGTATTTTTCAAAGTGCAGTTGTGCAAACTAGGGGAAAATGTATTACAGAATTAATCCCCTTAGTTCAACGCCTTACATTGCAATCCCACAAAAATGTTTACAATCATCAACTAAAATGTTAGGACAGCACTGGCAAGCATAAATGGGTTGGAAATGAAGTTGTATTTCCACCCCAATAAACAATTAGCAAACACATGAAGATAAATCATACATCCTTATAGACAAGTCAAAATCAATTTTTTCTTGACAGGGAGAAAGAACATTAAGCAACTCACAAATTTTTATAAAGGCTAATAGTTTGTAGGATTAGAAGATCTAACAATTATCTGCTGATTGCCAACATTTTATATTAATTTCTGCAGCAGCTTGTATAACGGTTGATCTTAAAATCTCATTTTGTAATATGCAGCTCTGTATTTCATTATAAAATTTACTAAACCTTAACATAAAAATTCAAAGTTTTTAATATTGGCACAGCAGACCATTTATACAATATTCATCTTGCACTTGAGGATTTATCAAACTCATTTTCCATAAGATTCTAATGGATTTTTAATGCAAGATTGAAAAACACATACAAAAACACACTGTGTGCATATGTGGTTTTTCCTTCCCATTTGTGTTTTGTTTACCTGCCATATGCAAAACGCCTGTCCTTATGGTGGTCACCAAACGTATCCCATAGCCTGAGTGATATGCTAACTTCATCTACAACATCACGGGAACGTTCAAGCACCTAAACATAACCAACATTTAATGTAATCAATGGAAACAATAAGTTCACTTATGTAATTTTCCCTACCAAACTTTACAGCATCGCATTAATGGTCACCAAGAGGGAGTTATTCAAACATATCACCCGCATTTCACAAAATCACAAGGGACATAATTACAATGCTACAGTTGTAACTGAGCAAAGAAAACAGGATTCATTAGCTTGAGGTTAAAATGTACTGCTTGATTACTCCAGTTTGCATATCTTTTAAAAACTGTGGAACCAAACATTTATCAAATGCAGGATTAAGAGACATTAGTGAAGTGCCACGTTATTTTCAAATAGCTCATTTAGTTAAATTAACATTTTCAGGGTTCATCATTAAATTTAAAAATGTTCAAATCTTTAAAATATTGAAAAGTATGTTTTTAATTGCCTGCGGATTTTCATTTCCAGTTTCTCAATTTAAACCCAAACCTTAACATCTTCAACTCAAAATGAGTTATACAGTACATAATTTTACAACTGTTTTTTATTAGACTCAGAAATCCATGACTGAGACCAAGATACACAAGAACCATGTTTGAAAAATATGAAATAAATGCCCTAAACAAATTTTGTTTTCTGAATAACAGTCTTGTTTAGTCCTGAGAACTCAAACAAGAACCAAAAATGAATAGCTACACTGGAGTATATTCAAACCGCAATCTTGTGGGACTTTACATATCGTATATCTTTAATATCTGTAAGATTTCAGCCACATTTTTTGAAAAACAAAATCTTACCTCTTGACAGACACGATACTGATCAATTGCCCAGACAGTGGGGACATGAGTGGACAGCAGCTGGTACTGTGTCAAGGTGGTATTGCATGCTCTTGCACAGATGAGTCGTGTCTTTCCCACAGCATTGTCCCCGACAACAACACACTTGATAGTTTCAACATTTGGCCTTTCATAATCCATAGCAGTGTCCATTTACAGTAAACTGTATAGGAACAAACAAAGGAATGTTGAGAACTTACATAACTACGTTTCAACAAAGCTACTTCATTGAGTAAAACAACCAGAACACAGCAAATGCTATCTAATTTGGAGACGATTAAACCTCACTTCATTTATACTGTGGCTTGTATTAATCATAGGCAAATGTTGCAACTACTCTGGTATTTTTCAGTGCATTCAAGCCAAATCCTGCTAGTATCTCTCGTCTTTATAAAAACAAATCAGTCACACACAAACAAAACTCCATTGTTTAACTGGCTGGGTTACTCGTCTTCCTGGAAGTGGAAAAGGCCAGATCTTGCTGACCAAAACTTGTAATCTCTGTTTATATCAGTCAACAGATTTGATGGTTTTGTGTTGGGAATGAAAACAGGACAAAAGTGGAAATCTCTTCCAGCTCATCTCAGATGCAGTAACTTTCATGTAAAAGGCATACAATAATCAAAACATGCAACCACATTCATGGCAATAGCTGCAACTTTAATCATTTTCGCATGGGTGGGTGAGGACAAATTACAACCATGCGTCACACATTCTTTGCCTGGAAAATAACTAAGCTGCTATTCAGCAGGGGTGGGGCATCTCATGCCCAAGGGCAACCTGTGAAGAGAACAGTCTACCAATGCTTAAGTATGCAATTTGGAGCGCTGTACCTGTTGAACAACCCCAACAGCAACTTATGGGTACAAACTGACAATGTGCTTCCTGTACATAGTCTGCAGAACTATATCAGCTGCTGAGCATTCAAACCAGCCGTCCAATGAACTAATGGAGGCCATTTGAAAAAAGCAAACAAATTTTTCATATACTGCTCAGCTCAGAAGGACCTAAAGGAAAACTCCAAGCACATCAAGCCAATTGTTGACTCTTTTGAGACCACTCCCAGGATTTTCCCCCAACCTCATGCATATTGGTCAGTTCAGCATGGATACTAGCCACTTCCCTGCCTTCTTGCAATCAATCAGTTGAGGTTGGGTTCCAGCAGCTTAATGGCAGCCTGGGATTCAAACCATAGAATCCCAAATGCAGAGGAGGCCATTCAACCCATCAAGTCTGCACCAACACCCAAAAGAGCATTTTACACGCAAACTCCACACAATCACCCAAGGCCAGAATCGAACCCAGGTCCCTGGGAGCCAGCATTGCTAACCGATGCACCATGGTGTTGCCCAAGTCAGGCTTGAGACTGACTGCCTATGGTGTTCAGCCAACATTGCACCCATCTCAGATGGGAAACAAAAATACCCTAATGTTATTTTGTACTAAGAGATTGCTCACAACATTACTTGGGTGAGTCTGGGGAAGTATTAATTATAAAAATAGGAGTGTTGCATCACACAACACAAAGTTCTATCTTTTTCAGCATTAATCTAGACAAAAAAAATTGCTCCATCAAACATTTGCTCCTTTCCAAATAGTTTGTTGCACGACTCTTTCAATTCTCATCAACAATTTAGCACCTTTAATGTAGAAAACATCCCAGAGGCCTTGTTGAAAACTAGATGCCAAGGGACAGCTTATCAAAATAACTAAAACTTTGTTCAAAGAGATGAGTTTGAAGAAGGGCCTAAAGAAGCAAGAGGAATTTGGAAGGAGAATGCTGGGAAAAAAACTGATCTATGCAGCTGAAGGCACTTCACGAATTGACAGTCAATGAGATGAAAGAATGCACAAGAGGCAACAGCCATGGAAACAGACAACTTGAGCGAAGTGGTCACAAAAGTAGGGAGGGACATGAATGACATTTGAATGACAAAGACAAAGACAAGAATCTTATATTCAAGATATTAGTGGACTAAAAGTCAACGCAAGTCAGGTAGGATGAGATGGAGATGGACAAATTAGTTTTATTGGGTGTTACAGAAACAAAAAGAGATTGTCTTTGTAACGAAAAGGATAGGGAAGGGAAGCTTAGCTCAGTCTGATTAAGCCTGAGACGATGAGCAGCATGGCAGTCGATGAAGTCTGTGACAGTGCCAAAAACAATGGCTTCAGTCTTTCCAAAATTTAGCTGCAGAAGTTGAACCACATCAAAATACTACATATCAGATTGCAAAACAGTGCAATAGCAGTGGGGTAATCAAGAGTTGGAGAGAAGCATAATCTAAAGATATTAGCATCATGGTAAACCGATGCTTGCAGATGCTTTTGCAGGAAGAGGAAAGGTCTCACAATGACCACTTCTGTACTGTTAATAATTCACTAACATGGAAAGGAGGGAAGTATATAAATGGACAACGTTCAGACTTTCCAGTCAAAAACTGCCTCTTACAAAGTTCACGCTTCTCACTGTCCTGATGTTTTCATACTTATGCTATCAAACTTTCAAAAACGTGATTTGTATTTCCCTTTGTATTAGCAGTAATATTCCAACACTTTTGAACGCGAAACAGAAGGTTTAGTGGAGTGGTGTTGTTGCACTTGGAAATACCAGTCTTAGTGAAAAACTGTTGTTAAAAAAACTAAGACATTATAGACACAAATGCAAACTGAGAGCTGTAGCTTGCTATCTCTTCAGCTGAGGGCATTGGCTTTGGGAAACAACATGTATTAAAAATTGAAATTATGAATTTGCCTCTCTGAAACAGAATGCAAGAGGCAGTTAAAAACAGAAAATGGTATTTTAAATCATTTTGTTCTACATTCTCAAAAATTTTTACATCTTTATATTATGTTAAAATAGTAAATCTTTAATGGAGGAACAAAACAGACAAAATATTCAAAGATTAGAGCTATTTCTTGGCTTCGCTTTTTTAATGAACAGGGAGGTTGTCTTATTTGATTGCTTGTTGTTTTTATATGCTTCTTCCGGAAATTTATTTCTGTTTTTCTCTCATCCTACTGGTGTACAGCCTACCACATTTGGCATTTGTTGCTACTTCTCAGTGCATTTCAGGTGCAAGTGTGATGCTAAATTTACACATAAAAAATGTAACACTCAAGCGTGGCAGACAAAGTACTTCCTTAATACATATGATCAAAAAGGTGGCAGGCTAGTCAGAAGTGCTGAAATTTAAACAAATTCCAAAAATGGCCCATTAAAATTATTTCTCCAATTATGAAAAGCATTAAGTTATGTCCATTTTATGAATCGATCAATTTAATATTGCTAAACGTTCCCATAATTTTCAAAGTGTTACATGAAGGGGAATGCTGGTTTGAGGAAGTGAGAGAGCAGGCATTTTTTGCATAATTTCTCCAGTAATGAATGTATTAAAGTTCTGCTCCAGTGGCATCAATAAGAAAAGTGGATTGTGGCAGCATTCACCATCCGTGGCGTCAAAGTTAGCTTTATGATGCCACAGCAGGAGACATGCTACACAAAACTACCTACCCCAGCAGTTCTAGAGCAAACAAGTAGTTCAGATACATTGACATTGGAGTAAAAACATTTGCCAATTACCCACTTCTCACCAGTCTGGGTTGAGTTATGAACCCAGGTCACAGGTGTGAAAGAAAGTTGTACTAACACAGATTAAATGGAAAAACTGATCTGTTGCCCAACACCCTCACCTTGAAGGGTATAAAAATTCACCTACAAAAAAAACACAAACAACAGTTGTGTGTAGGGTATAAATAAGAAACTTGACTGGAAGCAGTGGTTTACTAGGATAAAAGCTACACACAGCTCATCAGATAATTCACCAGGGTAGCAAAAGAGTTTTTTATATAATCTTTTGGTTGGTTATTTCCCAGCGAGCCATTGATTCTTACCACATGACCTGTGCTAAATGTTTAATTCATCCCCAAAACTATTATTGCAAACTGGTTACCAGCACATCTCATGACAAAGAAAATTACAAAACTCCTGATATTATAAAGAGCTTCAGCGCTAATACCCGATATCACGAATCAGATTTTACTAGGCTGAATACTTGAAACCAGATTGGTGAAGAGAAAACAAAATGTGGATTAAGATTTGGTGCCAAACTCAGTACGTTCTATCAGTAAACACTGATGAGTTTGTAACGAAGAAATAACTATTAGTCATGCAAGAAAATGGTCAACCTGGGGATTACATATTCCAATACCCTTTGCAGGAAAGGTGTTTTCTAAGTTTTCTCTCTGATTTTAACAATATTCCCTCATCTGAGACCCCTCCTGCAGCGCTCTACTAATTCTTTCAAAATCTTAAAAGCCACAATCAAGTCAGTCATTAGCTTTCAATAGGTCAGGGACTATAAACCAATTTTACGTAATTTTTCCATTTAATCTAATCCTTGGAGCCCGATAGCATTCAGGTGAATCTGAATTACTCCTTCCAAGGCCAATATATCCCAAGATGCAGATAAGAAGCCTCTGATCTCGCCCACAGTTGGGATTCTCTAGTCCCTCTGAAGTGAGTGGAGTTTTGGTTGAGTGTTAAATTCTCCATTCTTGATGGCAATAGTAGCAGGGCGAACGAGAGCTGAAAATCCCAGTCCTAGTGTATAGAGCTGCACACAGTACACCAGATGTCGTCAAACCAGAGCTTTGAGTAATTAGAGCAAAATTCTAACCCTTCATACTCTAGTCTAGACTTGTCAGACTGACAGCCCACAGGCCAGATTCTGACCAAGCCATCTGGACTTGGCTCGCCAAACTTGTTGGATGTATGACTGACTCATGGTTGATAAATGCTACAAAGCTGCTCACCCAATCACAGGCTGGCTTATCCTTGCATGATTCTCCTACTTCCCCTGACACTAAGAAGCAATTTAGCACAGCCAATCTACTTACCCTGTACATCTTTGGACTGTGGGAGAAAACTGGAGCACCCAAAGGAAACCCATTGCAGAAAACATGCAAACTCCACACAGTCACTGGAGGCCAGAATCGAACCCAGGTTCCTGACACTGTGAGGCAACAGTGCTAACCACTGTGCCACCATGCAAAAGATTTTGAACTGGGGAAAAGCAAATGTTTCAGGGACAAGAAGGGACTTGGCTGAGGTGGCCTGGACAGCACATGGGAAGGACTAAAAAGCAAGATCCTAAATGTACAAAGTGAACATATCCCCTCCAAAAATTAGAGTGATACTGCCAAATCTAGACTCTCCTGGCTGTCAAAAGGAAAATCAAACAGGAAAAGAAAATGTACAACAGGCACAAAGAACTAAGCACTGCAGATAGCCTAGACAAATGTAGGAATTGCAGAGAAGTAAAAGGAAATAAGGAAATCAGAGAGAGGCACAAAAAGACATTAGCAAATAAAGATAAAGAAAATCCAAAGATGTTTTATTAATAATACATTAATGCTAGAGGTTAGTTAAGGAAAAAGTAAGACCTATCAAAGACGAAGAAGGAAACTTGTGTGTAGATAGAGAGGCTGTGGCAAGGGTTTTAAAATGAATATTTTGTCTCCATGTTTACAAAGGAAAGGTATGATGCAGAAATAGTAGTCCAGGAGGAACACAGATATTGGACAGGATAATCACAGAGAGAAAGTACTCAAAGGGCTGGAACCCTTGATAAGTCACCAGAGCCAGGTGGATTGTTTCTGAGGCTACTGATGGAAATCAGGGAGGAGATAGCAAATGCTATGAGAATGATTTTCCAATTCTCACTAGATACAGGGGAGGTACTGGAAGACTAGAGAAATGCAAATATAGTTCCATTGTTTAAAAAGAGATCAAAGGAAATGCTAATTAGAATAGGCCAGTTAGTTTTATATCAGTGGTGTGCAAATTAGTAGAATCAATACGGGGAGATAGGATTAACTGTCACATAGAAAGGCATGGAGTAGTCAGGGATCGTACAGTATGCATTGTTAAAGGGAGGCCTTGTCTTTAATTGAAAGATTTAAGGAAGTGACAAGAAGAGTTGATAAAGGTAGTGCAGTAGATGTTGTACACAGATTTTAGCAAGGCATTTGACAAAGTCCCAGATGGCAGATTGGTCAAAAAAGTAAAAGCCATGGGATACAGGATAATGTGGCAAACCAGATTAAAAAATTGGATTAGTATGAAGAAACAGCGAAGAATATCCCTGCGAATGGAAAGTTGTTTCAAGTGGTGTCTGTCCGGACACGATGCTGGGACCCTTACAGTTTGTGTTAATATATTAACAATTTGGACATGAACATGGGGGACATTATTGGGAAATGGGCAGACAACACAAAGATTGGCCAAGCAGTGGATAGTATAGAGGACAGCAATAATCTCCAAATGGAAATAGATAGGTTGATGGAGTAGACAGTGAAGTGCAGGTGGATTTTAACAGAGAAGTGTGCTGTCATGCATTTAGGGAGTTATTGGAAGCAGACAATAAATGGGAATATATTAAGAGAAGTAGATGAAGTGAGAGATCTTGGTGTATAATACACAGGTCCCTAAAGACAGGAATTCAAGCAGACAAGTTTGTAAATAAGGCATATGGAATGCTGTCCTTCATTGGCAGAGGTATAGAATATAAAAGTAAGGATATAATGTTGGAATTGTATAAAACACTGAGGCCTCAACTGGAGTAGTGTATGCAGTTCTGGTCACCACACTGCAAGAAAGACATAATTCCTCTAGAGCTAGTGAAGGTTTAAAGATAGGTTTATGAGAAGGTGTTGCAGGGTCTAGGAAAGTATCGCTACAAGGAGAGATTGGATAGGTTGAGTTATTTTCCTTGGATCAAAGAAGACTGAGGGGTGATTTGATAGAGCTGTACAAAATATGAGCAGAAAAAATAGCGTGGACAGATAAAAATGTTTCCCTTGGTGGAGAATTCTAGAACCAGGAGACATAGGTTTAAGATATAAGGATTCTATGATTTTGAATCTGCTGCCTCACAGTGCCAGGGACCTGGGTTCAATTCCACCTTTGGGTCACTGTCTGTGCGGAGATTGCACATTCTTCCCATATTTGCATGGGTTTCCTCCCACAGTCCAAAGGTGTGCGGGTTAGGTTGACTGGCCATGCTAAATTGACCCTAGTGTCAAAGGGATTAGCGGGGTAAATGTGTGAGGTTACGGGAGTGAGGACGAGGTGCGACTGTGGTCAGTGCAGACTTGATGGGCCAAATGGCCTCCTTCTGCACTAAAGGGATTCTATGATTCTGTGATGATAAGTGGCACAAAATGTAGAGGGGATATGAGGAAGAGTTTTTATTTCGGAAAGGGTAGTGGGTATCTGGAATTTGCTGCCTGAGTTGGTGATGGAGGAACACAGAACATAGAACATTACAGCGCAGAACAGGCCCTTTGGCCCACGATGTTGCACCGACCAGTTAAAAAACAATGACCCTCTAACCTACACCAAACCCTTTCCATCCATAAACCTATCCACGGATTTCTTAAACGCCCCCAAACTAGGCGCATTTACAACTGCAGCAGGCAGCGCATTCCAATCCCTCACCACCCTCTGGGTAAAGAACCTACCCCTGACATCCGTCCTATAACTACCACCCCTTAATTTAAAGCTATGCCCCCTCGTGCTAGCTTTCTCCATCCGAGGAAAAAGGCTATCACTGTCCACCCTATCCAAACCTCTAATCATCTTATATGTTTCAATAAGGTCCCCTCGTAGCCGCCTTCTTTCTAACAAAAACAACCTCAAATCCCTCAGTCTCTCCTCATAGGACCTCCCCTCCATACCAGGCAACATCCTGGTAAACCTCCTCTGCACCCTCTCCAAAGCCTCCACATCCTTCCTATAATGTGGGGACCAGAACTGCACACAATACTCCAAGTGCGGACGCACCAGAGTTTTGTACAGTTGCAACATGACGCTGCGGCTCCTAAATTCAATCCCCTACCAATAAACGCCAAGACACCGTATGCCTTCCTAACAACCCTATCTACTTGATTCCCAACTTTCAGGGATCTATGTACACATACACCTAGATCCCTCTGTTCATCCACACTATTCAGAGTCCTACCGTTAGCCCTATACTCTACACATCCGTTATTCCTACCAAAGTGAATTACCTCACACTTTTCCGCATTAAACTCCATCCTCCACCTCTCGGCCCAGCTCTGCAACTTATCCAAGTCTCCCTGTAGACTAAGACACCCTTCCTCACTATCTACCACACCTCCGACTTTGGTGTCATCAGCAAATTTACTAATCCACCCAACTATACCCTCATCAGATCATTTATAAAAATTACAAACAGCAGTGGCCCCAAAACAGATGCCTGAGGCACACCACTCGTAACTGAACTCCATGTCGAATACTTACCATCAACCACCACCCTCTGTCTCCTATCTGCCAGCCAATTCCTAATACAATTTCCTAGATCACCCTCAATCCCATACATCTGCAATTTCTGCAGAAGCCTACCATGGTGAACCTTATCAAACACCTTACTAAAGTCCATATATACCACGTCAACTGCCTTACCCCCATCCACCTCTTTGGTCACTTTCTCAAAAAACTCAATAAGGTTAGTAAGGCACGACCTACCCTCCACAAAACCATGCTGACTATCTCTAATCAATTCATTACTCTCCAAATAACCATAAATCTTATCCCTAATAATTTTTTCTAAAACCTTGCCCACAACAGAAGTAAGACTCACCGGTCTATAATTCCCGGGGAAGTCTCTGTTCCCCTTCTTAAACAATGGGACAACATTTGCTAACCTCCAATCTTCTGGCACTATACCGGTGACCAACGACGACCTGAAGATCAGAGCCAGAGGCTCTGCAATTGCCTCCCTTGCCTCCCAGAGAATCCTAGGGTAAATCCCGTCCGACCCAGGGGAATTATCTATTTTCAAACCCTCAAGAATAACTAGCACATCCTCCTTATCAACTGCAATACTGTCCAGTTTACAACCCTGTAACCCAGTGTTCTCCACAGCTACATTTATATCCCCCTGCGTGAACACCGAAGAGAACTATTGGTTCAATGCCTCACCAATCTCTTCTGGTTCCACACATAAATTCCCACTGCTGTCTCTAACTGGCCCTAATCTTGCCCTAACCAACCTTTTGTTCTTAACATATCTATAGAACACCTTAGGATTCTCCTTAATCCTATCAGCCAAAGTCTTCTCATGTCCTCTTTTAGCCCTTCTTAACTCTCTCTTTAACTCCCTCCTAGCCAATCTAAAGCTTTCTAGTGCACTACCTGAGCCCTCAAGTCTCATCCGGACATGAGCCTCCTTTTTCTTTTTAACCAGCGAATCAACTTTCCTAGTGCACCACGGTTCCCTAGCTCGACCAATTCCTCCTTACCTGACAGAGACATACATATCAAGGACTCGCAGTAGCTGCTCCTTGAAAAAACTCCACATTTCGGACGTTCCGAGACCCTGTAGTCTCCTAGTCCAACCTATGCTTCCTAATTCTCTCCTGATAGCCTCATAATTACCCTTCCCCCAGCTAAAACTACTGACCCGAGGTTCATGCCTATCCCTTTCCATCACTAAGGTGAACGTAACCGAATTGTGGTCACTATCACCAAAATGCACCCCAACTTCCAAGTCTAGCACCTGGTCTGGCTCATTTCCCAGCACCAAATCCAATACAGCCTCACCTCTAGTTGGCCTATCAACATACTGAGTCAAGAAACCTTCCTGCACGCTTTGTACAAAAACTGACCCCTCTAATGAGCTAGAGCTATAGCTATTCCAATCAATATTAGTAAAGTTAAAGTCCCCCATAACAATTACCCTATTACTTTCACTCCTATCCCGGATCATCTCCGCAATCCTTTCCTCAACCTCTCTAGAACTTTTAGGAGGTCTATAAAAGACTCCCAACAGGGTGACCTCTCCTCTCCTATTTCTAACCTCAGCCCATACTACCTCAACAGACAAGTCCTCATCAAACTTCCTCTCTGACACGGTGATACAATCCTTGACTAATAATGCTACCCCTCCCCCCCTTCTACCTCCTTCTCTACTCCTACTGAAGCATTTGAACCCCGGAACCTGCAACAACCATTCCTGACCCTGCTCTATCCATGTCTCTGAAATGGCCACAACATCAAAGTCCCAGGTACTGATCCACGCTGCAAGTTCATCCACTTTATTGCGAATACTCCTTGCATTGAAGTATACACATTTCAAACCCTGCTCCGCCTCACCCCCACGATGCCATGCATTGCAGTCCCCATCTATGCCCCCCTCACTTTCACCCCCGCTACTCAGGATCCCACCCCCCCTCTGAATCAGTTTAAACCCCCCTGCATAGCCTTAGCAAATTTTCCCCCCAAGATATTGGTTCCCCTCTGATTCAGGTGTAGACCATCACTTCTGTAGAGGTCTCACCTTCCCCAGAATGAGCCCCAATTGCTCAAGAACCTGAACCCCTCCCTCCTGCACCATCCCCTCAGCCACGAGTTCAAACTTTCCCTCTCTCTGTTCTGCTCTACACTATCCCGTGGCACAGGCAAGAGTCCCGAGATAACCACACTTGTCCTTAAGTTTCCACCCCAACTCCATAAATTTCTGCTTAATATCCCCTTCCCTTAACCTCCCTATGTCATGCGTCCCCACATGAACTATGACTTGGGGTTGATCCCCCTCACCCTTAAGAGTCCTGAACACCCTCTCTGAAACATCCCGGACCCCAGCCCCTGGGAGACAACACACCAGCCCCGAGTCCCTACCATTACCTCTGACTCTCCTATCCGTCCCCCTAACTGTGGAGTCCCCTTAACTCTGAGAAAGCACCTGGATCTGTACCTTAAGTGGTGTAAGCTACAGGGCTATGGGCCAGGTGCAGGAAGGTGGGATTAGAAAGGGCACCTGGGTGTCCTCAGGCTGGCAGGGACAAGATGGGCCACCTTCTATGCCTGCCTTCTGTGTTGTAATTTTTCTATAGTTCTACCCACTTACCTAATGTGTTCACATATTTTTGCAATTTTATCTCCTATCTACTGTATCCACTATGCCTCCAATCTTTATCTCATTGGCATCCTTGGGTATATAGTTCTGTGCCACATTATACAAGCGATTAATATCATGAGGCTCCATCGTAGATCCTTGTGGGAAACATTAGTTCCTTACTTCAAACTCCTGCACATTTCTATTATCCCTACTATCTTCTACCACCTAACCACTCTCTTAACCAGGTTGATAACCTTCAATTCCATGGCCAAAATTTTATCTTACAGTCTTTATGTGGGACTTTGTCAAATGTTTTCAGGGAGCCCGCGTAAACTAAGTCCATCAATATTCCTCATCTACTACACACTGTTCCGAAAGCTTGTGGCGTTTACTATCAAATAAACCTGTTGGACTAACTGTTGTGAGACTTCTTACTGTGTTTACCCCAGTCCAACACTGGCATCTCCACATCATGACTTACTTGAAGTTAACCGCCTTGATAGGTAAAACAAAATGACATAGTATTACTTAAATGGTAATAGGTTGGGAAACGTTAATCTAAGGGACCTGGGTGTCCTTGTATACCAATCATTGAAAGCAAGCAGGCATCGTGTACAGCAAGCAATTAGGAAGGTAAATAGTATGCTGTCCTTCATTGCAGGATGATTTAAGTACAGGAGCAAGAATGTCTTACTGTTGTTTTACAGGGCCTTGGTGAGACCACGCCTGGAGTACTGTGTGCAATTTTGGTGAAAGTATATACTTGCCAGAGAGAGAGTGCAGCAAAGGTTCACCAGACTGATTCCTGGAGTGGCAGGATTGTTGTATGAAGAGAGATTTGAGTTGACTAGGCCTGTGTTCACTGGAGTTTAGGAGAATGAGAGGGGACCTCATACAAACATACAAAATTTCAGTAGGACTGGACAGACTGAACGCAGGGATTTTGTTTCTTCTAGCTGGAGTCGGGATTGGCAGGGGGGTGGGGGGGGGTCGAGAACAAGGGGTTACAGTCTCATGTTATAGGTAGGCCATTTAGGAGTGAGGTGCAAAGGAATTTCTTCACTCAAGGAGGATGGTGAACTTGTGGACTTCGCCACTACAGAAAGCTTGGGAGCCCAAGTCACTGAATATGTTTGAGGAGGAAATAGGTAGATTTCTGGAGACTAAAAGCATCAAGGGTATGGGAAGAGAGCAATAGTATGGTGTTGAGATCGAGCATCAGCCATGATCATACTAAATGGTAGAGCATGCTCAAGGGACCAAATAGTCTATTCCTGCATCTATTTTCCACATTTCTATAATACTTTAACAGTGACAAGAGGAGAAAGTTCCACTATATTGCCCTTTTTGGCTATCCAGAAATTGTTCCTTGAAGTGTGTACCAAGATACCCCAATGTCCAACCATGATATAACTTCATTCCATTTTCAAAAAAATCCTGTTTAGTTGAGGGCAGGCAATCTATAGTTCCAGCAGAAAGAAGTTGGCAGTGATGATATAAATAGAAACCAACAATTCAGTGGATGAATGCATTCCATAGTGTGGCACTTTGCCAGGTTCAATCTCCACTGATTCAGCCAAACTCAGTTGTAAAATAGTAGGGTAGAGGGTGGTATGATTAGTTTGGATCACTTGGCTAAGAAAGGGGTAAAAAGATACAGACTTCTCACTTCTTGTTATATTCCAGTGACTTTTGCTGGAAACTGTAGGTGAAAGGGCAGGATCAAAGCTTGGCTACTGTCCTATAGAATAATGTGCAGACATATACTGGCTTAGCTACTTAGACATGGTAGTACAGGGGCTGTACCTCCATAAAATTGCTTTCCTGTACACTAAATTACCTTTAATACAGGAAGGAAGAAAATACTGCAAAAACATTACAGGCCAACTAATTTCAGCACACAGATCACCAAAAGTGTTTTCTTTTTAACATACTAACTTGAGTTAGTATTACTGCCAATGCTGGCAGCAAAAAAATAGTTCTGACTGTTTCATTGCCAGAATTCAATGTTTATAAATTAACTGAGAGTACAGTCAGGGTGTTTTCTGGGAACCATCATTGTGTGTATTAGCTCTAAGGATTCTTATAACATGTACCACTTGCTTCAAGGACAATGAAACGTTCAGTCCCCTGATGTTACCACAAATCTCAGAGAGAAATAACTTGTAAAAATTCACATTAATTTGTTTTCATTTACAACCTTAGCCATGCTTGAAAGAAAACACAATATTTGAAGAAAAGTCACACTATAATATTATTATAGAAATGTTTTTCAGGGTAATTATTAAATCTGGGGTCTGGATAACTCGAGTTAGCTAGATGGCTAGCGTGTGGTTCAGCAAAGCGCCAATAGCACGAGTTCCATTCCCATTCTGGCTAAGGTAGACTTGGGTTCTGCCCCCTTGCCCTGTTCCCAAGAGTAGAAGGCAATGGCAAACCATTGCTGACAGAAACTGCCAAGGAAATGGCTCAGGCTAAACATTAGCAGAAAATGAGTCAAGGACCTGTCTTCAAGCAGGAATATATGAATGATTGCAATTATTTAATGCTATAAATAAGCCAGTAACCCGCTCAATGGGGTCTACAGATTTGCTCTATAATGTAATATCCAATGGTGCAAAAGACTTCAGAAGTACATCAGGGCACCAACATATTTTGCCACCATTCTAGCCCTCCCGAATACGAATTTGACAAAATAATGTTATAATGTTTCAATAAGAATAGCTGCCTCCATATAACCTGCACCATGGAATTTATCATGAAAACAAGGGATTAATTCATTTACAGGGCTGAATTTTACGAGAATGATTCTAAGCATCCAGCTAGCAAGAAAATGAAACAGTTCCTGGTCCATTTTTGGATGAGTTTTCACGCCCAATCTTACACACTTAGAACATAGAACATTACAGCACAGAACAGGCCCTTCAGCCCACGATGTTGTGCCGACCAGTTAAAAAACAATGACCCTCTAACCTAAACCAATCCCTTTCCATCCATAAACCTATCCACGGATCTCTTAAACGCCCCCAAACTAGGCGCATTTACAACTGCAGCAGGCAGGGCATTCCAATCCCTCACCAGCCTCTGGGTAAAGAACCTACCCTTCACATCCGTCCTATAACTACCACCCCTTAATTTAAAGCCATGCCCCCTCGTGCTAGCTTTCTCCATCCGAGGAAAAAGGCTATCACCCTATCTAAACCTCTAATCATCTTATATGTTTCAATAAGATCCCCTCTTAGTCGCCTTCTTTCTAACGAAAACAATCCCAAATCCCTCAGTCTCTCCTCATAGGACCTTCCCTCCATACAGGCAACATCCTGGTAAACCTCCTCTGCACCCTCTCCAAAGCCTCCACATCCTTCCTATAATGTGGGGACCAGAACTGCACACAATACTCCAAGTGCGGCCGCACCAGAGTTGTGTACAGTTGCAACATGACGCTGCGGCTCCTAAATTCAATCCCCCTACCAATAAACGCCAAGACACCGTACGCCTTCTTAACAACCTTATCTACTTGATTCCCAACTTTCAGGGATCTATGTACACATACACCTAGATCCCTCTGTTCATCCACACTATTCAGAGTCCTCCCGTTAGCCCTATACTCGACACATCTGTTATTCCTACCACTGTGAATTACCTCACACTTCTCCGCATTAAACTCCATCCGCCACCTCTCGGCCCAGCTCTGCAACCTGTCCAAGTCTCCCTGCAAACTGTGACACCCTTCCTCACTATCTACCACACCTCCGACTTTGGTGTCATCAGCAAATTTACTAATCCACCCAACTATACCCTCATCCAGATCATTAATAAAAATTACAAACAGCAGTGGCCCCAGAACAGATCCCTGAGGCACACCACTCGTAACTGAACTCCATGATGAATACTTACCATCAACCACCACCCTCTGTCTCCTATCTGCTAGCCAATTCCTGATCCAATTATCTAGATTACCCCCAATCCCATACATCTGCATTTTCTGCAGAAGCCTTCCATGGTGAACCTTATTAAATGCCTTACTAAAATCCATATATACACCACGTCAACTGCCTTACCCCCATCCACCTCTTTGGTCACTTTCTCAAAAACCTCAATAAGGTTAGTAAGGCATGACCTACCCGCTACAAAACCATGCTGACTATCTCCAATCAATTCATTACTCTCCAAATAACTATAAATCCTATCCCTAATAATTTTTTCTAAAACCTTGCCCACAACAGAAGTAAGACTGTTGGGGTATACAGTACTGAAAAGAACAACTTCCATTTATTTAGGACCACTAATATAGTATGATAGTGTGGTCAAAAAAAATGGTGAGCAATCCAAAGAAGATTCTACAAGCAGAGTAGAAATCTTTCTGGGCAGAAGGGCCTTGAAGGATGGGTTTCCATCTTTCAGTTTCTTTCCTTGGACTGCCCAAAGCTCCCTTTGTGCTTGATGCCTGTCATCAAATAATTAATCTTCCTACATTAACACACTTAGAGCAAGTTTGCTGCTGCTTTAAATGATTTTCACAGGATTAGATTCCTTAACTGAACACATTTAGCTTTAACGTTAATTGTTTTTCGTTTCCAAATCTTAAACTTGCAAATAATATTTAAACTGTAACTGAGGGAGTTGCTCATGGTGATTTACATAAGAAGACTTCAATAATTCAGACGTCTTCCAGGCGAGCTTAAATCACTTAGACATTGAAAACTCCGTCTAGACTGTTTCTAGCTGAGCTGAGCTTAATTTGCCAGCCAGCCTTCAGAGGGAACTACTGCGCACAGGCAGATCTCCAATTCTGCATGTGCGCAATTCGAATAGCAGGTCCCTGCTGCTGCAGGCAGCCTGAACAAACACACCCCTCCCCGCCTCACAATCATGGTCAGTCATGAGCCCCACATTGCCCCCGCCCTCCTTTCCAATTGCCTGCAGTGTGGTAGTGGCCCCCTCCCACCCATACCGATCCAATCACAATGCAGAGTGCACAGTGGCCCAGCACGCTCCCCCCTCAACCCCCACCCTGTCCTGATTTTACTGGCTCATTCTGTCTAATGGTGGGCGGAGAGAGTCGGTAAAATCCCAGCCACAGTCTCAAATATGACTTTGTTTCAAAACGAAAGCCCCAATATGTGCCCACGGCCACAAATAATCTTTTTCTCAGAGTATTGCTGCATAAAGTAGCTTTTACATTCGAAAGAGATATCAGCTTATATGTGCTGTACTCAAATGTATAACTGTTAGAATCAGTTATCATAGGACAACCATTTACTGCCTAAAGCAAGGTACTTGGACAATTTAAACATTTCTCATCATATTATGCTCATCTGTGCATTTGTACTCACCAAGTGGCTTCTGGAAAATTCACTGATGAAAGCTATTTCTGACTAGGTCATGCAGCACATCTACATCAGCATAATTTGCATTGTTAATAATTGACAGGTCATCTTTGAAAACCGTTCCGAGTTTAATATGATCATGTTACATGCAGAATAAGCTACACGTGGAGATATTGTTACAGATTTACAGCATAGATGTACTCTGAGGTCATAAACTGCATGATTGAAACATGGTTCAGCTATTAAAACTCCAAAATTCCATTGGCCTTATAAAACTCTATTTTCAATTTAAGCAACATGCAAGTGCTAATGTTAGGAGAGATGTTGTTCGATAAACTTCCTCTATTTTAAGTGGTATTGATGCATTTAAAGGAAATCATTTAAGTGCCAGCAAAATGGATCGCATAAGTGCAATGTCACTTACTAATTTCCACATTTCCTATGAATAGAAATGACTTGTTAAGAGGTATTTTCAGATACATTAACACTACAAGTTTAATGGCTTCACACCAATACTGACAGGCAAGGCAGATGAACTCAGGGCATTGATGGGTACGTGGGACTGGCATATTATAGCAATTATTGAAACATGGCTAAAGGAGGGACAAGACTGGCAGCTTAATGTTCCAGGTACAGATGCTACAAGAAAGATGGAACAGGAGATGAGAGGAGAGGGAATTGCATTTTTGATTAGAGAAAGCATCACGGTCGTACTGAGAAGGGGTATATCTGAGGGTTCAGCCACTGAGTATATGTGTAGAACAGAAATTAAAAGAGAGAAATCACTTTGATAGGGCTATACTATAGGTTCCCAAATAGTCAGAGGGAAATTGAGGAGCAAATATATAAGGAGATTACAGATAGTTCCAAGAAAAATAGGGTGGTAATAGAAATTTTAATTTTCCCAGCAATGACTGGGACAGCCATAGTATTAGAGGGTTGGATGGAGAGAAATTTGTTGAGTGTATTCAGGAGGAATTTCTCATTCAGTATGTGGATGGCCTGATTAGAGAGGGGTGAAAACTTGACCTCCTCTTGGGAAATAAAGAAGGGCAGGTGACAGAAGTGTTAGTGAGGGATCACTTTGGGACCAGTGACCATAGTTCTATTAGTTTAAGATAGCTATGGAGAGTGATAGGTGTGTCCCGAAAGTTAAAATTCTAAATTGGGGCAAGGCCAATTTTGATGGTATCAGGCAGGAACTTTCAGAAGTTAATAGGGAAATCGGTGGGAAGGCAAAGAACGTCTGGTAAGTGGCACGCTTTCAAAAGTGTGTTAACCAGGGTTCAGGGTGAACACATTCCTTTTAGAGTGAAGTCGGGAACCCTCGATGACTCAGGATATTGGAGCCCTAGTTAAGAAGGATAAAGAGGCACATGACATGTATAGGCAGATGGGATCAAATGAATCTCTTGAAGAGTATAGGGGGTGTAGGAACAGAGTTAAGAGAGAAATCAGGAGGGCAAAAAAGGACACAAAATTGTTTTGGCAGATAAGGCAAAAGAGAATCCAAAGAGCTTCTACAAATACATAAAGGGCAAAAGAGTAACGAGGGAAGGAATAGGACCTCTTAAGGAACAACAAGGTCATCTATGCATGGATCCACAAGAGATGGGTGAGATCCTAAATGAATATTTCTCATCAGTATATACTGTTGAGGAAAGCGTGGATGTTAGGGAACTTGGGGAAATAAATAGTGATGTCTTGAGTGTACACATTACAGAGGTGGTGGTGTTGGAAGTTTTAAAGTGCATCAAGGTAGATAAATCCCCGGGACCTGATGAAAAATATCCCAGGACATTGTGGGAGGCTAGGGAGGAAATTGCAGGTCCCCTAGCCAAGATACTTGAATCATCGATAGTCACGGATGAGCTGTCTAATGATTGGAGAGTGGCAAATGTTGTGCCTTTGTTTAAAAAGGGCTGCAGGGAAAAGCCTGGGAACTACAGGCCAGTGAGCCTTACATCCATGATGGGTAAATTGTTGGACAGGACCTACAGGCATTTAGAGATGCAAGGACTGATTAGGGGCAATCAGCATTGCTTTGTGAGTAGAAAATCATGTCTCACAAATTTAATTGAGTTTTTTGAAGGAGTAACCAAGAAGGTAGATGAGGGTGGTGCAGTTGATGTTGTCTATATGGACTTTGCAAGGCCTTTGACAAGGTACCACATAGTAGGTTGTTGCATAAAGTTAAATCTCATGGAATCCAGGGTGAGGTATCTAAATGGGTACAAAATTGGCTTGAGGGTGGTTGTAGAGACTTGTTTTTCAAACTGGAGGCCTGTGATCAGCAGTGTGACTCAGGGATCAGTGCTGGGCCCATTGTTATTTGTCATTTGTATTACTAATTTGGATGAGAATATAGGGGACATGGTTAGTAAGTTTGCAGCTGACACCAAGATTGGTGGCATAGTGGACAGTGAAGGAAGTTATCTCCAATTGCAACGGGATCTTGATCAATTGGGCCAGTGGGCTGACGAATGGCAGATGGAGTTTAATTTAGACAAATGCGAGGTGATGGATTTTGGTAAACTGAACAAGGGCAGGACTTACTCAGTTCATGGTAGGGCATTGGGGAGAGTTACAGAACAGAGAGCTACGGTACATGTTCATAGCTCCTTGAAAGCGGAGACACAGGTGGACAGGCGACGTTCGGCATGCTTGGTTTCCATCAGTCAGAACACTGAATATAGGAGTTGGGACGGCTTGCTGAAACTATACAAAACATTGGTAAGGCCACACTTGGAAAACTGTGTGCAACTCTGGTCACCCTATTATAGAAAGGATATTATAAACTAGGAAGAGTGCAGAAAAGATTTACTAGATTGCTACCAGGACTTGATGGATTGAGTTATAAGGAGAGCCTGAATAGATTGGGACTTTTTCCTCTGGAGCACAGGAGGCTCAGGGGTGATCTTATAGAGGTCTATAAAATAATGAGGTAGATAGTCAATATCTTTTCCCAAAGGTAGGGGAGTCTAAAACTAGAGGGCATTGGTTTAAGGTGAGAGGGGAGAGATACATAAGAACATAAGTAGGAGCAGGAATAGGCCATCTAACCCTTCGAGCCTGCCCCGCCATTCAATAAGTTCATGGCTGATCTGAAGTGGCTCAGTTCCACTTTCCCGCTTTCTCCCCATAACCCTTAATTCCCTTGCCTACCAAAAACCTATCTACCCGTGTCTTAAATATATTTAGCGAGGTAGCCTCCACCACTTCAACAGGCAGAGAATTCCAGAGATTCACCACCCTTTGAGTGAAAAAGTTCCTCCTCAACTCCGTTCTAAACTGCCCCCCCGCCCTTATCTTGAGGCTGTGCCCTCTAGTCCTGCTGTCCTTTCTGAGCAGGAAGAATCTCTCTACCTCTACCCGATCCATCCCCTTCATTATCTTATACGTCTCTATAAGATCCCCCCTCATCCTTCTAAACTCCAACGAGTACAGACCCAGTCTATTTAGTCTCTCTTCATAGTCCAACCCCTTCATCTCCAGTATCAGCCTAGTGAACCTCCTCTGCACTCCCTCCAAGGCCAAAATATCCTTGCGCAAGTGTGGCGACCAAAACTGCACGCAGTACTCCAGCTGCGGCCTCACCAGTGCCCTGTACAGTTGCAGCAAGACCTCCCTGCTTTTATATTCTATCCCCCTCACTATAAAGGCCAGCATCCCATTCGTCTTCTTGATCACCTGCTACACCTGCAGACTGGGTTTTTGCAACTCATGCACAAGGACCCCCAGGTCCCTCTGCACCGTATCATGCTGCAGCTTTTCGCCCTTTAAATAGTAATCCCTCCTACTATTATTCCTGCCAAAGTGGATAACCTCACACTTGCTAACATTGTACTCCATCTGCCAGGTCCTCGCCCACTTGCTCAGCCTATCCAGATCCCTCTGCAGATTTTCCACACCCTCCGCACAATTTGCTTTTCCACTCATCTTTGTGTCATCAGCAAATTTCGACACCCTACACTCAGCCCCCTCCTCCAGTTCATCTAAATAAATGGTAAATAGCTGAGGCCCCAGCACCGATCCCTGCGGCACTCCACTAGTTACCTACCGCCATTCAGAATAGCACCCATTGATACCAACTCTCTGCCTCCTATTAGACAGCCAATCCTCTATCCACGCTAACACCTTACCCCCAACTCCATGCCCCCCAACTTTCTGAAGCAACCTTTTGTGCGGCACCTTATACAAAAGTATCTGGGGGGCAATTTTTTCACACAAAGGGTGGTGAGTGTCTGGAACAAGCTGTCAGAGGTAGTAGTAGAGATGGGTAAAATTTTATCTTTTAAAAAGCATTTAGATAGTTCCATGGGTACAATGGGTATAGAGGGCTACAGGTCAAATGCGGTCAATTAGGATTAGCTTAGGGGTTTCAAAAAAAGGCAGCATGGACAAGTTGGGCTGAATGGCCCGTTTCCAAGCTATAAACCTCTATGACTCTAAGCTTTCATAATATCAATGTTATCAAACTGAACTGAATATGGAGCAAAAACAGAGCAAGCCTCTTCAGAGTTTCATTCTGCCTCATAGCCTTGTCTGATTGGAACCGGGCTCCAGATTCAGGTTACACTTGCACAAAAGCTGCTTTGCGAATGCAAAGTAAAAACAATTCAGAAGGGATTACAATTGTAATGTAAAAGCATTTTAAAAGCAAAATTAAAATGTGTACTTTAATAGCAGGCAATCCAATGAAGTGGCTAAAACAATCATTGTGACAATCAGCTGTGGGCTGCAATTATGAGCTATTTAGCTGTTGTAATAATGCTCTGGTTGGTGTTTTATTGGGCAATACAAGGTACTAAGATGGAGCAGCTTACAGTAAGGTCACACATACTAAAAATATTCTGGAAGGAATCAAAGGAGGGAGAGATTTATCATGGGACTAATATCTAGCTCCTCTTACTCTCCCACTACCATCACTGCTCTGACAATACACCAAGCATTATACATTATACATAGAAGGAGCTAACAAAGGTTAATCTATTAATGACTTAGAACAAGGGACTAAGTGCACTATTTCGAAAGCTAGGTGAGGAAGGCACAAAGAGCCTGCAAAGGAATAAAAATAGGTTAAAAGAGTAAGAAGGTGGACGTTGAGTATAACGTGGAAAATGCAACATCATGCACTTTGGTACAGAAAACGAAAAAGCAAATTTTTTTTAAAAATTGTGGGAAACTATTAAATGTTGGAGAGTTAACATGCAGGCCAAACATGTAATAGGACCATAATAGCATAGGAATAGGAGTAACTCAGTTTTGACAAAGGATCATCTAGACTTGAAATGTCAGCTCTTTTCTCTCCTTACAGATGCTGCCAGACCTGCTGAGATTTCCCAGCATTTTCTCTTTTGGTTAATAGGAGTAGAACATTTGGCCCTTTGAGCCTGATCCATCATTCAACATGATATTTTGTCACAACTCCATTCTCCTGCTCACTCCCCTCAGGCAAAAACCAACATTACGTTCCCATACATGAAAAATCTGTCTATTCCAGCCTTAAACATAGATCACATCAGCAATTCTCCCAGCTGGCTGCACTGCTCGAGTAGCACAGCGGGCCAGGAGACATCAGTGGTGGGGGGCCTGTAGGAGGATTTGCAACTGGCGTCTGGCCAATCGTGAGTCGCCCAGGCCCTTTTTGTTTTCGACATAAACAGCCTCATGCCAGAAATCTGCGTGACGCTGATTACCATGTTAAAATTCACTATATCAAAGTGCATTTTCCACATTATCTCCATCATCCACCTTCTTACTCTTTTAACCTATTTTTATTCCTTTGCAGACTCTGTCTTCCTCACAGCTTATTTTCTCACTTAACTTTGGCAGTAGGGCACTTGGTTCCTTCATCTATGTCATTAATAGATTGCCCTTTCTGTTTTCTCCACGTGGATTAAAGCTGGTCCCCATCAACAGGGACCTCGTGTAATCACCCCACTGGTGGAGGTGGAGACCATTGAGGCCCACACTGGAGGCCAGCCTGGCACCACCCACGAGACTCCAGGCAGTGCCAAGGGGGTGGGCCGAGAAGGGTGGGGGTGGTGGTGGGGGGACCCGCTGAACACTCTGCATAACTTTTCATTCTTCTAAATCCAAGAGCATAGGCCCAATTTACCCAACCTCGCATCATAGAACAACTTTCGCATCCCAGGAATCTACCTAGTAACCACGCACTGTACTAATTCCACTGCAAATAAATCCTCCTGAGATACAGAAACTAAAACTGCAAACACTGCTCTGGGTCTCACTAAAACTCTATACATCAATTGCCGCACTTATTTATTCTTGTACTCTAATCTCCTTGCAATAAAGGCCAATGGCCATTTGCTTTTCTAGCTGATTGCTGAACCTGCATAGAGATTTCCTTCTACAAGTACACCAAAGCCTGTCTCAACTGCAACATTTACAAGTTTCAGTTTTAAAAATATACTGCATTTCTATTCTTGGTACCAAAATGAATAACCTCACACTTTCCCATGTTATTCTCCATCTGTCATCTTGTGGCCCATTTACTTAATCTGACTATATTTTTAAAGCCTATTTCATCCTTCCCCAGCTTACATTCTTGGTTAGTTTTAGCTTTATCAATTACAAACTTAGGTGTATTACTTTCAGTCTCTTCATCAAAAGCATTAATAATGTGAGCCCCAACACTTCACTATGTACATTCTTCATTTTAATTCATTTTTCCCTACTCTTTGCTTCTTGTCCATTAACCAATACTTTTTTTTATTCTCAACTCCATGAGCCCTTATTTTGTGTATTAACATTTTTGTATGGCATCTTATCAAATGTCTTTTGGATATCCACATATTACATTTACTAGCTGTAATGACTTCAAACAGACCATTGAGGTTGGCCTATTGGAATACGATCTCCCCAATTGAGGAGTCAATTGATGAGCCAATCAGGGAGTCTTTTACTTGTATTTAACCGGGACTGTCAGTTCCTTTGGGACTCCTGAAGGTAGACCGCTGGCTGATAGCATTCTGTATACTGCTGTTGGAATTGTAAATATAGGGATTTTGGTAAAGGGACCTCTGCTTCTGAAGATGTGTTTGTTATATTGGCTCACTTTTGTTTTAATTCATTCGTGGGACGTGGGCATTGCTGGCTGGCCAGCATTTATTGCCCATACGTAGTTGCCCTGGAGAAAGTGGTGGTGAGCCACCTTCTTGAATTGTTGCAGTCCACATGCTGTAGATTGACTCTCAATGCTGTTAGGGTGGTAATTTCAGGATTTTGACCCGATGCCTGCAAAGTAATAGAACATAGAACATTACAGCGCAGAACAGGCCCTTCGGCCCACGATGTTGCGCCGACCAGTTAAAAAACAATGACCCTCTAACCTAAACCAATCCCTTTCCATCCATAAACCTATCCACGGATCTCTTAAACGCCCCCAAACTAGGCGCATTTACAACTGCAGCAGGCAGGGCATTCCAATCCCCCCCCACCCTCTGGGTACTCCTGACATCCGTCCTATAACTACCCCCCCTTAATTTAAAGCCATGCCCCCTTGTGCTAGCTTTCTCCATCCAAGGAAAAAGGCTATCACTATCCACCCTATCTAAACCTCTAATCATCTTATATGTTTCAATAAGATCCCCTCTTAGCCACCTTCTTTCTAGTGAAAACAACCCCAAATCCCTCAGTCTCTCCTCATAGGACCTCCCTTCCATACCAGGCAACATCCTGGTAAACCTCCTCTGCGCCCTTTCCAAAGCCTCCACATCCTTCCTGTAATGTATGGCCGACATAATGCCAAGTCAGAAATTTTATCCATCTTAGCAGCTATATCCTCAAAACTTAATAAAATTTAATAAAAACTCTATTCCCCTTTCATAAAATCAAGCTGACTCAGTCAGATCCTGCTATAATTTTCTAAGTGCATTAAGACAACCTTAGGGTGGCATGGTAGCACAGTGGTTAGCACTACTGCTTGACAGCTTCAGGGGCCTGGGTTCTATTCCCGGCTTGGGTCACTGTCTGTGTGGAGTTTGCACATTCTCCTGTCTGTGAGAGTTTCCTCCCACAGTTCAAAGATCTGCGGGTTAGGTTGATTGGCCATGCTAATATTGTCCCTTAATGTCCTGAGATGCGTAGATTAGAGGGATTAGCAAGTAAATATGTAGTTATGGGGGTATGGCGTGGGTGGGATTGTGGTCAGTGCAGACTTGATGAGCCAGCTGGCCTCTTTCTGCACTGTAGGGTTTCTATTTCTATGATTTCCTTAATAATAAGTTCCACCACTTTCCCCAATAACTAATGTCAGGTTAAATGACCTATAGCTCCCCATTTTCTCTCTCTCCTTCCTTCCCTCAAACGCAGCATCACATTTGCCAATGTCTAATCTGCTATAACAGTTCTAAAATCTACGGGATTATGGAAAAATAACAATCGGTGCATCCCATTGTCTCTGCAGCTACTTCTTTAGAATCTGAAGTAGTAGGCCATCAAATCTTGGTGTTGTTTTGGCTAATGTTCCCTTAAGTTCCTCCAATAATTTTTTCTCTGCTGATGGTTACCTTTCTCACTCCATTTAGCCCCACTGTTACTCTATTTAAGGTACATAATTTCTGTCTGTCCTATTGCATTTTCTACTGTGAAGACACAAAGTATTTGTACAATGTCTCTGTCATTTCTTCATTCACCTGTCTTTACCTCCATAAGATCAATGTTTACTTCAGCTATTCTCATTTTATATTTAGTATTTATGAAAGATCTTGCAATCATTTTTATATTCCTGGCCAGTTTCTCAAATTGAATTCCCCCCTCCCCCCACCCAATGCAACAAATTTTTCATCGCCCTTTGCTGGTTTCTGAACCCCTCTATTTACTTCCCATTAAGCCAAGATCGACTTTTGTTCCTAACATTTAGATTTTTTTTTAAAATGAAATATATTTTTGTGGAATGTTTTCAATCATAAATGTCCTAGTTGAATCCACAATGTATTTTTCTAGGAAGTTGCCTGAAAAGCATGCTACAAACTCACCTTCAAACTTGAACTTGGCACGGGTATCAAAGACTCTGACCTCCAATTGCAAAGCAATCTCATACTGGCTGGCTAATAAACATCCAGCAAACAGGGTCATTGACCTGTGTCTGGAGGCAGATTTTTTTTTAAACTGTATTGGCACCCAATGGGGAAATAAATGCTAGACGCATGTTTATAGAGCCAACAGCATCCAAGAAAAGATTCAAATTAAGGCATCAAGAAACTGGCGGGTACTGAGCATCCCTTCAGCCTGTAAACAGGCAACCCCCGGCAACCTACAGCCAATAAACATTTACTACCCCTCCGCTTCCAACAATCTACAGCCAATAAACACTAACCACCCCCCCTCCAACAACCTACAGATGATAAAACACGAACCACTCCTCCCCCAATAACCTACAGCAATAAACACCTTCCCCTGCAACCAGCAAACACTAACATCACCACGACTAGCGCCCCCCCGCCTTTCTTTGGCCAAACAGACCCATTATATTACAGTGGCAAAGTATACTGGGGGAGGTGGAATGTGCTGAGGTGAATGTGTGTGGGCTTGGTACTGCTCACCCTTGGAAGCTTGCTTCAGAGTGGTCTAATACAACATGCTTGCCATTGGACACAGACTCTGCAGCAGGATCTTCCAATGTACACATATCTCTGAGCTGCAGCGTATTCTGTGGGTTACTTTCTGGAGAGGAGAGAAGGGTCGATCATTAAGTTCTCTCTGAGGTCAACCACAGGTGTGGAGATGCCCTGAGGTGTGGTACATTGGGGAGACTATGCAGACACTACGACAACAGATGAATGGACACCACTTGACAATCACCAGGCAGGAGCGTTCTCTTTCTGTTGGGGGACACTTCAGCAGTCACGGGCATTAGGCCTCTGATCTTTAGATAAGTGTTCTTCAAGGCAGTCTTCACTAAATATGACAACGCAGGAACTGATAGCCAAGTTCCGCACACGAGGATGGCCTCAACCGGGATCTTCGGCTCACGTCACACTATCTGTTACCCCCATGACTTGCCTGGGCTTGCAACATCTCACTAAATGTCCTGGCTGGAGAAAATATACAACTCTTTAACCTGTGCTTAAATCCTCTCTCGAATCACATTGTCTGTATCTTTGAGACTTGATTACCTGTAAAGACTCACATTCCAACCATTATCTTGTAAATCGAGCTTGTGTCTTTATACACCCTGTTTGTGAACACAACTCCCACTCAGATGTAGGAGTACTGCGCTGAAAATTTGTGGCTTGTGCTACCAAATAAGCCTGTTGGACTTTAAACTGGTATTGTGACACTTCTTACAGTGTCAATCACAGACACAGAGAGCTGCCATCTACAGGGAACACTCATCCACCTTTCAATCTCTTGGACAGTGCAGCATCACATTATTCACCACAACCTCCGGAAGAGCAAATACTTTCAGATTCAGGCTTACAACCTAATACAAGCATCACAAGTGCCTGACCTGCTATTAGAGGCGGTCACAGCTGGGGCTGCTGACAATCAGACAACTGTGGCCCTTACTGAATCTCAGGCTGATGCCAGTGGAAGTCATGCCTGAGGGGGTAGATGCTAGAAGTCTAATGTGAAATGGTAAAGATCTGGCATGGAGATCCCAGGGAGTATCTACATCCTGGCTCAGACAGTAGAGGAGTCCATCCAGACCATGAGTACTGTAAACTCCCCCTCAACTGTGCGAATGGTCTCCACCAAGGAGAGTCTTGGACAGCCAGATTCGGGAGACCAGTCATTGGCTGCCAAAGCTACACAGACTTGAATGCCATTGCCTTTCCCCCAAGCTTAAGGGAGCAGTGGCAAAGCGAGAGGGGGATGAAATGTCTTAAGTCTTCACCAAGTCTTCAAGCTTCTCAGTTCAGCAGGAAAATGTGCTTTACAAGGGAGGAGTGGCTGCCTTCTGCTTCTGGAAGCTCTCAAGCACTTAGCAGCACCTCAGACACTCCACCGATGTCGTCAGTGCCTCAAGTCTTCGCAAAAGACGGGCCAGAATCCCTCATCATGCTAGGATCCATAAAGCCCCAGGCAGCAAGATCCACAGCCAGCCTCCACCACAGCTGGCAGCAAAGGGGAAGCACTACACAGAGTTCACATAAAGAAATGAGTGAAAACATACTAGATGCACAGGCTTTAAGTGGGATACGAATGATTGTACAATTAATTATCTGCATTTGTGTTAAGAATAATATAATGTCCGATTTGGTTTGAAATTTTCCATTCCACATTGCTGACCCTCCAGCACTACGACAGTGTTTTGTGCATGATCTAAGGGCTTTCTAGGAATGACCATAGTATGTGCACTCATCATTCGCACATGGCAAATATAACAGCTGTGAGAAGATGAGAGAGTGGGTCTGTGCTTCCAGCAAAGAGTGGCTTTTGGGTGCCTGGACTTTTGATCTTTATTCTGGATGACTAAACTGATAAAGGTCAGAGGAAACACCTCCTGAGCCTTCCTAGATCTTAGTGACCTGGAAGCAGGTCTTTATGCCCATCAGGACACTGTGGCTCCTCTTTAACTTCCTCAGATGAATATGCCTCACACCTCACAATACCTTCAGCAGCCAGGGCCTCCCAAGTCATCAGTGTCAGACTGTATCAAGAACAGCAAATCATCATAATCCACAAGATCCTTACTGGAATATACTAAACTGCATCACCCCATTGGTCCAAGGGTTCCTATTTGTGCAGCTGAGCGGGGAGAGGCAAGAAGTACTGGCACCTGGAAATGCTGGAGAATGCATATGATGTACATACCTCCAGCATCCATTGGCAGTACAGACACAAAGCATGGCTCAAAATACATTGAGGCAAAAGATGAATTCATCCCTAAAATACCAACAGTAGCCCACAAAAAAGTAAAGACAGGGGAGATAAATTCAAGAAAGGTTGCCTGCATTAAATGTTAATGTACATTATGGATCCTCTGCCGAACAATTGAAAGTGCGGACAGAGGAAGTGGGAAAACAACATGCAGTTTGATTGAAATAGCAAGCAAATGTGGGAAATAGAATCTGTGAGCAGCTGCTCCTCCAATCAGAGTCTATCTTTCCCATGCTACTGTTTCAGCTCCTCCAATTACTGGCTCTCAGTCGCACTCTTGCTGCTCCTCCAGGGATAGAAGATATGATTGGAGGAGCTGGAACAATTATCCTGGGAGACAATCTGCTTGACTGGAACTTTTGACATCCCCTGGGACCAAGCCAACACCTAGGAGAAAACACAAAAGATAAAAAGGATGGAGATTGCCAGAAACCAAGACGACAGGAAAGTACACCTATATCAAGAACAAGGGCAGAAACCAAAGGGAAAGTCTGTCATTTTGAATTTGTGTTGGTGGTGGGTACTGTGAAGGCAATGAGAAATGATCAACTTTGCAGATTTGTTTGGTCTTTAACTAACTTCCTAAACAGCTTACAGCTGTCTGATTTCTGTTTTATTGCTTCAAGTAGTTGGAATTTGAGATTAACTTGATCTAATAAAATAAATTGGTCAGTGTATTTAGGTGAAGAATAAGAGACTGTTCTGATTTTAAACCACTTTTGCACAAGCCATTCGTTGCCAAATAAAGGCATTACTATGCAAAATAGGTTTTTAATCTACATGGTTAACATACTACTTGATCTAATTACTCCTTGGCTTGAGATTGGATGAGCTGCTATGTGTACAGTGGAATATTTGTGTTTTTATTTGTGCTACCTTGTCTATCTAAAAAAGGAAACCCCTCCAAAAAAATCAACACAACACAGAAGGTATTACTATTATATGACTTCATCATCTAATAAATGATCTGGTAAAAATGTAAAAATAGCCCTTTTTTGACCTTGAGGGAACAAAATTCCCTTCAGATTAAGAGAGATTGCTGGCTGGCCTGTGGGAGCCTGCATATGTGTGCAGTCAGAGACCTTGCACCTAGGGGAATCATTGATTGGCTATATGTCACTATCATGATGCAGTGGTGTGTGCCTCGTGTCTTCAGTGGACCTGGAAAGAAACAGACATAGAAATGTAGTGACCTTGACAGCCACTGGAATTAGATGACAACCAATGCAAATGGAGTTCATCACCTCCAGCATGTTGCACAAATTTGCCACAGCTTCTTGGAGCAAATAATCTTTATTGACACTACCACTCACATTTGGAGGCAACTGATCCAATGTGTGCAGATCCTGGTCACTAGGTAGTCTCGTCTCCGTGCAGTCTGCCATTTCCCAATCTCGAGGTTGTCATTGTAGATGGCCAGGAGGTTTCTGCTGTCCTGACCAATACGCACACATCTCCACCGCTCTCAGGTTTTCCTCCCTGCTGGAAGAACTTCCTTTCAAATGAGTACTGCTCATCAGATGGAGATACCCTTCCAGTAGGAGCTAAAACACTGACCAGCCTCTTCACAACACTTCCCAGTGAGTCCCCTGTCAGGAGGAATAACTCAAGGTGTTCCTTGCTGAGAAACAAAGGGAAATGCTCCATTGCAGGCTGTCAATGTGTAGCAACACCAACAACTGCCGCCTCTTTGCTGCTCTTTAAAAGATGCTGATGCTCGAATCCTCCATGTCCCCAGTATGCCTAACTAGAAATTCAGAAGTGTCTGTACAAGAGGGTTCCATTGGCTTCCTAACCATTTTAATTACCTGTTAATTGCTCATATTCAAAACATAAGCAATGTTGCCATACAGCTTGCCATATATCATTTATAAAATTGTATCCTGGCATCATGATATCAGGAGCCCAATCCAATGCAGGGATGCTCAAAAGCACAGCCTTTTTTTAGCAGCTGTTGTCCGAAGTCTCCAAACTTCTTCACTAGCTAAATGATGCACAACTACCTTCAAACAGTTTGTGTTCTGTCAGGCACATGTTGCGATGTATAACTGCTGCATATCAGTCTTATCACAAACTGCTTGACACTCATCATTAAGAGATGTTTTGGCCATTCTTCATGTCAAGCATTTTTGGTGGCAGATTGTCTTAGGCCACAGAAGTTCCACCCAGCAACTGATTTATTTGCTTGCTCCAACACCCAGCACCCAAAAAAATTATAGATGCTGGATCTCATTCGAGGGCCTTCTGTTGCATTCTTATAGTTGGCACACTTCACCTGCACTGAAACTTTCCCATCACTGAAGGAATTGTCAAAGTAACTGTCACTTCTTCACTACACAAGTCCGAGAAGACCATGTCCAGCTGGCACAGGCAACCACTGGACATCAAATTATGTGACCATAATTCTATCTCCTTCACAATTGCATTGGAACGAGATAGGATCAGGCAGGCTAGGAAGGTGTTTGTCTGGGGTAAGGGGAGATACGAAGAAGTCAGGAAGTTACTTGGACAAATAAACTGGAAGGCTGCGTTCTTAGGGAAAAGTACCGAAGGAAGGTGGCAGATATTCAAGGAATGTGGGTCTGGAGCTCTGAATGACAACGTTCCGATGAGACAAGGGGGTTTTGGTAGGTCGCGGGAACCGTGGTGCACAAAGGCTGTGTTGAACCTAGTCAGGAGGAAAAGGAAGGTGTACAAGAGGTTCAGGGAATTAGGAGAGGTTAAAGATCTTGAGGAGTATAAGGACTGTAGGAAGGAACTTAAAAGGGAAATTAGGAGAGCCAGAAGGGGTCATGAGAAGACCTTGGCAGGTAAGATTAAGGAGAATCCCAAGGCCTTCTATAAATATGTGAAAGATAAAAGGATAAGAAGAGAAGGGATAGGACCTATAAAAGGTGAGGGGGGAAAGGTTTGTGTGGAACCAGAAGAAATGGCAGAGGTGCTTAACGAGTACTTCGCCTCAGTATTCACAGTGGAAGCTGATCTGGGAGATTTTGTTATGGATTTGCAGCAGATGGAAAAGATTGAGTACATGAATATTAAGGAGGAGGATGTGTTGGAACTTTTGAATTCTATCAAGGTAGATAAGTCGCCTGGACCAGATGGGATGTACCCCAGGATACTGTGGGAGGCGAGGGAAGAGATTGCAGAGCCCCTGGCGATGATCTTTGCGTCGTCAATGGAGACGGGAGAGGTTCCGGAGGATTGCGGATGTAGTTCCTATTTTCAAGAAAGGGAACAGAGATAGCCCGGGAAATTACCGACCGGTGAGTCTGACCTCAGTGGTTGGTAAGCTGATGGAGAGGCTTCTGAGGGACAAGATTTACGAACATTTGGAGAGGTTTGACATGATCAGGAATAGTCAGCATGGATTTGTCAAGGGCAGGTCGTGCCTTACAAGCCTAGTTGAGTTCTTCGATAATGTGACTGAACACATTGACGAAGGAAGTGCCGTGGACGTAGTGTACATGGACTTCAGCAAGGCGTTTGATAAGGTCCCCCATGCAAGACTTCTTGAGAAGGTGAGAGGGCATGGGATCCAAGGGCCTTTGGCCTTGTGGATTCAGAACTGGCTTGCCTGCAGAAGGCAGAGAGTGGTTGTGGATGGGGCTTTGTCTGAATGGAGGTCAGTCACCAGCGGAGTGCCTCAAGGATCTGTTCTGGGACCCTTGTTGTTTGTCATTTTCATAAATGACCTGGATGAGGAAGTGGAGGGATGGGTAAGTAAGTTCGCTGATGACACTAAGGTCGGTGGTGTTGTGGATGGTCTGGAAGGATGGCAAAAGTTGCAGCAGGACATAGATAGGATGCAGGACTGGGCGGAGAAGTGGCAGATGGACTTCAACGCGGATAAATGTGTAGTCGTCCATTTTGGCAGAACCAACGGGATGAACGAGTACACTATCAAGGGCAGAAGTCTGAGTAGTGTTGAAGAGCAGAAGGATCTTGGGGTCCGGGTCCACAGGACTCTTAAATCGGCCTCGCAGGTGGAGGAGGTGGTCAAGAAGGCGTACGGTGTACTGGCCTTCATTAATCGAGGGATTGAATTTAGGAGTCGGGAGGTAATGCTGCAACTTTATAAGACCCTTGTCAGGCCTCATTTAGAGTATTGTGCGCAGTTCTGGTCGCCTCACTATAGGAAAGATGTAGAAGCTATTGAGAGGGTACAGAGGAGATTTACAAGGATGTTGCCTGGACTGGGAGGCATGCCTTATGAAGTTAGGTTGAGGGAGCTGGGACTCTTTTCACTGGAGAGACGAAGGTTGAGAGGCGACCTGATAGAAGTTTACAAAATGTTGAGAGGAATAGATAGGGTGGACTCTCAGAGGCTATTTCCCCGGGTTGTAATGGTTGCTACGAGAGGACACAGATTTAAGGTGCAGGGAGGGAAGTTCAGAAGTGATGTTAGGGGTAAGTTTTTCACTCAGAGGATGGTGAGTGAATGGAATCGGCTGCCGTCAGTGGTGGTGGAGGCAAACTTTCTGGGGTCTTTTAAAAGACTTCTGGATGAGTATATGGGGTTTAATGAGATTGAGGGTTATAGATAGGTCTGTAGGTTGGTAGGTGTTGATGTGATCGGCGCAACTCGTGGGCCGAAGGGCCTGTTTGTGCTGTAGTGTTCTACGTTAAAACAAATCTTCTATTAGAATTAGTACCCCTTAAATCTTGTAATCCATTAAGTTCTTTCGAGTCAATTCAAACTATAACACAACACTCTCCAGTAACCAAGATATTATCCCACTAATCTGCACCTTACTCAAGATGGTGAGTAGAGCAAAGTAGATCCTCATCACAATATTGCCTGCAAAAGTCAGGAAATTCTACAAGAAGGTAGAGTGATACATCTAAAACAAGCACCAGCAGAACAGGGAAGCATGATTGGAAATCTTGCTAACTATTAGCACATAATGAAAACAGCAACAATAGACTTGAACATCATACTGAATATTTGTGCATCATTGGTTAAAATAATGCAGGTGCCCAACAAAAGATAGAATTTAATGGTGTTTGAAGACCTGCACAGGATACTATAGGTGGGAAATTTATGTGATTATGGATTCAGGCTTTAAAGAAATATTTATTGAATGACTTGAACTGTTGCTAGTTCTTGATCCTGAATTTCCCTTGAACTGTGGCTCGCGAGACCATTTGACGCTTTCCCTTACCAATATTAGTTTTAATGAGTTTTTACAATCTTAATTCGAGATCTTTACTGAATTCAAATTTCATCATCTGCTGTGGTAGGACTTGAACCCAGGTCCCCAGAGGATAATCCCAAGTCTCTGGATCATTAGTCCAGTGATGATATCACTACACCATTGCCTCCCCTGTTGTGGAAAAACAGATAAATGATTCAAGACCCTGGGAGAGCGTGCTGAGGTATTCGTGTTCGGTCAAAACATCAGCAAAAGTTCCATCAGCATACTCAATAGTCATTCTCTTGTAACGTGACCCTCATTTTACCCACACTGTTTCTGACCTTGGTAGATATTAAAGTCTTATAGGCCATAGCTGCAGAAACTAGTCTTAGTCTCCCAAAAGCCAGGCTTCCACCCTTCCCTTCCTTTTAAGGAAGTGAAATTTTAAGGAGCTGCTGCATGACATGTTAGCAATTTTACACTAGCTAGACACAGAATAAAATGATTTAGTTTAATGGCAACATGGCTGCAGCTTACTATCATAAGCTAGAGAAAGATTTGTAGGAAAAACATTTGTCCCATTAGCCTGCTGCTACTGGGTAGCGATGATAGTGGTGAAGTTGGTGGCTATGCTGAATAACGCGTATATTATGACCCGAACATTCTGTGAACATCAAACTGGTCATGCTGCAGATACCCTTTGTGCTGAAAGACACAAGCAACGACGGCCATAATAATGTTGACAGTAATTAGCAGCCTTATTTGATATTACATCTTTCTTGAATTCCTCCTAAATGAGATGACACAACTCCTTGTTTAGCCACAGTCTTGACTGATCAAGGCTTTCATTCCAAAGTAATTACACCTGGTTCCATGCACACGATGTGGATATGCCAGCATTGGACTGGGGTAAACACAGTAAAAAGTCTGACAACACCAGGTTTCAGTCCAAACTGCCGGAACCAAGTAGAGAGGATCTCCAAGATTGCGCATATCGACACAGACGTCAAGTTTTCCCAAATAAATCGGTTGGACTGAAACCTGGTGTTGTCAAGACTTTTTCCATGCACACTGTTATAGCTGACAACAAATAGTCATTCCCTACTCGTATTCCTTCAGTAGTTGCGGTGTTAGTGGAGCATTGAATCCAAATCCTGTTATATTCAATAAAAGTGTAGGTAAATTCGAGCTCACCTTTCTGTAATCAGTCAAATAAGATGACCACAGCCTCAGCAGAAATACCAATTATGGAAGGCTGTCAATGGATTAGTACTTGGTTGCTTTCAACTGTAACCATTACCGTTGGCCATAACAACTAATTACTCTAATGGAAGCCTTTCCTATTGAACTGCACAGAAAACATTTACCTTGAAGAGTGGGCTGATGGAAAAGCAAATGTGGGAAGATGTATGGTAAACAGCAGTCCCTCGATAACCCACCAACAGCACAGGTGTCACACTTGGTGCCAACGGTAATCCCTTGTTTTACTTCTCATGAATGTTAGTGATTGTTTGACTTTGTGATTTTCCATCAGCCTCTTGCTTTCCAAGAGCTAGCCTATATTAAACCATAGGCTGCAAGATTTTAAAGGAACCAAAGTTTGGATCTTGTGTTTCAACTTCTGGCATTTGCTGTAGATTCCACACTAGGAAAAAAAACATGATAAGCACCCAAAGAAAAATACTTTCAGGGTTACAGTCCTGGGAGTGGAATAAAGCAAGTCACTCTTGCAGAGAGCCAGCATGGGCACAATAGGCAGAATGGCTTCCTTTTATGCTGTAAATGTTTTATGATTCCATACAAAAGCAGTAGCCTTTAAATTATGCTGCAAGGCATTGGGGGCAAAATGTTCTCCCGAAACCCCATTCTCAGCTTTAGTGAGGCCATTATTAACCCATTTAAAACAAATGGCTCAGTGCCACTGCTAAAATAGGAGGAACAATTTCAGATATGCTGAACATTCACACCAATCATCCCACAGTAATGTCAGGATTAAATATTTAATCTCAACACTTCTAAAATAAAACTATGCTTTGACAATCACCATCAAGCTTGCATTTCTATTACAGCAAAGTTAATTTGAACTTTAAATTTCTACAAATAGTCAGAGATTAAAATCTAAACTCTCTCAACAGATTCAACTTTAGGTACTTACTGACTGACCTAAAACATCCACTCAGACTTCCTGTTTCAACAATAAGTTTGCCATGTTAAGTATTTCATTTGTTTTGCAACATGTTTTCTTGTAAACACTGCCTTGTTAGATTTGCCTCCATCAACTTTTGCTTTATTCTGCATTAGTACTAACAGGCACTGTAGCAGTTCAAGATAGCAACTTACCACAATTTCTCAAGGCCAACTAGGGATGGACAATAAATGCTAGCCTAGTGTAACTACATGTTGAGGTTCTACCTTTCCCCAGTGTTGTGAAGGATGAGGCTGTCTATACTGCTGCAGAACGCTCTTTACTTGGATCATGCTGTACCCATCTTTCATGGAATGATTTATGCCAAAAAAAACTTTGACAACAGGTCCATCAGGCAATAGTCTGCATGGAATGTCCCGGAGGTCCCAAGCGAAAAGGTGGTAGACAGACTCTCGGATGGTTTCCTGAGCACACTGTCAAAGTAAACTAATAGAATGCCTCTACATCTAAACTTTCAAACAAGCATCAAGACCTAGTTTGGCTCGTGCTAAGAAAGGACCTCCCAGTCACTCTCCCTACAAGACTAAAATCTCACCCCACATTGCTCTTGAGGTGACTGTGGTGGGGAAGAAACTGTTGTCCATCTCCATGTGGAATGTGCCTTTGCAAAAGTCTGGAGAGACGAGGCAGTTTTTATCAAGGATCATCCCAAGCAGCTCTGTGACTCATGACTCTGTGCTCTATGGGCTGTTCTCAGGGACACACTCTAAGACAAACATTAACTGTTGCTGCAGGATCATCAACTTGGTGAAAAACACTCTTTGGTCTGCCCAAAATTTGTTGGTCTTCCAGTACAAGGACTTCTGCCCAACCGAGTGCACATTCCAAAGCCCAAGCCTGAGAGGCACATACCAAAGCTTAGAGCAGCTGCTGCAGAGATGCAAAGGGCACTGTCTAAGACCTTTTAGTCACAGTGAAATGAGGGGAGCAGAAGCCCCTTGGGCTGTACAACCTATTGAATGTATATTATGAATATTACATGTATCACACTTCGCAGTGCAACTGTTTTTGACACAGACAATTCTTAAATGCCTTTGCACCATTTGTAAGAACCATTTCGAAATATCTGAAGGTAAAGTCGCCATAGTCTCAGGTGGCCATAGGCTGCTCTCCCCTTTGAGGGAGAGTGCTGACTGGTGGTAATTTAACCAAAGGGACAGCACACTAGAGGTGAAGGACAAGGTTGATGGATAACCTCAGCCAATATGGGAATTGAACCCATGCTGTTGGTGTTGCTTTGCATTACGAACCAGCTGTTGAGCCAACTGAGATGAATCCACCCCCATGAAATGTCTGTAATGTTTATTTGACTGTATTGAAACATTTCGAAAGTCTAACTTGATGTATGTAGAGAAGTTGAGTATTATTGCAGTGTGGTGACCATTTTGAAATGTTTGTAACGTTCAGATATTTTATGAATGAAGTATATTTTTGCAAAACAAAAATAAATGCAGGCCTAGCCAGCGACAGCCACATCCTGTAAATGAATAAAACTTGACTTTAATACTGTCACATCTGTAGAGATCCCTGAGCGACTGCAACTTGAATATCACTTTACCTCTTGGCATTGAGTGTGATTTCACCAAAAGTTAACAACTGGCCCTTTCTACTCAGTCCTTGTTTCCTACAAGATCCTCAAGAGGATACCATCAGAATAACGTTATCCAGATATTTTGAGCTGATTATTTAGCAAAGGGTAATTACATTAAAAATAAAATGTATTTTAAATAACTCTAGTTTCACAGCATTAACAAGTTATTACAGGGTTGAGAAAATTTTATTCCTGGAATAAAATATTTTTTAAAAAGTTAGTTGAAAAGTTTAAAAAGCGGCGGATCTGAACTAACTTAAATTTTCCCGTGTCTGTGAACAAACCTGAGGTTTTAAAGGCCTCTTTTTAAAACAAAATTCAGATTTTCAAACATAATGAGCTATTTGCGCCTTGCCTTGGGCATCTCGTCAACTCAAAAGTGGCCGATCGCGATCTTTCAGTGACAACCCGAGGGAGGCATGGCCAAGTTTCGGCGGGGGGTGGGGGATGAAGCAGCATTTCCAACGTCCCATCTCTGCATCCCTCCATCTCTGCATCCAGCTCCAGCTGTGGTCCAGCGCTGGAAACAGTAGCCCTATTTGCAGGGACCGCTGCCCGGCGCTGGTTACCACAGTAACGCACAACAGAGCGCGCGCCCCTGGCGTTGCCCCCCTCCCCTCCCCTCCCGGGAAGGGGGACCCCTGAAGCACAGACCCTGGGAACCCCGTAGAGCAACAAGTTTAGCCGGACGGAGGAGGCTCGCTCACTTTACTTCCGAGCGACAGCGCAAACTTTCCACCATTGTTTTTTTCCTCTCTTGTTCTTTTCAACAATAAACCCCAACCCACCCCCGCTCCCCAAAGGAAGCTGAGTAAACTACTCCCGGCGGCTTTTCCAAACCTCTTACCGTCCTCTGTTCAAAAGAGTCCGCGACGCCTCCTCCTCTTCACACACCCTTCTGACCCACAACAAAGGTAAATGAGGGAGGGAGGGATGGGTGGAGGTGCTGTCCCGCTCAGTGTTCTGGGTTCATCCCGTCCGATCGGTTCGTTGCTGTTCCTTCTCCCACCCACCCCTCAGCCGCGGCCAGAGTGAGAGGTGGACAAGGTTGACAGCAGCAGCCGCCGCCGCCGTGGGCCGGCTCTGTGACGGTTGGGGAGGGGAGGGGCGGGCCGTTGGTGGGACAGCCCGTTCCCGCGCGAGGCGGCGCACGCGGCCTCTGCCGTCACCCCGCCCCGAGTGCGAGCTGGCGCGCGACTCTCTGTGACGTGAACGCCCGCCCGCCACACAGCTCCATTCATGAAAAACGTGCGCGCCGTGTCTTGTTGAGTGGCGGTGAATGTGACTGTCTCACTGGCGACAGGCAAGGGAACCCGTCCTTTTGGGTTCACAACAACTGGTGCTGAACAGTGCACCCCTCCCCCTCCCTATGGCACTACCTACTGTAAAATGCATTTTAACCGGTAGGCAAAATGTGCTGCTTCTCTGAACAGTATCTGCAGCATCATTAACCATCCCTGAGGGTCTAACAATTTCCTTCTCCCCTATGCTTTTAAAGTTAAAGTTTATCAGCGTCACAAATAGGCTTATATTAACACTGCAATGAAGTTACTATGAAAATCTCCTAGCCGCCTCACTTGGGTGCCTGTTCAGGTACACTGAGGGAGCATTTAGCACCTAACCAGTACATCTTTCGGACTGTGGGAGGAAACCAGAGCACAGACATGGGGAGAACATACAAACTCCACACAGACAGCGACCCAAGCCTAGAATCAAACCTGAGTTCCTGGCGCTGTGAGGCAGCAGTGCTAACCACTGTGCCACCCATGTGTGCTCTATGAATGCTATGTTTTGGCTATATAGCGCACAAGAAATAATACTTTCCACTGTATACTAATACATCTGACAATAATAAATCAAATCCAAAGATGTGCAAATTAGGTTGATTAGCCATGCTAAATTGTCCTTAGTGTCAGGGGACTAGCCAGGGAATAGGGTTTGGGTAGAATTGTGGTTGGGTACTGTCTCAATGGGCCACATGGCCTCCTTCTCCTCTGTATGATTCTATCATTCTATGAAATCAAATAAACATGCACAAATGCAAGTGTATAAATCAGGAGAAATTCGTGCTTTTATTGCTTGTCCTGAAATGCAGAAGGAACCTTGTCTGGCGCACTTTATTTTTAAATGGTGCACTTAGAACTTTTAAAAGTCAAATTCCATTGATACTTCCCACTTTTGTTTGGGTCTAGTTATTTTTGGATAATGTAGTGACTCGCTCCACATATAGATCATTCATAGTGATGTTGCATGTGGTTTGTCGTTTTACTTGGTGTTAATCATTTATGACATTTATCATCAGTCTGTGCTAATTTGGAAAGGAATTTGAAAATTGGGCGCTCCTTGGCTGATCAGTGCTCCCAAGGGCAATTGAACAACATCCAGAGCACAGGAGAAAACAAATGTCAAGTGAGGAACAATGCGTATGCAAGAAGCACACAGCTACATTCCTGTAAACAATGGCAAGGCTATTGTCCCTTCTGTGCAGTCGCTGACCCACTTTTTTCACTTATGATGCCAATAGAGCAGACACTCTTATCACTAAACACTGTAACTGTCAAGCTTCATTAAGACGCAAAGTTCTGTCTGCAGCCATAGAGTGAACTCTTTGAAGCACGTCTGTCACCCATAGGCATTAAAAGATTAGTGCTTCCTCAGTTAAGTCTTACAGTTTGCTCGACTGGACTGAAAGACAAGTAAAGGTTTCATGTATCATAGTCCACCCACTAATTGTTACTCCTTTCATTTTGTATTCACCACCTTTAAAGAATAGTTTTTTGCTAAAGGGATTTCTTCCCGTTTTAAATTTACTTTGCAAAGACATGGCATCTAGTTACAGAAAATAATTCCAGACCAAAAAAAACTATCAGCATCCCAGGGCAAAAATTAAATCTTAATGCAATTATCAAATGACAGTGTCATTAAAATGGGCCAGAGGATGCAAACATATTTTATCAAACTGTACAGGTTCACAAAGATTAAGTGACACAGTCTAATCAACTATTCTTCAGGCTGCATATATATTTTATTTATACACTACTTAAATATTTGAGTAGTGACCTGATTCACCCCTCCTCTTAATTCTGTTGTGTTCACAAAAAACATGTGGGACAAACACTGTTCCCGCATGTTCCTACAGCTGACCAATCTGTTTCCCTGCAAATACTTATACCTGCTCTTCTGTTAAACAGCTATAATGTTTGCTGTGTGGAATAATTCTGATTCATTGTCATTACTAATTTATTCAATGTCTCATCTCTCCTGTTGGTTCATTCTGAAAAAAGAAACATATTCCCAGGTCAAGTCATTTCTTGTTAATCATTCAAGCATTAATAGTCTGGAAGATTATTGGTTCAAGTCACATTCCAGAGATTTGAGCACAAGTTCCAGGGCTGACACTCAGGTGCAACACTAATGGAGCACTGCACTGTTGCGATGCCTAATTTGAATGAGACATTAAACTGAGGCCTTGTATCAGAACAACCCTATGGTATCCGTGGAGGAGCATATTAGATGTGATGAAACATGTAAGATCTTGAGGAGACTTGACAGGGTGGATGCTGAAATGATGTTTCCCCTTGTGGAAGAAACTAGAACAAGGGGACTCAGTTTAAAAATAAGGAGTCTTCTATTAAAGACGGAGATTAGGAGAACTTTGTTCTCAGAGGGCAAGTGAGTCTGTGAAACTCTGCTCCCAGAGAATGGTCAAGTGAACATTGAATATTTTGAAGGCTTAGAGTTAGATAGATTCTTGATTGATGAGGGAATCAGAAAGTATTGGTGTTAGGAAGGAAAATGGAGTTAAAGCCTCAATCAGGTCAGCCGTGATTTTATAGAATGACTGAGCAGGCTGAAGGGGCAAAAAGGCCTTCTTGCATTTCTTAAGTCCTTATGTTCTTGGTGCCTTGGTCAACATTTATCCATCAACCAACATTTCTAAAAGACATGTACTTGGTCGTATGTCTCAGTGGAACTTTGCTGTGTGCAAATCCTATCCTCCCTTTCCAACATTACAACAACGACAACACTTCAACAAAAGTATGTCATTAGTTGCTAAAAGGTTTGGAATGTCCTGAGATAGTAAAAAGCTCTATATTATTTTCGACCTTAATCAAATCTTTCCAAAGACTATTATTTTCCAGTGAAAAGACCCAGTTCTCTGAGCCTATTCTGATGAATGGCAATCCTTTCTATCAATGAATTGAACTGAGATGTATCAAATATAAACAGATGGAACTGATTTTGCATTTAAATGCCAGTTAAAATAATGTACTGAGGTTATATTGTTTGAAACTAAACACATCCAGACCTAATAAAACCAATATATTGCCACGTCATGATTCTTTGAAAATGTCATGATTGATGGCCACCACTCGTCTGAAAGATTTTATGGAAATTTGCCCAAGGCAGATATCCTAGTAAAAATCGCTGGTGGAATCTGGCTGCCACAACACAACAAACTCAACGCAACAAACCCATGCAGTATAGACAAATATTCAGCATTTTTGACAATAGGCAAATGCCCTGTTCAGAGCCTAGGAGACACGTGAGCTTCCAAGCCTGACTTCTGATTGCTTGTTCAGAGTTAACCTGACAATGTGCAGCAACAACAGCTTTTATTTATGTAGTGCCTTTAAAATGGTAAGCAGCACACAAGACACTTTGTAGGAGCTTTATCAAACACATAGGATGACAACACAGAACTACTTGCATGCCATACAGCATAAACAGTAAGTAATAGACAGAGCTATGTAATTCCACAATCATTGGATCAGATTTAAGCACTGCAAGTCTGCCACATTTGGCTGTGATTGTGGTAGACAATTCAACAACTCATTGGGGGAGGAGGCTCCAGAAATATCCCCATCCTCAGTGATGGAGGAGCACATCAGTGCAAAAGACAAAGCTGAAGCATTTGCAGTGATCTTCAGCCAGAAATGCCAAGTGGATGATCCATCTTGGCCTCATCCTGAGGAGCTTAGCATCACAGATGCCAGTCTTCAGCCAATTCAGTTCATTCCACTTGATAGCTACAAATAGCTGATGGCACTGGATACTGTAAAGACTATGGGTTCTAACAATATTCTGGCAATAGTACTGAAGACTTGTTCTCTAAAACTTGCTGCACCCCTAGCCAAGCTGTTTCCATTCAGCTACAACACTGGCATCTACTTGACAATGTGGAAAATTGGCTAAGCGTTTGCTGCATGCAAGAAACATGACAAATCCAACCCAGCCAATTACCGTCATATGTCTACTTTCGTTCATCAGTAAAGTGATGGAAGGGGTGGTCAATAGTACCATCAAGCAACACTTACTCAGCAATAATTTGCTCACGGATGCTCAGTTTGAGTTCTGCGAGGTTCACTCAGTGTCTGACTTCATTGTAGTTTTGGTTCAGACATGGACAAAAGAGCTAACCTCCAAAGACGAGGTGAGAGTGACAGCCCTGATATCAAGGCAGCATTTCACTAAGTATAGCATCAAGGAGTCCTAGTAAGACTGGAGTCAATGAGAATCAGGGGAAAATCTCCGCTGATTGGAATTATACCTGGCATTAAGAAAGATGCTTGTGGTCATTGGAAAACAATTATCTCAGCTCCAGGACATCTCTGCAGGAGTTCCTCAATGTACCCTCTGTTAGAATGTAACTGGTGATAACATTGGATCTGTTGTAATGTGACCAATGGTAACAAGCTGTAAGGGTCAGAAGACCCAATAAACCATGTGACCAATGACAGAATGATGTGATAATCAGCTGACGAGCTGACTCAGTACAAATTAAAACATGTTGGGAATTGTGGGGAACTTGGAATGGCACAGGGTGAGGCCTCAAGTTTGGTGTAATGAAGTTTCTTTATTAAACCTTTAATTTTTAAGTTTTGTTGTATTTTTATTCTCTACATTGGAAGAGTTCTTTCTGGATCAACACCATAGCCCAACCATCTTCAGCTGCTTCATCAATGACTCCCCTTCCATCATTAAATCAGAGGTGGGGATGTTTGCTGAGGACTGCACAATGTTTAGCATCACTTGCAATTCCTCAGATTCTGAAGTAGTTCATGTGTAAATGCAACAAGTTCTGGACAATATGTAGGCTTGGACTGAAAGTGGCATGTAAGATTTAAGCCACACAAGTGCCAGGCAATGACCATCTCCAGCAAGAGAGAATCTAACTATTGTCTCTTAACATTCAATGGCATTACTATCATTGAATCCCCCACTATCAATATCCTGGGAATTACCATTGACCAGAAATGGATCAGCCATATAAATACTGTGGCTACAAGAGTAGGTCAAAGGCTAGAAATCCTATGGCAAGTAATTCACCTCCTGTCTCCACAAAGTCTATCCACCATCCACACAGCGCAAGACAGGATAGTGATTGAATACTTTCCATTTGCCTGGATGGGTGCAGTTCCAACAATGTTCAAGAAGCTCAAGACCATCCAGGACAAAGCAGCCCGCTTCACTGCTATCCCTTCCACAAACATTCAATGCCTCCACCACCAACAAAGAGTGGCAGCAGTGTGTACCATCAACCAGATGCAATGCAGGAACTCACCAAGGCTCCTTAGGAAGCATTTTTAAAACCCACAAGTACTACCCATTTAGAAGGACAAGGACAGCAGACACCTGGAGGTACTCCTCCAATCACTCAGTATCTTGACTTGGAAGTATATTGACATTCCTTCACTATCATTGAAATCCTGGATTTCCCTCCCTTACAGCACTGTGGGTATCAGGTCTTCCACGGTTCAAGAAGGCAGTTCACCACCACCACCTCAAGATAAGCTAGGGGTGGGCAATAAATGCTGGCCTAGTCAACAATGCCCACATCCCATAAATGAGTTTTTTAAAAAATTGACACTAAGCAATGCAAAGCATTAAGCAGAATTTTCCATCCACACACGCCCCAAATTCCTGCCCGAGGTCAATCTGCCTTTAAATGGTCTGCCAAGTTTTCTGTCCTGCCCTCTATGATTCCAGTGGTGTGCAGAATGGGAAAATTCCACCTGATATTTGGACAAATGTCCAAAAGCTTGTTGAAAGACATTTTAGAGAACCACTCAAAGGAGAGAGAAGTAAAAAGATAGAGAGGTTTAGGATGGGAATTCCAGATTTAGGACCTTGATGGCTGAAAGCATAATCACTAGTAATAGAATAAATAAATTCAGGGGTGTACAAGTGGCCAGAAGCTACCTTGGAATCTGATTCAACCCTGAACTGAGCTTCATTTTGAGTCCATCATCAAGATCATCACAGTGGTTAGCACTGCTGCCTCACAGTGCTGGGGACTTGGGTTTAATTCCTGGCTTGGGTGACTGTCTGTGCGAAGTCTGGACATTCTCCCTGTGTATGCGTGGGTTTCCTCCGGGTACTGCGGTTTCCTCCCACAGTCCGAAAGACCTGCTGGTTTGGTGCATTTGCCATGCTAAATTCTCCCTCACGCGCCTGAGTGTGATGCCTTAGGAACTTTCACAGTAACTGTACTGCAGCATTAATGTAAGCCTACTTGCAACACTAATAAATAAACTTAAAAAAAAACTTTATCTGCTTCCACCCATGTTATTTTACCTGCATGTTTCTCTTTTTAACTTCACTGCTACACGTCATTGCATCTCTTGCATAGCAAATTTCCCAATTCACTTTAAAGCAGATTGAAGGACACCAAACAAAAGATCAGGAGAGAACTTATGGGAAGTGGTTCTCCTGATTTCTCACATGTTTTCCTCCTATATTCACAGTAACTTATATTTATATAATGCCCTTAGTGCTCAGCCATGAAAATACAGGTTAAGATGAGTGATCCAAAGTGGGTATAAGAGAAAAATGGAGGGGAAGAGAAAATGAGCAGGAAATTCCAAAGTAGAGAAATAATTCATCCAGAACTCTGCTACACATATACTACAGCCAAACATCAATTACCCCTGCACTCACTGATGTCCACTCTCTCACCACTTTCCATGACATCGACTTTGAAAACCTAAACAGGTTTTAGATCCCTCCATAGCTTTGACCTACATACCCTAGTTAACTTTTCCAGACCTAGACCTAGCATACACACGATTCTGTCTCTAATCCTCTGTACCCCAACTTCTAGTCTATTCATAAATCCTTGACCCACAATGCCCCAGCACACTGGAATCCTCTCCCTCAACCTTGCTTGACATTTTTTTCCCCATCTTCAGAAGCTCCCTCAAAGCTTTTCAGTAGCATCTTCAGTTACTTGTCATTTCTCCCCAAATTTTGTTCTTCTTTGAAGTATTTTGATAATTGCTATATTTGAAGGAAGTGAGATTAAATTATAAATGGTGGAGTCAGTGGAATACTATTAACCTTGCTGTATATTTACCGGTCAGTTATTCTATGCATTTTGCAAGTTTCCCATTGCACCAAGTCAGTATTTATAAACCATGCAAATCTGTCAAATCAACTAATTCTAACTACAGCCAGATCATGAATTGTTAGAACTCTGTTGGTGAGATTGGTGAGACAGAGGAATATTTGACTGCCTCTCTCACTTCTCTTCCAATGATAAGACATGTCAAACATAGAAGGGAAAATTCTGTATACAATTTTAAATCAGAAAGCACAAGCACTCTACTTTCTCCTGACTAGAGAAATATGGCACAGAATGGTGAAACTCCAAGTTGCTTCCTCCATCAATGCAAGTACCAGTGTAAACCACAGAAAAAAATACCCAAAGTATTCACAAAAAATAGAATATTGCTGAAAAAAGACATATTGTTAAAACCTTTCAGCTTGCACTCATCAGAACAATTACAGGAATATCAATGTCAGGGGAAACAATAACTTTATACTGCATGAGAAGAGAGTGCTGATTGGTTGGCAGACAGCCTCAGAGGTGTTGCTATGGAGAATGCAACAGTTGATGGTGATTGACAGTTAACTGCTGAGCATTATTTGAAATTTAAACCAAGCAGCTTGACTCTGATTGGTCAAGGCAATTCCCCAAGGAATGAACCAGCAAATGACTATCACTTATTGTGTTTACCTGAATTAAGCACAATGTTGTCTATATTCTTTCTGTCTGCAAAGAACAGGGCCCTGTGTATTAATCTATGTAGCCTCCAATACATGCAAATGCACCATACTGCAAGCCCAACTAACAATCTTAAACTGATTGTCAGTGTGATTTTTTAGCACACTGAGAATTATTTAGCAAATGTTGTCCAACTACAGAAGCACATCTAATATTGGACATGGTTTTGCATTCTGCAAGCATGAATTGGTTGAGTAGACTCTGTACTTGGCCCATCAGGGACATGCTGTTTGATACCATCCGTCAGTCTTTGGGATGCATGGCCCCCACTCTCACCCCCAGCATCACATTGGCACTGAAATTCAAATACCACATTATTCATCTGTATGACAGACAGAATGTCTTTTTGGCTTGATGGCAGCATTGTGTTAGTGGAATACCACTCACATTGCTACTACATAGTAGCAGCGTGAAACAGCTGGTTTCATCTGGTGCTCTAATGTTTGAACTACCTTGCTGTTCCAGGGTAATCTGAGGTAGACTGGGTATTTTCCAGCACCAAAAGTAACAATCTTAGGCTCATTCGTGAGTTGCACGTTTTTGTCTTTTTTAGCACCAAATGAAAAATTAGAATTTTCAAAACGAAAGTACAACAAATAATACTATATAAAGTATGACCTCATTCTATGAAATTCTTGACTATTGGAAGTTCCAATGTACTGAAACATTCTGTTCCAATTACTAAAGTAGGGTCATCCTTTTAATAAATCAGATGGTGGTACCAGTGGGGCTGCTCCTCCATTGGCTGAATTTCAGCCCCTTCAGTCACTTCTTATCTCTGGCCACTAGGGTGGAATAGGTAAGCGAGTTGAATGACCTTTGTGTGGGTGTAGAGTAACTGTTCAAAGGTTCAGGATGAGGGCAACCAGTGGTAAGGGTCATTCTGGCTGCCGATCTCTTGTATGCCTGGGTGGCCTTGATGAAAGAACAGGTACAAGCAAGCATGTGCAAGATAAATAAAGCACTTAATAAAAAAAACGAAGATATTGGCAGCCAGCGACCAGTGAACAGGGTGTAGAATGTCTAATTGACATAGATAATAATATTACGATTTAGAACTATCAATTTATTTTAGGCAATATAGACAATGTCTAAATTATTACGCTGTGTTAATTGTACTAACTCGATTGAGTGAGGCCTTTGAAGTGTTTTTTTTAGCTGTTAATGATATTGGGCAACCTAGTGACACCATTATTCGTGTATCAAAAAATAGGCACGAGTTTGGGAGAATGCTGCTCTGAGTAGGTGCACCGCTGGCAGTGATACTAATTCACAGGTTAGATCCCAGCTGGAGATGTGACAACAGGACTTCAATCTCCCGGGTCTCCCCCCACCCCCGCACCGCCGTCCCCCCCGCCACCCCCCGACCCAGTCTCCCTGTTTGTAGAAGACTCGCTCATTCTCTTGGTAGGTTTTAATAGCTTTCACTCTAACCTCACACGTGATGGATGGCTCCTAGCGTGTGCGGTAGGACTCCAGAAGAGGAGAAATCGTGCAAAATTTTATTTCTTTTAAATCATAATTTGTCCCACTTGAACAAGTCCACTTTGTGATCCTTGCAGAATAATATCGTTCTTTGGATCTTTACAAGTTCCACGCTCGGTCCAGCCGTAATGAGTTAATTGTGAATGGTGCTGGAAATAGTACTGTGCAATAAACTGCGTCGGGAAAGGGCAAATTAGCATAGCCCCAGATTGTCTTAGTGATTATGCTGTCGGTTCCTGACCATGTGTCCATATATACAAATCTTCCTATAATCGTTTCAATACCTTTATAATTCATGCCACTAACACACGGCATGTTTACTTTTCCATACAATTATAAATTTACTTTTCAATTACCTTTCTACTGTACACTTCATGAACAATACAGTAGCACACACCGAGAGATAAATATACTGGAAACATAAATACGCGGAACTATAAATATACTGCGGGATCGATATGCGAGTGCTCTGCACGTTAGGACAATTTATGTCAATTCCATCCTATTTCCAAAGGAAACACTTACATCCCCAAAACAGACCTGAAATATGTTAGAAGGCTTTTTTTGGTTCCCGATAAGCATCTTGTGTTATGTGCAGTCTGTTCCATCCTGTCATTTCTCCTCTGTTTGAAGCTGAGGACATAAGCTCCACATGTGGTCTTGGTCAACATCAGTTCCTCCACTGACGTCAATAGCTAGTCTCTGCTGACTGTGAAACCAAGCGGCCCGGTTGAATCTTTTTGCTCTCTATCTAGTACAGTTCGATGCTGTCAGTTTTTATTTAAAGCTGAGGTTACACTATTGCGCCGCCCTTCTGAAAAGTTGGCGACCCTGCGGGTAACCATATCATTCAGCTTTTTTGCAAAAACCCACACGTCAGACTTTATACTTAAAATCGCTGTACTCCTGCTTCTCATTCTCATTAAAGAATGGGTGATCGGCCGTTTCGTATCGGCGTTGCTGCAGAACTTGTCTCACATTAACTGTCCTTGAGCTGGATGCAATTATCCAGCAGCTCAATTTCTGACCGTCAGCAACAACGATGCAGACTGCTTAAATTTTTGTTGGAAGTGATTTCCAGACTTAACGTGACAAAATCATTCAAACAACTATCAGCTTATTATAACGACATGACAAATGAAAGCAATATTTAATTACAAATATAAAACCTCACATAGGAGATCCTGCAATTTCTTTGGTTGAACTAAGCTGTTGGAAAGCCATTAAGTGACATTTTAATGACAGGTGTCATTGTGGCTGCAGATTAATTGCTTAATTTCAACTTTTTTTAGACGTACGTTGCACTTTGAAAATAAATGCATCAGAGTTAAGGATGTAATTGAGTCATAGCATGAGCCATAGGTCAAACTGACCACAGTTAAATAACGCAACTCAAATAGTGTTATTTTGTTTCGTTCTTGCAAAAACTTGAGCAGTTAGAGACTCAATATCTTCACTCCATTCAGGAATAAGTCAACAGAAGATCTGTTTATAATTAACACCATGAATGCAGTTGTGCAACTTTAGGTCAACTGAGCCCTCTTCCGTTGCCTCTCTAATCTGACCTTCGGACAATGGTCCAGCTCCTTTAATCAGTAACCTTATTTACTGATTGATCTGTGAAACCTGATTCACAACAACAGCTTGCATTTATAAAGCACCCTTAAGGTGAAAAATATGCCCAGAGTGCCTCATAGAAGCATAATAAAACAAAAACTGACATCATACAAAGAGCGTCAAAGGAAGAGGAAGAGGGAGAGGTAGTGAGGCAAGGAGGGAAGGAATTTCAAAGACATCAGGTCACTGAAAACTCGTATAGGTCAGTGAGCACATCAGGGTGATGACTATCTGGTACCCAGTGCAGGATATAGGCAGCAGAGATAGTCATAGAGTTTTACAGCCTTTGGCCCATTGTGTCTGCAATGGCCATCAATCATCTATTCAAATCCTATTTTCCAGCGCTTGGTCTGTAGCCTTGTATATTATAGCATTTCAAGTACTCATCTAAATGCTTCTTAAATGTTGTGAGAGTTCCTGCCTGGACCTTTCAAGCAGTGAATCCCAGATTTCCACCACCTTCTGGGTGAAAAATATTTTCCTCAAATCTCCTCTAAATCTCATGCCCCTTATCTTAAATCTATGCCCTCTACTACGAGACAAGGTTCCTTCCTATCTACCCTATCTATGTCCCTCATAATTTTGTACACCATGATTAGTTGTCCCCGCCCCCGGCTCAGTCTTTTCTGCTCTAATGAAAACTACCCCAGCCTATCATGTCTCTCTTTATAACTGAAGCATTCCAGCCCAGGCAACAACCTGGTGAATCTCTTCCATACCCTTTCTAGTGCAATCACATCCTTCTTACAGTATAGCAACCAGAACTGCAAACAGTATTCTAGCTGTGGCCTAGCAAACATATCATACAGCTCTATCATAATCACGCTGCTCTTATAGTCTGTGCCTCAGCTAATAAAGGCAAGTATCCCTAAGGCTTCTTAACCACATTATCTGCCTCCTGCTGCCTTCAGAGATCTCTGGACATGCACGTCTGGTCCTCTATACTTCTTAGTGTTCTGTCATTCATTGTGCATTCCCTTGCCTTGTTACTCCCCCTCCAAAATACAGCACCTCACACTTTTCAAGGTTGAATTCCATTTGCCACTGTTCTGCCCATCTGATCAGCCCATCTATATTGTCTTCTGATCTACAGTTTTCCTACTCACCTTTTAACACACCGTCAGTTTTAGATGAGTTGAAGTTTAAGGAGTGTTGCGGATAGAAGGTCAGCCAAAAGAGCATGGAAACAATCGAGTCTGGAAGTGACGAGCATGAATGAAGATTTTGGCAGCAGATTGGCTGAGGCAATGACAGTTAGAAAGTGTTACTGAGGTGCAATTAGGTTTTGGGGACCCAGGTTCAAATCCCGCCACAACAGATAGTGGAATTTAAATTGAATAAAAATATCTGGAGTTAAGAATCTATGGATGACCATGAAACCATTGTTGAAAAAACCCATCTGGTTCACTAATATTCTTTAGGGAAGAAAATCTGCCATCCTTCCCTGGTCTGGCCTACACGTGACAGCAATGTGGTTGACTCTCAACTGCCCTCTGAAATGGCCTAGCAAACCATTCAGTCCAAGAGCAACTAGGGATGGACAATAAATGTGGGCCAGCCATGTCCCTCAAATTAACGAAAAAAATTCTCCAGCTCCTCCACCTGCCCTGCTGTTCCTCCAATCATAGCTTTTGTCCCTGGAGGAGCAGCAAGAGTGGGAAGGAGAGTATCAGCCATTGCAGAAGCTTGGGAGGTACAGGATCCATAATTGGAGGATCAGCTGCTCATAATTCTGTCTCCCGAGTTTGCTTGCTGCTCCAGTCGAGCTGCATGTTCTTTGCCTGATTCCTTCGCCCTCAGTTGTTCTGCCCAGGAACAAAAGAGTCATAATGTGCAACCTTTTCTGGATTTGTCACCCATGTCTTTATTGAGGGCTACTGGTAGTGTTTCTGGGGCAAATTCACCAATCACCCCCATGTACCTCAGACCTTGTATGAATGGACGGTGAGAAGGGGCCTACATGGAACATAGACCAGGAAGATTGAATGGCTTGTTGCTGTGCTCTAACTTAACGTACCTGGATAAGTGTGTAAATAAGTGAGGACAGTCTCACTAAGGTGGACAAAGGAGGAGAAATATTGGAGAAGGATGAAGTTAACCATATTAAAGACTGCAGATAAGGTTAAGGAGAATGAGGAGGGAAAATGCAACATGTCTAGAGTCACAGTAAATGTCATTTGTGATTATAATCTGGGACAATTTCAATGCTGTGGCAAGAGCAGGAAGCTCATTAGAGCAAATGAAATATGGAGTTTTGGAAAAGATAATAACACACTATGGGGAGAGGAGGCAGGAGAGAGATTTTAAGGAGGTGATTAGTCAAGGAGAGAATAATATGAATGGTAGAGTTAACTTTTTTTTCCAGAATGATCCATGATAGTGATCTGTTTTGGTAGAGATGAACTGAATCCAATACTGCTTGGCATGCTCCATCTGCATCAGGCGATGGATGACTAAACCATAATAGGTTCCTGACATCTGTTATATGACTAAGTCCTCTGTGTTGTGTGTACATACATATATTTGAAATTCTAGTTCCAAGCATATCATCAGTTTCAAAAACCTTTATGGGGAAAGGGTGATGTGGAGTCAGCCAGATTTTCAATTAGAAAGGCCATATTCAAATCTCATTCTTATCATTAACTCAGACTTCATTCACCAGTTCAAACTCAGTTTATGAAATGGAGAATTTTGTGCTCCTAGACAGCTCCACCTCAGTGTAAGATTAGCTGTACCCAGACACACATGTTTCTGCTAATCACAGAGTGGCAACAAGAGTCCAGCTCCCTCACAGTACAGTAGATAAGGTTGTAAAGAAGGAATGCTGTCATTGGCACAGGTTAAAAATACAAAAGGAGGGATATAATGATGAAACTGGTGAGACAACAACTAGAGTATTGTGTGGAGTTCTGGTCACATTACAGGAAGGACATAATTGCCTTGGAGAGATGGCAGAGAAGATTTACCGGAATGTTGCCAGGCCTGGAGAATTGTGCTACAAGGAGATATTGGAGAGGTTGAAGTTGTTTTCCTTGCAACAGAGAAGATTGAGTAGTGACATGATTGAGGTATACAAAATACGAAGAATAGGGATAGAGTAGATAGGAAAAAACTGTTTCCCTTGACAGAGAGTTCAAAAAACAGGGGTCATAGATTCAATTTAAGTGGCAGCAGGATTAGCGGGGAAATGAGAAAAACCTTTTTTTACATAGAGAGTGATGGAATTTGTGCCTGAGTTAGTGGTGGAGGCAGAGATCCTAAATCATTTAGAAAGTATCTGGATCTGTACCTTAAGGGGTGTAACTTGCAGGGCTTTGGTCCATGTGCAGGAAGATGGGATTAGAAAAAGGAGCTGAGTGTCTTTGGGTCAGCATAGACAAGATGGGCTGAATGGCCCCCTCTATGGTTCTCACACCCCCACATCATCCCCAACAACCTAAAGCAAACAATTTGTAATTCTGGCAATCTTGGTTCGTTGTAGAGGAGTCAAAGTTTAAATTATACAACACTGCCAAATTTCAGTCAGGGAGAATGAGGGTGATTATTCTGGTCTGATCCACCTCGGGGCCTTTCAGGCCTTTTGATGGTCTTTGCTGCCATCAAATTTGATGTCCTGGACTATTAAAATCACCAGGTTATGCTTCTAATATATGTTTATATGTCCTCGGCAATGCAAAGCGTAGAAGTCTGTGGCTCTGCTTTAGAATCATATCACAGTAATCACAGAATCACGACTGTGTAGAAGGAAGCCATTTGGCATATTGAGCCTGCACTAGCAACAATCCTACCCAGGATCTATCTCTGTAACCCCACGTATTACCCAACTAATCCCCCTGACACTAAGGAGCAACTTAACATGGCCAATCAACCTAATCTGCAATTCTTTGCCAGATGTATTTGACAATTTAGGCACCGAGAAGTTGTTTCCTTTTGCTGGGGAATCTACAACACAGGAATCCAGTGTCGTGAAAACAAATTGATCATTTAGGACAGAGATAAGAAAAAATTTCTTCATTCAGAGTGTTGTGAATCTTTGCAACTCTCTACTCGAGTGAGTTGTAGATGCTTCATCGTTAGTATTCTCAACATTGGGATAGACAGCTTTCTTGGTCTCTCTGGGAACCAAGGGATATGGTTAGCGGGCAGGAAACTGGTCTTACGGCATGAGGTGAGCCATGATCATATTGAATGTCAGTAAAAGCTTGAGGGATCGGTTCCTACTCCCAGTTCTTTTGCTCTCCAGGATTAGTTTCAATAAAAGCGTCCAGAAGGTCCCAAAAGATCTGCTAATGTCAAGAAGAGTAGTCTGGGAAAGATTTTCTCAACTCCCTTTGGCTTAGTGCCAAATCTGTCAGAAGATGAATACTACAGGAGAATGATATGGGTGAGGAAAGAAAGGACACTGAGGAACTTTTGGACAGGTGAGACACGTGCATGTCTAACCAAGCCAGCTGCAGTCCATGACAGAGGTTCCTATGCTGCCCAACAATTTTGGTAATTTCCATGATGATAGAGCCAAAAAAAGAGAACCAATTGCATTGGAAGTGACCTGTCAGCATAATGCAAAACCATTAGTCATTCTCAGACTGAAACCTCACTACAACTTCCATTCTGAACAGCTAGGTGAGGCAGTATATAAACAATATTATCAAGGAATTTATTACATTAATCTGATCTGTTTACTGTGTTAGGCTGCACATCTGCTTTGATAATGCTGTTACCTCTGAGATTAACCCCATTATTTAGAATAAACAACAACACCAACTTGTATTTATATAACATCTCTAATCTAATAAGATATACCAAGGGACTTCACAGAGGAATTATAAAGGAAAATATGACATGAAACCACATCAGCAGATATATGTGAAGATGAACAACAGCTTGGTCAGACAAGTAGGTTTTAAAAAATGTCTTTTAGAGGAAAATAAGGTAGCATGGCAGTGAGGTGCAGGAAAGGACTGCCAGATCTTAAAGCCCAGGCAGGTGAAAGCACAGCCACCAATGATGGAACAATTAAACTTGTTACACGATGTAAGCCTATCTTACCCTATTCACTTATATTAACTAACTCGTAAGAATTGCCATTTGAAAGCAATTGAAATGTGATCCTGTGGCTGCTCAACACATTAGAGAGAGGGCTGCCTCACCCAGATGTTCTGATTTTGGGTGGATGATCTCCATAGAAATCAATAACTTTTAACAAGAAAATTGAACTTCGAGTTAATAGCTGGAAAGATAACACAACCACATTTCACAATTTAAGATTTTTACTTTAAAAAAAAACTAAGGACACCATTGAGTAATCACTCCCTTTAAGGCAACTTGTGCTTTAAACTACAAAACCATTTTTATTTCAATACAACGAAAGACACACTTCACAGACATATTCACTGTCTTTTGAGTAGACATTTAATTCCCCCAGAACCTGTCCAAGGTGACTCTTAGCTCCCAAGGGTTTACTTGTTATTTTTCTTTCTCAGCCAGGGAATTTATTTTTAATCTCAGAACCATCTTTCACAGTGAGATTTTTTTCCCCTAGAGATTCTTCCTCTTGTGCAATCTAGGTAAATCTTATTCATGTTTTACATCTTGGACGGGATTTTCCAGCTGAGCTCACCCCAAAACCAGAAAATTCCACCTGAGGTCAATGGACCTTTAGACCACCCACCCACCTGCTATGATTCTCATAGTGGGCAGGACAAGAAAATTCACCCCTCATATTTTTTCAATTCAAATATGAACTCCCATCCACATTCCTGCATGGTGAACCAATAGCATCATGCTGCCTCTGATTGCTCTCCCCCTCCTGGATCCTAGCCAATTCACCTTATCTGTGAGTTTTCATAGATATCTTAAAAACCATTTCTCTCAAAGCCTACCTCTATGGCAATGTGAATCACATGGGCCTTGTATCCAGATGGAAGTGCTGATCTATTTTTGAGACTCCAACTCTCTTTTATCTTTGATGAAAACGAACAGTTTAAAGCAATACAGTTTATAATCCAACATTCTTAACCCTCTTCTGAGACTAGAGGCTCGCAGCTTTCACTCCAAGTGTAAGTATCTTGCATCTTCTTTCCGGTAAAACAATTGTATCCCTTTTAATCTCTTTCAGTCAAACTGTTCAGGCATGCTGTCAGCCTAAGCTCAGAACAGGTCACATGACCCCCTTCATACATAGTTCAAAAATCAACAATCTTACAAACCTCATAATTGCAGCAATTTTATAGAGCAAGGTGTATGGATTAAACAGTCTCCTGCCCATCATTGCTTGTGTGTTTCCACAATATTGGCTGTAAAGTGATTTGGTACATCCTGAGATTACAAATTGTAATCCTTGCTTATCCCACCCAATTATGATATCTTGCCAACCCCATCCAAAATCATGTGATCTTAAGAACAAGGCATCAAATCTCAGGCCAAATTAGGAAAAAAATCTCGGAAATTCCTCCCTAAGCTCCCAAGGCAGCCAAAACTAATGCAAAGCATGATCCTAGTCCCAAATTCCTTGCAGTATCTACATTTACTAATGACGATTTTTTGCACCAACTTTGTAAAAATCAGATGTGAGCCTGCCTTTGCTTGGCTGACTCATCCTGCAAGTCAATCTAACACAAAGACATTCAATATTCAATACATTAGCCACAATCCCACATATGCTGTGAGTCTGTGACCCATGTAAACATGCATTCAGTGGCTAGCACACTCAATCTGGTTTAAGTCCCATTGGAGAGATTTGAGTGCAATAATCAAGGTTGACAGTGTACTGAAGGAATGCTGTACTGTCAGTGCTGCTACATTTTGGCTGAGAAGATAAACAAGGCCCCATTTGCTTTTTAGGTGCGCATCCAAAATCCCATGGCACTATTTGAAGAACAGCAGGGGAGTTTTCCCTTAGTCCTGGCCTATATTTATTTCTCAATCAGTATCACTGAAGTCGATTACCTAGTCATTATCTTATTGCTGTTTGTGGGAGTTTGCTGTGCACAATTTGGCTGTTACATTTCCAACACTTGGTCTTGAACCAAGACTTCCTCTCCCATTCAAGGGGAAAGTCCTGTCTCCAGGGACTGCCTGCCAGTCAAATGTTTCGCAGCTGTCAATTCCCAGCAGCACTAACAGAGTCATTGACCACTAATAAGAATGCAGTGCATCTCAGAAGTTCATGAACTGCAATGGAACCAGACTTAAAGTTAAGTCTGGGGTTTTGCAGGGACCAATCTGGCACACTCCGGTGAGATGGGTGGGGGCTGGAGTGGACAGACAGAGGGGGAAAGGATGATCTTGGTCGGCTGGGCCTTCAATACAGGAGCCCAAGAAATATCCTTGCTGACCTCTAGTCGACTACTACTAATTGACCACTTAACGGCCGCAGTTCCCCCATTGCTGATTAAAATTGTAGCCAAGGCAGACAGAGGAGCATCAGAGTTGCCAATGACGTGGTGCTTAATATTATGGCTTCTCCCTGTCTGCCATACTGCATCCAGGGGACTATAGAATTTCAGCCGATGTTGCATGTCTCTAATATGTCTTTCTCTATCAAGTAATTGTACGTTGCATCCTTAATAATTCCCTCAGGCATTTCCCCTTTACTGATATCAAACCAAAGGACTTATCCAAAGTGTCCACCTTCTATACTCTTTTAAAGATGAGAACTAATCGGCCTCCATCTTGTTTCTGAAAGAACTTTTGAAATGTAATCACTATAATAGTGTTGGAAATGTAACAGCCAAATTGCACACAGCAAGCTCCCACAAACAGCAATAAGATAATGACTAGGCAATCCATTTCAGTGATACTGATTGAGAGATAAATATAGGCCAGGACTAAGGGAAAACTCCCCTGCTGTTCTTTGAATAGTGCCGTGGGATTTTGGATGCGCACCTGAAAAGCAGATTTAACTTCTTGTTTAACTTCTCAGCCAAAATATAGCAGCACTGACAGTGCGGCATTCCTGCAATACTACACTGCATTGTCAACCTAGACTACTGCACTCAAATCTCTCTAATGGGAGTTAAACCAGATTGAGTGTGCTAGCCACTGAATGCATGTTTGCACGGGTCACAGGCTCACAGCATATGTTGGATTGTGACTAATGTATTGAATATTGAATGTCTTCGTATTACCTGCTCCAATAATTTGTAACAGTCTTTTCCTGAAGATGGAGAGATGTACAGAAGAGGAAAGGATAAATGACTCAGTGATGTAAGTGCTACCACTTAGGATGTTAATGTTATCACCTGAATTGTGATTAAAACATTTAAAATTATGAACAACAGTTTTTAATAGGAATGATCTCTAAAAATAATACAAATGGCTTGACCATAATCAAGTGATACATGTGAAAAAGTTGACGAAATCACAGTTTATATAAGAGAAGAAACTAAAAGTAGTTCAAGTATATATTTAGTACAGCTTGCAAGCATAACTGCTTAAGTCAAGGGGATATAACAGTGTTGTGCTGACCTACATTCAGCGGCCCAATAACTGAATCTGATAACTGCTGCAAAGACTGCAATCAGAATAGCCAGCCTTCCCAAACAGTGGAGATCATTTGTGAATAAAAATAAATAATAAAATCAGGCCATTAAATTTGATTATTTTTCACGTCTTTCTTTCAGATGAAAATCTTGATTGTTTGGGAGTCACCTGATTGCTTATAACAGAATTCCTATAAATATACATCAGGTAAGTGAAAAAAATGGAAAATGCTAGGGTGGCTCAGCAGGTCAGACAGCATCTGTTGAGAGAAAAAGAGTTACCGTTTCAGGTCAAGGACCTTTTTTGTCTATGAAAAATATAATTTCCTCTGCTAGATAAAATATAGGAATTGTGGAAGATTAGGTGTCTTTTTTCTGATTAACTTATTGTACAGAAGCCTGACAGTCACTTTATTCTATACGTAGCCCATAGAGACAGATAACTGTGGTTACAGTAGGTAGAATTTTTCCTATGACAAAGGACATAATGAGCAAATATCTGATGTGCTACCTGACTGAAGATAGTTTAAGTAAAGTATGTGTGGCCCTGTACAACCAGTGTTCGTTTTGGACAAAGTTTTAGGCAATACAATAATTAGTGAATATCCTGCAGGCTATGGTTATGGTTTTATGGGTATACAAGTTCCTCCTATTTGATGATAGAATAATACAAACAAACGCCAGAACTCTACTGCCTTGCCTGCTACTGAATCAGAGCGGGCGAGGGGTTGACAATGAAATGTCTGTTGACCTCAGGCGGGAATTTCCGGTCTCGTTTGAGCCAGGCTGTAAAATCCTGCCCAGAAAACATCTGCATTTCTGTAGTGGTCTTCATGAACTCAGAGGCTTTATAACCAATGAGGTATTTTTAAAGTGTAATCACTATTGTAATGTAAAAAACATGATAGCCAGTTTTCACACAGCAAACTCCTACAAATTGCAATATAATCATTACCATTTAGTCTTTTTTTTTATGATGTTGATTGAGAGATAAATATGGCCAGTACCAAAGATAACTTCCCTGTTCTTCTTTAAAATAGTACTATGGGATCTTTCATGTACACCCAAGAGGGCAAATGGGATCTCAGTTTCACCCAAAAGATGGCATCTCCAACATTCCCTCAGTATTGCACTCGAATGAGTCCTAGAATGAGACTGGAACCCACAACCTTCTAACTCCAAGGCAGCAATGCTACCAATTGCTCCATGGCTGGCAGGCAAAAGAGGACAAAAAAGAGGTCATTCAGCCCATCGTCCCTGTACCGACATTTTGAAAGAGCTCTCTAATTAGATTCACTCCCTGCCTTTTCCCCACAATCCAGCGATTTTTTTGCTTTTCATATATACAATTTGCCACTGGTGAAGTTCAAGCATTTTAAAATGAAGCAGAGCAAGGACTATGGCAGTAGAATTGAAGAGCATATAGCATAGTTTTTATAGGCTGACTCTGATAACTGCATCAGAATCAGAGTATAGTTAACTCTATTGTACAGAATTGCTCTTCATTTCCAAATCTAAACATTATACAGTACTTTCCTATGCTTGCTTTTCTATGTCACTATCAGAACAAGTAACTAAATCACTAGTTTCTTTAAGATAAACTGGCAGGAAATCCACTGAGCTCACTAATGTTCTTTGAAGAAAGCAAGACTGCAGTCTTTACTTGCCTTTACTTGAATGAATCTTAAATGGCTCTAAAAAGACTTAACAAATAGCTCAATGGTATTAAATCCACTAGATTTATTTGGTAGCTTTAACCTACATCGAGAGCCGAAGGGCCTGTACTGGGCTGTAATGTTCTATGTTCTATGTTCTAACCTGGTGTTGTGAGACTTCTTACTGTGTTTACTCCAGTCCAACGCCGGCATCTGCACATTATTAAATCCATTACCCAGAGGTTCAAGGAAAAAGCCTGCCTTTATCAGGGCGACGAGCGATGGGTGCCAGAGTTGCTCACATTGTAAGAATGAATAGTTCTGTCACAGTGAGATACGTAGATGTTTTAGGGTCACAGAGTGGCACAGACATACATACCTGGAATTTTTCTATTAGCTCCCTTCTTCCTCCAAGTTGATTATAAAAGTGTTTCCCAGTGGTGAGATTAATGGTGCTGGTAGAAAAATAAGATGCAGCACAACAAATGTCAGAAAAGTCAGCAAGGAAACAAACAAAAAAAATATAGAAAAAACTGCCAAGAAATAACTGAAATAGCCACCTTAACATTGTTTTCTCAGTGCACTTCTGTTGTGTTCTTGTGTGTGCCCATTTCTGGCAGTAGTTATGAATGGCACTTTTCTCGGCCTTTTGGCTAAGATCAAGCATCAGATCAAGCCCAAAGTCAGGTTACATCCTTTCCTTGTCAGCTTGGATCTTGTATGTCACTCTTGTGTGGACCATAAATTGGATTCAATTTGAATTGGTTTTGGAGCAAGTGAGGAGATGGATTAAGGGCTTGCCCTGTCTATTCTGTGCATTGGCGTTTGCAACTTTACCAATGGGGTAAAATTTTCAAAAACAAATGTCAGAAAAGGGCAGTTAAGTTGCTCCGGCCACATTTTAAAATTGAGATGAAGTGCCTGCCTTTTTTGTGATGCATGCTTCTTGCTCCCATGTGTCAGAAATCAGTGGATAATCGGAAGTGAATGGACATTCAGCATTATGGATGTCCCCTCAGTTTTCCGATCGGGTTTGTTGAATTTCCATCTATTGATCAGAAAGCTGACAACTGTTGCAGACAAGACAAAAAGAGCTTTACTCTGCACCTAATTTATTCTGTGCCTGAATGAAAGCTAGGAAAAAATATCTGTTTACACAAAGGACAGTAATATGGAACTTTTTGCCACAAACTGTCATTCAAGAATGTGCACTCATTTATTTTCAAATAAGTAAATTATGGAGTCTGAAAAAAGGAACATTAAAGGATGTGAAGGACTAGTCAGGAATTGGGATTAGACTCCGTGGATTATAGGATAACACATCAGCAATGACTTTATGAGTCTGTTTCTGTGTTGTAATATGCAATAACTCAATGATTTGACACTGCTATTGATTTGTGTTCTATGGTGATGGGGGGTGGGGAGGGAAATGAGATTTTAAGCTACAAGGACTAACAAGATGGTGGAAGCAGATTTAATAATTGCTTTCAAAAAGACACTATGGTAAATAGTTGAAAAAAATTGAAGGGGAGTGTAATTAATTGAATAGCTCTTTCAAGAGCTGACATTGGCATAATGGGCTGAATGGCTCCTTTCTGTGCTATATGATCCTGTGAGGCCTTCACCTTGAAGACCCTAAAAGGAAGAGAGATTCTTCCTGCTTAGAAAGGATAGCAGAACTAGAGGGCACAGCCTCAAAATAAGGCAGGGGGCAGTTTAGATCGGAGTTGAGGAGGAACTTCTTCACTCAAAGGGTGGTGAGTCTCTGGAATTCTCTGCCCATTGAAGTGGTGGAGGCCACCTCGCTGAATATATTTAAGTCACGGGTAGGTAGGTTTCTGATAGACAAGGGAACTAAGGGTCATGGGGAGAAAGCTGGAAAGTGGAACTGATCCACTTCCGATCAGCCATGATCTTGTTGAATGGCGGGGCAGGCTCAAAGGGCTAGATGGCCTACTCCTGCTCCTATTTCTTATGTTCTTATGTAAAAGAATTAGAACATCAATGGAGATATTTCTGATCAGCACATGCAAATTTTAAAGTTATTTCCGTAAAAAAAGGAAGAACTAAAATTACATTTCTTATAACATCTCTATTGTGTTCTCATTACAAGGGTATTGCACATCAATGACACCTAAATCTAAGCAGGCAAAATGCTACCTGATGCAACCTTCTGATGAACACCAGAATACACTATTGCTAGTTTTTGTATTGTGGGTGGTGCCATATTACTATATGAACAAGCATATTAATGGTCTAACAACATATCTAGATTTATGAGCAGCTGAACTGCCCCTCTCCTCCCCTCAGCCCCTCCTGATAGGAATAATAATACATGGTTAATATTATTGGACTAGCAATGCCGAGGCCTGGACTTGTATGTGAGAGACATAAGTTCAAGTTCCACCATAACAGCAGATGGATACTTTCTTATGGATGCCTTCACAAGTCTCCATCTCTCCTTTCAGTCTTCCTCTGCCCTTGATTGCCATCTGCATTCAAGCTTCTGCACAATCTCTCAGGCACCCAGTCATGTTAACAGAACATCACTGCATCACAGGCTGTATTAAAGTGTCACCAAATTTTTGACAAGAAGTCTCACCAGGTTAAAGTCCAACAGGTTTATTTGGTAGCATGAGCTTTCACTCACCAGAAGAAGGGGCAACAATCCGAAAGTTCTTGCCACCAAATAAACCTGTTGGACTTTAACCTGGTGTTGTGAGACTTCTGACTGTGTTTACCCCAGTCCCAGCCGGCATTTCCACATCACAACTTTTTGAGCACCTTGGATATTTGGCTTCTTACGTAGCTGACTTTAAATCTGGTTCCTGCAGCTGTCTCTTTAATTCAGAGCCCTGTCTCTGATTTCTATTTGAATTCCTAGACAGGATCTTTTGTCCAGATTCCTATTTCTTTTTCTTTTTGATGTCACAATCTTCCCCAAACTCTCTTTTGTCCCATTTCCTGGTTCCTGAGACTTCCTTTTGTTCTTTTTGGAAATCTGCTCTCTGCAGCTCCCTGTCTTGCGTCCAGCTTCTCCTGTTACCAGCTTACAACTGTTATATACTTAACTGGTTGCACAATTGGTTAAGAACTGATCACATGACCTGATAGTGATGTCATTTGGGTATTGCAGAGACTGCTGTTTTAGTTTCAGTTTGAAATTAGATCTCCTTGTTGTTAGTTTGAATCTACGTGTGCGAACCACAGTCCCTAAGATAGTTAATAACAAAAGGAATATTGGCAATGAATTGGGATTTTGTTTCGTGGAGGATATTGAGAAAAAATCTTTAGAAGTAAAGAACACATTGTGGGTCCTTGCACTTCAAATATCAGAATGCTGTGGAAAATCAACAACAGGATTAAAACAGGAAGACTCTGTGATTTTAAAAGAGGTTTTTGTTTTTCCGATCAGAGAAGGGTGAGATTCCAGGCAGTATCTGGTATATTTGAAAAGAAGGGATGTTTTGCTATATGGCTGAGGTAATTTGAAAAAAAAGACTACATCAAGTCAACGATCTCCAGAATAAAAAGGAGAATAACGGGAAGATAGTTAAAAGATATACCAAGCAATCTTGAGTCGCTAGTGCTGGCAAGAGAAATGGAGGGTTAATTAGGATCCATCTGTGTTTTTCCACAATCACTAACTTTTCAATGAAGAAAATGAATCATGAAATTCCTATGTTGAGCATTTCTGGCACTTTGTACAAGCAAATAAAATTGCAGACGTGTTACTTATACCAGCTTTTCTCAGTACATTAGGAAATAGGACCTTCAATTTGCTCTGGAACTTGGTTGATCCCGCAAAGCCAGGAATGGAAACTTATGATGACTTGACAAAGATCCTTGAAGAGCATTACTCTCCATGTAACAATTCCACGGAAGGAATCAAGTGGAAGGTGAAAGCATTGCTCAGTTTGTGACAGCTTTAGAAAGGCTGGCGCAATATTGTGAATTTGGTGAGTCATTAGAAGACACTCTTCAAGATCATCTAGTTTGTGGTCTCCAGAATGAGTCTATCTGAAGAAGATTGCTTACTGAACATGCTTTGACTTTAAAGACAGCAATCAAAATCGCAGTGTCAATGGAACTAGCTGCTTAAGAGGCTTCACAATTTGGTGCAGGAATGAAGATGCACAAGTTGGGAACTGCCCATAAGAAGTCAAAATATCAAACAAACATGTCACAGATGTGCCAAAATGGGCCATTCAATGAGTGAATACTGGAGCAAGAATAGTCATTGCAAAAATTATGGCAAAATGGGTCACATTGCAAAAGCTTGTTGGGCTAGACCAGCTTCCCCTGAAAATAATATTCAGGAGAAGAATCTTAATACCTTCAAGAAAAAGAACAAGTTGCATTCTACAAAAACAATTTACAACATTGAAGAAAAGAATTACAACTGAAGAAGAGGATGTCCAAAAATATGAAGAGTTCCCGCTGAGCGTCTCATCCGTACAGGGTGTGTCATATATTCTAGGTGATTCCAAAGTTAAGTGAACAGTCTGTTAGGTTGGAGACTGATACTGGTGCTGCTGTGTCTTTAATTCCTAAGATTACATACAAACAAAAGCTGAAGCATTTTCCTTTACAACCAGCTGATGCAACTTTAAGGACATGTATGGAATACATCATGCCATTAAAAGGTTATATCATGGCCAATGTAGAATTTAGTGGACAAACAGTGGAGTAAGCTGTCTAAATGTGGTCCATGGTAACTTTCTAATCCTATTTGGAAGATCATAGTTGGAGGACAGAAACCTTAACTGGAGCACTGACAACAGAATGGTCATTGCCAAAGCAGACCTACAGCATATCCTGGATAAATGCAAGAGTGTATTTGAAGAGGCACTTTGCTCAATGAAGGGAGTTCACATGAAACTCAAGATAAAGCCTAATAGTCAACCAAAAAGTTTCAAAGCAAAAGTGATGCCATATACAATTCATCCCAAGGTCGAAGAAGAATTAGTATGACTTATTAAAATTGTGTGATAGAGCTAGTTACAATGAGTGATTGGACTAACCTCACTGTACCTGTCATGAAACCAGATGATTTTGTTCATATTTGGGGTGATTTTAAAACAAGTATAAATCAGTGCTGATCAATATCCGCTTCCTTTAATTGAAGATTTGTTTGCTCTGTTATCAGGTGGACAGAAATTCAGCAAGATTGATCTTTCACAGGCATATTTGCAGATGAATGTAGCCACTGAATCTGAATCATTGCTTACTATTGTTATTCATAAAGGTCTTTTTGTTATAAAAGATCAGCTTTTGGAATAACATCTACACCGGCCATATTCCAATGGATCAGATTTTAAGTGATCCCTCTGGAGTACAGTGTTACCTTGATGGTATTCCATTTACAGGTTTCAGTGAACCAGAACACTCGAATAATTTAGAAGCAACATTGGAAGATCTTCAAACACATGGTCTGCATTTTAAGAAAGAAAAGTGTGACTTTTCCCAACTGTCAGTCCAGTATTTGGCTCACGTTATTGATAGCAAAGGCCTACATAAAGCACCTAAAAATATCTTATTTTAGAAGTACTATATCTGACGAATGTGACACATTGAGGTCCTTCCTAGAATTAGTAAATTATTATGGCAAATTTGTTCCTGAGTTAGCTACATGGGGGTGAGAAAAATATCAGCCATGATTGAATAGCAGAACAAACTCAGGAGGCTGAGTGGCCTAATTCTGCTCCTATGTCTTATGGTCTTATTATTGAAGCTGTTATGTCATTTTACTATGTGTGAAACAGTTATAGGACTGGACAACAAAATGTGAGAAAGCACACAAGAGTGTCAAGGATGCTTTGTAGAAGTCTGAAGTATTGGCTCATTTTAATCCTAAGCTACCATTACTGCTTGCTTGTGATGCTTCCTTATGCAGGAGGGGCAGTAGTTTCACATGTTATACCTTTGGGAGACCAATAGCTTCTAACAAGCGCTGAATCTAACTATGCTCATCTGGTAAAAGAAGCTTTGAATTTAATTTTGGCGTACAAAGATTTCATTATTATTCACATTCTTGACTGATCATTGACCTTTAATTACTATTTTTGTAGTTTGTCAAGACATATAAGCTGCTAGCCGATTGCGAAGGTGGTCACTGATGTTATCTGCTGCACACTGTTACGACATAAGGTGTCATCAGTCAGACTGCCACACTGATGCATTATCATGCTTACTTTTATCTATTGAGCAAATGCCACTAACTAGTTTTGCTCGTATTCTTTAAGGACATAAGAACATAAGAAATAGGAGCAGGAGTAGGCCGTCTAGCCCCTCGAGCCTGCTCCGCCATTCAGTAAGATCATGGCTGATCTGATAGTCGTTCAGTTCCACTTACCCGCCCGCTCCCCATAATCCTTAACTCCCTTATTGGTTAAAAATCTATTTATCTGTGACTTAAACACATTTAACGAGGTACCCTCTACTGCTTCAATGGGCAGAGAATTCCAAAGATTCACTACCCTCTGGGAGAAGAAGTTCTTCCTCAACTCTGTTTTAAATTGACTACCCCTATTTTGAGGCTGTGCCCCCTAGTTCTTGTTTCCATTCTAAGTGGAAATAACCTTGCTGCTTCTACCCTGTCTAGCCCCTTCATTATCTTATATGTCTCTATAAGATCTCCCCTCAACCCTCTATACTCCAATGAGTACAGGCCCAGTTTACTCAATCTCTCCTCATAAGCTAACCCCCTCATCTTAGGAATCAACCTGGTGAACCTTCTCTGTATCCCCTCCAAAACTAATATATCCTTTCTTAAATAAGGGGACCAAAATTATACACAGTACTCTAAGTACGGCCTCACCTTGTACAATTGCTACATAAGATAAGACCTCCCTGCTTTTATACTCCATCCCTCTCGCAATAAAGGCCAACGTTCCACTTGCCTTCTTGATTACCTGCTGCACCTGCAAACTGAGTTTCTGTGATTCATGCACAAGGACCCCCAGGTTCCTCTGCACAGTAGCATGTTGTAATTTTTCACCATTTAAATAATAGTCCATTTTACTATTATTCCTTCCAAAGTGGATAACCTCACACTTGCCAACATTATACTCCATCTGCCAGATCCTTGCCCACTCACTGAACCTATCCAAATCTCTCTGCAGACTTTCTGTGTGTCCACACAATTTGCTTTCCCACTCATCTTTGTGTCATCCACAAACTTTGTTACCCTGCACTTGGTCCCGTCCTCCAGAACGTCTATGTATATGGTAAACAGTTGAGGCCCCAACGCTGATCGCTGTAGCACACCACTAGTCACTGATTGCCAACCAGAAAAGCACCCATTTATTCTGACTCTCTGCTTTCTGTTAGATAGCCAATCCTCAATCCACGCTAACACTTTATCCCCAACTCCGTGTACCTTTATCTTATGTAGCAACCTTTTGTGAGGCACCTTATCGAATGCCCACCGGAAATCTAAATACACCACATCCACCGGGTTCCCTCTGTCAACCGCACACGTTATATCTTCATAAAATTCCAGTAAATTCATCAAACATGACTTTCCCTTCATGAATCCATGCTGTGTCGGCTTGATTGAACCATTCTTTTCCAAGTGTCCTGCTATTTCTTCCTTAATGACAGATTCCAGCATTTTCCCAACTACACATGTTAAACTGACTGGCCTGTAGTTACCTGCCTTTTGTCTAACTCCTTTTTTAAACAGTGGTGTTACATTAGCTGTTTTCCAATCAGCTGGCAGCTCCCCAGAGTCCAGCGAATTTTCGTAAATTACAACTAATGCATTTGCTATTACTTCTGCCATTTCTTTTAGTACCCTGGGATCCATTCCATCCGGACCAGGGAATTTGTCTACCTTTAGTCCCATTAGCTTACCCAACACTACCTCTTTAGTAACAGTGATCGTTTTAGGGTCCTCACCCCCTACAGTTCCATGATCTTCAATTATTGGTATGCTATTCTTTATTTTTCATAAGTAGATCTGTAAAAGGTTGGGCGGCACAGTAGTACAATGTTTAGCACTGTTGCTTCACAGCTCCAGGGACATGAGTTCGATTCCCGGCTTGGGTCACTGTCTGTGTGGAGTTTGCACATTCTCCCTGTGTCTGCGTGGGTTTCCTCCGGGTGCTCCGGTTTCCTCCCACAGTCCAAAGATGTGCAGGTGAGGTGGTTTGGCCAAGCTAAATTGTCCCTTAGTGTCCCGGGATGCATAGGTTAGAGGGATTAGCGGGTAAAAATGTAGGGATATGGGGATAGGGTCTGGGTGGCATTGTTGTTGGAAGACACGAAGGGCTGAATGGCCTCTCTCTGCATTGTAGGGTTTCTATGGTTCTATGGTTCTAGGTCCTTGGGTTCAGAAACAGACCAGAAATGATCCCGTGTTGGGAAAGTGAAGAATATGGTATTGAAAGGAACAAAACCTGGAATACATTGTCCATATCCTGATTTGAAATTATACATATCAAGAAAGCTTGAGCTGACTGTCTAAGGTGAGTGTATATGGTGGAAAATCCAAGTGTTCATTCCTCTTAATCTACATGAAAGAGTCCTTGAACAACTATATGACAGAAATCCAAGTATAGTTTGGACGAAGTCTGGATGCTCAGATTAAAGAAAAAATGGGACAGTGTCAATCCTGTGCACAAATAAGAAATATACAGGGTGTCTCCTTTGCACCATTGGGAATGGTCTAAAATGTCTTGGCAATAATTGCATGTAGATTTTGTTCCATTTGAGGTTTACATGTTCTTTGTTATAATTGCTGCACACTCAAAACGGTCAGAAGATGTTATCATGAGATCTACTACCATTGAAAAGCCTTGATGAAATTTTTGCAAGATTTGGTAAACCAGAACAGATTGTCAGCAAAAATGATTCACAAATTACTTCACAAGAGTTTGAGGATTATCTCAAAATAAATGGCATTCAGCATTTAAAATCAATATCTTATCATCCATCGACCAATGGATTAGATGAAACATTTGTACAATCCTTGAAACATTCGTTCAAAGCTTCAAATGAGCAAGGTTCATTATCACTTTGTGTGAATAGCTTTTTGACATCTTACAGAAACACTACTCATGCAACTGCTCAAAGTTCACCTGCAGTACCACTCTTAATGAGAAAGTTGAGAACTACGTTTGATTTGTTATTACCTCCTGAAACTTCAGAGATAGTAGAGCATTAACAACTATTGCAAGTTTCTAGAAGAGACATGAGGCAAAACAACACTTATTTCAACAAGGAGGTCAAGTATTGGTGTCACTGAATGAGAAATGGGTAACAGTCATAGTTTTAGCCAAAACAGGGTCAATTTCATACACAGTTCAAACTAAAGATGAACTGGTTTGCTGGTCATACTGACCAATTGTTGTCATCTTGAAATGATTTCTCTAAATCATCTCCAGAAGTACCAACTTTTTTAATCCCTAGTGTTGTGAATACTACTGCAGAGGTCTTAGCTGAACCTGGGTTGCCTGATGATTGTGCCTTTGCTACTATACCACGTGAGTATGAAATAGAATTGGTTCCAAGAGAAAAAGCGTCTACTGAAATTCCAAATCAAACTTCCAGGGTCAAGGACAACCAAACTCCAAAATGTCATATACAGCCAAAGAGGAATAAATGTCCTCCTGATCGACTCATTGATTGTGTGTAATGATTAAGGCTCATAGCACTGTGTCTGGAGTATTATAGATCCTATGTATAAAAGATAATTTGTTGTCATTACCACAGAAGTAAAGGGGAGGGATGTTATATATTTAACTGGTTGCAAGATTGTTTTAAGAGCTGATGATTTGATAGTGATATCATTAAGGCACTGCACAGGTTGCTGTTTTAATTTCAGATTGAACTCTGTAAAGGGTAGAGCTCTTAGCTTAAACTTTGTTGTTATTAGTTTGAATCTGCATGTGCAAGCCATCTTTTTCTTTTTGTATAAAACCCATAATCTTAACAGAATTAGGACATTACAATAATTAACTCAAAAGCTCTGGTTGCCTCAGTATGGTAAGAAATATCACAACACCAGGTTAGGGTCCAACCAGTTTATTTGATCGTAATCTCACAAGCTTTCAGAAACGGTGTTCCTTCGTCAGGTGTGTGGAAGGTTCTGATCAGAGAAGGGCGTATAAAGTCACACGCAGTTTACAGAATACTGAGTAGAATGCAAGTCTTTACAGCTAACTTGCTATTCAAGTCTTAAAGATGCAGACAATGTGAGTAGAGATAGCATTAGCATAGGTTAAAGAGATGTGTATTGTCTCCAGACAGGACAGTAAGTGAGATTTTACAAGCCCAGGCAAGTCATGGAGGTTATAGATAGTGCGACATGAACCCAAGATCCTGGTTGAGGTTGTCCTCATGTGTGCGGAACTTGGCTATCAGTCTCTGTTCAGCGACTCTGCGCTGTCGTGTGTCATGAAGGCCGCCTTGGAGAGCGCTTACCCAAAGATCAGAGACCGAATGCCCATGACTGCTGAAGTGTTCCCCAACAGGAAGAGAATAGTCTTGCCTGGTGATTGTCAAGCGACGTTCGTTCATCCATTGTCATAGTGTTTGCATGGTTTCCCCAATGTACCATGCTTCGGGACATCCTTTCCTGCAGCGTATTAGGTAGACAACATTGGCTGAGTTGCAAGAGTATGTGCTGTGTACCTGGTGGATGGTGTTCTCACATGAGATGATGTCATCCATGTAGATGATCCAGCATGTCTTGCACAGGTTGCTGTGACAGGGTTGTGTGATATTGTGTCACCGTTCTCCTGAAGGCTGGGTAGTTTGCTGCGAACAATGGTCTGTTTGAGGTTGTGCAGTTGTTTGTGAAGGCAAGAACTGGGGGTGTGGGGATGGCCCTGGCTTCATCAATGATGTGTTGAAGACTCTGGAGAAGATGTCATAGCTTCTCCGCTCTGGGGAAGTACTGGACGATGCAGGGTACTCTGTCCGCCTTGTCCCCTTTGTCTTCTGAGGAGTCGGTGCGGTTTTTCGCTGTGGCACATTGGAACTGTCGATTGATGAGTTGAGCGCCATATCCTGTTCTTATGAGGGCATCTTTCAGCGTCTGGAGGTGTCTGTCGCGATCCTCCTCATATGAGCAGACCCTGTGTATACGGAGGGCTTGTCCGTAGGGGATGGCTTCTTTAACATGTTTACGGTGGAAGCTGGAGAAATGGAGCATCGTGAGGTTATCTGTGAGCTTGCGGTACAGTGAGGTGCTGAGGTGACCATCCTTAATGGAGATGTGTGTGTCCAAGAATGCCACCAATTCCAGAGAATAGTCCATGGTGAGTCTGATGGTGAGATGGAACTTGTTGATGTCATCATGTATTTGTTTCAGTGATTGTTCCCCATGAGTCCAAAGGAAGAAAAATGTCATCGATGTACCTAGTGTATAGAACATAGAACATAGAACATAGAACATTACAGCGCAGAACAGGCCCTTCGGCCCACGATGTTGCGCCGACCAGTTAAAAAAAAACAACAACAATGACCCACTAACCTAAACCAATCCCTTTTCGTCCATAAACCTGTCCACAGACCTCTTAAACGCCCCCAAACTAGGCGCATTTACAACTGCAGCAGGCAGGGCATTCCAATCCCTCACCACCCTCTGGGTAAAGAACCTACCCCTGACATCTGTCCTATAACTACCCCCCTTTAGTTTAAAGCCATGCCCCCTCGTGCTAGATTTTTCGTCGGTTGAAGGTCCTGTGTGGTGAAGAAGTCTTGTTCGAGCCTGTGCATGAAGATGTTGGTATATTGAGATGTGAATTTGGTCCCCATGGCTGTTCCGTGTGTCTGGATGAAAAACTGCTTGTTGAAGGTGAAGACATTTTGGTCCAGGATGAAGCGGATGAGTTGTAAAATTGCAACTGGAAACTGGCAGTTGTCGGCGTTGAGTACTGAGGCAGTTGCAGCAATGCCATCGTCGTGGGGGATGTCTCAGTATGACCACTAGTTGCTAAACAACAGCCTAGTTTATTTGTTAAACCTTATTTGCTTTAATGTCGTAAACCCGCAATATAATGCAGGCACCTAAACCAAACTGAAGTTATTGACCCTTTTAACTACAGAATCAGAAACTTCAAGCTTACTTAAAGCCATAGCTTATTTCTAATATCCACAATTACAGTTGTAAACTACTTAAAACTACATCTTTTTCCTGAGACATTTCAGTTTCACATTCCATTCCATTTCCTAACTGGTCTCCACTTCCTGCACATGTCCAGTTCCTAAGCACCATAGCGTAACTTCAGTAATTCCTGTGCACTAGTTTGTTATGCAGACTGAAATTGAACTACACCGGTGCCAAGTCTCTGATGTACGCTCCCTTTGAGTGGAAATATGAAGCAACAGGATTACAAGTTGTTGTAGGATAGGGAGCAAGTTTTTAATAACAGGAGAGCAGGATCAGAAAGATGGAGTCAAATGAAGGCAAAGAATGTGACACCTTGGAGTACCGTGTGGTTTTTATGGGGATCCTGACAGCATTTGGGACCTTTATTGTTTCTGGCTTTTTGATGACATGACCCTCTGAAGGTAGGCATTTTTCAAAAAAAAAAATCACAGATTCATAGAATGATACGACACAGAAGGAAGTCATTTAACCCCCGGGTGAGATTTTCTGGCCAGGTTCACTCCAGGACTGGAAAATCCCTCCCGAGGTCAAGAGATCGCTACGTGCTAAGATTCCCATGATAGGCAGGATGGGAAAATTCTGCTCATTGAGCGAGAACGGAAATTCATGCCCACGGTCAATGGACATTTCCACCCATCACCTGCTCCAATTCTGTGGCAGGCAGGGCAGTAGAATTTCAGCGATTGTGTCTGTGCCAACGCTTTGTAGGAGTTCTCCAATTAGTTCCACTTCTCCACTCTTTCTCTGCGGACCTCAAACGCTTCCTTTACAAGTATTTATCCAGCTCCATCAACGCTCAAGAAGCTGGACTCCATCCAAGACAAGGCAATCCATCCACCACCTTAAACATTCACAACCTCCACCGCTGACACACAGCAGCAGCAGAATGCATCTACAGGATGTACTGCAGTAACTCAGTTGATTCAGCTAACAAAAAAAAGGGATTCTGAGCTTTATAAAGGCCTTTATTTATTTTTGACAACACCTTCCAAATCTGTGACCTTTATTACTTCAAAGGACAGGGGTAGCAGCTGCATAGGAAAGCCACCACCTGATAGTTCCCCTCCACATTGCACACGAACCTGACTTGGAAATATCCTGCCATTCCTCTGGCTTTGAAGAGGCACTGCTATCATTAAAAATATTTAGATTCTTCTGTTGTATAATTTGTTGTGATTATTTGAAATTTGGCAACCTTCTGTTCATCATTTGGCAACATGTGTTTCTTTTCAGTGATATTCAATATTTTAACTTACACGGTTCTTGCCTGAATGAAAAGGCATTTGATAAGTTCTTTACTTCTTTACAACAACTAATTGTATTTATATGCAGCCATTAAACTTCCCAAGTGTATCACAGAGGCCTCATCAAAAAAAAATTGTCCTTTGTGTTCAATTCCCTCTCTGCTTTTGCCCCTCCAACTCTGGCCTTTTATATACCCGCAATTTATTTTACTATACCAATGGCAAACCCGCCTTCAGCTCCCTGATCTCTGGAATTCCCTCCCTCAATCTCTCTGGTGCTCCTCCTTTAAAAAGTCTGACAACACCAGGTTTTAGTCCAACCTATTTATTTGATAATATTCTCACTAGCTTTCGAGGGGACAGCCTCTTCGTCAGGTGAATGGAGAGTTCTGGCCTCAGACAGAGCATATAAAGCACAGACAGTTTAGAGATTACTGATTAAAATGCGAATCCTTACACCTAACCTGCTGTTCAAGACCTGAAGTGGCTGACAATGTGAGTGGTAGGAGCACTGATCACAGTTTAAAGAGATGTGTATTGTCTCCAGACAGTACAGTAAGTGAGGTTTTGCAAACCCAGGCAAGTCACGGGGGTTACAGATAGTGCGACATGAACCCAAGATCCCTGTTGAGACCGTCCTCATGTGTGCGGAACTTGGCTATCAGTCTCTGCTCAGCGACTCTGCGCTGTCGTGTGTTGTGAAGGCCGCCTTGGAGGATGCTTACCCGAAGGTCAGAGGCTGAATGCCCGTGACCACTGAAGTGTTCGCCAACAGGAAGGGAACAGTCTTGCCTGGTGACTGTCGAGCGATGTTCATTCATCCGTTGTCGTAGCGTCTGCATGGTCTCCCCAATGTACCATGACTTGTAACCCCCGTGACTTGCCTGGGTTTGCAAAACCTCACTTACTGTACTGTCTGGAGACAATACACATCTCTTTAAACTGTGATCAGTGCTCCTACCACTCACATTGTCAGCCACTTCAGGTCTTGAACAGCAGGTTAGGTGTAAGGATTCGCATTTTAATCAGTAATCTCTAAACTGTCTGTGCTTTATATGCTCTGTCTGAGGCCAGAACTCTCCATTCACCTGACGAAGAGGCTGTCCCCTCGAAAGCTAGTGAGAATATTATCAAATAAATAGGTTGGACTAAAACCTGGTGTTGTCAGACTTTTTACTGTGTTTACGCCAGTCCAACGCCGGCATACCCACATCATGGCTCCTCCTTTAAGACAGTCTTTACAAGCTACCTTTTTGCCTGAGTTTTGACAACCAGCTCTGACATCTCATTATTTGGCTTGTGTGAATTTTTGTCTGATTAGACTCTAACGCACTTGGTAAGTTTTACCATTTAATGGCTAGATATAAATAGAAGTAGTTATTGTAAAGAAATAAAGGACTTATCATATGCCTTTTCATTCAGGCAAGATCTGTGTAAGTTAAATTGTACCTCCATCCTTGTTTATGATGCATCTTTTAATCTATGTTTGTTGCTAATTCTTCATTGAATGAAAAAAAATGTATAAAAATAATGTAGTCAGGCTCTGGCCGCAGTTATCACTAGACTAACACATACTGGCCACGTCTTGTTTTTGAAGGAGTTCATCAATCTTTGAATCAATCTGGTAGTATAAATTCTTCTCGTGCACAAGCGTCAAAACAATCTGTTTTCTCCCAGTCAGCGTGATATTTGCAGCTTTTACCAATCTGACATGATAAATATCTCTTGCATGATGCATGTTGCACTAACAGCTTCTCATTAGAAGTTATGGAAATAATCACGGATGTTAACAACCATTGCATCATACAGTACAGAAAGAAATCATTAGGCCCATCATGCAGGTGCTGGTACTTCAAAAGAGCTATCGGGTTACTCCCACACTCCTCCTCTTTCTCTCTGGCCAAAAAAATACCTTTTCAAGTATATATCCTTTTTGAAAATTATTATTGCATTGTTTCCACCACCCTTCCAGTCAGTATGTTCCAGATGGTTATACCTCACAACAACATTCTTGGTGCACCTAATTGCTCTGCTTTTTCTAATCAACGATAGGAAAACGTGGCAATGGGTGTTACACTTAATTCACCAATCATCACTCTCATTTGGTGAAACATTTTGCTGCAACACAATCTCAAGGGTTATATGAAATCCACTCAGGAGTTTTGAGAGATGATTTTATTTTGGAGTGTGTGTATTTTTTCTGGCAATATCCATAGTGGTGGTTGATGATAGATGACATTTGGGACCACCAATGCAGTCAGGCATGCTCAACAATTCTAACCCAAGTACATTGAGCAATAATCAAAATCATGAAAATACGGTCAGCTTATATACTATGGAGAAGCAGATATTTAAAAAGGGTTTGCTTTTGCACTCTGGAACCTGCTCAAAGAAGAAATCATGTAAGGATTGATTTGCATTCTCTTCAAATTCAGATGAAGAATAAACAAGACATTTCTTCCTACATAACATATCCCCAAACCATCCTTGCAAATGTACCTTAGTTAATAAATGCACTAGCTTTTGGTGGACGCTATTTCCTACGTCACAAAAAAAAAATAAATCAACTGCAACAGGAACCATAGCATGTTGACAGTACAACAAAATTCATAGACAAGTGCAGACCTCAATTAGGAATGGTTCCATTCGGTCCCTTGAGCTTGTTTTACTGTTGTATCGGAGTAAGGTTGATCTATACCTTGACTTCATTCGTCCACCTGTGACTGGGGGAGGCCTAGTGACATTATCGCTAGATTATTAATGCAGAAACTCAGCTAATGTTCCGGGAACCCAGATTTGAATCCCCCCACAGCAGAAGGTGGAATTTGAATGCATTAAAAAATGTCTGGAATTAAGAATTAATTAAGAATTAAGAAAAGATGAACATCAAACCATTGTCATTTGTTGGGAAAAACACACCTGGTACATTAATGACCTTTAGGGAAGGAAATCTGCCATTCTTACCTAATTGGACTTATATGTAACTCCAGAACTACAGCAATGTCGGACTCTCAACTGTCCTTTGAACAAAGGTAACTAGAATGGGCAATAAATGCTGGCCAGCTAGCAATATCCCACGAATGAATTTTTAAAAAATTCTTCGATCCATGTTTCTTGATACTTTTACCTGGAAAACTATTAATCTCTTGAGTGGCATAAACAGAGTGGATAGTCAGATGCTTTTTCCGAGGGTAGAAAAATCAAGTACGAGGGAACATAGGTTTAAGGTGCACAAAGGTTGGTGAGTATCTGGAACATGCTGCCCAGGGAAGTGGTGGGAGCAGATACGATAGCGACATTAAGGTGCACCTCGACAAATGCATGAATAAGATGGGATTGGAAGGATATGGACTCCGTAAGTGCATACGGTTTTAATTCAGGCAGGCATCATGATCAGCGCAGGCTTAGAGAACCAAAAGGTCTGTTCCCGTACTGTTCTTTGTTCTTAAAAAATTCAGTCAACCTCAGCATCCATAGTCTTTTGGTGGAACAAGTTCAAGATTTTCATTACCTTTTTGTGATAAACATTCTTTCTCACTTTACTCTTCAATGGCTCAGTTCTAATATCCTCTTGTTCTGGATTTCCAGGTCATAGTTTCTCTGAGTGGTATTTAATGGAGGTAATGGGTCTCTGGCATCATCTGCCATCAGGAACCCCACATTGCTTCTTCTCATGAAGGTCCACTGAAACAAATGCTATCAAGCACTTAATTAGGCAGCAGTGTCGGGCTTCCCTGAAATGAAGGAACCTAGGGGGAGCAGAAGAACTGCCTGCCAAGAGCTGCGGGCCAATCAGCCTGGTAGCTCTTCATTGCTCAGTAATGTCACTGGGGAGGTGGTGGCTGCTGTCAGTAATAATCGACCAATGAACATAGGCACAGTAGCAATGGCGGGATGATGTTCAGGAAGTGGGGATTATGGGATATGGAGATCAGCAGCAAGGACAGGGGTTTGGCTGTCAGTAACCCTACCCCCTTCATAATGCCAGGTCCTTTGATAAAGCATTGAGGGTGAGAAAGCACAAAGACAGCAGCTGGTCGGTATGGTGGCACCTTGGTTAGCACTGCTGTCTCACAGCGCCAGGGACCCGTGTTCAATTCTGGCCTCAGGTCTGTGTGGTGTTTACACATTGTCCCCGTGTCTGTGGATTTTCTCTGGGTGCTTTGGTTTCCTCCCACAGTCCAAATACGTGTGGCTTATGTACATGCTGTAGTGTCCTATGTGATCTAGTGGCCATGCCCTAGTGTTGGGGGATTAGCAGAGTAAATATGAGGGGGTAACAGGAATAGGGCCTGGGTGGGGTTGTGATCAGTACAGACTCGATGGGCTGAATGGCCTCCTTCTGCACTGGAGGAATTATATGGGACTCTATGGTCACTGAGTGCAGCTATTCAGAGAGTGAACTTGGGAGTTTGGTGAGCGAGGGAATATAGTCTAGTTTGCATTTACAAGTTAACTAGAATTTACTTTGTAAATTAGGCAAGGATGAGCAAACTCCCTACAGGGGAGGCAGATGCAGTTAGTTAATTAGATAGCTAGTTTGAACTAGGTTCTTTAGCCAGTACTGTGGAGATTGGGCAAATATAAATAAGGATGGTCGTGCTAAGTACTTGAAGTTAGCAAACATGAAGAAAGCAGTTGATGTCTGAGTGCAACTTGTCAGAATGTGAACTTGTGAATTTGGCAAGTGAGGAAATTGAGTGAAGTGAAGAAAGAGTGCTGTTCACTTCAATAGCTACCTTAACATTGAATTTCAAAGAGTGGCAGACCAGTTCAAAAGAGGTGGTAGGCTCAGCCTGTGGACTTGCCACATTCTGAAAAATATTCAAAGTGTGGTGTTAGAGGGAAACAGGTAATTGATTGGTTGGTAAGTATTTTGCTCATTTACCTTCCAAAATTTGAGTAATTTAGCAGTAATTTTAAGGTTTTATTAGTACTAGTAAGGTTTATAGCTGTGGTAAAGTTTATTGGAAGTAATAGGGTCTAGGTTTCTAGTTTCCAGGTTTATAATAAATAGTCTGTAAAGTTAAGGCATAGCAGGGCAGCTTGGCCTTGTGGAATGCTGATCCTGTAACATGTGGGATGTTGTGGATGCTTCCTGTGGCCTAGACAACCATATGTGCAGGAAGTATTATGAACTGCAGAAACTTGAGCTTCAGGTTTCAGAACTCAATTAATGGCCATTGAGAACTATGTGGGTAACATATTTAGGGAGTGATCACATCGCAGATTAAGGAAGTACAGAGAGGAAATGGGTAACTGCCAGACAGTCTGAGAGGACCAGGTAGGTAGCGCAGGAGTCCCATGAGTCCATCTAATCGGTTTTCCATTTTGAATACTGGTGAGGATAGATGGTTCTTCAGAGGAGTGCAGCTGGAGTAAGGATTATAGGGAGAAGACAGGAGAATGAGAATAAGAATCGTATCAGCCATGATTAAATGGCAGAGCAGACTCGATGGGCCAAATCGCCCAATTCTGCTCCTATATCCTATGGTCTTTTGGAGTCAAGTCTGGGTCACCACAGGTAGCTCAGCTACACAGGGAGGGTGGAAGAAGGGTTTGACATTCAAAAAGGGAGCAGAATTAGACTTTTAAGCCACTCAAGCCTGCTCCACTACTCAGTATGATCATGGTTAAACTGTGTTTCAAATTCTACATTCCCATCTACTTCTGATAGCCTTTCTTTCTCTTGCTTAACAAGAATCTTTCTCCCTCTACCTTAAAAATATTCAGTAGCTCCATTTCTATGACCTCCTGAGGCAGAGATCCAAAGTCACATTGCCCTCAGAGAAAAAAAATTCCTCACCTCAGTTTGGAAAAGGGTGACCCCTAATTTTAAAAGTGTCCCCTGGCTCTGAACGCACTCACATGGAAGTGTTCTTTCCTCTGACAAAGGATCATCCGACCTCAAAACATTAACTCTGTTCTCTCCCCACAGATGCTGTCAAACCTACTAAGATTTACCAGCGTTTTTTTGTTTTTGTTTTAAATTCCAGCATCCACGGTAATTTGCTTGTATCCTTTCCATGGCCACCTTGTCAAGACCATTCAGGATCTTATATACTTCAATCAAGTCAGCCCTCATCCTTCTGAACTTCAGTGGAAACAACCCCAACCTGCCCAGCCTATCCTCAAAAGACAATCTGCTCATTGCAAGTTTCAATCTAATAAACTTCCTCTGAATTGCCTCCTACAATTTGCACCCTTCCCTAAATCATGAGACCAAAATGACACACAATATTCGAGATGTGGTCTCACAAATGCCCTGTAAAACTGAAGTATAACATCCTTGCTTTTATGTTAAATTTGTCTTGCATTAAAGGATTGCATTCCATTAGCATTTGTACCTGCATACCAATTTTTTGTGACTCATGTACACTGCACCTCAGAATTCTGCAGTTGTTTGCTGTTTAAGTAATACTCTGCTTTTTTATTCTTCTTCACAATATACTTTCCTATCTATCTTTGTATTGTCTGTAAGTTTAATACTATGCCTTTGCTCCCCTCATTTAAGTAATTCTCTGATGTAAATTGTAAAAAGTTGAGATCCCAGACCTCTGTGGGACCCCACTCACCACATCCTGTCAATCAGACAAAGACCCATTTATGAATACTCCCTATTTTCTGTTGGCAACCAATCTTCTATACATGTCAATATGTTAGCCCCTACACCATAAACCTGTACTTTCTGCAATAGCCTTTGATGTGACACTTTATCAAATGCTTTCTGGTAATCCAAATACAGAGTGCATGTAACTCCTTCACAGAGCTCTAATAAACTGATTGGACATGATTTCCCTTTCACAAAACCATACTACCTTTTCTCGATTGCCTTGAGTTTTGCTAAGTGTCCAGCTATAACCCCTTTAATGATCAATTTTAACAACTTCCCCATGACAGACATCAAGTTAACTGGCCTACAGTTTCTTGTTTTCTTCTTGCCTGCCTTCTTGAATAGAGGGGTTATAGCTAGTACTTTCCAGTCTGATGGAACCCTTCCAGAATCTAGGGAGTGTTAAAAAATTAACACATTTGCATTTACTACTTCATTAGAGAATGAATTCCATCTGAACTCCAAGACTTGTCAGTCCGTGGCTCCATCAGTTTGCTCAGTATTGCTTCCCTGGTGATTGTAATTTCAGCAAGTGCCTCTACACCCACTGATTAACAGCTCTTATTGGAATGTTTTTTGTATCCTCTACAATGGAAGAGCAATAATAATAAGGGATTCAATAATTAGGGGAACAGACAGGGATTTCTGTGGTCAGACATGACTCCAGTTTAGTGGAGCCCAGGTGCCCAGGATCCCGGATGTCACTGAGCGGCTGAAGCACATTCTTATGGAGTAGGGTGAACAGGCAGAGGTTGTGGTCCACATTGATACCAACAACATAGTTAGAAAGAGAGATGAGGTCCTGAAAGCAGAATTTAGAGAGCTTGGAAGGGGATTAAAAAGAGCCAGTAATCTCAGGATTATTCCCAGGGACACATGCTGGTGATAGCAGAAATAGGAAGACAGAGCAAATGAACACTTGACTAGAGAGGTGATGGTAGCAATATGTGTGTGTGTGTGTAGGGGGGGGCAACGGGGAGGAGGTTGTGGGGGTGGGCAGAAGCTTTACATTTCTGAGGCATTGGGACTAGCTCTCGGGCAGGTGACACCTGTACAGTGGAAGTTTACAACTTGGCAGGATTGGAACCAAATCCATGCTGGGAGATTTGCTCATGCTATTCAGGAGGGTTTAAACTAGCTTGGCAGAGGGATAGAAACGAGTGAAAGCATTCAGGTAGGACAGAATCAAAGCTGTTAAGGTAGGAATAAAAGTTGTAAACTAAATTTGAAGGCAGCAGAAATAAAGAGCTGCATCAATTTGGATCAAAATATAGAAAAATATTCAAAAGGTTAAAAATGCATGCACAAGATAGATAAATTGATGGCACACATAGGAGTACAGTTTTGATCTAATTACTATTGCAAGACATGGCTATAATGTGACCAAGGCTGGGAACTGGAAGTTAAAAGGTATTCAACATTTAGGCAGGACAGTCGTAAAGGGAAAGAAAATGGGGTAGTGCTGTTAATAAAGGATGAGATCTGTACATTCATGAAAGAAGATCTTAGATTGGAAGATCAAGCTGTTTCAGTTTGGGTGGAGCTATGAAACAGCAGGGGGCAGAAAACATTAGTGAAAGTTATTTCTAGGGCACCAATAGAGATCACTTGGGTTATGGTATAAATCAGAAAATTAGAGTACATGCAACAAGAGTAATACAGTAACCATAGGGGATTCAACCTAAATACAGACTGGGTGAAACTTAATTAGCACTAATGTTGTGGAATGTATGCATTTTGTTTTTCGAGCACAGGTTATTGAGCAACAAACTAAGGAAATGGCTATTTTAGGTCTAGTATTGTGCAGTGCGAAAAGGCTATTTAATAATCTGTTGCAAAGGTACCTTTAGGGAAGAGTGATCACAATATGATTACATTTGAAAGTGATGTAGTTCAATCTGAAACTAGGCTCTTAAATCTAACCAGAGAGAACTCTGGAGATATGATGGCAAGTTGGCATCGTAGATTGGGGAAACTACAGTAAAAGGTACGATGGTATACAGGCAATGTCTAAAATTTAAAGATTACTATATATATATGTTCCTTTGAGGCATGGAAAACCAACAGGAAAGTGATCCATCCATGACTAACAAGAGAAGTTAAAGATTGTATTAATTAAAGGAAAAGGCTTATAAAGTTGCCAAAAAGGTAGCAAGCTGGAGTTTTTTAGAATTGAGAAAGGAGGACCAAAAAACTGATAAAGTAATACAAAATAGAACTCAAGAGTAAGCTAGCAAGAATGATAAAGATGAACCATAAAAGCTTCTAGAGATATGTAAATAGGAAAGGTTAGCAAAGACAAACGTGAACCCATTATAGGCAGAGACAGGAGGAGATTTTATAATGGAGAATAAGGAAAGGCAGAGAAAATGAACAAATATTTTTGGCTGGACAACACAGTAACATGCCAATGGTGGGTTCTACACCTGGAAGTCAGTAGTACTCTGACTTACGTACCCGTTGTTGGTGCATGCCCAATGATACGTTAATTTGCAAGGACAGGTTACAGACTGTCGTCCTGCCCAGTGAGTGCTGGAGGCTACAGGCCATGACCCCGCACCAAGGTCATGACCAGCCCTGGCATAGGACAGTGTTAGGTGACCCATCAGATGATCAGTCAAATGGATTGACTGTATGGAGAGAAGATTTGTGGATTTTCCAGTCTGGCCAGATAAGTGCATTTAAATTGTAGTTAGCCTCAGGGAACCATGCAACTATTCACCTTTCGGCAATGAGGAGTTGTACGAGTGTTACGTGTTTCCATTAAATAGGTGTCAAAGGCATCAGAGCAAGGGGAGAGGCATGCCAGAAGGGCCAAGCCAACTCCCAGATTCAGTGAGACCGACTTTGGGGCCCTCATGGTCTAGGTAACCAACTCATGACAACCCCTGGCAAGAGGAAGAAACATAGCCAGACTCATGCTGCATGAGGTCAGGTGACCAAAGAGGTCAACAGTGTGGGCATGGTGAGAAGGATTTGGTCTCAGTCCCTCAGAAGACTCAATGACTTCATAAGGTTGGCCAGGGTGAGTATGGCATCAGTATGAGCAATGTTGTTCCAGTGTACTACAGGAATCGCTAGCAAATGCAGTCCTCTGAATCAGAAGAAATTCCTGAAGAATTAGTCTTCAAAATGTTCCTCTGCTCATTTACATGAGCAGTCACTGTAGTTATTGAAATGTCAATTGCAAAGCTGACACTCTGGTCTCAGCTACGGTTTTAAAACCCACCTCAATAACCTTGTCCATCAAAATTATCATTGCCCTGAAAAATATTATTGCTGTGAGTTAGATCATTAATGACCTTAATTGACTTCTCAATTACCATTTGAGAAAGATGAGTGGGTTTCTGACTTTTTGACCTGCCGACCCACCATATTATTGTAAACCGGGGTGATGATGTCGAAAATGGCGGCCAATGTCAGCATGTCCCAATTTACACCCCATGAAGCAGCAAATGCTCTTGATTTTGGAGCGTGGTATTCAACCCTTTGTGCCTGTCTTCATGGAGAAAGGCTGAATAAACCTTCTAAAAATGCTAGAGAGCCAAGAAACTTGTGGGGATGAGGAACTGAAAGAAATTAATTATACTGAAAGTTAATAAATCCCCTGGGATTAGTTGGCATCTTCCAAAATTCTATAGATTCCAGAATGGTCCTGGAGATTAGAAGGTAACAAATGTAACCCTACATTTAAAGAAAGGAGGGAGAGAGAAAATTTGAGTTGTAAACCTGTTAGCCTGACACAAGTAGCAGGACAAATGGTAGAATCTGTTATAAAAGGATGTGATAACTTAGCAAACAATGGTAGGATTGAGCAGAGTCAATAACGACTGATGAAATAGAAATCACGTTTGATAAACCTGTTGTAGCTTTTGAGGACGCAACCAGTATAGATAAGGGGGAACCAGTGGATGTGATATATTTGGATTTTCAAAAGAAGAGGCAGTCCAGCTACAAGATCCCCACCCCAGTGGAGAGTACCGAATTCAACCCCTTGTTCCAGCCCAGGCCCACCCAACTTTCAAAACCCTTGGGGGACCCTCCCTCTGCAGCCTTGCAGTGGCAGAGGGCACATGAGCACTGCACCTACCCCCTTGACCCCTCTCAGGGTCCACTGTGCCAGGTCCTTAGTGGTCAGGACCTGTACCAAAACCATCGGCAGGGGAGCATAAAATTCTGACCATTAAATCAAAGAATGGTTACAACAAGGAAGGGGAGCATTCAGTACTTCAGGTTCATGTCAGCTTCAGGTTCATGTTGCAAGAGCAACTTGACCAGCTCCACGCCTCTTGCCCTCAGCCCTGAACATTTTTATTCTACAATTATCCAATCCCCTTTTGAAATCCACAGTTGAATTTGCCTACACGTCACACTCAGACAACCTCGACAAGAGACTCTTTAAGTTAGCCAATAATTACATATGTGTTGTCTGTTCATAGCATTTGCCATACGTCATTAATGTACTTGTGAAAAGGACTCAATATGTAAGAAGATGGGATAAAGATCATTAGCATATTCAGTGAAGCCAAAGAAGAGATTGAATATGTCGGTCTATGTGTCATCAGTAGCTGAGTAATTGACTGCAATGCTATGTGTATTCCTTTGATTATTCCAAAGCCATCTGCAGGGTTAGCTATACTTTTTGTAATGAGAACATTTATGCCAGTAGAAGGCATACAAGAACTCATTAAGTCCTTTAAAAATCATGAGAGTGGAATAATAGTTAACAGTGATCCAATTTGAGGAAATTCTGCCAATATCTGTTCACTTTCTAAAGAGGCTTGTCTGTTAAAATGATTTAATTCAATTTTGATAATTTTCAGTTCTTTCTTTTCCTTATCTCTATGATCCATATAAAATCTATTTAAATATTAATGAATTAAAAAATTGTAGGTACATTTTATTGGCTATTTCCTTTATAACAAGCGATGGGGCTATGCACTGAAGTATGGACATTCAGTAATAGCTACCAAGCTATTTGAATTGGTTAATTTTGAGATATTAGGTGGCTCCAGTGTCATCAACAGAAAAATAGTTCTACAGCTAACCTTACTGTGCAGAGATACAACTAGTACAATAATTTAAACAGAGGCCAGGATTTTTAGAGTAGTGGAGTTTCCTGTCCTGCCATCCAAAGAGTGCCTGCCAACACTGCCTGTCCTGCAGCAATTTCACGCTCCAGTGAGTGTTGATTGGCTGCAGTCAGGACCTGCTCCTCACTTGGGAGGAAGTCCTGCCTTACGGACTTGCTAGTCTCTCTCTTGACCGGCAGCTCGTTAGTGCCTGCAGTGCCAGAAGCTGCAATGGACAGGACGGAGACTGCATGAAGCCCCCAGAGCCTCCAAAGTCCCAGGATTCTAGAAAGAGGTAAATTTTACAGATCTCAGGCAGAGAGGGCAGGGGAAGCTGGAGACAGGGGATAGTGGTCAGTGGGAGTTGGGGTATCTGGGTAGAGGTCTGGGGGGAGTGGAGGGGTGGGGAAGGAGATCTTGTGGCTACCACAAGAAGGTTAGATGTTGGAAGTTAAAAGAAGGCTTCTGATGAAGTTGCCCCTCCCCCCTACCCTTGCCAGCTAACATCTGAACCCAATTATTTTCAGGCTTCCCTCCATACCTGAGAGCTCCTCCTGACAGCCTAAAATTGTGGCAATATCAGGGTGGGTGGGAACCCAGTGAGAAGCCCACCCAAGCTATTGCCCTCTGCCTACAAATCCATCAGCAGAGAAATGTAACATTCAGGCCATAAAGTTCGCTAAGTTATGGCTTGCAGCCTTACCATTATTGTAACATTTTCGCCAGGTAAAAATTCAGCAGCTTTTAAGTACGACCTTCGTATCCTTTTCTGGTTCATAGCCCTTTGCATATTTTGTACAAATCTCTAAATTCTTACGTACAGGCTGAAGCCCATTAGATGACACATTCAAAAAGAAGAGTTGCATCAGAATATTCTGTGCAGATACTATTGTCTCTTTGTGAAGCAGCCGCCTCTGCCATGTCTATACTTTTCTTTCATTGGCATTGCTGAAAACACCATTCAGGACATTGCTGTAAATTAATTGTTATTGTTTCATAACAGCCTCAGAATTTTGAATGGGGGCTTTTATTGTCATGTTCTGTTTTGCCTTGATGAGTTTCTGTGTGTAAATCACCAATTTAGCCATGTGAATTTGTCAGTGGGATCTTTGTAGGTAAATTCTTAACTTCAATGCCGAGCTTTTAATCTGAGACTTCATTCCAAGTGTCTTCCTATTGTAGTGAACCAGCACATTCGATCGTGACTGGTCTCAATTCTGAGTGAAATGAGGAAGCGTGACATGAGGGGAACAACTGAACTTCACCCACCAGTCAGGAAATGAATGGGATCAGGTGCACTGTAGAATTTACTTCCCATCAGATTTTTCTCTTCACTGAAGTAAGTGGCAAGTCAGACAGGTGTAAATCCACCGATGTTGTGGTTTTCCACCAGGAAAATTGACCCCATTGGTGAGATTTTAACTCACTCAAAACCCATTCATTTGCACAAAGTTAAAATTAAGACCCATGTTCTAATAATGTTAAAATGCAGTTTTTAATTCCTATTATTTCAGCCTTGGCTCAGTGGGAGAACTTTTGTTGCTGAGTCAGGGGTTTCTAGGCTTCAACTCCATACCAGGAAATGGGCAACCGAGGGGGTCATTCAGCCCGATTGTTTCCCCCTGTACTGTGTCTATATTCGCAGCCGGGTATCCCTGGAGTGGGAGCATGCGGTGTCTGAGGGCACTGTCGAGGCCTTCTGTGCCCATTGGGCGCTGCAAGGACTGAGGTGTATTATTGTCCCTTAATCACATTTTGATTTAATGTTTTAAGTTTCCTTTCTGCTTTGTCTTTGTTTTGGGCAGTTCCCTTCTTTTTGGGGCATGCCCTTCTTGCTTTGTCCCTGAGTTTATTTTAGTTCATTCGATTTACTAAAAAGAAAGCTTCATTCCAGTGACGGGTTCATTATCTTGGCTGAGACTTGAATGCTGTGCTGTCAAAGATGCACTCTTTTAGATCTGACGTTACACTGAGGCCCTATTTCCTGTTTAGGTTGGTGCAAAGGACCCCTTGACATTAGTTGAAGAGACACAAAGGAGTTTCCCTGGCGCACAGATTAAAGGATGCTGTTAAATGCAAATTCCTTTCTATCCTTTCAGTGACAGCTTTAATAATGTGAGATCACCACCTTTAATAATGTGGAGAGAGTCTCATCTTTGGTTGCTAATCTTCCTTGGCCTTACCTCTCCCATTTCAGTAAATCCACGTGAAGTAATTATCCTCTGCTACATTACTAAATAAACAGAAGCTAATATACTAGAAAACCACACTGAGAAAGTAAGGATGACATCTAAAAAGTTAAGCAAATTCATAAGCACATTGAAATCTTGCCTGGAAGGAGAGGTTTTGCCGTCTTGATGGAATTTTATTCGTATCTAGATTTAATGAAAGCAATGTAGCAAATTGGCTCATCTGTGCCATTAAAACTTGGGTGTGCTCTAGATGTAATAGAGCTTATTTGAAATTTCAGCCAACTGATTTACTTTTGGAAGTAATGCAGAAGACATCAAACTTGAACACTGGATAAACGAGATATGAACAACTTTATTCCTATATTCTTATTAAATATTAACACAAAGGACCAGCGTTCAATGCTTCAAAAAAATGAATGACCTTGCTCGGACAGCAAGAGTGCGTGTCCATCCCGTTCTGTCTGTCGCGCCAGGAATATTCATTTCAATCCATCCAAACCATTCTGGCACCCCAGAGTCATAGCCCCTCCCTGGGGTCATAACTCCTGCCTGCTGAGGCAAGGTACCAACAGATGCAGTCCAACTGGGTGGGGGAGTTGGGGGAAAGTGCTGGGATACAGGTGGGAGTTGGAGCTGCTGGACCCCATGCATCCCAAGAAACATCCTCGGGACTTTCATGCAGCAGATGGCCACCATAGAGAACATGGCAGAGTTCATGCAGTGTGAGGAGCAGTGTTAACACCTGCCAAATCTGCTTGATTGATGCTTGTTATTGTTAGCAGGGCTTGGGATGGAATGTCTGCAGCCAGCCATGGCATGTGTCCAACAGACAGATGACAGGGTAATCAATGCAACATTGATGGGGTTGGGACTCAACCTCATGTGCAACTCCTTTGGAGTCATTCAGTGGGCAGGGCGAATGCACGCAACATGAGCCCAAGTCAGTGGCAAACCCGGACCTGAGAACCTCCAGACTGGCACAAACCCCCCAGATGCTTGCACCCATGCAGGCCCCCCATGCCATCCCACACCATGTCAGCAGCTGACCCCCCACTATCCCCGCACCCTGGAGGTTGGTGCTCAGTAGTATTCACCTCCTCGTTTTCCTTCACCCAAGCCACACCAGAGCGGTGGGAAGCATCCAGGACGGGGGGAAGCATGTGTACCAAACTCACTAATGATATTGAAATCCAGTCAATCTCATGCTAATGATAAGAAAGAGGCCAGGAAGATCACAAGTCATTTTGCAGCAGCTGCGAATTGGAATTTTAGCTTTGTATGCTATTTTCCTGGCACAGTGCACTGATCTCCAGGCATGGTGAGGTGGTAAAATCACACCCAAATATGTTTCATGCTTCCTTTCATCTGTAATCACCCAAACCAGGTTTCATTCTACTGATTCTTCACTGCACCTATTCAATGGATCTAATGTTCCCTGTAGTATTCAATTACATTTTGTAGCTTCTGCAATGTATCAAATCAAGCCTTTGTCCCTGTATCCCCCCTTTAATGGCAATTGTATCTGTTCCCCTAGCTCCCTCTGTCTTCTCAATGTTCAGGGTCTTAGAGTATATGCCGTTTCATTCTTCTTTACCACAAAGTTCTGTACCCACTTCACTAAAATAAAAGCAAAATACTGTGGAAGCTGGAAATCTGAAATGAAAACAGAAAATGCTGGAAATACAGTGGCAGTCTCTAAGGGGAAAGAAATAGTGTTAATATTTTGAATCATACTGAAGTTATATTTGACTCACCATTAACTTTGTTTCTCTCGCCTCAGATCCTGCTGAGTATTTCCAACACTGCTTTTATATCCACTTCATGAATTTGTCTATGTCCTTTGGGAATATTATGCATTCTTCCCAAAATTTTCCATGCCCTTTAATTTGGTATCAGTAGCAAATCCTGGCATCATTCCTCTTTTCCCTGTGTCTAAATCATTTGTAGTAAAGAAGTGCCAGCATTGATCCCAAGTATATACAAGAGTCGATACACACAAATCAAAAGAAACCATTGTTCTCTTCTCGTTGCTCTCTTTCCTGGCTTTACAGACAGGAGTATATAATTACTGTTCACAATGTTTACAAACAAAGACCTTGCTGTCGTGTCTTTCACAATGGCAGGTCTGGTGCTCCCAAAGAGTTGTGCAGCCAATGAAGCATTTTTGAAAATGTCGTAATGTAAAAAAACTGTGACCAATTTGCACAAATCAAGGCCTCATAAATAGTAATAAAATTAGATAAATGGCCGGATAATCTATTATATTAATTGAGGAATGAACGATGATCTAAAGAACTTCTCTAATTTTTTGTTGAAATTATGCCAAGGAAGCTTTTAGGTTCAATGACGTGTTACATTCCAGCAAGGTGAGTAGCTTGGTTTAACCACACAGAGCTCCAAGAAGGGTCGTAGTTGCATGCTGCAGTTAAGATGTGAGATACTCTTGTGTGTTTATATAGCTGATATAGGTGCACACGTAACACATGAGTGAACGCAATGAAGCACAGGTGCATTTATGTTGGAAATTTCTGAATTGACAGAGGCTTCCTCCTCATCTTCCTTATCTTCTTCATATTCTTTCTCCTCAGAAGTTGGAGTTTTCCCCACAGCCTCATTATCATTGGTTTATAAGCCTATCTGCTGTGTCATATTGTGCAGCATGCAGCACACCACTACTATTCTTGATACCCTTACTGTGGAATATTGCAGAGCTGCATCTGAGTGAGCAAGGCACCTGCAAGACATCTTTAAAATGACGATTGCTTGCTCGATGGTACTCTTGGTGACCCCATGCATGTGGAGTGAGTGAGTTTTTTTAAGTGAGTGAGCCTCAGTGAATGTGTGAATCTAAGTCAATGAGGCTGTGTGAACGAGTGAGTCTAGATGAGCAAGTCTGGGTGAGTGAGGCTGTGAGTGAGTGGACGAGGGCAAGGACTGGAACAGAGCTGGGCATACACATCCTGCCTTCCTCCCTCTCCAAAGACTTATCCACAAAGCAGGCTAGGAGAGAAGGAAATCCCAGTTGATTGGCAACTGGCTTCCAACCCTGCTTTCATATGGATTCTGCTGTGGCCAGCACAGAGCGTGTAACATCAGAGGTGAAAACAAGTTAAATATTAGTTAAACCCAACTCCTTATCTTGGACCTGATTCCCATCTTTACTGGTGACCAGAACTTGGAGCCCAGTCTGCCTCACTCTAGTTCTTCTTCTTGTGCAAAAAGGCAAAAAAGATTTTATTGATTAACTATGCTGCTTGGCACTTTTTAAGGGTCACTTTTTTTTAATTGCACTCTTTTTTAAATTACCAGTTCATTGCTTTGACATTGTTTTTCAAAATTAATATTTAATGTCATTCCAAATGTTGTCTTGCCAAAAACATGCTCAACTATTCCTTGAGTGAGAAAAAGAAATGAATGTGGCCCCCACACATATAGACTGAGCAAACCTGTTTTAAAAGAATGAAAAGCAATCTCTTTGAACTTAAAAAAATCTGAAGGGGCTAAACAGAGTAGATGCAGAAAGGATTTGGGTTTACAACCAGGAACACAGTCTCAGAATAAAGGGCAAACCATTTAGGAGCTTCTTCACTCAGGGAATTGAATCTTTGGAATTCCCTACCCCAGAAGCTCAGTCATTGAATATATTGAAGACATTGATTGATTGATTTCTGGATTTCAATGGATATAGGGATAATTCAGGAAAATGGCATTGAGGTAGATGATCGGCCATGGTCTAGTTAATGGCGGAGCAGGCTCAAGGGGCTAAAAAGTTTATTCCTGCTCCTACCCATCCTGGCTTTCTCCAGAGCACTCCAGCGTCATAGATGTCGGTCTTCAGCCAACTCGATTCACCCCATGTGATATCATCCCAAGAAACAACTGATGGCACTAGATACTGCAAAGACAATGGGCCCTGATAATATTTCAACAATAGTATCGAAAACTTGTGCTCCAGAACTTGCTGCGCCCCTAGCCAAGCTATACCAATACAGATACAAGACTGGCATTTACCCAGCAATGTGGAAAATTGTCCAGATGTGTCCTGTAGTCAAGAAACACATCAGATCTAACTTGGTAAATTCTACTCTCGATCATCAGTAAAATGATGGAGGGGGTGTCATCAACAGTGCTATCAAGCACTTACTCAGCAATAACCTGCTCATGGATGCTCAGTTTGGGTTCTGTCAACAAAGAACAAAGAACAAAGAACATCCCAGCACGGGAAACAGGCCCTTCGGCCCAACGAGCCCGCGCCGCCGCATCTTCCCACACCTACCCCGCCCTGTGCGTATGTGAGTGGAACCCCTAATGTAGCCAGATTCAGGGGAGAATAGTGTCAATTTGGTAAACCAATCAGCCTAAGAGCACATCTTTGGGGTGTGGGAGGAAACTGGAGCACCCAGAGGAAACCCACGCAACCACAGGGAGAATGCGCAAACTCCCACAGACACAGGCCCAAATCCATGTATCTGCACACCTGAGTCAGGGTGACTCAGCTCCTCACTTCATTACAGCCTTTATAAAAACACAGATAAAAGAGCTGAACTCCAGAGACGGAGGTTGAGGGGTGACCTGAAAAAGTCTACAAGATTATGAGAGGCATTGGACACGGATTGCTTCAGTATCTGAGGAGTCGCGAATGATACTAAACATTGTGCAGTCATCAGAAAACAACCCTACTTAAGACCTTATGATCGAAGGAAGTCATTAATGAAGCAGCTGCAGATGTTTGGGTCTAGGACCTGAGGAACTCCTGCATTCATGTCCTGGAGAGGCAGGGTGGATAGTCAGAAGCTTTTTCCCTGGGTGGAAGATTCAATTACTAGGGGGCACAGGTTTAAGGTGCAAGGGGCAAGGTTTAAAGGAGATATATGAGGCAGATTTTTTACACAGAGAGTAGTGGGTGTCTGGAACTCGTTGCTGAGGGAGGTAGTAGAAGCGTTTATGGTAGTGACTTTTAAGGGGCGTCTTGACAAATACATGAATAGGATGGGAAGAGTCCCCAGGAGAGTAGGCGGTTTTAGTTAAGTCAGGCAGCAGGGTCGGTGCAAGCTTGGAGGGCCAAAGGGCCTGTTCCTTTGCTGTAATTTTCTTTGTTCTTTGAGGTGAGAGTGACTGCCCTTAACATCAAGGCAGCATTTGACCAAGAGTGTGTCAAGGAACCCTCACAAAACTGAAGTCAATGGGAATCAGGAGGAAAGCTCTCCACTAGCTGGAGTCATACCTGGCACAAAGGGAGATGGTTGTGGTGATCGGAGATCAGCTCCGGGACATGAATGCAGGAGTTCCTTGGGTCCTAGACCCAAACACCTGCAGCTGCTTCATTAATGACTTCCTTCCATCATAAGGTCTTAAGTGGGGATGTTCGCTGATGACTGCACAATGTTTAGTATCATTCATGACTCCTCAAATACTGAAGCACTCCGTGTCCAAATGCAACAAGAACTGGACAATGTTCAGGCTTCGGCTGGCAAGTAACATTTGTGCCACTTGTGCCAGGCAATGACCATCTCCAACGAGGGAGAATCTAACCATTGCCCCTTGACATTCAATGCCATTACCATCACTGAATCCCCCACTAACAACATCCTTGAGGTTACCACTGACCAAAAACTGAACTGGACTATCCATATAAATACTGTGGCTACCAGAGCAGGTCAAAAGCTAGGAAAAAAGTAAGTAATTCACTTCCTGATCCCCACAGCCTGTCGACCATCCATAAGGCACAAGTCAGGAGTGTGATGGAATACTTTCCACTTGCCTGGATGAGTGCAACTCCAACAATACTCAAGAACTTTGACACCATCCAGGAGAAAGCAGCGCATTTGATTGCTATCCCTTTTAGTAAATATTCAATCCCTCCACCTCCAACAAACAGTGGCAGCAGTGCACACCTTCACAAGATGCATTGCAGGAACTCACTAAGGCTCCTTAAACAGCACCTTCCAAAGACAAGAGGAACAGATGCCTGGGAACACAACCACCTGGAAGTTCCCCCCAAATCACTCACCATTGTGAATTCGAAATATAGCGACATTCCTTCATTGTCACTGGGTCAAGATCCTGGAAATCCCTCCCTAAGACTACTGTAGGCATACCTACACCTCAGGAATTACAATGGTTCAAGAAGGCAGCTCACTGCAACCTTCTCAAGGATAACTAGGAATGGGCAATAAATGCTGGCCTAGCCAGTGATGCCCACATCCGATAAAAATGAATTCAAAAATGTTCCTATGTTTGCGTGGCCACTCAGTGGTAGCACTCTTGCTTCTGAGGCTCAAGATTATGGATTCAGGTTTCCCACGAGAGAGACATCAGTGCAGCACCAGAAGAGCACTGCATTGTTAGAGGTGTCATTGTTGCGATGATGAACTGATGTCTGCCTGCCCTCAAATAGATCGATAAGATCACATGGTACTGTTTGAAGAAAAACAGTGGAGTTGCACTGATCAATGTTGATCTTCCATCCAACATCACTAAAACAGATAATCTAGTTGTTTATCTCATTTCAATTTGTGGGCTCTTGCAGTGTGCAAATCTATTGCTGTAATTCCAACATTACAGCAATAACTACATTTTAAAATGCACTCTATTGACGGCCAAATTTCTTGGGATGTCTGGGGTCATGAAAGGTGCTGTCAAAATGCAGCTTTTCTCTGTAAATCTAAGTGCTGCTTTCATAATTTTATTGTGCTTTCATGGAAATTTGTTCCTAAAATGATTCTTTGATGAGTTGAATGAGCAATGTTAAAACTTATTATTTATTTTGATTGTGGACTGCCAGAATTACTCTGCCTGTGAGACAGAATAGATGTGTTTGTTTGGCAAAGCTGAGTGGCAGTTTGGTTACATGTCGATTGATGCCTCCGGTTACGTTTCGACAGATGTCTGTGATGTGTCTACATAACACTGACTATCTGACCCCAATACTGACATGCTGCTTTGGGAGCCCGCTGGACTAATCGTTGGTCTGAATGTCGAAATGGCTCTTTATCTGTTTTTAGATAGGATTTCGGTGGGAAGTTACTCAACAGTTCAGCTTAAAAGTTAAACTGACATGTATCTGACTGATCCCAGAGAACAGGACCATGGCAGTATTTTATGTGAACATTTTGGATAAGATAAGTGTGTGTTGTATTATTTGTCCACATTTGAGGTAGTTGCAAATGTTTGCAACCACTGTAATAACACATACTGTGTGGCTTTCAGTGCAGCAGCATCAGTGACATTGTCCCTACTTATCACAATAGTCATCTGCAGTGAACAAATGGCACTAAGCATTTACAATTACCATAGGAATTAGTTTTGAAATAACGACATCTATTCAGTGCTCTAACTAGTTTGGGCAATTTACCCTTTTGTTACTTACCCGGCGTTTTCTGAATTAAAAAGCACTGCTTAATTCAACCAAAGTCATGCCTTCAATCAGCTGTTCACACTTCGTTAAACTGCAATCACCTCAGCGATGAAATTCTGGATGCAATTGCTAACAAATAGGAAAGACAGTTGCTAAGCGAGAGTTCTTGTATCCTTTAAATATACCAGTTACTTTGCTTTTTGGTTTCACCACCAGCACATAGAGTGGGAAAAAAAGCTTCAACACTGGCACGTGAGCTTAAAAGGTGGGGATTATTTTTGTGGTTTTGTAGCTGGAGTACACTGAAGGTTTATAAAATCTACAGCATCAATTAGAAGCAAAGAAAATTGTGCTGTAAAGTCATTTCTGACACCCTGACATTTTGAAAGTTGCTATATAAAGACAGTTATTGAAATATTTACAGCACAGAAGCAGGCCATTCAGCCTAACAGATTTATACGCCACACGAGCTTCCTCCCACCACCTGTATCTAATGATGATTACAAGGGATCAGCAATAGACCTCCCCATGGGCCTTATACAATGGAGGCTTGCTCAATAGAGAAGGGGCAGTGGGAGGGGTTTAAAATAAACTGGCTCCACTCTGGCCAGCAGTTGAAAGACTCGGGGCTGACCTGCACTCGAGAGCCACCAAACTGCATCCCGAACGCACCGTTAACAAAGCATGATTGGTGACAGAAAACTGGTCTCAGTAAGATTATTACACTCACCTTGTTACAGACATACACACAGACTCATCGAGTCATAGAATCCCAATAGTACAAAAGGAGGTCATTCAGCTCATCGAGCCTGCATTGACAACAATCCCATCCAGGCCCTAATCTTGTAAACCCACGTATTTACCCTGTTAAACCCCCTGACATTAAGGGGCAATTTACCATGGCCAATCAACTTAACCCAAATATCTTTGCAGTGTGGGAGGAAACTGGAGTCCCAGAGGAAACCCACGCAGACACAGGGAGAACATGCAAATTCCACACACGCAGTCACCCAAGACCGGAATTGAACCCAGGTCCCTAGCACTATGAGGCAGCGGTGATTACCAATGTACCATCCTACTGATGTTACTGAATATATTCAATTTATTTCTCCCTCATCTATCTATCTATTTTCCCCTTAAATGCTTCTATTCCATTTGCTTCAACTACTTCCAGTGGGAACAAGTTTCATATTTTCACCACACTTAAGATCCCAGTAAATCCATAAAAAATGTCCAACAGAAAGCAGAAGTGAAATAATGTGTCCTCCAAATAGATCTAACATCAAATTGGTTTTAAGGCATCTTTTTACTTGTCAAAAGAATGACAAAAATGAACTTATTTGATTTCCTCTTTTTTAGTACCTTTAAATCTATTCATTATACCAATTAATGGTCCAGAAATAGCTCAGAGTACTTCCAGTGTTAGGGTGGAAATCCATCAGAACTGCACTTGAATCCGAGACAATGGACTAAATCCTCTGGTTTTCAGACTAAGTGCCCATGCTGGTGGAAAAACACAGCAAGATTTCCCGCCAGCATAGGCAGAGTCTTTCAAATGGGGATCACCCATCTAAAAGATGCTATTGAGTTCATTTCAGGGAACCCACTGGCCAGTCTGGCTATTCAGAGATCAGGGTGCCCGGAGACAGGCTCCCCCTTGCCAAAAAATGAAATGGTGCCAATCACCCCCCCCAATCACCCACTGACCAAAGAGGGGCATCTACCCCCCCACCCATAAATAACAGGCAAACCCTCTGATACTATGCAGCCAAATGGGTGACCTGACTCCCACCCCCCCCACCCCAACTCAGGCCTCCTTCCTCAGAACCTACACTCAACCCTTCCACCTGAGACACCCCTGCTCAGGCCCTCTCTCCCTCAGACCCCACCCCCCTCTCCACCCCTCCCCACAGCCTCTCTCAGCCCCCTCCATTCAGCTCACAGACCTTGGCAGTCTCAACAGTAACCTGGCATCTTGGTACTGACACCCTGGCCTGGTACCTTGGACCCTGAAAGGGGGGGTGGGGGGGGTTGGTCAAAGAGATTGGTCCATTTGCCTCTCTGCCAATGCCATGATGCGGAGGAAGGGTCCCTCAAGGGTCCTGGGGATTGGTTGGGCAGTGGATGGGGGTAAGGAGTTGACCTCACCACTCCCTCCTGGGATGGGGGGTCTCATTGCTGGACTCCATCTTCTGGCAAACCTGAGGATCACCCCTGCCATGGTACTTACAGGCAGCCCTGTGATCAACACCTGCATCCCTGCCAGGCAACTGCGAGATTTTCAAGTGGCCAGGTCACTTAATGAGATGTCAATTTCATGTGGGGGGGTGGGGGGTATGGGGTTTGGAGAGGTTCCATTCTGCATAACTGCACACTCAGCCTCAGTATATGTACACGGCTTTGATTTGAAATTTCTAAGACTTCCTAGGAACCTTTGAAACTCTCTGTCACTGGAAAGCCTTGATCCCTTGTCGATTTCAAAATGTATCACTTTGAGAGAGGCCTCCATTGACAGCTGCTTATTTTTATTTCCCTTCAAGCATGAATGCATCTCAAGTACCTCCATTGATCCTAACCACAATGTTGACACTCACTCTAAGCCTGAATAACCTGTGGTTTCTTCAAAAGGAATAAGTGATTTAACTTCCTCTTTTATGATAAATGGATTTGCATAATTATTGGGGCTTTGCCTGCTGTGCGTGCACCGATCCAGTTTTTGCCTGACGTCTCATTCTGCAGGGCATCAGGATTCCCAGTGGCCATCTCATGAAGCTGGAGAATCCCGCCCAATGTCAGAGACTTCTCCCAATACCTTATTCCATGTTAAAACCTCTGGTAACTGCAATTAAGGTGGGACTGTAAGCATATGATAGGGTATCTGCTCCCTTAGTTTCAAAGGGATCTGGTGTGACCTAGCATGAAATCTTCCCCCTACCACCAGTTCCAAGATTGCAATCATTTACCAATAATTGGACATTGTATATACAGTAAATAATAGTCTTGAACCCAAGCAATGAATTTTTAATCCTGAGTTGAGTTACTTGCCACCTGTGTTTAGGCAGCATCAGAAACAAGAGCAGTACAAACCTGCTCAACTGTTCACACAGCCAACACATTTTCACTTATGTTTTCCCTGAAGTTAGTAACTCTCAAAAACAACAGGCATACTGTAAAAATAAGTCTGATAACCAGATCAAACTCATTGTACCCTGCAACAAAACACTACCACATGATATATTCTTCAGTACATAGTCTATTTAAAGGTTTTATAGCAGCTTAGATGTCAGCTGTGAGAAGAACTCAGCACTGGTGCAGACAAACCAGAATGTATCAAATCTGGTCGCCAGCCCAGATAAATGGGAGGGTTAGCAGCAGGAAGGGCATCCAGCTGTAAAAACATACAACGAATCCAAAAATGATGGTTGATATGAAGGCTGAGCAACCAGCATTGTGGCAACCACATAGAACATGGGGAAAAGCCAAAAGAGAACAAGAGAGAGGTGTCGGCTGTGCCTCAATGGTGGCATCATTGATGGCAGACTCTGATCATTGTGGGTTCAAGTCCCAGCCTAGAGAGTTGAGCTTGTATTGAAGGATGATTCTCCTGGTGCCAGACTCCACTATTGGAGGAGCTGTCTCTGGCATGAAGCATTAAACAAAGGTTTCTGTATCTCCTTTGACAATAAATGCGACAGGCCTGGCCTGTCACTACCTCATATCTGAAAATTAATAGGTGAAACTACCAATGATCTTTTGATCTGAACTGGCAGTAGGTAAGGGCAGCTCATTGCCAAAGGGTGCCAGGCAATGTCTGCTACTTCACCGTCGAAGTATAATGCTCTGTTGTCAAATCTTTCTGTTGTGTTTCGGTTAAGACTACCAGCTGTTATATATTGGATTTTCCTCTTAGGATGGGGAACAGAAATCTGGACTGATTCTGGGTCCTAGACCTGATCTTGGTGGGGAAGTAGATGCAGTCACTTATTGGAGTTTTCAAAGATGTGTTTTCAAAGACCCTTAATTGGCATGGAGCCAGATTCCCTGGGTATCAAGCAGTGTCTTGAAGTTGGAGGGCCATCTTCCACTTGAGGGGAGCAGCAACTGCGATGGGTGATAAGTCATAGAGTTCAACATGGAGGTAACCAACTTGAAAAAAATGTAATTAAAAAATAGTTCTTGCAGCCAAACCACCACTGTGGGGTGAGGGGATCCCCTCTACTGGGCAATATTTGATATTGATTTGATTTATTATTGTCACATGTGTTATCATACAGTAAAAAGTATTGTTTCTTGCACATTATACAGACAAAGCATACCATTCATAGAGAAGGGAACAAGAGAGGGCAGAATGTAACATTGCAATCATAGCTAGGGTGTAGAGAAAGATCAACTTAATGCAAGGTAATTCAAAAGTCTGACAGCAGCAGGGAAAAAGCAGTTTCTGAGTCGGTTGACGCCTCAGACTTTTGTATCTTTTTCCCAATAGAAGAAGGTGGAAGAGAGAATGTCCAGGGTGCATGGGGTCCTTAATTATGCTGGCTGCTTTGCTGAGGTAGCAAGAAGTGTAGACAGAATCAGTGGATGGGATGGTTTGTGAGATGGATTGGGCTACATTCACAACCTTTTGTAGTTTCTTGCGGTCTTGGGCAGAGCACGAGCCATACCAAGCTGTGATACAACCAGAAAGAAGGTGGAGAGATGGCAGATGGAGTTTAATCCAGACAAATGTGAGGTAATGCATTTTGGAAGGTCTAATACAGATAAGAAATATACAGTAAATGGCAGAACTCTTAAAAGTATTGCTAGGCAACAGGATCTGGGTGTACAGGTACACAGGTCACTGAAAGTGGCAATGCAGGTGGAGAAGGTAGTCAAGAAGGCATACGGCATGCTTGCCTTCATCAGCCGAGGCACTGAGTTTAAAAATTGGCAAGTCACATTGCAGTTTTATAGAACCTTAGTTAAGCCGCACTTGGAATATAGTGTTCAATTCTGGTTGTCACACTCCCAAAAGGATGTGGAGGCTTTGGAGAGGGTACAGAAATGATTTACCAGGATGTTGTCTGGTATGGAGGGCATTAGCTATGAGGAGAGGTTGGAGAAACTTGGTTTGTTTTCACTGGAACGGCAGAGATTGAGAGGTGGCCTGATAGAAATCTACAAGATTATGAGAGGCATGGACAGAGTGGATAGTCAGAAGCTTTTTTCCAGGGTGGAAGAATCATTTACTAGGGGGCACAGGTTTAAGGTGCATGGGACAAGGTTTAAAGGAAAGGTACGAGGCAGATTTTTTACACAGAGAGTAGCGGGTGCCTGAAACTCATTGCTGGGGGAGGTAGTGGATGCGGATACGGTAGTGACTTTTAAGGGGCGACTTGACAAGTACACGAATAGGATGGGAATAGAGGGCTATGGTCCCCAGAAGGGTAGGGGGTTTTAGTTCAGCCGGGCAGCATGGTCGATGCAGGCTTGAAGGGCCAAAGGGCCCATCAAGGTTCCTGTGCTGCAATTTTCTTTGTTCTATGGTGCATTTGTAAAAATCAGTAAGAGTTGTTGCTGATATACCAAATTTCCTTAGTCTTCTGAGAAAGTAGAGGCATTGGTGGGCTTTCTTAACTATAGTGTGGGCATGGCAGGACCAGGACAGGTTGTTGGTGATCTGGATACCTAAAAACGTGAGGCTCTCGATCCTTTCTACTTCGATCCCCATTGATGTAGACAGGGGTATGTTCTGATATGCTGCTGGGTGTCTATCTTCCGGTACCTAAACCATTCCCGCCACTGCGAAAATTGGAGGATGACTGGGAAATTCCGGTTGGACTCCTTTAATTAACAAGGTTCTTAATGAGCTAATTGGCTACATGCTATGTATGTGTGTGTGTGTGTGTGTGTGTGTGTGTGTGTGTGTGTGTGCGCGTGTGTGTGTGTGTGGGTAGGGTTTATGAATAACTCTGCTGACTCCAGATCTGTGTTGGAACCTGAGCAGAGAGACATAAGAGAATGAACCAATGATAGAAAAGTAGAAAGCAAAAGTGGAAAGCAGTGGAAACAAGGACTAGCAGAAAGTAGGCAAAAACATGTTGTACAAAATATATAGTACAAAAACATGTGTAAAGATGTTAAAACAACAAATCTAAAAACACTGTATCTGAATGCATGGAGCATTCACAAGAAGGTAGACAAATTAACAGCGCAAATTGGTACATATGAGTATAACATTATTGTGAATATGGAGACATGGCTGTAGGGTAGCCAAGGCTGGGAATTGAGTATGAATGGGTACTCAATATTTAGGAAAGACAGGCAAAAGAGGAAAAGAGATGAGGTGGCATTATTAATTATGGGTGAAATCAATGCAAAAGTGAGATAGGATATTGGCTCAGAAAATCTAGATATAAAATCACTCTGGTTGGAGCTAAGAAGCAACAAGAGGCGGAAAATACTACTGGAAGTTGTCCACCAAACTGTAGTGGTAAGAGGGGGATGGCATTCAAATGGGAATTAGAGATGTATGGAACAACACAATCATGGGTTTAGTCTCCATATAAATCGGGCAAACCAAATTAGCGACAGTGCTGTGCTGCATGAATTCCTGGAGTGTGTACAAGACTTTTTCTTAGACCACTATGTCAATGAACCAATTAATGAATGTGCTTTCCTAGATTTGGTATAATGTGTTGAGAAAGGGGTCATTAATAATCTTGTTGTGCAGGGTCCTTTAGGGAACTGTGACCATAACATGATGGACGCCTTCGCTTTCCTTTCGAATGAAGAATTCAAATACGAAACTAGGGTCTTAAATCTTTAACAAGGGAAATTACAAAGGCATGAGTTGACTGAGATAGATTGGGAACTTCATTACAAGGCATGAATGTTGATAGGCAATGACTAATATTTAAGGAATGCATTGCAGCAGTTATACATTCCTTTCTGGTGCAAAAGAACAACAAGAAAAGTGGCCCAACCATAGTTAACAAAAGAAATTAAGGATAGTATTAGATCCAAAGAGGTGTCGTATAAAGTTGCTGGAAAAAGTAGCAAACCTGAGGCTTGTGGGCGGTTCAGAATTTGGCAAAGGCAGACCGATAGATTAATTAAGAAGGGAAAGATAAAGTATGAGTAAACTTGTAAATAACATAAAAGTGGACCGTAAATGCTTCTATAAGTATATAAAAAGAAAAATATTAGTGAAGCCAAATATAGGTCCCTTGCAGAGGGATGGCAGAGCACTGGTATCAATGGGTGCTATTCTGATTGGCGGCTGGTAGCTAGTGGAGTGCCGCAGGGATCGGTGCTGGGGCATCAGCTATTTACCATTTATATAGATGAACTGGAGGAGGGGGCTGAGTGTAGGGTGCCGAAATTTGCTGATGACACAAAGATGAGTGGAAAAGCAAATTGCGCGGAGGGTGTGGAAAGTCTGCAGAAGGATCTGGATAGGCTGAGTGAGTGGGCGAGGACCTGGCAGATGGAGTACAACGTTAGCAAGTGTGAGGCAAATGGTGTGTTTTCCTTCATTGCAAGAGTACTTGAGTACAGGAGGAAGGATGTCTTACTGCAGCTGTACAGGGCTTTGGTGAGACCATACCTGGATGATTGTGTGCAGTTTTGGTCTCTTTATCTAAAAAAGGGTGTAATTGCCATAGAGGGAGTGCAGCGACTGATGCTGGGGTGGCAAGATTATCGTATGAGGAAGAATTGTATCGATTGGGCTTGAAGAATGAGAAGGGATCTATTTGAAACATTTAAATTCTGACAGGACTGGACAGAACGGATGTAGAAATGTTGTTTCCTCTGACTGCTGGGAGGGAGGGGAAGGGACGAGGTGCTGGAACAAAGGGTCATAGACTCAAGATACAGGTTAAGCCATTTAGGACTGAAATGAGGAGAAACTTCTTCACTCAGAGCGTGGTGAACCTACGGAATTCTGTGCCACAGAAGGCTGTGGAGGCCAAGTCACTAAATATATTTAAGAAAGAAATAGATAGATTTCTAGACTTTAAAGCTGACAAAGGATGTGGGAAGAGTACAGGAGTACGGCGTTTAGATAGAAGATCAGCCATGATCATATTGAATGGCAGAGCAGACTCAAAGGGCAGAATGACCTACAGCTGCTGCTATTTTCTATGTTTCTATGAGTCGTCTAGAATGGCTGGCACCAGGAATTGCATCAGTAAATCAGCATGCCAGCTGTGCTGACATTTTAGGACCCCGTCTGCCTCAGTGCTGCCCTTGATAGGCCTGTAAACTCTACTGAAAGAGTCATTACAGCACCGAAAGAGACCGTTCAGCCCAGCGTGAGGTACTCAACAGGATTCCTGCTCCACACCATACTTTATATACCAAATATATTTCCTTCATTTTATTTCAGTCCATTTTCAGATTAAAATAATTTGAAGAACACAGTAGATATTTGCAGTACTGCTGCTGGAAACTCCATCCTGCAACACACACAAATCTTAACTTTGATTTTAACTCGAAGAGTGAGGGGGCCATGGCAAGAAACAAGCTCATAACTTCATAAATGTGATGCCTGTCAGAGATCAACATCTGGGCCTATGTTGAGTATATCTTAACGTTAGGCCGTGTTCACTGCTTAGATTGCTGCTGGAAGAATGGTGGAACATATTGTGGCAGCAGACATGCATCCGAGGTCTATACCCTTCTTGTCTTCCCCATCACCTTCTCCCCAACCCAGCTAAATTTTCTCCTGCCTCCCTGAAGGAAGGAATCAGTGGAGGAGTCAGACTTGCATAATGCAGCTGCAGACCTGGGCACTGGGAGATGTCCTAAGCAGCAGATTCGAAGGAGGTAGTGGCAGAGAAGGTAAAAGTTGTGACCACTTTGACAGCCAGGGGCAAGGCATGACTTCCTGATCCAGCAGTTTGGAGATCTTATTGCAGGAGGTTGGAGCTTCCTGCGACACTGTGCTTTGGACAGATCCACAGGTAACTTCAGGCCTCTACAATTTGTGCTGAGAAGGGTCTCTAATAGACATCACTCACCCCATCACCCCATACCTTCTGTATTTGATAGGCTTGGCAGTTGCTGTCCCTTTTCCTCCAACTGTTTGCCCGAGTAAATGGAACTGGCAATACAGCCCACATTATAAATGAATAAAGCTCACCCATAGCAAAGAAAAAGAAGTAGGTAGTAATCTGGAAGTTAGAAACTCCTGAAAATCGAAATAGCAGAAGAATCCTGTAGTTACAGATGAGTGCTCCTTTAAATACTGTTCAGAGACCAATCCTGCTCAGTTTTACTAGTGAGATGGGCACTGGGTGAGGTTTACCACAATTTTCAATTAAAGTGTTGATGGCATGCTATTGCAATTTTAACATATGCACGACACCTTGTTCGTCTCCAAAAAATGCACACTTAAAATGGTGTCAGCTGTGACCGTACTGGGGACTTAGTAACAAGGAGCCCTTCAAACTCCTGTTCATCGCCATTCAGCCTCATCTCTGTCAGGTGGATAGGGTCAAAATCTGGAATCTTGGTGTTTGGAAATTGCAGTTAAACCAAAACAGGATTCCAAGCTGTGTCCATGGTAACGCTGCATGAGATTTATGCAGCAGGTCTGCCATAAATAATTAACAAATTTAATTAGGCAGTGTCTTTAAAAGGAGCTAGAGTTTCAGGCCAGTTTAACTGGAGCGATTTATCTGTTATGATTAGATACATTTGCTTCAGGCACATTCAAGGTCACCACTCTAATTTCGGAGATCATGTAGAGTGATTTGGATCTATGTCAGACCCTATTAACCCTTCCCAAATACTTCAACTTGTCTGAGGAGTTGACAGACCCATGGAAATAGAGCAGTCTCAACTTGCATCTCCAGACTGCCCTCAAGGTTCAGAAGTTGAGACATCACTGTTTAACCCTTCAATAAACACAATAGTGGTTCTAAAAATGTCACGCTTTTCAAGTAACGGCGGGCACTGTTATGGAGTTTACATTCAGCAATTCATTGATTTGACCATTATGACCCACTAAAGCAGCATTGTGAAAAGTCGGGTTTTTGAATGGAAATCTCAAAATACAGCCACACACACTGGAATGATACAGTAAATTGCCCTTCTAATGTGCCTTTCCATCCTCAGGACTTACCAAAATGTTTCACAACAAATGAAGTTCTTCTTGAAGTGTGTTTACTGTCATTGGCATAGCAGCCAATTTTCACATAGCAAGATCCCACATGTAGCACATAAAGTAAATTACTTGCTAGTTGGTTGAGAGATGAACATTGAATAAGACACTGGGAATAGTAGCCTGCACTTTTTTGAAAATGTGCTATGGGATCTTTTATGTCCATTTGTACGTACAGAAGGAGCCTCAGTTCAACATCCCAGTCAAAAGAAAACATTGTCTCAGGTACTGCACTGATGTCTCAGTTTAAATCATCTGCTTAAGTCTCTGAAGTGAAGACTGAACCCACACTCTTTGGGCACAAAGTGAGAATGGCTATCCACTGAGCACAGCAGACAAGCATCTTATGTTAATTGGCTACCTCCGACATTTACAGAGTCATCATAGACGTAAGGAAAGTGGAAATTGAGCTAGGCAGGCAGAGATTGGAGGGCAGGGTTGTTGAGGAAGGTAAAGAAATGGGTTTTGAGGAATATTTTTTAACCTACAAAGAAGGGTGGAGGTTTAGGGCAAGAAATCTACAGAGAAGGAAGGGTGTGACTGAAGGCACTATGATCTATAGAGTTCTGAATGGAAGAAGGCAAAGCAAAGAACACCCAAGGTGGAGGAAAACTGCATTTTGCAGGAATTTGGGAACAGATTCCAGAGGTGGCATGGAGAAAATCTGTGGAAGATTTTATAGAAGTTAAAGGATTTTGAATCACATGGCTTGAGGATGAATAACCATTGAAAATCTGCAAAAATATTGAGTAATCGGCAAATGGGATTTAGTGCAAGAAAAGATATATGTATCAGAGCACGGCAGAGATAAGGGAAGTTGGAAAGTTTGGAATATCAAGGAAGACATTAGATAGGATTAGTTGAGTCTGAAGATGGCAACAACATGCAGTTTTTAATGAGAAGGCAGAAGTAGGACAAGAAACAGTCAATGATTTGTGCAGGACATGTTATTGGGTTTGAAGTTCAGGTAAAGATATAACAGGAGTCCACTATTATGAACAGTCTAGTTCTCCTTTTGAAAACGGTCAGAAAGAAGATGAAGTCAGTAGGTGAGCAGGAAATGGAGTCCATGAGCAGGAGTAGGAAGCTTTGAGATACCAATAGAGTTTGGGAATACTGATTCAAGTAGAATAGTGCACAATAACACATTCTCCCGTGGCGAAGATTTGGAGATCAGAGATCTGGGCATATTTACATCATCTTGGTTCCCTTTTTTTGCAGATTCTGACACCTGATGACTTCCCTTGCATTCTAAGCACTGAATCTATTTCTGGTATGCTCAGCTATTGATTCATCAAAATTTCAGTGCATTGCTGAGAGGCAATGTCCTTGCGTGACACAGCAAAAATGCCATTCCCTCTTTGTGATTAAAGAAAAAGGGTGAGATATGCAATACACAAGAACATTAGATGTCAAGGGCAGAAAGAGGCCATCTATCCATTCAGTGTATCCCTCTAGCATTCACACACTTTGGTCAGAGCTGGCTCAAAGTTCTTAATGCCTCAGGAAAATTGAATTTCAGTGCCCTGAAGACTTTTAGCCATTTTCATTGTTACTTAAGAATGGCAAATTTCGCAGTAAAGAATTTATTACAGCTCCCAACTGAAACTTTAAGACATTTACAATTTTAAGAAATATTTTCATGATAATAAAATAGAGCCAATCAAAAAAAGAGCTTAAGTTATTACTTTGTATAAATAAATAAAGAAATAGAGGGAAAAAAAAGCAAAGTTAAATCAAACACAACAAAGACATGCAATTCCTTACATTATCCGAACTGTTTTTCCTTGACTTTAAATCTGCAAATTTTAATAGCACTTTCCATATTTCTATCTCTGACAAGGTTGTTTTTTGTTGACAAAATTGCGAGAGAATTTAGCTTTTCTTGTGTCACGGAAAACTTTAAGTGTGCCTTTATCAGTTTTAGCTCATTAATGTTCCAACGCAGAGGCTGATCCCCTCTTGAGAAGCCATGCTGAATTCCCTCAAAAGAGGAATACCTTACTCACTTTGTAATCTGCTAAAAGTGTTTGGGAAGATGTTAGCTGTTCTTCATTAATGTTTAGATGTTCATTAACAGAAATGCCTGACACTCTCTTTAAGTGAACAATTAACAAGTTATTTATTTAACCAACCAGGAATTTTAACTAAACAAGTAATAAATTGATTAAAGTTCTACTGGAATGCTATTCAAATAAATACAAGATTCATTAATTACCAAAAAAGATTTAAAAAACAAGTTTGTCATTCTCAAAAATATACAACCAGGTTTTGTGACTATGGAAAACTTTTGGAATTCTTTTCTCGATTCCACTGTCTGTAAGCTCTGTCTGATTTGGTACCCTTCGTTAGATAGATAGAAAGTTCTCTTAAGAGATACTTTAAGCTGGCAAGGAAGACTCTTTCCCTCTCTAGGTGTTGAGAAGTGGCAGTTCTTCAGTTGACCTCGTGGCAGGCAGTTTATTTCCTGTCTTTGTACATATGATGACCTATCAATTTTCCTATAACAGCAAATTCAAATTTGATAGGTTCCTGATAGCTTAGTGTCTTCTTTAAACTAATAGGCTGCTGAATTCAAAATTCTGCAAAGCCTGTTACCAAGGCAATCCTGATGGTTAGTCCTTGTTACAATTGTTGCAATTTGTGTACCCCGTGTTTTAAACATCCAAGCACTGACGGAAAACCAGCTTTTAAAGTGACCTGACTTCACAAACTCAACTTCACAATGCTAAAGCTACTTTCTCCTTTGGCCACAGTTATTAGAATTGTAAGCATTATTCTTAATGCAACCCACAGATTTGGCATTGACATCCTGCAACTTGTTAGTATTGATAAATCTAATTGCTTGTTTTGGGGGCTTTACACCTGCAGAAAATATTGCAATTTCTCAGTAAGTCACAGCCATTTAATATCAGTGCTTTTGATACCTTAATTTATCCTCTAACCTTTGACATGCACCAGTCAGTTCATTTTTACTGGCAAATGTTTTAACATAGAAATATATAATTCTTACAGTGCAGAAGGAGGCTAATCAACCCATCAATTCTGCACCAATTTTTCCAAAGAGCATCCCACCTAAGCCCTCCCCTCTGCCCTATCCCTGCAACTCTGCATACGCATTTAGCATAGCTAAATGGCACAGTGATTCACACTGAGGTCTCACAGCACTAAGGAGCCAGGTTCAATTCCTGCCTCAGGTCACTGTCTGTGTGAAGATTGCTCATTCTCCTCGTGTCTGTGCGGGTTTCCTCCGGGTATCTGTTTTCCTCCCACAGTCTAAATATGTGCAGGTTAGGTTAATTGGCCAGGCTAAATTAATCCTTAGTATCAGGGAGACTAGTAGCGTAAATGTGTGAGGTTACAGGGAAAGGGCCTAGGTGGGATTGCTGTCGGTGCAGGCTCAATGGACTGAATGGCCTCCTGCACTGTAGGAATTATATATTTCTATGTAAAGATTCACTGTAAGGATTCTATCTTTGGACACTAAAGGGCAATTCAGCATGGCCATTTCACCTAACCTGGACATCTTTGGACTGTGGGAGGAAATTGGAGCATCCGGAGGAAACCCACACGAACATGAGGAGAATGTGGAAACTCCAGTTGAGGTAGTATGGGCGGAGATTAGAAATAGGAGAGGAGAGGTCACCCTGTTGGGAGTCTTTTATAGACCTCCTAAAAGTTCTAGAGAGGTTGAGGAAAGGATTGCGGAGACAATCCTGGTTAGGAGTGAAAGTAATAGGGTAATTGTTATGGGGGACTTTAACTTTACGAATATTGATTGGAGTTGCTATAGTTCTAGCTCGCTAGAGGGGTCAGTGTTTGTACAAAGCGTGCAGGAAGGTTTTTTGTCTCAGTATGTAGACAGGCCAACTAGAGGTGAGGCTATATTGGATTTGGTGCTGGGAAATGAGCCAGACCAGGTGCTAGACTTGGAAGTTGGTGTGCATTTTGGTGATAGTGACCACAATTCGGTTACGTTCACCTTAGTGATGGGAAGAGATAGGCATGAACCTCGGGTCAGCAATTTTAGCTGGGGTAAGGGCGATTATGAGGCTATCAGGAGTGAATTAGGAAGCATGGATTGGATTAGGGGATTACAGGGACTGGGAACGTCTGAAATGTGGAGTTTTTTCAAGGAGCAGCTACTGCGAGTCCTTGATAGGTATGTCCCTGTCAGGCATGGTGGATTTGGTAGATCTAGGGAACCGTGGTGCACTAAAAGAGTTGAGTCGATGGTTAAAAAGAAAAAGGAGGCTTATGTTCGGATGAGATTGGAGGGCTCAGATAGTGCACTAGAAAGCTTTAGATTGGCTAGGAGGGAGTTGAAGAGTGAGTTGAGAAGGGCTAAAAGAGGACATGAGAAGACTTTGGCTGATAGGATTAAGGAGAATCCTAAGGCGTTCTATAGGTATGTCAAGAACAGAAGGTTGGTCAGGGCAAGATTAGGGCCAGTTACAGACAGCAGGGGGAAGTTGTGTGTGGAACCGGAGGAGATTGGAGAAGTATTGAACCAATATTTCTCTTCGGTGTTCACGCAGGGGGACATGAATATAGCTGAGGAGGACATTGGGTTGCAGGGGTGTAAAATAGACAGTATTACGGTTGATAAAGGGGATGTGCTGGAAATTCTTGAGGGGCTGAAAATAGATAAGTCCCCTGGTCCGGATGGGATCTACCCTAGGATTCTCTGGGAGGCTAGAGAGGTGATTGCAGAGCCTCTGGCTCAGATCTTCAGGTCGTCATTGGTCTCTGGTGTAGTCCCGGAGGATTGGAGGATAGCGAATGTTGTCCCATTGTTTAAGAAGGGGAACAGAGACTTTGCCGGGAATTATAGACCGGTGAGTCTTACTTCTGTTGTGGGCAAGGTTTTAGAAAAAATTATTAGGGATAGGATTTATAGTTATTTGGAGTGTAATGAATTGATTAGAAATAGTCAGCATGGTTTTGTAGCGGGTAGGTCGTGCCTTACTAACCTTATTGAGTTTTTTGAGAAGGTGACCAAAGAGGTGGATGGGGGCAAGGCAGTTGACGTGGTATACATGGATTTTAGTAAGGCGTTCGATAAGGTTCACCATGGTAGGCTTCTGCAGAAAATGCAGATGTATGGGATTGTGGGTAATCTAGGAAGTTGGATCAGGAATTGGCTATCAGATAGGAGACAGAGGGTGGTGGTGGATGGTAAATATTCATCATGGAGTACAGTTACGAGTGGTGTGCCTCAGGGATCTGTTTTGGGGCCACTGTTGTTTGTAATTTTTATTAATGATCTGGATGAGGGTATAGTTGGGTGGATTAGTAAATTTGCTGATGACACCAAAGTCGGAGGTGTGGTAGATTGTGAGGAAGGGTGTCATAGTCTGCAGGGAGACTTAGATAGGTTGCAGAGCTGGGCCGAGAGGTGGCGGATGGAATTTAATGCGGAGAAGTGTGAGGTAATTCACTTTGGTAGGAGCAACAGATGTGTCGAGTATAGGGCTAACGGGAGGACTTTGAATAGTGTGGATGAACAGAGGGATCTAGGTGTGTGTGTACATAGATCCCTGAAAGTTGGGAATCAAGTAGATAAGGTTGTTAAGAAGGCGTACGGTGTCTTGGCGTTTATTGGTAGGGGGATTGAATTTAGGAGTCGCAGCGTAATGTTGCAACTGTACACTACTCTGGTGCGGCCGCACTTGGAGTACTGTGTGCAGTTCTGGTCCCCACATTACAAGAAGGATGTGGAGGCGTTGGAGAGGGTGCAGAGGAGGTTTACTAGGATGTTGCCTGGTAGGGGAGGTCCTATGAGGAGAGACTGAGGGATTTAGGGTTGTTTTCGTTGGAAAGAAGGCGGCTAAGAGGGGATCTTATTGAAACATATAAGATGATTAGAGGTTTAGATAGGGTGGATAGTGATAGCCTTTTTCCTCGGATGGAGAAAGCTAGCACGAGGGGGCATGGCTTTAAATTAAGGGGGGGTAGCTACAGGACGGATGTCAGGGGTAGGTTCTTTACCCAGCGGGTGGTGAGGGATTGGAATGCCCTGCCTGCTGCAGTTGTAAATGCGTCTAGTTTGGGGGCGTTTAAGAGATCTCTGGATAGGTTTATGGACGAAAAGGGATTGGTATAGGCTAGTGGGTCATTGTTTTTGTAACTGGTCGGCGCAACATCGTGGGCCGAAGGGCCTGTTCTGCGCTGTAATGTTCTATGTTCTATGTTCTATGTTCCACACAGTCACCCAAAGCTGGAATGAAACCTTTGTTCCTGGCTCTGTGAAGCAGCAATTCTCACCACTGTGCTGCCCAAAAGGCACTTAAAAATTCTCATTGGTGATTGAAGTTTTGTAACTTTTGAATTTTTCTGAGAGGAACAACATGACTATGTCTGATTTAACATTAAAGACATGATTTTTGAGCTGGCTTTCAGGCTTGTCTGCACTAGTAACTTTGTCAACACTCTGAAGACAGCCTTTTCTGTTTCAGTAGCCTGATAAATTTTTCTGGAGGCAATTCCAAACTGGAAAAAACAAGAGAGAAAAACAACAAAAATGTTACCCAGAGCAGAGCATTTTTGACGTCAGTTTTACTAGGTTACAAAGGATGAGCATGTACTATTTGCAGGAAGGGAACTCTGCTATGGTAAAGAGGGGAATGGTGGTTTATCAGAAAATATAGATCATGAAAATATCTACCATCCAGACTTACTCACCATATGGCTTGCTAACACCATTAGCTGGCAACAATTGTGTCCAGCAACAATACGAACTATATCTGAATACCTCTTACGCTTTAGGAATATTGTAGATAATTGTCTTTCACAAGCACAAGATGTGTCTGCACACCCAACTACACCAAATGACCTGACAGGTTAAGGCAACCTTAAGTGTACTATTGACAATATGAAACTATATAAAACTAATTAAGATTGCAATACAGTATCGTATACCATAAATATTTCCATCCAGTCCATTCTTTTAATATGATTTTCATTCTTCCTGTCTCCATTTTTTGATATCTCTCCCAAGCGGCCACCCTGTTAGCCCGGCCTTGAGCCGACCTTGTCTTGGGTCCAAATGCATTTCGAATTCCTGAATTGTTGTTGAGTCTTCCACTGTGCGGGGAGGTGATGACAATTGTTTTTGAAGCAAGTTGTTGTGATCTGGAATGCGCTGCTTGAACAGGTGGTGGAAGCAGATTCAATAACAAACTTCAAAAGGGAATTCGATGAATACTCAAAGGGGAAAGAATGGGGCTGGAGGGAAAGAGCGCGAGAGGCTGAGACTAACAGTGGATTGGAAAGATATTCTCTTCAAAGTGTCGTCTCGGGAGGGCAGCCCAGCAGCTGCCTTGCAGGCTTTTCCACCAAATGTTCACGCACTGCGGAAAAGAAGGAAGGGGCAGGATGCACAACGCCATGCAGGCAGAGCAGGTTCTGAATGAGCCCACTCTTCTAGCAACTCCAGCCCCTGACAGATTGTGCATCATTTTTAAAGAACACCCCAATCTGAAAAAGATTTTTAAAAGAATCCCCCCCCATGTAAACGGAGCCCCTCCCCAACCTCCGCCACCACGCCGCCCCCCCCCCCACTCCCCTGTGGAAGCCATCCCAGCACAGCCCCTGGGCAGGGACTGTTCACCTGGTTCACTGTTACAATCTCTGCCAACATGATGTTACACCAGTGGGTGGGATATCCTTCCGTGGCGGGGATCATACTGTGGGAAAGCCCACTAATGATGTTTAATTTTATGGTAGTGGGGTTCCCGACTTTTCATTGCAGGAACCTCATTGGCAGAGGGCACAGGTTCAGTGTCATTGGGAAATCCCGCTGACAAAGAAACACTTGGGGACTTGCATTAGATTCTCCGCCCCTACCAGCTTCCCCACCCACCAAAAATATGGGTGGAAAATACCCCCGCTAAGTACAGAATGCTCCCACTTTGAGACTAGGTGGAACATTTTAAAATTTAAAGTTATAAAGTTGATTTATTAGTGTCACAAGTAGGCTTACATTAACACTAAAATGAAGTTATTGTGAAACCTCTCTAGTCGCCACACTTCGGGTACACTGAGGGAGAATTTAGCATGGCCAATTCACCTAACCAGCGTATCGTTTGGACTGTGGGAAGAAACCAGAGCAACCAGAGGAAACCCCTCTAGACGTAGGGTTGCAGGCAGCCCCCATCCCGAACTTCAGAGACAGCACCAGGCTGGAAAACCCCACCCACCATTTTCTTTTGAAGGGAAAATGACATTTTTGCAAACTGGGGCAGTAAGCTGTGAGGAGGATGCAAAGTGGAGTAAAGCAGTGAAGGAATTGGTTGGGAAATTGTGAATATTATGGGAAAGTGTGAAGTTATACACCTTTATAGTAGAATTGTAAAGACAGAAGATTTTGTAAAAGGTGGAGACTGGTCAACGTTCAGAGATATTTGAGATCCTTGTGCACATATTACATGAAGTCAACAGGAATGCAAATGGCATGTTAGTCTTTATTGCAAGGGAGTTGGAAAACAAGGATAAGGATTTCTTATTGCAATTGTGAAGGGCTATGCTGAAATCACACTTGGGATACTAGGTACAATTTGGGTCTCCTTACCTAAGGAAGGATATACCTGCCTTGAATGTAATAAAGGTTCACTAGATTGATTCCTGGGGTGGGATCTCATGGCCTCGCTGGACTGAGACCAGAAATTCCCGCCCAAGGTCAACCGACATTTCCGTTGTCCACCCCTCATGCACTCTGATTCACTGGAGGGGAGGTAGAATGGGAGGTTTGTCCTCTGGAAAGAGATCGACTAGGATGTTCTAATTGGGCAGCATTTTCAAAAGGCACAATGGGCTAATAGGCTGCCTCCTACCCTGCATCATTGTCTATCTATATTAACACGGTTTCACCATTTTATATTTATATTCTCTGATCTCACTGGCCTAACCTGGCATGTAACAAAGTTCCGGTTTCACCTTATTGATATTATCTGATATTTAACCTTCCTCCCGGAGTTACAGCTTCTCTCATTCTCTCACATACTCAAATGGAATTTAATGTTGGCAAGTGCGAGGTGGTCCACTTTGGTAGGAATAATGGTAGGAAGGACTATTACTTACGTGGAGAAAAACTGCAGCAGGCGACGGTGCAGAGGGACCTCGGGGTCCTTGTGCATGAGTCGCAAAAACCCAGCTTGCAGGTGCAGCAGGTGGTCAGGAAGGCGAATGGGATGCTGGCCTTCATAGCGAGGGGGATTGAATATAAAAGTAGGGAGGTCTTGCTACGGCTATATAGGGCATTGGTGAGGCCGCAGCTGGAGTACTGTGTGCAGTTTTGGGCGCTGTACTTACGCAAGGATATTTTGGCCTTGGAGGGAGTGCAGAGGAGGTTTACTAGGCTGATGCCGGAGTTGAGGGGGTTGAGCTATGAGGAGAGGCTGAATAAACTAGGCTTGTACTCGTTAGAGTTTAGAAGAATGAGGGGAGATCTCATTGAGACGTATAAGATGATGAATGGGATGGATAGGATAGAGGTGGAAAGACTCTTCCCGCTCAGAAAGGACAGTAGGACTAGGGGGCACAGCCTCAAGATAAAGGGGGGGAGGTTTAGAACGGAGTTGAGGAAGAACTTCTTCACTCAAAGGGTGGTGAATCTCTGGAATTCTCTGCCTGTTGAAGTGGTGGAGGTTACCTCGCTAAATATTTTTAAGACGCGGGTTGATGGGTTTCTGATAAGAGAGGGGATTAAGAGTTATGGGGAGAGGGCGGGAATGTGGAACTGAGCCACGACAGATCAGCCATGATCTTATTGAATGGTGGGGCAGGCTCGAAGGGCCAGATGACCTACTCCTGCTCCTATTTCTTATTATGTTCTATCCCCTTCACACATGGAATCATCTCTGCTGTTTCTCTCTGCACTCTCCCCAACACACATATAACCCTTCTTAGAGTGATCAATGTGTGCCCATTCTGGCAATAAGCTCAGACCTACTGGAGCTCTCCCAGCAAGTCTCAACTGTGATTTAGAATTTATAAATTATGTGAACTACATACAATAAAATCAAAACATTCAGAATTCTTTCCAAACTTTCTCTTTTTGGTACTCAAATGCCACCTTCTGGCCAAAGCTGGTATCACATGTAAAACATACCAGGCTGTAAAGCCGCCGCAAGCCAGAAGTAATTATTAACTGACAGTGAGGCAACATCTTGCAAATGCTGACCATAACATGATAGAGTTTGATTAAATTTGAGAAGGAAAAAGATTACTCACTAACCAATGTTGTAAACGTAACTAAGACTGCCTTTGAAGGAATGAGACGTAAGCACGCACCAAAATAGTGCATGATTCCATTTGTGCAGGAGATTGAGTTGAGCTGTTAACAGGTGAATCTATGGATAAAAGTGGGAAAAATTGGAAAAGTGCTTAAGACATAGCAATCCCAATATGTAACCCCAAAGAGGAAAAGTTACCCTTGTAAAGTCAAACCATTGTCACTTTACTGATGATCAAGAGTAGATTAATGGGGCAATAATTGGCTGGATTGGATGTGCCCTGTTTCTTGTTGCAGAGTATACCTGGGCAATTTTCCACATTGCCGGATACACGCTAGTGTATTGGAACAGCTTGGCTGGGGTACAGTACACCCTGGAGCCCAAGTCTGTAGTATAATTGCCAGAATATTGTCAGAATCCATTGCCTTTTACCTTGAACCATTTCTGATAACACGTGGTGTGCATTGAATTCGCTCACATGTGTGATACAGGGGACCTCCAAAGGAGGCCAACATGGATCATCCAACTCTGGCTGAAGATTGTTGCAAATACTTCAGCCGTTTCTTTTCTACTGATGTCCTGGGCTCCTCCATCATTGAGGATGGGGATATTTGTGGAGTCTCTTCCTCCAGTGAGTTGTTCAATAATCCACCATAGCTGGATGCGGAAGGACTGCAGAATTTATATCTAATCTGTTGCTTGTGGAATCGCATAGCGCTGTCTATCACTTACTGCTTATGCTATTTGGCACACAAGAAGTCATATGTTGTAACTTCCCCAGGTTGGCACCTTATTTTTAGGAATGTCTAGTACTGCTCCTGGCATGCCCTCTTGCACTCTTCATTGAACCAGGATTGACTCTCTGGCTTGGTGGTAATGGTAGAGTGGGTGATATGTCAGGCCGTGAGATTACAGATTGTTGTTGAGTACACTGCTGCTAGCTCACACTGCGTCATGGATGCCTAGTGTTGAGTTGCTAGATCTGTTTGAAATCTATCCCTTTGAGTATGGTGGTAGTACCACACATGATGGAGGGTATCCCCAATGTGAAGACAGGACTTTGTCCTGACAAGAACTGTGGTCACTCCTATCGATACCGTTATGGACAGGTGCATATGCGGCAGGTAGATTGGTGAGAACGAGGTCAAGTATGTTTTACTTTTTTGGTGGTTCTCTCAGCATCTGCTGCAGACCCAGTCAAGCAGCTCTGCCCTTTAGGATCCAGCCAGCTCAGCTCAGCTTTGTTGGTGCTCCTGAGCAACACTTGGTGGTGGACATTGAAATTCCCCACCCAGAGTACATTCTGTGCCCTTGCCAACCTCAGTGCCTCCTCCAAATGGTGTTCAACATGGAGGAGTACGGGTTCATTAGCTGAGGGGGTGGGGGGTGGGGGGGGGCGCGTGCAGTGGTATGTGATAATCAGCAGGAGGTTCCCTTGCCCATGTTTGGCCTGGTGGGGTCCAGAGTCAATGTTAAGGACGCCCAGAGCAACCCCTCCCCACCGTGCTGATGCCTCTGCTGGGTCTGTCCTGCCGGTGTTGTCTGGGACATGATTCTGTGAGCGTGATTATGTCAGACTGCTGCTTAACCAGACTGTGAGACAGATCTCCCAATTTTGGCACAAGCCCCCATATATTAGTAAGGAGGACTTTGCAAAGCCTACAGGGCTGGATATGCCGTTGTGGTTTCTGGTGCCTGGGCTGATGTCGAGTGGTCCATCCAGTTTCATTCCTCTATGCTTATTTTGTAGTGATAGAATACAACTGAGTGGCTCGCTAAGCCATTTCAGAAGGCATTTAGTGTCAACTACATTGCTGTAGATCTAGAGATGCGTGTAGGCCAGACCAGGCAAGGACATCAAATTTCCCACTCTCAAGGTCATTCGTGAACCAGATGGATTTATGAGAATCGATAATTGTTTCATGGTCATCATTGGACTTTTAATTCCGGATGTTTAATTGAATTTAAATTCTGCCCTGGAGGATTTGAACATGGTTCAGTGACAGTACCATTAGAATGTCTTCCTGGCATTATGGAGGGGATGTGACAAGTAGGCATTTGCACAGATCTATTCCCGGGCTTCACCTTTTCACCAGATCAGATAAAGGGATCCAAGTTTGCGGATGATACTAAGTTTGGAGGGAAAGTAAATAGTGCAGATGGGACTAAGGAATTACACAGGGACATAGACAGAAAGTCTGGAGACAGAGCGATTAAAAAGCCTATCGTTCTGTTTCTCTCTTTCCTAACCATGTAGGGAAGCTATGCTTCATTTATATCGAGCCTTTATCAGGTCCTTTTATGAATATTGTATTCAGTTTTGGGTACTATACCTCAGGAAGGTGATATTGAGTTTGAAAAGGATCTATTCCTGAACTTAATGTTCTACAAGCCCACCAAGAACTTATTGTTCGCTGCTAAGGAATTGAACATAACTTCGAAAGCAGAGATTCCCAAGCTCCAAAGCAGCAATAGCAATTGCTGAGTGGGGGCTCTGGCCAGGATGTCAATGGAACAGCTTTTAGCTACATGGATTGGTCACTCTTTCAGTGCTTTGACAGGCCTTTCAGTTCAAGGATCCCATTGGTTGACTGGGGACTTCAGTAGATGTGCCCTTCATGGAGAAGGTACTTTGAACAAATACTGAGCCAAGTGGTGGGACAGACCTTGGATCAGTACCTAAACTCCATGACACGTGTGCGCAAGATTCTTCTGTCCAAGGCCCCATCAGAGTTTTCAAAACTATTGTGGACAAAACCATTTCTCCCCCCTCCCCTTCTCACTCAGAAGCTCTTCCTTCCATCCAACTTCCAACTCCCCCCCTTGCCACTGCACTCCCCTCCCACCCACCCCATCCCAACCACTCTGGATTAAAATGGAGTCACGGTTGGACAGTCTGGCTAAGCATTGCTTTAAAGTATTTGATACACTGATTTTTGCTTGAAAATATGCAATTTTGGCTCATTCTATGTGGATGCTCTTCTTTCCTTTATTTCCTATTGAAGGTCAAGTCTAAATTTGAATGGCCTTACTTCAATCTAATTTGCCCATGTGTCGATTTGAGCTGAACAGTTCCGTTCAATCTGCATTTGTGTTTGTTGCAGAGTGTGGTTGAATTCAAAACTGGTCATTTTTCAGGCCAGGAACTCAGACTGACAGTGGCCTTTCAGATACATTAACCAGCCTGTTCAGGCAGCAGCTACGCAAACATTACACTCTCCAGTTGCCTGGTTTCATATTGACTGGCTCCATCTAATGGCAGACATTAGTTGGTGCAGGTGGCAACAACTGGAGATGTGGAGATGCTGATGTTGGACTGGGGTAAGAAGTCTCACAACACCAGGTTAAAGTCCAATAGGTTTATTTGGTAGCAAAAGCCACTAGCTTTTGAAGCGCTGTTCCTTCATCAAGTGAGTGGATTTCAGTTAAACAGGGCATATAATGACACAAACTCAATTTACAAAGTAATGGTTGGGATGCGAGTTTTAACAGGTGATCAAGTCTTAAAGGTACCGACAATGTGAGTGGAGAGAGGGTTAAGCACAGGTTAAAGAGATGTGTATTGTCTCCAGCCAGCACAGTTAGTGAGATTTTGCAAGTCCAGGCAAGTCACGGGGGTTACAGATAGTGCGACATGAACCCAAGATCCTGGTTGAGGCCACGCTCATGTGTGTGGAACTTGGCTATCAGTCTCTGCTCACCAACTCTGCGCTTTCGTGTGTTGTGAAGGCCGCCTTGGAGAACGCTTATCCAAAGATCAGAGGCCAAATGCCTGTGACCGCTGAATTGTTCCCCAACAGAAGAGAACACTCTTGCCTGGTGATTGTCAAGCGATGTTCGTTCATCCGTTGTCGTAGCGTCTGCACGGTCTCCCCAGTGTACCATGCCTCGGAATATCCTTTCCTGCAGCATATCAGGTAGACCACATTGACCGTGTTGCAAGTGTGTATACCGAGTACCTGGTGGATGGTATTCTCACGTGAGATGATGACATCCATGTCGATGATCCAGCATGTCTTGCAGAGGTTGCTGTGGCAGGGTTGTGTGGTGTCATGGTCACTGTTCTCCTGAAGGCTGGGTAGTTTGCTGTGGACAATGGTCTGAGGTTGTGTCGTTGTTTGAGGGCAAGAAGTGTGTTATCTTCATCAATGACATGTTGAAGGCTCTAGAGAAGATGTCATAGTTTCTGCACTCCAGGGAAGTACTGGATGACAAAGGGTACCCTGTCCGTCGTCTCCCGTGTTTGTCTTCTGAGGAGGTCGATGCAGTTTTCTGCTGTGGCGCATCGGAATTGTCAGTTGATGAGTCATATCCTGTTCTTATGAGGGCATCTTTCAGCGTCTGGAGGTGTCTGTTGCAATCCTCTTTATCTGCTCAGATCCTGTGTTTACAGAAGGCTTGCCCGTATACATCTTCATGCACACGTTTGAACAAGACCTCTTCACCGCACAGGACCTTCAACCGATGCTATACACTAGATAAATTGATGACATTTTCTTCCTTTGGTCTCATGGTGAACAATCACTGAAACAACTATACGATGACATGAACAAGTTCCATCCCACCATCAGACTCACCATGGACTACTCTCCGGAATTGGTTGCATTCTTGGACACATGCGTCTCCATCAAGGATGGTCACCTCAGCACTTCACTGTACCACAAGCCCACGGATAACCTCACATGCTCCACTTCTCCAGCTTCCACCCTAAACAAGTTAAAGAAGCCACCCCCTACGGACAAGCCCTCCGTATACACAGGATCTGCTCAGATGAGGAGGATTGCAACAGATACCTCCAGATGCTGAAAGATGTCCTCATAGAACAGGGTATGGCGCTCGACTCATCGATTGACAGTTCCAACGCGAAAAACTGCACTGACCTCCTCAGAAGACAAACACAGGACATGGCGGACAGAGTCCAGTACTTCCCTGGAGCGGAGAAGCTATAACATCTTCTCCAGAGCATTCAACATGTCGTTGATGAAGACGGACATCTCACCAAGGCCATTCCCACACCCCCACTTCTTGCCTTCAAACAACTGCAAACAGACCATTGTCCACAGCAAACTACCCAGCCTTCAGGACGACAAGTGCCATTAAATCTCTTTCAACAAGTATCATGTCTCCTCTGCCCAAAAAGTGGTATAGACCAATCTTCTTCCTCCCCACATTGTTCTTTTGTAATCACTTCCTCAGATAGTTTGACTAATCCAGTAAATATTGCAAGCTTCAAGGCCTTGAGAGATGGTCCTTGTGTAAGATCATGATCCTGGATGTACTGTACATCTGACTGTCAGGACATTTACTGGTACAAGGAAATCGACATGTGAAATGTTCAGGGACAGAAGGAGTATGTGGAAAGTTATTGATAGTCGTGGTTCCTGGGTTGGTGGGCACCTCGAGCTGGGTTACAAATAAACTGCAACCAAGTTAATTTCCTTATCAGAGTGCTGATGTTCCACTGGTTGGGGGGGACTTGTCTTTGCCCACACAAGAACCCGGACCACTGTGACATTTGTAAGATCATAACATCAGGAAAACTTGGACAAGCAGGAATTCTTTCCTCAGAAAAAAAGTGCTGGGAGGTGGCCTGATAGAGATCTCGACATTATGCAATTGTTTGATTACGTAAAGAATATGCCTACTGTGAGGGAATCCCAAAGTCGAGACCATAAACATCAGATTATCACCAATAAATCCAATTAAGGTTTCTAAAAAAAAACTATACTCAGAAAGTGGTTAGAGCCTGGAACTATCACAAGGAATGAAAAGTGTAGATGCATTTCAGGGAAAACTTGTTAAACACATAGAAACATATAAAATTAAATAAAATTATAGAAAATTCAAGGGAATAGATAAAGTAAAAGCAGGGAGATTGTTTTCACTGGCGGATGAAACTAGATCTAAGAAGCATGGCCTCAAAATTATTCCAAGATCTGTCCTTCCTCATCTAAAATCCTGCCACCAACCCCAGGTCAACCCTCTGTCCCAGATTGTCTTTGTTTCCTCTCCATCTTACTTAATCTTCTCTTATTTTTGTTTGGGAAAAGTGTAGGCTGCCTCTTTCTTATGACGTGGGAAGAGAAGTAGGCCATTCAGTCTTAAAGCCTCATGGCATGCATTTCAACCCTGTTTGCCCATCTCCCTTCCATATCTCTTGACACCTTTATCCAGCAAAAATCTATCAAACTCAGATGGCATTGTCTAAGGTGGAACCTTTTGAATAAGATGGATGTCGTTGATCTGGTGCCAGTCCTCCAGGAAGAGCAAGGGAGTCCTCCTGGCCAACATTTATCACAACATTTCAAAGAGATTACCTGGGGGTCAGTATGTCATTGCTTCCTGTGGGATTACTATGCTCAAATTAATTGCTACAGTTCCTGTGTCATGATACCGACTACATTTCAGCAGTAGCTAACTGTCTGTAATGTGCTTTTGGAAGTCCTGAGATTGTGAAAGGTACTATGTGCAAGTTCTTTTAATGTTGGACCAAATGGCTGATAGTGTCAGGCATTCCAAGCTCAATCCTCTATTTCCCTGTACTCAAAGTTTCTCAGAGTACATAGAAAGTCATCTCTTAAATGTATTGTTGGTGGAAGAAAATCAAAAGGCAGGTTGAAAAATAGTGTGTGCATAGAGAATCGTTAGAATTCAGAAATCCCTATACAAACTGTTGTCACCTGCTAAGAAAGGAAGGTGATATGGAACCTATGGGAGAGTGGGATTAGACTAGGGGTGTGGAGGAAAACACTGGCACAGACTGGAATTGATGCTCTCTGTGCCACAAGCATTCTGCAAGTCTAAAAGACACTGGGACTGTGCCAATTGACTGTGCCAATTGTTGACTCTCTTTATAGGGTATGGATGGCTGAACTTTGATGTTGCTGAATAACACTGGACTGTGTAGCTGTATAGACAGGATGACCAGTCTTTGCAGTGCTGGTGTCATAAGTTTAAATGAGCCAATTCATCCATTTCCCTTTGGTTAAGCTTTCAAAACATTAGTTTTGATAGAAATGGAACATTTCTGAATCACTCCATCTCTTGCAATCAAACAAGGCTGTCTCCTAATTCACCACTTGAGAATATTTTTTTCACTTGCAGTTTATGGGATTATGTGTTGTGTACAAAGGATTTTGTTCAAATTAGTTCTATAGAAGGTGTGTGGACTCTGTGTGGACTCTGTGTGGACTAAGAATGTGTGGACTCTGACACTACCATGCTTTGTGTCTGAACTGAATTGAATTTAAGGTACCTTTGCCACTGACAGTGTTAGGAGTCAGTGACACTTGATAACACAAAAGGTTTTCACTTCCTTTGTCAACTCTTCCTTGCTCCTGTCAACAATGCTGCCCCACTAAATAGCTATGAAATAACTCAGCCAAAGTGTCTTTCTCCTTGGAGCAACAGATGTGGGAAGCAGGAGGGGTCCAAAACAGTCTCACAGGATGAATAGGGTAGCCAGAACTAGACCAAAGTCAGGATGTGGAGATGCCAGCGTTGGACTGGGGTAAGCACAGTAAGAAATCTCACAACACCAGGTTAAAGTCCAACAGCTTTATTTGGTATCACAAGCTTTCAGAATGTCACTCCTTCTTCAGGTGAGTGAGGTCAGGTACAGAGATAGGGACAGGATCAAGGATAGTACTGGTGTCAAGAACAAAGATATAGCCAGGGCTAGGAGCAAGAACAGCACAGCAATCCGGACCTCTTTGGGATGTATTAGTTTGAAAATTGATTTTTTTTTGTTAATTTCACCGAGTACTTTTTCACCCACGTTAGAGAAAATTACAACCCAAAACCTGGAGTAATTAACTGATGTTTACACTACTTTGGGGACATCAGAGTCTTGAATCATAGCATAAACAGGATTGTGTAAACTTGCATTGTTACTTTAATATGATCAGAGAAGGATGCATTGTGAGCATTCTAGTGCCACTGACACAAAATACCCAGCCAAGAATGTCAGGAGATCAAGCTCTGAGTTACTGATTATTTAACTGGAAAGGAGTGACAGTGGAAAGAATAGGTCTAAAGAGACAATGAAATAAAAATATACAATGTACTCTGCAGTAATTAAATAAAGAGAGTTCACAGAGACTGAAATATGAATGAGGGTTCACGGAGAATTGTTCCCAATATTTTGGCAGCTTTGATGACCTCAGGATCATCGGTGCAACACTGGCCAATGAATTACTTTTGAACTGTATTCAGTGTATTGGAAAGTAGGAAATGCAACACCAGTTTGAGCACTGTGAACTCCCATGCATGCAGCAATAAAGTTAACGGCTAGATCATGACTGTGGCGGCACGGTAGCACAGTAGTTAGCACTGCTGCTTCAGGGATCTGGGTTTGATTCCCAGCTCAGGTCACTGTCTGTGTGGAGTTTGCACATTCTCCTCATGTCTGCGTGGGTTTCCTCCGGATGCTCCGGTTTCCTCCCACAGTCCAAAGATCTGTGGGGTTACGTTGATTGGCCATGCTAAAATTGCCCCTTAATGTCCTGAGATGCGTAGGTTAGAGGGGTTAGTGGGTAAATATGTCGAGATGTGGTGGGTAGGGCCTGGGTGAGATTGTGGTTGGTGCAGACTCGATGGGCCGAATGGCCTCTTTATGCACTGTAGGGATTCTATAAATTTCAGATCAGATCGATTCAATTTTCCTTTATTATGGAGCAAATCTTTTTGTCTTCTGTGTCAACAAAGAACAGGGTAACATAACAAAATCTTCAACCATCAGCTCCTGCAGCCACACATCCATCAGAGACCCATCCATTTTGACAATAGCGCTGTGTTTGCTCCAGTTCTTTTTCTTGGTCTTGTTGAGGGATATGTATTGGCCACTCCATCGGGAAAAAGTCCACCTGCTCTTCTTCTAAAGGAAATCCAACTAAAAGAGCAGATAGGTCCTCAGTTTATTGCCCCTTTAGAAATATTGACAGGCTCAATTTCTCCAAATCTCAAATTGCCCTGCCACCAAAACCGACAGTGGGTCCTGAGCCTGTACATACAGGGTTGGCACGGTAGCACAGCGGTTAGCACTGCTGCCTCTCAGGACCAGGGTCCCAAATTAGATTCCCGGCTTGGGCCACAGTCTGTGCGGAGTCTGTACATTCTCCCCGTGTCTGCATGCGTTTCCTCCGGGTGCTCCGGTTTCCTCCCACAGTCTGAAAGACGTGCTGGTTAGGTGCATTGACCATGTTAAATTCTCCCTCAATGTGCCCAAACAGGTACTGGAGTGTGGCAACTAGTGGATTTTCACAGTAACTTCATTGCAGTGTTAATGTAAGCCTACTTTGTTAAACTAATAAATAAACTTTTTAAAAAAATTAAACTTTAAATCTTAGGTAGCAGGACCCTGCTTGGGATGTCACTGGTAACAGTCAATTAAGAGGCCACCACCGGGGACTACTGTCCACTCGAGGACGCAAACTGCCTCTCAGAGCCAACAATCTGATCAGAGGGCCAGCAGTCTCAGCGTTGCCACTGATTGAGGTAGCCACCCCTGAGGCTGCAGGAAGAAGAGGCTTTCCCCATGTTAAAGTTCCTTCTAAGGCTAAGATGAAATAATTATTTTTATTTATAGAGCCAAGGCCAGGGAGATATACCTGGTGATCAGCGGGGTGAAATCTCCTGTGGCAGTGACAGAACCCTGGGGGATGGTTGGGCCATGAAGTGACCATAAAGTGGGACTCTGCCCTGCCAAACCAGTCAGGAAGTCACCAGGGTTAACCGTCCAAAGGCCCAACTCAATGTCAGTAAAATCCTGATGGGGTGGGAAGTGGCCATTAACTGGCTAATTAATTAGTTTAATTGAACACACACTGGCCAGCAGTAGGTAGTCACATCGCTATCATTCCCATCATTGAGCATGTCCTGTGGCAGGGACAAAACTTTGGGGTCCCTTTTATTACCTTCCACTGTAATTTAGGATGCCTCCCACCTCCCAGCACATTTCCAGATATTGGTAAATTCCAGCTCTATATCCCTGTGTTTTTTACTCCATTCTGGAAGTTACAAAGCCAATGTTCAGAGGGGACAAGGCAAACCCAAATCCATTCCTTGCTAATTCCCAAAACCAAATTCAAATTCCCAACTGAATCCAATTCAAGGTCCCACAAGAGACGAACAAAGTGACAAGATAAGGCATTGATCCATCTTGGGCTTGATCGGATACATGCTCTTAGGGAAAAAGCACTGGTTCAGTACTGCAATGCATTGTCAACCTCGATTCTGTGGCTCTGGAGTGGGACTTGAACCCATGACCTTCTGACTCAGAGTAACCAAGTACACTGAGTACGATGATTGCAATCTATTTCAAGGCATTAGGACAGATTGCAACATCTGCAGATACAAATTTCATTCATACTTATAATTTTGCCATGCTGTACAAGGACATGGGGAATATATACGAGAGACTCTTGTCAAAAGTGTTAAATCAATTCTGTCTCCTGTGTGCCTTGGAGCAGGATTATTTAAAGAGTGAATTATGGGTTGTTTGGTGTTTCATTTTAAATATAGGTCAGTGAATTAAACCCAAAATACTGTGAGCACAGATACTGCTTGCTTCATCAGTCACCTCATTGTAAGGGTGTGCTCCATTTTCCCATCATTGGTTACAAATAGATGTGAAAGAATCATTTTTTTATGGAGCACGGAAAATAATTTATATGATATCACGGGAAGAATCTCGAAGTGTTCCAAGAAGGTCCAGGAAGATTAGAGGACATTATATGCCCAGTACAATTTATTAATGGGCTGCGTTAGTTGTCCCAATTTTAAAACTTGACAATTCAGTCCATTTCTGTGGGGATTATAAATTGACAATCAACAGAGCCTCCTATTTAGACAGATACCCCGTGCTACGCATAGAAGACTTGTATGCCAAACTGGCCGGAGAGCACGTATTTTCCAAATTAGATATGAGCCACGCCTACCCCCAGTCGGAGCTTGAGGTGTCACCCAGGAAATATGTCACCATAAATACTCACCCCTTTGGGGTGTCTTCAGTTTTCACAATTTTTCAAAGGTTGATAGAGAACATCCTTCAAGGGGTGCCCAGTGTGGCAGACCATCTGGATGACATTTAAATCTAGGGGAAAATTTGGAGAGTTTGAGGAGATAATGCATTTTGGAAGGTCTAATACAGATGGGAAATGTACAGTAAATGGCAGAACCCTTAGGAGTATTGATAGGCAAAGGGACCTGGGCGTACAGCTACAGAGGTCATGAAAATGGCAATGCAGGTGGAGATGGTAGTCAAGAAGGCATACGGCATGCTTGCCTTCATCGGCTGGGGTATTGAGTTTAAAAATTTGCAAGTCATGTTGACACTTTATAGAATGTTAGTGAGGCCACACTTGGAATATAGTGTTCAATTCTGGTTGCCACACCACCAGAAGGATGTGGAGGCTTTGGAGAGGGTACAGAAAAGATTTACCAGGATGTTGCCTGGTATGGGGGGCATTAACTATGAGGAGCGGTTGGAGAAACTTGGTTTGTTCGCACTGGAGCGATGGAGGTTCAGGGGAGACCTGATAGAAGTCTACGAGATTGTGAAAGCATGGACAGTGGATAGTCAGAAGCCTTTTCCCAGAGTAGAAGAGTCAATTACTAGGGGGCATAGGTTTAAGGTGCAAGGGGCAAGTTTTAAAAGAGATGTACGAGGCAGATTTTTTACACAGAGAGTAGTGGGTGCCTCGAACTCATTACCAGGGGAGGTAGTGGAAGCGGATACGATAGTGACTTTTAAGGTGCGTCTTGACAAATACATGAATGAGATGGGAATAAATGGGTATGGTCCCCAGAAGCGTAGGGGGTTTTAGTTAAGTCAGGCAGCATGGCTGGTGAACGCTTGGAGAGCCAGAGGGACTGTTCCTGTGCTGTAATTTTCTTTGTTCTTTATTCTTTCTTTGTCTAATGGCTTTTTTCCGACGTTGGTGTCCAATTAAAAAAGAAAAAGTATGTGTTCCAGGTCAGTGAGGTAACGTACCTTGGGCACAGAGTTGATGAAGATGGATTACATCTTGTCAAAGAGAAGGTGAAGGCGATAAAAGAGGCCCCAACTCCACAGAGCACAACAGAGTTGAAATCTTTCCTAGGTCTCATAAATTACTATGGAAAATTCATACCGGGCTTGGCGACCTTGGTTCCCCAATTTGGCTGGCAACATCAAGTTAAAACAAAAAGCCCAGAAAAGGGGCCATGATAGTCAGAAACCAGATGGAGATTTCAAACTGGGAGATACGGTCCACATGAGGAACTTCAGTGACAGCTCGCCGTGGATTCCAGGAATTATTCTCGAGAAAACAGGACCAGGTCTTACAAAATAAAGACCAGGGAAAAGGCCTTAAAGAAGTATGTAGATCACCACCGTCACAGGGAATTGTCCACAGAGGCACCTGTTTCTCCAGACGTGCCACCATTGGTGTCATTTAGGGGGCACGCTAGCACAGTATTTAGCATTGCTGCCTCACAGCACCAGGGACTTGGTTCGATTCCCGGCTTGGATCACTGTCTGTGTGGAAACTCCATGTTTTCCGTGTATCTGCGTGGGTTTCCTCTGGGTGCTCCGGTTTCCTCCCACATTGTGAAAGACGCGCTAGTTAGGTGCATTGACCTGAACAAGTGGCGACTAGGGTAATTTCACAATAACTTCACTGCACTGTTAATGTAAGCCTTACTCGTGAATAATAAATTAACTTTAACATTCACAGCAATCTGCGGATGGGAAACTCCACTCTACAAACTCGAAGATGTGTAGGTTAGATGGATTGCCCCTTAGCGTCCAAAGACATATGGGTTAGGGGAATTGGACCAACCTGTGCCAGGGGACAATGCCAGGCCATAGCCTGGACATGTCCTTCTTCTCAGTGGGCTATACTCACCTTTGCACCTCCGAGAGGATCCCCTTGGTTGAATCTCGTCTTGCAAAACTGGTTGCAAACCATGTCAACAAGGTTTGAATATTCAGCGAGAGGGGCTTGCGTGGTGGGTGGGAAGGCTGGGTAAGTGCATTTAAATTGATTTAAATCCATTAAAATGAAGCTGTTGCTCTTTACGATCATAAACCTCATGACATCACTGGCAAGGGACATGGAAAATTTGGAAATGTGATCTCTCTGGACAAAAACACAATTCCCAATTCTCTCTTAATTTCCTGCCTATGTTGGCGACTCTGCGGATTGCACGGGTTCATAATCACCTTCCCAGACACTACAGGTAACTCACCTGAGTCACATTGTTGTTCATGGTCTTAGGGCAATTACTTAATTCATTGAAAGAATGAAGCATGTATTTAGGAGAGGTAGTAGGATAGTTGTATTGTTGCTGGACCAGTAATCCAGAGACCCGGGGTACTGCTCTGGGGACCCAGTATCGAATCCTACTACGGTAGATGGTGAAATTTGAATTTAGTAAAAAATCTAGATTAAAAGTCTAATGATAACCATGAAATGGTTGTCATTTCACTAAAGTACTTTAGAGAAGTAAATCTGCTGTCCTTACCCAGTCTGGCCTATATGTGACTTCAGAGCCACGACAATGTGGTTGACTCTTAAATGCCCTCAGGGATGGGCAATAAATGCTGGCCCAGCCAGTGACATCCACATCTCATGTATGAAAGAATTTAAAAAATTACATTTTAAACTAACTTGGCAGTTATGAGGGTGATGTGCATTTAAAAGGCATGACTATAAAGTATTAGAGAGGGGATATAAGGTATACCGAACACTGGGAGAGACAAACATCATTGAAATCAACAATGATACAGAAATCGAAGGAATTAGACAGAATAAAATGTAAAGAAGATGAAAATGTATTTGGACTTCATCTGCACAACTGTACAGAGTGTGGTAAAAAAGATCGGAAAGTTGCAGATGTAAATTTCCACTTGGGATTATAATGTAGAGGCAATAATGGAGGTCTGTCCCAAACACAGGGAGGAATATAAATTTCAGAATCCTGGTTACAATGGATTCAGGAAGAATAGGGAAGGAAAAAAAGAGGTGGTGACAATGGCAGTGTTGATCAAGGATAGTGTTACTACATGACAGATGAAAGGTGTAGCTCAGGGTTCAAGAATTTATTTGATCAGAATTGAGGAACAACAGAGTAGCTATTACACTGCTGGGAAAGAGACAAAGGAGCAAATTTTCTCACAAATTGCAGAAACTTGCAAGAGCTATAGTGTAATGTGAATGGAAGACTTCAGTCATAGTTTGGGAAAATAACATCCTTCCGGTTACAGAGGGGTGAACAATTATTGAAATATGTGCAAGGAACTTTTTTGACCAATATATTTACAGTCCAGTGAGGAAGGAAACGATGTTGGATGTTCTTCTGGGGATGAAGTGGGGCAAATAGATCATGTTTTAATGGAGGTGCATTTGGAGAAGAGTGACAGCATCTACAGCCTAAAGTCAGTGGTAAGGGAACTCTTAAGGACAATGATCTGGTATGGCATTAACGGTCACTTGGAAAGTAGGGGTAAATAACTAATGGATGTGTTAAAGATTAATTGATTTGAGTTATTTAATGAAGGAACAGAGAGTGTTGATCAGGGTGATATGGTTGATGTTGTGTATATGAACTTTCTAAAGGGGTTTCTGATGTACTATATAATGGATGCATTAGCAAAATTGAATCCTGTGGGATTAAAGGAGCTGTGGCAACTTTGATACAACATTTCTAAGGAACAGAAAGCAGAAAGTAGTGATGAATGATTGTTTTTTCAGTCTGGTGGTAAGTGGTGAATCCCAGAGGTCACTGTTCTTTCTAATATACATTGATAGCCTGTGCTTGGGTAGACAGGCATAATTTCAAAAAATTGCAGATGTCATAAAGGTCAGAAATGTAGTGAATAGTGAGAAGGATAGTAGTAGATGTCAGGAAGACATAGACAGACATGAGCAGATTGATGGTAGATGCAAGTTAATGCAGTGAGGTATGAAATGATACATTTGGTAGGAAAAACGGTAGAGGCACTATAAATCTAAATGGTACAATTTGAAGCAGTGTGAAATAGCAGGGCCTCGGAGTTTATGCACACTTCTTGGAAGATGGAACGACCAATAAGAAGGCTACTCAAATGCATGTAGAAGTCTTGCTTTTAATTGGAGGCATAAAGTACAAATGCAAGGATGTTATGCTAAATCTTTATTAATCACTGACTGGGATCAATTCAAATATTCAATTAAGTTTTCTGCGCATACTTTAGGAAGGATGTCAAGAACTTGGAGAGGGAGCAAAGAAGTTACTAGAAATCATGGGTGTTATCAAAGCTGGCATTCACTGCCCATCACTTGAGAATGTGATGGTGAGCCACTGTGTGACATAGATAAAATCACCATGCTATTAGGAAGTGAATTCCAGAATACTGATCCAGTGACAGCGTAGGAAAATGGCATAGTTCCAAGTCAGAATGGCATGTGGATTGAAGTGGAATTTTCAGGTGGTTGTGATCTTATGTATCTTCTTTTCAGCATTTCTTTGGGTAGAAATAGTAGGTTTGAAAGATACTGTTGGAGGAGTTGCCTGAGAGTGTGGTGGAGTCAGGCTCAATTGAGGCATTTAAGGTGGAATTGGACTATTATCTGAAAAGGAGGTTTGTGCAGGGCTACTGGGAGAAACTGGGGGAGTGACACTAGGTGAATTGCTCCTTTGGAGAGCCACCAGAGAAACAACAGGCCTCCTGCTGTACTGCAACCATTTTGTGACTCTGAGTTGCTGTAGTGCATCGTGGAGATAGTACACACTATTGCCACTGTGCAGTCGTGGCGGAGAGAGTGACTGTTTAAGGTGATGGATGGGGAGCCAATTAGGGGGTCTATTTTATCCTGGATGGTGTTGAGCTTCTTGAGTGCTGTTGGAGCTGCACTCATCCAGGCAAGTAGAGCATATTCCATCACATCACTGATTTGTGCCTTGAAGATGGTGGACAGGTTTTGGGGAGTTACTCACTGCAGAATTACCAGCTTCTGACCTGCTTTAGTAGCACCAGGTTTTAGTCCAACCTATTTATAAATAGGTTGGACTAAAACCTGGTGTTGTCAGACTTTTTACTGTGTTTACGCCAGTCCAACGCCGGCATACCCACATCATGACTGCTTTAGTAGCCACAGTATTTACATGGCTTTCCACTTCAATTTCTGCTCAATGGATGTTCATTTTTGACTGTGGGATTTTCGGTGACGGTCACATCACTGAATGTCAAAGGTTGACTGTTAGACTGTATCGTGTTGTAGATGGTCTTTGCCTGGCAGTTGTGTGGCATGAATGTTACTTATCACTTATCAACCCAAGCCTGAGTGTTGTCCAAGCCTTGCTGCATGGGGACATGAACTACTTCAGTATCTGAGGAATTGTGAATGGTACTGAGCACTTTGCAATCATCAACGAACATTCCTACTACTGACTGTATGGTGGAGGGAAAGCCATTATGAAGCAGCTGAAGGTGGTTGGGCCTAAGTCACTACCCTGAGGGACTCTTGCAGTGATGTCCTGGAACTGAGATGATCACCAGCAATGAAGAAATTTAGCTTATGTGGAGAGAATGGAGAAATAGAGAATATTCTCTTTAGAGCAAAGAAAGTTAGGGGGAATTTAGTAGATGTTCAAAGTTTTGTAGGATGTTGATAGCCCACAGAAAAAGAAACTGCTTCCACTGACAGTGGGGTTGATAACCAGAGGACTCAATGGAAAATATGGAGAAATGTTATGCAGTGACTTCTTACAGTCCAGAGTGTACAACTGGGGAGGTGAAATGTGATTCAACAATAACTTTCAAAAAGGAATTAGATGAATAATTGAAAGGAAAGCATTTGCAGGGCTATGAGGAAGTAGTAGGAATGTGGGTCCTACTTAGCAGTGCTTTCAAAGAGCTGCCAGTTCTCTCGCTTGTCTTTATCTTATTGCCCTTTGTGGGACTTTGCACAAATTGCCTGCTGTGTTTCCTACATTAAAACAGTGACTACACTTCAAAAGTGCTTTGTTGCTGGGAAGAGCCTTGGGATGTCCATGACCTTGCCCCATTGGTAAGATGTCCTCAAAAGTGCACCATAAATACAATTTCTCTCTTTTAGCAAATAAGTTAGCAATGCAATAATTTAATCATTACTTTTATTTAAAACTTAAATCAAATTCACAAATAACCACAGCTGAATTTAAACTCACAGAATAATAAACTACTAGTCTAGTAACAATTACTACACTACATAAAAGCCTTTAATTGTGGGCCTCAACAGGGATGTATGTGAAGGGCCAAGGCTGATAGTGTAGGAGAGCATCAAAGTAGAAAATAACATGAGAGAAAAACATTGATCAAGCTAAATCTGGAATTAAATACATATGAACAGACAAAATAGGAGTAGAAGGAACCCATTCAGGCCCTTGAGCCTGCTCTGCCATTCAATCCCATCATGGCTAATCAGTTTGTGTTGAGTTCCACATTCCCCCACCTACCCCTGATGATCTTTGCTTTCCTTGACAAACAAGAATCTTCACCTTAAAAATATTCAGTAACCCCCAACTCCACTGCCTTCTGAGGCAGAGTTCCAATGCACCTCCCATTATTTTTGTAAGCCTGGGTAATGAATGTCAGGAGGATAGGGGGATATCACACAAGGCTGATGCTGGTCTGACCTCAATTTTATAACAGTAACTTTTACCTACAACTGAATTTAAAAGTCAAGATGCTGTGGTTAATTCTTCCCAAGTCTGCGTGGGTTTCCTCCTGGTGCTCTGTTTTCCTCCCACACTCCAAAAATGTGCAGGTTAGGTTGATTGGCCATGCTAAATTGCCCCTTAGTGTCAGGGAGATCAGCAGGTTAAATACATGGGGTTACAGGGATAGGACCTTGGGTTGGGATTGTTGTTGGTGCAGGCTGGAAGGACTGAATGGCCTCCTTCTGCACTGTAGGGATTATATGATCCACACAGACAGCTATTTTCACACAGGGCAGGAATCAATCTATATTTACCTTTAAAATAATCAGTCATAACAAGATTGGGGCTCAATGATGTTACATTGGTTTCAAAGAGATTTATCTCACAAACCTTTCTTTGTGTAGAGTGAAACTGTAGTGAAAATCTTATGGCTTGAACTATTTTCTCTACTGTGAAGACTCTCAAGTTGGGATTGTTACTTGAAGCCAAAGAGAAGTAGGGTGCAAATCTTAAAGGAGCAAATAGGGAACAAAACAGAAGCAAAACCAAATGGACAAGTCTGGCTGAATTTGTATTGAAGCAGTTCTGAGGTCTAATAATTAGCATTTGGGGTCCGATCTTTCAGACAGCAGGTGACACAAAAGAAGATAATTGTAGCCCTACCTGTTTCTGTCCATGCAGAGGGCCTTCCTGACCTGGCTACAGCAGTGATCCCTTGGTGTAGCAAACCAAAGAAGCAATGACTAAGAGGAGCAGCAGAAAGGTCACAGTCCCTTTTACAATGCTAACTGCTGTATTCTGTTAAGCTTTTAAAGGGTTTTATTGGGGTTAGTGACCAATGCCAGAAATAAATAGACAGACAGTGTAAGGTGATGTCTCCGGGTAAGTATCATGCAACAGGCCCGAGTCTCCGACACAGGTCTGAATCGTGTCAACTTTGCAGGGCCCGAGGCGGCATAAATCTGCCCATTGGAAATTTAAATGTTGCAGAAATTTGGACTCAACATTCGCCTCTGTTGGCATTGGAAATTCCAGCCTATTATTTAAATCATACACCTGTAAATTATTTCTGTGATCCCATAATATCTACAAATCAGGAAAAACATTTCTAACATCAAAAATGTAGCACTTTATTACCTCTGGACTTGATTATTTTCGTACTCTCCTAGCCATTTTGTCTGTTCCATGCTTTGTCGAGTTGAGCTAATCCACTGTTCCCTGTATCTCAACACACATCAAGTCCCATTCACCCATTACTCCTATGCTGGATCCAGTCTCTGATTACCTCAATTTTAAAACTGCCAGCCTTGTTTTTAAATTGCTCCATAGTCTTGCTCCATTGGTCAGAAAGGCTTGCCTTTATATAGCTCCTTCCACAACCTTACTCATCCCAATGAATTTTTTAGACAGTTAAATACTTTCTGAAATGTAGCTACTGTTATAAAATTGGACTAGACTCTTGCAAACATTTATAATAAAGTTATGCCCTTTATGTGATTGTGTGCATGGTCATTTACATTTCCTTATCCCACTCGTGATGTGATATGGTTTATCTTCTAAGTGATTCCCTGGTGAAAGAACTAAAGTGGCTGACTGCCGTACGTCAGTATTAACTACTGTTAGAATTTGGTTAGGGTTCATTAATATTTAAATAGAAATCCAAATGCCTCATCTCAACTAATAGGTTGTATATAAAAGAATTAAGCAAAACAAGCACTAGAAACTTAACAATATAGTTTATACAATGTATGTTGTGCACTTGGGTTTACTTCTTAATTCCCTCAAGAATTGTTTTATAAAACAGATTAATCCTAAAGTTATTTACTTTTGTAGGGACCATCCATACATTCACCACAGTTCCTCTGAAGAATTCTCAGCTCCAGCTATTAGAATCCTGGAATCCCTGCAGTGTAGAAGGAAGCCATTCGGCCCATCGAGCCTGTACAACAATCCCATCCTAACCCTGTAACCCCATGTGTTTAGCCTGTTAGTCCCTCTGACACTAAAGGGCAATTTACCATGGCCAATCCACCTAACCTATACATCTTTGGAGTGTGGAAGGAAACTGGAGCACCTGTAGGAAACCCATGCAGACGTGGGAAGAATGTGCAAACTCCACAGAGACTGGCCCCAAGCCAGGAATCAAACCTGGGTCCTGATCCTGTGAGGCAGCAGTGCTAACCACTGTGCCACCGTGCCATCCCTCTTCTCAGAGGTAAAACTTTAATTTCTGTTTACTTTCTGGATACTTTTCCAATATTTCCAAGGTGAATATGAGTGAATGTGGGGCGGTGTTGGTGAGGTCGCATGAGGGATGGTGGCTTAGGAAACATTTAATCGGGATGTTTCAGACATGGCATGTGGAGCAGGCTCAACAGATCAGCTGGTCTTCTGCTTCCTTAATCTTAGTCTTTGTTTCCAACAGCGATGGGAAATTCTAACTACAGGAGATTCCCTTAAAAGGAATTGATCCCAATGAGAACCGCTGTCCCTTTCATTTCACGCATAGCCTTGTGAGGAAATGACAAAAGTCCCATATGGCAGGACTTCACTTGAGAAGTTACACTTTGGCCAAGATCAGCAGTTAACGATAGGAGGAGGGGGCTGAACTAGCATTTCTTGCTTCACTGCTGTTTATCAAATGTGATGTGGAGATGCTGTTTTACAAAAGGTCATTTACGGTTCCTTATCCCACTGGTGCTATGATATGGTTTATCTTCTAAGTGATTCCCTGCTATAGTGGCCAAATAGCCACTGAGATACCAAATATCCTTCTGTTACTGGAAAAAAAATTGTAGCATTGTTTCAAAGTTTTGTTTCTTCTGCTCAGAATACACAGAGTTCGTACAGAAGATATACTGTGCATTTCATAACATTCATAAAACACACAACTCATTGTATTATTAAATGACAGACTTGTTTCGATTTAATCATTGCTCTGGGACAGCACAGTTTGAGAAAGCACAGAATGTGACAGTTATTCTGCTAAGCAGCAATTCAAGTCTGTCTTTCTTCTCTCGGGTTTCCTTCTGAGCACCAAAATGAATGAATATATTTGTGATTTCTTTCCCTGATTCCTGACAAAGTAATAATGATTCTAATTCAAAATCTTAGAATGAGGTATCCCAGAACATACTTTATATTAGTCTATAAGATACCTTAAACAGAATAAAACGAATTGGGTATAAGATATTCCAATTGAAGTCAGAAGATTGTGGATTCAAGACTCATTCCAAGACCTGAGCACAAAATCTACACTGAAACTCCCAGAGCAGTAATGAGGGAGTGAATCCAAGTGTTGTCATACCATCCTAATCCTTATTCCCAAGCAGTGGCACAGCTACTCAACAATGTCATCCATCTCAGTGGTACATGTGGGTTCATTGGTCTCAGTGGGCGTCTGTTGTTGGCTCTTCCACAACTGCCGCATTTCCAAATATATGAGGACCAGCCGGTAAATCTGTAATGTCAGTACCAAAGCGTTCTTGATTGTGAAGAACAACAGCATCTGATGAACAATCCTTTGATAGAACATTAGGAACAAGCGGAAGCCAAAGAAAGGCCCGTCTTGAATCAGTATACTTATGGTAATATTCCAAAGGTCTGCGCTATATCGATACAGCTGTTCTTTCCGCCCTAATGTGTCCCCAGGTTGAAGTGGTTCTTCAGTTTTCTGCAGCACTGAAATTTGACGAACAAACATAAATTTTACAATTGCTTTCAAATTATTATGCTTTGAGTTGTTCTTGTATCCTCACCATAGAAAACAGTGTGAGATAACCGAAGTATTTGTAAACAAAAGGGAAAATGCTGGAAAATCTCAGCAGGTCTGGCAGCATCTGTAAGGAGAGAAAAGAGCTGATGTTTCGTGTTCAGATAACCCTTTGTCAAAGCTCAATTAGCAAACAGATTCCAGCATCTGCAGTAATTTGCTTTTAGGAAGGATTTATAAGCTATTTGAGTCTGATAGGCTACAAATGTGAACACTTTTCCATAGCCATAACCATCTTTATATTCCTGATGGGTAGTACCATATGGCAGAATATCTTTATGGGCTCTCAATTCATAGGATAAAGGAGAGATCACCAGTATCCACTGCTCACAAGTATCTGACTAGTTAGCCCAGAGTTCAGAGTCAGAGTTCTGTTCTACATTCACAGGTCCTGTCCAGAGTGGATTTGAAGACCTCCCCCTTCTGGATCATTGGAGGAAATCTGACCACACAAAATACAGCAAGTTTCCAAAAACATTTCATCCATCACTCACCAAACTAAACACGTTCACCACACTTTAATAATTAACACCTCAGAACACAAAGCAAGTCCCCGTTATATTTCACCCCACCAACTAACACCATAAGGTGGGCTGGTGGCATAGTGGTTAGCACTGCTGCCTCACAGCGTCAGGGACCTAGGTTCAATTCAGCCTTGGGTGACTGGCTGTGTGGAGTTTGCACATTCTCCCTGTGTCTGCATGGGTTTCCTCCAGGTGCTCCAGTTTCCTCCCACATGCCAAAGATGTGCACGTTAATTCAGGTTGTGTGGCAGATGTGCAGGTTGCTGCAGAAGGTTAGGGTACACGGAGTTGGGGGTAAAGTGTTAGCGTGGATTTGAGGATTGGCTATCTAACAGGAAACAGAGAGTTGGAATAAATGGGTGCTTTTCTGGTTGGCCATTGGTGACTTGTGGTGTGCCACAGGGATCGGTGCTGGGGCCTCAACTGTTTGCCATATATATAGACGATCTGGAGGAGGGGGCTGAGTGTAGGGTAACAAAATTTGCTGATGACACAAAGATGAGTGGAAAAGCGAATTGCATGGAAGAAAGTCTGCAGAGAGATCTGGATAGGCTGAGAGAGTGGGCGAGGACCTGGCAGGTGGAATATAACATTAGCAAATGTGAGGTTATCCACTTTGGAAGAAATAATAGTAGGACGGAATATTATTTAAATGGTGAAAAGTTGCAGCATGCTACTGTGCAGAGGGACCTGGGGGTCCTTGTGCACAAATCGCAAAAACCCAGTCTGCAGGTGCAGCAGGTGATCAAGAAGGCGAATGGGATGCTGGCCTTTATAGTGAGGGGGATAGAATATAAAAGCAGGGAGGTCTTGCTGAAACTGTACAAGGCACTGGTGAGGCCGCAACTGGAGTATTGTGTGCAATTTTGGTCCCCTTATTTGTGAAAGGATATATTGGCCTTGGAGGGAGTGCAGAGGAGGTTCACCAGGCTGATACTGGAGATGAGGGGGTTAGCTTATGAGGAGAGATTAAATAGACAGGGCCTGTACTCGTTGGAGTTTAGAAGGCTGAGGGGGGATCTTATAGAGACTTACAAGATAATGAAGGGGCTAGATAGGGTAGAGGTAGAGAGATTCTTTCTGCTTAGAAAGGAAACCACAACTAAAGGGCACAGCCTCAAAATAAGGCGGGGGGGGCAGTTTAGAACAGAGTTGAGGAGGAACTTCTTCACTCAGAGAGTGGTGAATCTCTGGAATTCTCTGACCATTGAAGTGGTGGAGGCTACCTCGTTGAATATGCTTAAGTCACGGGTAGATAGATTTCCGATAGAAAAGGGAATTAAGGGTTATGGGGAGCAGGCGGGAAAGTGGAACTGATCCACTTCAGATCAGCCATGATCTTATTGAATGGCGGGGCAGGCTCGAAGGGCTAGTGGCCTACTCCTGCTCCTATTTCTTATGTTCTTAAGTTGATTGATGATGCTAAATTGCCCCTTAGTGTCAGGCAGATGCTACGACTATGAATAAATGAACACCGCTTGACAATCACCAGGCAAGAGTGTTCTCTTCCTGTTGGGGAACACTTCAGCAATCACAGGCATTCAGCCTCTGATCTTCGGATAAGCGTTCTTCAAGGCGGCCTTCACGACACACAACAATGCAGAGTAATTGAGCAGAGACTGATAGCCAAGTTCCGCACACATGACAGCCTCAACCGGGATCTTGGGTTCATGTCACACTACCTGTGACCCCCACGATTTGCCTGGGCTTGCGAAATCTCACTAACTGTCCTGGCTGGAGACAATACACATCTCTTTAACCTGCACTTAACTCTCTTTCCACTCAAATTGCCTGTACCTTTAAGACTTACCTGTAAAGACTCACATTCCAACCATTATTTTGTAAATTGAGTTTGTGTCTTTATGTGGCCTGTTTGTGAACAGAATTCCCACTTACCTGATGAAGGAGCAAAGCCCCGAAAGCTAGTGGCTTTTGCTACCAAATAAACCTGTTGGACTTTAATCTAGTGTTGTGAGACTTCTTAGTGTATTTAGCCCCGTCCAAAGCCGGCATCTCCACATTATATCACCCTATCACTGATTCAAACACTTCTTCAAAAAATTTTATCAGGTTCACGCACCACACATGATCCACTTTTATAAATCCTAGCCAGCTGTCTCAGAACATGTTCTTATGTTCTTAATAGCTGAGAATCTTTTGTTGTATTCAGTCACCCTATCAGTCAGACTCAAGAAATTCCTCAAGAACAGACATTGAACTAACTAGTCAATAATTCCCTGGTTTCCCCCTCCTTTCAACCTTCTGAAACAGCAGAGTTATGTGCAATTTTCCAATCTAAAGGAAGGATTCCTGAATTGAGAATGCATTGAAAGATTATGATTAGGGTATCTGAAATACTCTCACCTTCTTTCTTAAAAATCCTGGGATGGAAACCATCTACTTCCAGGAATTTGTCTATGTTTCATGTCACTATTCCCTTCATTGTTATTACTTTATTCACATTAATTCTTGTGAGCCCTCATCCCTAAATCAGGGTTAGATCCTATGGGCTGATTGGAATCCCATCCCTCTCCCTCACTTAGATACTGCTGCAAAGCAATTAATCAACATGTTCATTGTCTCCTTATTTTCATTGACAGTATTTCTTCTACCAATTTTCAAGGGATTCTCATTGCTCCTGGACACTTCCTTTTTCCTAATATAATTGTAAACATTTTTTTGTGTATCCCTTGCAATTTCCTTTTCATATTCCCTTCTTGTGGCTTCTATGTTTATCTTTTGCTGTTCTTTGTATCTCTCCCAGTCACCAGGACCTGTTACTTCCTGATTTTTTAAATAGATTTTTCTTTGGTTTTTGTTGTCTCTTACCTCTTTTTCCATTCTTGACTTTTATTGGCAAGTTGAACTTTTAGCATAAATTGTTTCTGCGTTACTTTAAATTCTATTTTAAATACCTCTCACTGATTTTCTGTCATTTTAACCACTAACAGATTTACCCATTTTAGTGTGGATGGTCTCTTGCTACAAGGTGCCATAGTCAGCATTCTGGATGAGTATCCCACATTCTTTATTCTTATTCACACAGGCAGCATGTACACTATGCCTGTTGGATTGGATCAGTTTCTGCAGATCCTTTACTCAATAACTCTATGCCTTGTTGGTGATACCAATATACTCTGAGTCTGGACAGCCCCATGACAAGTTTCTCACACATTTCAGTGCAAAACAATAATGTCCTTATCACATCTTATTCCGTGAACTAAGCCACAAAAAAACATGCTCCATTATACCACACTGCATGGACTAAGACCACAGCATGTATACATTTGAAAAAATAGATAAAAGCATTTTCCAAAACTCAAACAACCATTGTTAACATATATAAAATATTTAGAGTGCACTGATATTTACCTGTAAGGTCCAAGGGAAACTGCAACATACTCCATGTCCAAATAGCCAGAATGGCATACACCAGTTGAGGATGGCATCTGAAATCACCATTACAGCTAGTTAGTTAATGATGCACAATCCCAATCACACTGATGCTATTTTCTGCTCAATACAAAGCCCACCTGACCCCCTTCTCTGACAGGGTTTCACTCTTAAACTCCAGTATATCAGCAGCAATTCCCACAAACGTCAGAAGGAGCTGGGATAATTGGTCTCGGTTGATTCCAACGCCCAAAGGAAGTATCCATTTCCCTATTATAAGCAGGATCATGAGGGTTTGGTGAAAGCCAAGTGTCCAATCGAATGTACTATCTAGAAAGCTGATGACCTGAAAAACGATTTAAACCAAGAAATGAGACAACAAAAGATACAGGAAATGTAAGAGATAAATGCAATTACATTCAATGCTCACAGAAGTGAGATCAAGTGGACTTAAGGAACAATATCACAGAAATCTGTAATCTCAAAGTAGAGTTTTGTTTGTGCAGATCTTTTGACTGATATTGACTGTCTGTCAAAGTATTTTATAGTTTATTAGCTTTAGGGGATATATGAAGCAAGATAAAATTCATAAGCAGCTTTGGTGTTTTCTGCAGAAAAATGTAAAATGAAAGCAAATATATTTACCATATTGATCGAATTATGGGAATTCTCTGGACTTTGCTCAGGCGGTTCTCCAGATGAAAGATTGTTGATGGGCTGTACAGCCGAAGGGGTTGGATGCTGTAAATGAATTTTCATCTGTTATTTCTGTTGTCTGGGTCTTTAGAAAGCCACACATTTAGGACTCTAGAATCAAAGTGTTAATCCAATGTTCCCCCTATGTATGGGTCGGAGAATGAGTGGATAAGCCACACAAACCACTGAATTGAAGGTCCTTCATCAGCTGAGTCCTGGGATTTGGACTTCACAAGGCCAGCCTGTTGCCCTCATTGCCACCCTGCATGATACCTGCCTACCCTTTGTCTACTTGCCAACCTTGTCTGCAAATCAGCCTGCCTTCACTGTTTTTCCCTAACTGACTGCCAGATGACAAAACTTAGGCCCCCAAATTTCTGGGCATCCAGAAATGGAAGCACAATGCAACAGAACCTATACTTTAGTCCCAGATGTAGATCCCAAGTCAAATCCTAGCCATTTACATGTCTGGGATGGGTTGGTGCTGTCTGGTATGTGTCCTCAGTGTCTGGGGTGCGTCATGTTGTCTGACTTAAGTAGTATAGTTTTTGATGGGACCCCTATGTCTGAGGTGGGCTGTGATGTCTGTGACGGCAATATAGAATAGCCTCCCAAAGCTGAAGGCCTTTTGCAATCTTCAGTTCCAAGACAAGTCATCTTATTTAAACTATAAACAGTGTAGCATCCAGTGTGGTCATCTCACTTTAGGAAGAATGAGGAAGTCATTGAGGGGGTGCAGAAGAGATGTGAATTTTTGTTGCAAGGTTAGGTTGGAGAAGCTGGGGTTGTTCTCCTTGGAGCAAAGGAGATTGAAGGGAATGTGAGGTATTTTATGCATCAAGTGATCTGGAACTCACCACCTATGAATGGGTGAAAGTGCAGACAATTAATAATTTGAAAAATGAAATGGATGAGCATCTGAGGGAAATAAACTTGCAGGCATTGAGGATTGACAGGGGAATGGGACTAATTTGGTTGCTCTCAGGAAGCCAACATCGACTCAATGGGCCAAATGGCCTCCTTCTCGGACACGTGTCCTTTGTTTGAATAGAGGGGAGTATGGTAGGATGAGAGAAGAATTGGCGAATGTGGACTGGGGGAGCGCGTTGGAAGGTAGGTCTGCTGAGGAGCAGTGGAGGATCTTTAAGGAGATCTTTCTTGGTGCTCAGCAGAAATTTATTCCGATGGTTAAAAAGGACAGTAGGAAGAGAGGTAATAAGCCGTGGATAACGAAGGAGGTGAAGGAAAGTGTTAAATTAAAAGCGGAGGAATTTAGAGTAGCTAAGAGCAGTGGGCAAGAAGAGGATTGGGAAAGGTTTAAATGTCAACAAAGATTGACAAAAAAGTTGATAAAGGAGGGTAGAAGAAGCTATGAAGCTGGGCTAGCGCTTAATATAAAAAAGGATAGCAAGAGTTTTTATAAATATATAAAAAGGAAGAGGCTGGCTAGGGTGAACGTTGGTCCCTTAGCGGATGAGAAAGGGGACCTAGTGGTAGGGGATGGGGATATGGCTAAGGTCTTGAATAACTTTTTTGTTTCTGTCTTCACGGAGGAGGACGTGAATAATTTGCCGGGTGTTAGCGATGGAAAGGTGGTAGGACTGGAGGGTCTTAATGACATTACTGTTACTAGAGAGGTGGTGCGCGACAGACTGGAGGGGCTGATTGTGGACAAGTCCCCAGGACCGGATGGAATGCATCCGAGGGTTCTGAAAGAAATGGCGGAGGTGATAGTGGATGCCTTGGTGGTTATTTTCCAGACGTCGCTGGATTCCGGGGAAGTGCCGGAGGATTGGAAAACGGCTAATGTTACGCCGTTGTTTAAGAAGGGTGCCAGGCAAAAGGCGGGGAATTACAGGCCGGTTAGTTTAACGTCTGTGGTAGGTAAAATGTTAGAATCCGTCATTAAGGAGGAAATTGCGAGGCATCTTGAAGGGAATTGCTTGATAGGGCAGACGCAACACGGTTTCATTAAAGGGAAGTCGTGTCTGACAAATTTACTGGAGTTCTATGAGGATGTGTCTAGGGCGGTGGATAGAGGAGAGCCGGTGGATGTGGTCTTTCTGGATTTTCAGAAGGCGTTTGATAAGGTACCTCACAAGAGGTTACTGCAGAAGGTCAGGGGACATGGAGTTGGGGGTAGGGTGTTAGCGTGGATAGAGGATTGGTTGTCAAATAGGAGGCAGAGAGTGGGGGTCAATGGGTGCTATTCGGATTGGCGGTTGGTGACTAGTGGGGTGCCCCAGGGGTCGGTGCTGGGGCCTCAGCTATTTACCATTTATATAGATGATCTGGAGGAGGGAACCGAGTGTAGGGTGTCGAAATTTGCTGATGACACCAAGATTGGGGGAAAGGCAAATTGCACAGAGGGTGTGGAGAGTCTGCAGAAGGATCTAGATAGGCTGGGCGAATGGGCCAGGAAATGGCAAATGGAATTTAATGTTGGCAAGTGTGAGGTGGTCCACTTTGGTAGGAAGAATGGTAGGAAGGACTATTACTTACGTGGCGAAAAACTGCAGCAGGCGACGGTGCAGAGGGACCTCGGGGTCCTTGTGCATGAGTCGCAAAAACCCAGCCTGCAAGTGCAGCAGGTGGTCAGGAAGGCGAATGGGATGCTGGCCTTCATAGCGAGGGGGATTGAATATAAAAGTAGGGAGGTCTTGCTGCAGCTGTATAGGGCATTGGTGAGGCCGCAGCTGGAGTACTGTGTGCAGTTTTGGGCGCCGCACCTGCGCAAGGATATTTTGGCCCTGGAGGGAGTGCAGAGGAGGTTTACTAGGCTGATACCGGAGTTGAGGGGGTTGAGCTATGAGGAGAGGCTGAATAAACTAGGCTTGTACTCGTTAGAGTTTAGAAGAATGAGGGGAGATCTCATTGAGACGTATAAGATGATGAATGGGATGGATAGGATAGAGGTGGAAAGACTCTTCCCGCTCAAAAAAGACAGTAGGACTAGGGGGCACAGCCTCAAGATAAAGGGGGGGCGGTTCAGAACGGAGTTGAGGAGGAACTTCTTCACTCAAAGGGTGGTGAATCTCTGGAATTCTCTGCCCGTTGAAGTGGTGGAGGCTGCCTCGCTAAATATTTTTAAGAAGCGGGTTGATGGGTTTTTGATAAGAGAGGGGATTAAGGGTTATGGGGAGAGGGCGGGAAAGTGGAACTGAGCCACGACAGATCAGCCATGATCTTATTGAATGGCGGGGCAGGCTCGAAGGGCCAGATGGCCTACTCCTGCTCCTATTTCTTATGTTCTTATGTTCTTATGTTCTTTTCTGTTATAATATAAAATAGTGTTAAAGTCTGGCTGATGATGGTGGGTCAAATCATTGGACTAGTAATCCAGACGTCCAACTTAATACTCTGGGGATAGGGGTTCAAATCCCATTACGTCAGCTAGTGAAATTTTTTTAAAAAGTGCAGGCATTGCGGCACAGTGGTTGGCACTGCTGCCTTATCGCGCCAGGGACCTGGGTTCAATACTGGCCTTGAGTGACTCTCTGTGTGGGTTTGCATGTTCTCCCCATGTTTGCATTGGTTTCTTCCCACAGTCCAAAGATTTGCAGGTTAGGTTGACTGGCCATGCTAAATTGTCCTTTAGTGTTAAAGTTTTAAAATTTACTTATTAGTGTCACAAGTAGCTTACATTAACACTGCAATAAAATTATTGTGAAAATCAGGGTATTTAGCAGAGTAAATACATGGGGTAACAGAGACAGAGTCTAAATGGGATTGTTGGTACAGGCTTGATGGGCTGAATGACCTCCTTTTGCATTGTAGTGATTCTGTTCTGTTCGAAGGACCCAATTTCCACCTTTGTTCCAAGGCAGAATTTTAAGTCTTTTTACCTTCAGTCTTAGTATCTGTCTGTCCCTTATTCAGAGCTGTAATAACTATTAATACCATTCTGGGTCTTTGCTGGAGGTAATGATGAACATCTCAACTGGTACAGTAACGTTTGTATGAATCACAAGATGAGCAAAGACAGACAACTGCAAAATTCATTTGTAGCTTGTGGAATCTGAGTGGATACAAGATATATTAGTTAAGTACATCTGATTGAAATCAGTGTCAAGGACAAGAGTGATTTGAAGACAAGACACATCAGTAAATCAACAGGCAGGGAGGAACTGTTTCTTCGGATTGAGAAATTGACCATGTCATTCTGCTATTTAATAAAGGTGACAGGAAAACCAGAGAATTCCAGTTAGTCTAACATTTTTGGGAAACTGCTGAAGTCTATAATTAAAGTTAGGATGACTGAACACCTTGAAAATTCTTGGCTGATCAGACGGAGCCGACGTGGATTTGTAAAGGTAGCTGATGCCTGATGAACCTGATTGAATTTTTGAAGGGATGAATAAGGTAGTGGAAAGCAGTGTGAGTACGGATATAATTTATATGGACTCCCAGAAGGCATTTGATAAAGCCCTTCGTAAGACACTGTTAGCTGAAGTTGAGGTTTATGGAATTGAAGGCAAATTATTGACCTGATTAGTACACTGGGTGACAGGAGACAATGGGTGGAATTTTCCAGTTTCAGGGCAACCGCAGCTGGAAAATCCTGCCCAAGGTCAAGAGACCTTTCCAAGGTCCGCCCCTTGCCTGCTATCATTCCTGTGGCAGGTGAGACGGGAAAATTTGCTCCAATGGCTCACTCCTGTTCCTATATTCCTAAATTTCCTCGTGTGAATAGGAGGCATTGTGATGAGCGTCTCATACAGATAAACATATGTGGGGGCATGTTTTGGCAGTGTAACTGGACAAGCAGCCTGTATTACACAGAAAGGCTATTCTGGTATTTTGGTAATTTAAATTCTGCTTAAAAGAAAGTTGTGACCTAACAAACTCCAAGAGTTGCAATTGCTGGAGACATTGTTTTGGACACCGTTTCAGCTTTGCTCCTTTTCTACAATCACCACATTCCTGACACAGCAGTACCAGCAGATTCCAAAGACTTCTTGGAGATATCACTGGTCAAAGATCAAATTCAGCTTTGGTACGAGAGCAGGTAGGACTTCAAATTGAAATTGAACCCACATAATTCAGGAAGGGTATTCAATCACAAAGCATTTCTAATACAATGCCAGCACTACCCCAGAGACAGTCAGTCCCATTTAACTCCTGAGAGCATTTTCCTCTCTTTCCTGTTGCGTTTATGGGAACGAAGTAATGTTAGAAAAAGGCAATAGACTACACAGTCCCTCAAACCTAATCCACCATTCAACAAGACCATAGTTATTCTGAACCTTAATTAATTCACCTGCCTTTGTTTCATATCCCTTAATAACTATAACTAACAATAATTTACCAACTGGATCTTGAAAGTTCCAATTAATCCCAAGACAGATCCATTCATGATTTTTAAAAGAGAATTGGATAATCACCTGAACCGAAAATAATTGTAGAGAAAGGGTGAGAGAGTGTAAGAAGCTAAGCAACTCTTACAGAGAGCTAGCACCCTCTGCACTAGAAGCATTGTATGATTCCATGACCCAACAAAGCCTTTATGTGAGAGAGTTGTGCTGTCCTTTGTGTGAGAAAGTCCTTCCTGATTTCACTCCTGATCAACCTAGCTCTAATTTTAATTGCTATGCCTCCTTGTTCTGCACTTCTACCATACAGAGCAATTTTTCCATAACTACTATCAAATCCTTTTAACATTTTAAACTCTTCAAACATATCACCCTTCATTCAGGAATACAAGATAGGTTTGTGCCATCTGTCTTCACAGCATAACCCACCATGCCCCAGGATCATTCTAATGAATCTGCACTGTACCCCCTCAGTACCAGTCTATCGTTCTTGAGGTGCAACACCCAGAACTAAATGCAGTACTTCAGACGTGGTCTGACCCAGGTTTAACACAATTCATTCATAACTTTCTCCCCTTTGCATTCCAACTCTAGGTGGGACAGAACATTGGCCCAAGATATGGCCAGCAAACATAGATCAATTAGAGTCATGGATGCTCAATTGTGCAGAATTAGATAAATGCAGATATCTTGGAAAGTTGTGGAGCTGGAAAAAAATGCACAGCTAGAGAAAGACAAGGCCAGGACATGATTGTAAACAAGAATGAGAACTTAAAAAAGTTGCTTGTCTGTGAGCAAATGTAGAACAGTAGGCACAGAGATGATAGATAAACAAGATGTGGAGTAGATAAACAGCAGACTCTTAAACGACCTCAACTTGATAGAGATAGAATGAGGCAGACCAACCAGGAGTGAATTGGAGTAATCACTTCTATCGATAACTAAAATAGCATTCATACTATACAAGTGCCAGGCAGTGAAGTTTTTTGCCTTGCTGAGTATTCCGCAAGTCAGTTATTTAAATTAAATATCATACTCCCTTAATAAATCTATGCTGGTTCTCCTTAGTTAATTTGCATTTGTTTTTGTGACTATTAACTCTGTCCCAAATTATAGTTTCTATAAGTTTCCTCCAAAGTTAATCACCAAAGTTAAACTGACTGTAGTTGCTGGGTTTATTCCCACCCTCTGGAACAAAGGTCTAGCAGTTGCAGTTTTCTAGTACTTTGGTACCACCTCTGAATCTAAGGATTGAAAATTATGGGCAGTGCCTCTCCCTCTGCAATTTCTAATCTTGTTTCTCTGTATCCTTGGAGGCACCTCATGTGGTCCTGCTGCCTTGTCAACTTTTATCTTCTCCTCCTTATAAATTTTAAATCTTTTCAGTGACTGAATTTCATTTTCTTTCATTATGACCTGGGTAATATTTTCTTCCTTCATAAAGACAGGTGAAAAGTATTAATCTAATATCTCTACTATGCCCCTGCCTCCATGAGTAAATCTCCTTTTTAGTTCCTAATCAGCCTTCTCCTTTTACAAACCTTTTACTATTTATATGTCTGTAAACAATGTTGGTGTTTTCTTTAATATTAGCTGCCAGCCTCTTTGCATACTCCCTCTTTGCTTTTTCACCTCTCCTTTAAACCTCAATATTCAGCCTGGTTCCCAATTGTATTTTACACCTGACAATTATTATAAGCATACTTTTTTTCCAAATCTTAATTTCCATCTCCTTTGTCATTCAGGGAACTCTGGATTTCTTTGCTCCATTTTTCCCTTTTGAGGGAATACCCTTAACTACGTCCAAACCACCACTGCTTTAAAGGTAGGTCATTGTTCAGCTATCATTTTTGCTGCAACTTTTGGCTCCAACTTATGCAGCCCACCTCCATTCTTACCGCATTAAAGCTGTTTTTCCCTTTGAGCTAATTATTTTTACTCTGGATTGTCTTTTGTGCTTTTCTATAGTAAGCCCAAACTTTATGACATAATGATCAGTTTCCACTAATTATTTAACTGTCTACTTGGTCCATCTTATTCTAAAGAACCAGGTCTCGCAATGGCTTCTTTCTCATTGGACTGGACACATTCCACTGAAGAAACTTTTCCTGAATACTCTCTAGTGACTCTTGCCCTCTTTGCCTTTTACATTACCATTATCCCAGTCTATCTTTGGATAATTCAAGTCCCTAGTTATAACTATATTTTGCATCTCTCAGTAATTTTCTTGCAGATTTGTTCCTCCACATTCTTCTCATGAGCTGTGACCTATAGGCCATAGAGCAATGTATTTGCATCTTTTTGTTGTTTAGCTCCTTAGCCAAACTGATTCTGTCCTTGACCCTCTGGGACATCCTCCTTCTCTAGCATCACAATCGGAACAATCACCCCTCACCTTCTTCTTACTATCTTATCTTTCCTGAATACCTTATATTCAGGAATATTTAATAGCCACTACTTGCTCTTAGTTGAGCCAGGTTTCTGCCAGAACCACAACATTGTAATTCCACATGGCAATCTGTGCCTGTGACTCATTAATCTTATTTATCACATCGCATCACATACCTGCAGTCTGGTTTAGACTCCTATCATTTTCTCCCTATCCTGACCCCACCTTTTATTTACTGTTTATTTACTGTTCTCTGAGAATCTGTCTCTCCCAGTATTTTGTTCACCCTGGTATTCCTCTCCCAGTTTGCTCCCATACCCTGACATGTTAGTTTAAGATCTCCCCAAAGTACAACATACATGTGGTGAACTGCTGATGTTGTCGAAGACAGCAAATGGATGGAAACCAGCCTCTACAGCCCTCTGCGGTAAAGAATTCCACAGATTCATTAACCTCTGAGACAAGAAATTCATCCTCTTCCCTGGATGACCCATTACTCTGCACTCATGCCTTCTATTCGTAGACTCCCCCACAAGAGGAACCAACCTCGCAGATCTACCCTGTCAAGCCCCCTAAGAATTCTATATGTCTCAATAAAATCGTGTCTCATTCATCTAAGTTCCAATGAGTACAGGTCCAACCTCTCCTCATAAGAAAATCTCTTAATATTTGGGATCAACCTACTGAACCTTCTCTGGATGGACTCCAATGGCAGTATATATTTCCTTAGATAAGGGAACCAAAACTGTACACGATATTCCAGGTGTGGTCTAACTAGTGCCTTGTATAACTTTAGCAAGACTTGTCTATTTTTAGACTCCCTTTGAAATAAAAGCCAACATTGCATTTGCTTTCCTTATTGCCTGCTGAATTTCCATCCTGAAAATGCCCCGCTTATCCCAACTCTCTGTATCTATCAGTTAGCCATTCCTCCATCCATGCTAATATGCTACCCCGAACACCTTGGGCTCCTATCTTATTCAGTGGCCTGTTGTGCGGTACCTTATTGAATGCTTTTTTGGAAATCCAAGTATATCATAACAATTGGTGCCCTTTATCTATTCTGCTCATTACCACCTCAAATAATTCTAATACATTTGTCAGGCATGACTTCCCATTAATGAAGCCATGCTGACTCTGCTTGATTATATTCTGTATTTCTAAATGCTCTGCTATTACATCCTTTATAATGGAGTCTAACATTTTCCCAATGACAAATGTTAAGCTAATTGACCCAGTTCCCTATTTTTTGTCTCCCTCCCTTTCTGAATGGCACTTTCACAATCTTTTCCAGAATGTAAGGACTCTTGGAATATCACTATCAGTGCATCCACTATCTTTGCAGCTACTTTTTTTGATATTGTAAGATACAACCCATCAGGTCCAGGGAACTTATCAATTTTTAGCCCCACTAATTTCCGTGAGGTTTCTCTTCTGGTGATTGTTATCGTATTTATTGCCTCCGCTGCCTTATCCGGACAGTTGTTCTTAAAGGTGAGGCATTGCTCCATTGGTGCTGTCAATATTGTCAATCTTACTTTAATTAATTTGTGATGGTCATTTGTTTGCTGATTCTTTGTATCTAACACTTTCTGGAAGATTGAGTGCCGCAGTGATAAGATGCTAACTTGCTTCGCAGTGTACTAAACGATGCGTTGAAAACGGACTTCAAAACAAGAATAAACCTACATTCATTCACAACAGGAACAACAAGAAAACATGCAGGCAAAGGAAAGTGAGGAAATATTTATTTTGGTAGATATCCAATGCCACTATCAAATTCAGTTAATGAAATATCAATGTTTGTCATGAAATAAGAAGGAAAAACGTACCTTGCACTTAGTAGAGGAATTCACTGAGGTACATTCCTCAGTGCACTGTATCCGTTTATCAAGCTGATACAGTTCAAGGAGCCACACTGAAGGTATTATATTGATTAGATAAAAGAACAGTGCTGGAGAAAATCTGTTCAAGTGAGCATAGAAATATGTTAGAATACTGTAAGGTAATCATTAAGAATCATTCCCGTCTTTTCAATGCTAGTTTTCGTGCATTTTTATTTATAATATTTAATATCAGCATCATATTCAAAATGTACTTATAAAGACAAGTGAAGATTTTCAGCTCTGGAATTTAACTTCAATACATTAGTGGCACATTTCCACTTCTGCTCAGTTGATGCAATTCAATAACTTACATCAAATCACAGTCAGATCTTTATTTTCCCCAGCTCTATATTCTCTGGAATTCCCTCCTTAAATCTCTAGGAATCTCTACCTCTCACTCTCTCTCTTCCTTTAAAACCTAGCTCTTTGACGAGGCTTTTGATCATGCATCCTAATGTCACTGTATGTGGCTCAGTGAGAAATTTGTTTGATAATGCTCCAGTCAAGCACCTTGCACCATTTTATTTTCACAGAATTGTTACAGTGCAGAAGACAACCATTTGGCCCATGGTGTCTTCACCAGCTCTCTGAATGGGCAGCCCCCTTAGGGCCACTCCCCCATCTTCTCCCCATAATGCAGCACATTCTTCATTTTCAGGTAAGTCTAATTCCTGTTCGAATGCTTCAATTCAACTTGCCTCCACCGCACTCTCAATCTGCACATTACCTTAGCCACTCGCTGTGTGGAAACGTTTTTTCTTATATCACTTTTTGCTTCTTTTGGTAATTATTGGGGTACTTTAAATTTGTGCCCTCTTGTTCTCAATCTTTTCATTGGTGGGAACAGTTTCTCTTGATCTCTGCTGTCCAATCCCCTCATGATCTTGAATTCCTCTGTCAAATCTCCTCTCAGCTTCCTTTTCTCCGTGGTAAATAGTTCTAACTTCTCTAATCTATCTTCATAACTGAAGTTCCCTGGAACCATTCTCATGAACCTTTTCTGCACTCCCTCCAATACCTTCATGTCCTTCCAAAAGTGTAGTGTCCAGAATTGGATGCAATACTCCAGCTGAGGCAGAACTTATATTTGATAGAAGTTCAACATTATCTTCTTATTTTTCTACTCTTTGCTCTTTCTAATAAAGCCTAGAAATCTTAACTGTCTTTACACATATACATCCAGGTCCCTTGCTCCAGCACCCCTTTTAGAATTCTTCCCTTTATTTTATATTGTCTCTTCATGTTCTTCCTACCAAAATGAATCATTTCACATTTCTCTGCATTAAGCTTCATTTGCATCATAACATCACTACAGTGCAGAAGGAGGCCATTTGACCCATCAGATCTGCACTGACTCTCCGACAGAGCACCTTACTCAGGCCCTATCCCCATAACCTCACATATTTACCTCACTAATCCCCCAACCTACTCATCTTTGGACACTAAGGGGCAATTTAGCGTGACTAATCCACCTAACTTATGGACTGTGGGAGGAAACTGGAGCACCTGGAGGAAACCCATGCAGACACGAGGAGAACATGCAAACCCCACACAGTCACCTGAGGCCAGAATTGAACCTGGGTCCCTGGCGCAGTGAGACAGCAGTGCTAACCACTGTACCACTGGGTCTTTCCTGATGTATATTAATGATTTTTGCTTTAATGTCAGGCATACATTAACATATATCAGGAAAAGCAGTGTCCCAACACTGACCTGAGGGAAACTCCGCTACAAACCATTCTCCAGCCTGAAAAATATCCATTAACCACTATTCTCTAACCCCTGTCCCTTAGCCAATTCTGTATTCTTGTTACCACTGTCCCTTTCATTCCATGAGCTGTATTGTTGCTCACAAGTCTGTTAATGTGGTACCACATCAAATATCTTTTGGAAGTCCATGGTATACCCCATCAACAGCATTTCCTTCATCAAACCATCTCCGTTACCACTTCGTCAATATACTCCAGCCAGTTAGTTGAATAAGATTTTCTCTTTAGAAATCCATGCTGGCTTTCCTTAATTAACCCACATTTGTCCATGTGAATATGAATTTTGTCCCGGATTATTGTTTGTAAAAGTTTCCCCACTACCAAAATTAAATGACTGGCCTATAGCTAGCAACTATAGGTCAGTCATTTTTCAACACTTTTTTGGCAAAGGGTGTACATTTACAATTTTCCAGTTCTCTGTCATCCCTGACTCCAAGAAAGACTGAAAAAATTATAGCCAATGCCTTTGCAATTTGCACTCTTACTTCTCTCATATCCTTAGATGGATCTTTTGTTTTATTCATTTGTGGGACATGGGTGTCGCTAGCTTGTTAGCATTTATTGCCCTTCCCTAGTTGCCTTTGAGAAGCTGGTGGTAAGCTGCCTTCTTGAATCACTGCAGTCGACATGCTGTGAGTTGACCCATGATGCCATTAGGGACGGAATTCCAGGATTTTGACCCAGTGATTGTGAAGGAACAGTGATATATTTTCAAGTTAGGATGTTGAGTGATTTGGAGGGGGACTTGCAAGTGGTGGTGTTCCCGTGTATCTGCTGCCCTTGTCCTTCTAGATGGAAGTGGTTGTGGGTTGGAAGGTGTTGTCTAAGGATCTTTGCTGAATTGCTGTAATGCATTGTGTAGATAGTACACACTACTGCTACTGAGTATCGGTGATAGAGGGAGTGGATGTTTATAAATGTGATGCCAATCAAGTGCGATGCTTGGTCTTCACCTCATCTGGTCTTAGTGTCTTATGAACTTTAAGTACAGACTGCCTATCCAATACTTCCTCTGTATCAATTGTAAACCCTTTTAGCATTGAATTACCTCCCTTTTACCATGGTCTGGGTAGCATTTTCCTTGGTAAAGACAGATACAAAGTATTCATTTAATACCTCAGCTACACAATCTGTCTCCATGCATACATCCCCTTTTTGGTCCCTATTTGGCCTTCTTCTCCTTTTACCACTCTTTTACTATTATAACGTCTATAGAAGACTTTGGGATTCCCTATTGTATTTGCTGCCAGCCTCTTTTCATACTCCTTCTTTGCTCTCTTATTTGATTTTTCACTTCCCCTCTGAATCTCCCTTGTTGAGCCTGTTTCTCAATTGTATTTTCTATCTAACATATGTCATTCGCACACTCTTTCATTTTTATCTTAATTTCTATCTCTATTGTCTTCAAAAGAGTTCTGGCTTTGTTTGCCCTACTTTTCCCTTTCCAGGGAATATATCCTGTAAGTGCCTGAACATTGTTCGGCTACCATTTCTCCTGTCAACATTTGACTCCAATTAATTTAAGAACATAGGAACATAAGAAATAGGAGCAGGAGTAGGCCATCTAGCCCCTCGAGCCTGCTCCGCCATTCAATAAGATCATGGCTGATCTGAAAGTGGTTCCATTCTACTTACCCGCCTGCTCCCCATAACCCTTAATTCCCTTATTGATTGGAAATCTATCTACCTGTGACTTCAACGAGGTAGCCTCCACCACTTCAATGAGCAAAGAATTCCAGAGATTCACTACCCTCTGAGAGAAAAAGTTCCTCCTCAACTCTGTTCTGTACTGACTTCCCCTTATTTTGAGGCTGTGTCCTCTAGTTCTTGTTTCCTTTCTAAGCGGAAAGAATCTCTCTGCCTCTACCCTGTCTAACCCCTTCATTATCTTATATGTCTCTATAAGATCCCCCCTCAGCCTTCTAAACTCCAATGAGTACAGGCCCAATCTACTCAATCTCTCCTCATAAGCTAACCCCCTCATCTCTAGTATCAATCTGGTGAACTTTTGGCACAGATCCATTCTAATCCCACTGAAGTTAGCTTCCCACAGTAAATTATCCTTACTCTGGACTTTTCTTTGCCCTTTCCAAAGTGAGCCTAAACCGTATGATACGATAATCATTGCCCCTACAATGTTTTGTCCCACTGTCACTTGGCCCAACTCATTCCTAAGCACAAGGTCAAACATGCCTCCTTTCCCATTGGACTGTCAACACATTGTTGTCAAATATTTTCCTGAACACATTCTCTGTCCCTTAACATTAATACTATCCCAGTCTATATTCAGTTAAGTCCCCCATGATAACTACTTTATACTTTTTGTATCTCTCTGTAATTTCTTTACAGGTCTGTTCCTCTACATCCTTCTCACAAATTGGTGGTCTACAGATTACACCAAGCAATATAATTGCACAACTTTTGTCGCTTAGCTTTAGCTAAATAAATTCTATCCTTGACCCCTCTGGGACGTCCTCTCTCTCCAGCACTGCAATGTTCTCCTCAATCAACACTGCCACCCTCCCCACTTTTTTGTGCTTTCCTATCTTTCCTGAACACTTGGAATCCATGTTAAGGGATGATGCATAAATGCAAGTTGTTGTTAAGTGTTAGAATGTTTGAGGAAATGTATTACAATTTTCAGGTATTTTCCCACTCCAATTAGCAAATCCCCTTTAACTATGAACCAAAGAATGGCTTGACAAGCATACAAACTGATAATGTGCTAAACAGGGCTAAACCGAACCTCCGTATCATTGTGATTAACTCACTGTAAATAGTACAAGTCCTTATAGAGCATAGGGAAAGGGTCTGTCAGACATTGGGATTAGGCTGTAGGGCAGAATCTTACACTCCCCTCAAAGTGTGTTCTGAAGGGGGAGAGAGCACAGAATTGCATGAACAGGAATCCCCCCGGGATTCTGCACATCCCAGCCTAGAGGTGATTTTACAGTTGGACAAGCAGAGCCTTATGCAGGAAATTTGCTCTTTCACCAATTAAGGTCCTTAAGTGGCCACTTAATGGCTATTTAAGGACTTCTTCCCACCTAACCTCAATTTTGAGGTGGGTGCGTAGGTTGGGAAACAAAGAAATAAAGTCTTCTCCAGCTTGGGCAGAAAGTGGGGGATGGGGGGGGGTGGGGTTGCCTCAATCTGAAGACTCCTTCAGCTCTGGGATGCCCGCTACTCCAGGACTTGGAGCTTCGGCCCTCCCCCCCCTCCTCCCCAACCTATCCCCCGATGCAGTGATCCTCCCCTTCCTGACCCCCTCCCCACTCTCCCAAGAGCATCCCCTACCCTCCCACCCCCCGGGATGCCCCAGCCTTACCTTGAGAATGGTCCTGGAACCTATGAAGTGATTTTGTGCCCATGTTTGCCGTCAGCGCAGGTGCAAAATACCGTAAGAGTCGGGAAATGAGTTTCTTGATGCAAGATCTCGTTTCCCAATTTTCCCTGCCCCTTGCCACTAATGTAACAATATTGCCTCATTTTAATAAATTTCACCATATTTAAATATGATTAAATGGCTTCCTAGCCATATGTTCCCACCTCACTAAATATTCATACACGTTGGCATGGTTCACAACAACTATTTAAGAACATGAAATAGTCAAGGGGAACCCGCTTGGATGCCAGGGTCTTTTGGACTGTGGGAGGAAATCGGACCTCCTGGAGGAAACCCACCCAGACACAGGGAAAACATGCAGACTCCACACAGACAGTAACCCAAGCCAGGAATTGAACCCGGATGCCTGGCGCTGTAAGGCAGTAAAGCTAACCACTGTGCCAATATACCACCCAAAGACAAAAGATACCCATTGATATCCAATTAGAAATCTGATATGTGACAGCAGCCCTAGGGTTAACAGGACAATGTTGGTCTGGACCCCTTGCCTATTGCTAATATTCTTGGGGCAGTTTTGGACATAGTGCCACTCCCACAATACAAATGTGGCAGCCAACTTGTATACAGCAAGGTCCCACAAACAATAACGGGATGATGACCAAGTAAACTAGTGATGTCATTTGAAGGATAAATACTGGGCAGGGTACTGGGTGAAAGTCCCCTATTTTTCTTTGAATAATGCCCTTGGATCTTTCATGTTCTCTTAAGGAGGCAGACGGCACCTCACCTTATCTAAACTATCAATAACAACCACGTTTGATAAATTGTTTTGACTTTACTCACCTGTACCAACATGTCCACGGTGCTGCAAGGAAATAATTTGCAGCAAGAGCACTCAATGGATGAAGTTAGATACCATACTGAGAGTTTCAAGTAAAGGCTTAAGATTAGTTGATTGATGGTCTTGGGTTGTGCTAACACTTTAAGTTGCTTTGTTTCAAGTTAATTGACTTCAACTTTACCACTTACAGGTACATAATATCTCCAATAGCTGTGGTGCTGGAACACACTGGAAGGCAATACTAAGTATAGTCTTCGTTCAAACAGAGTTTGAGGACTGGGGAAAATTGAACTGCAACACAGAATAGCAACTGTTACATTTTTCTAGCTGTGGTTCAGTAGATAATGCTCTCACCTAAGTTAGAAGGTTTTCCACTCCCAGACTTCAACAGAAAAAAACTAAAGGCTCCTGAGGGAGTGTTGCACTGTTGGAAATGTAAAGTTTCTGAGGAGACATTAAATTGAGGTCCTATCTGTGCTCTTGGGTAGATAAAAAATATCACAAGGTCCTATTGCGAAGAATAGTATAGTTATCTCTGACATCCTAGCCAATACTTATCACTCAATCAACATTACAAAACCAGAGTATCTGATCGTTATGACATTGTTGTTTGTGAGACCTTGCTGTGTGCTGATTGTTGTTCGCTGCATTTCCTACGTTACATTAGGGACTACACTTCAAAAGTATTTCAGTGGCTGTAAAGTGTTTTGGGACATCCTGTGGTTATGAATGGTGTTACCTACTTATACTGAAACAATTCATAGTCTAATTCAGCAAAACCTGGACAACATCCAGGCTTGAGCTGATAAATGGCAAATAACATTCATGCTACACAAGTGCCAAGCAATGACCATCTCCAACAAGAGAGGATCTAACCATTGCCCCTTGTCAGCATTACTACCGCTAACTCCCCCACTATCAACATCCGGGGGGTTAACATTGACCAGAAACTGAACAGGACCAGCCACATAATGGGATGGGCAATAAATGATGGGCAATGCCCATGTCCCATCAATGAATAAAAAAAAACATAAATACTGTGGCTACCAGAACAGATCAAATCCTGAGGTGAGTAACTCATTCCCTGAGTCCCTAAAGCCTGTCCGCTATCTACAAGGCACAATTCAGGAATATAATGGAATATGCTCCACTTGCCTGTACAGTGCAGCTCCTTCAACATTCCAGAAGTTCAACATCAACCAGGAAAAGCAGCCCCCTTGATTGCTACCCCTTCCACAAACTTTCAATCCATCCACCATTGATAAACAGTGGCAGCCATATGCACCATTTAAGCAACACTTCCAAGTCCATGACCTAGAAGGACAAGAGCAGTAGATATCTGGGAACACCACCACCTGGAAGTTTCCCGCCAACTTACTCACCATCTTGACTTAGAAACGTAGAAAATAGGAGCAGGAGGAGGCCATATGGCCCTTTGAGTCTGCACCACCATTCATGACAATCATAGCTGATTTTCTAACTCAATAACCTGATCCTGACTTCGCTCCATATCCTTTGATCCCCTTTGCCTCAAGGGATATACCTAATTGCTTCTTGAAAACATACAATGTTTTAACCTCAGCTACTTTCTGTAATAGCGAATTCCATAGGCTGACCACTCTCTGGATGAAGAAATTTCTTCTAATCTCTGTCCTAAACAGTTTACCCTGTATCCTCAGACTGTGACTCCTGGTCTGGACACCCCACCATTGGGAACATGCTTCTTGCATCTACCCTATCTGGTCCTCCTGGAATTTTGAAGGTTTCTCTAAGTTCTCCCTTCATTCTTCTGAACTCCAGTGAATACAATCCTAACTGACTCAATCTTTCTTCATACGTCAGTCCTGCCTTCCCAGGAATTAGTCTGGTAAACCTTCTCTGCTCTCCCTTGAGAGCAAGAACATCCTTCCTCAATATTCCAGGTATGGCCTCAACAAGGCCCTGTAAAATTACATCAAGAGGTCCCTGCTCCTGCACTTGAATCTTCTCGCTATGAAGGCCAACATACCATTTGCCTTCTTTACCGTCTGCTGCACCTGCATGCTTACCTTCAGCAACTGGTGTATGAGGACACCCAGGTCTCGTTGCATATTCCCCTCTCCTAATTTATGGCCAGGTAGTAATCTGCCTTCCTATTTTCGTTACCAAAGTCAATAACCTGACATTTATCCAGATTATACTGCATCTGCCATTCACTTTCCCACTCAACTTGGCCAAATCACATTGAAGCATCTCAATGCAAGGAAAGATTGACTAGTTAGGGTTGTATTCGCTGGAGTTCAGAAGAATGAAGGGAGATCTCATAAAAACCTACAAAATTCTAAGAGAACCAGATGGGGTATTGCAAGAAGCATGTTCCCAATGGTGGGGTGTCCAGACCAGGGGTCTGATTATACAGGGTAAACTGTTTAGGACAGAGATTAGAAGAAATTTCTTCACCCAGAGAGTGGTCAGCCTATGGAATTCACTATTACAGGAAGTAGCTGAGGCTAAAACGTTGTATGTTTTCAAGAAGCAATTAGATATAGCTCTTGAGGCAAAGGGGATCAAAGGATATAAGGGGCATCCTCCTCACAGCTCACCCTCCCACTTGGCTTTGAGTCGTCTTGGAATATATCGCCATTCCTGCACTGTTGATGGGTCGAAATTTTGGCATTCCCTCAGTAACGGTGCTGTGGGTGTGCAACACCTCAGGGACTGCAGTGGTTCAAGAAGGCAGCTCACCACCATCTTTTTAAGAAAGTTTGGTATGGGCAATAAGTGATTTGAAAGTATGGATAGTAAAATTGAAAATGTGATGGCAGTTTAGGAATCAGTGAAGAGGAGTTGATTGGAACATTTTCCATGCAGTAGAGACTGAAGTGCTGTGAAATGCAAATGAGGGGCTGGTATAAGGGTCGTAATTATAGGACGGATGTCAGAGGTAGGTTCTTTACTCAGAGGGTAGTAAGGTCGTGGAATGCCCTGCCTGCAGCAGTTGTGTACTCGCCAACTTTAAGGGTGTTCAAATGGTGGGTGGATAGGCATATGGATAACATTGCAATAGTTTAGGTTAGAGGGTCATTAGATTGGTTCCACTGGTCGGTGCAACATCGAGGGCCGAAGGGCCTGTACTGCGCTGTAATGTTCTATGTAACACCAGCACTAATGGATGGGTATAATTGCAACATGACATATTAACATAAGCAATGGGGTCCACTTTAACAAGTCCCAACTGGTATTTTAACATGTACCTACCTTGCCTCTGGTGCAGCTACCCCATTTTAAAAGGGCCCGCAGTGGCCAAAGTGCATGCCTAGTCACTCATTGTGCCCCTGTTAATTAGCAAGTCATTGTCCAATGGCAGATCTTAAAAAGACAATTCTGTTAGCTTCTCGGCCAAGACCAAGTGTTGGAACAAGCCCAAGATGGGGTGCAATGCCTTTTCTAGTCAGCTTGGATCTTGTATGTCTCTCTTGTGAGGACCATGAATTGGATTTAATTCGAATTTGATTTTTAGAGCAAGCAAAGAAGTAGATTCGGGTTTGCCTGGTCCACTCTGAGTATTCACTTTGTAACTTTAAAAATGGAATAAGACATTTATGGAAACTGATCAATGTCGAATATGGCCAGGAAAGGTAAGTTTAAATGATTTTTGAAGAGGAGGAATGGGTCCTACATTTCTTATTGTGTCTTGCAGCTCCTGTATGTTGTTACTTCCATAAATAAATCTGACCATTGAATTTAGCCTTTATACATATATCTAACAGAGTGGTATATTGGGAATACAGCAAGATTGCACATGCACTTTACATAATAACTAGACAGTAAGCATCAACTGTGGGCAAATTCAGGGTTTCAATATTTTTAGAGATGTGGTCTGCTAGTGGAAACTGTCTTTTTACTCTGTAGCAATCCAAACAGAGAAGCAACTTATTAACAATGTAATAACACAACATTTGTTGAAATATGTAACAACACATCCCTCGGAGATTAATCTATTCAATCAAGCCAATTTTATGTTTCAGCAGCATTTCCTCACGCTGATCAAGAGTGCTTACACAAGACACAAAATGAAACACCGGTTTTATTTTATTTATTTATTAGTTTAACACTGCAATGAAGTTACTGTGAAAAACCCCTAGCTGCCACACTCTGGTCCTGTTTGGAAACATGAGGGAGAATTTAGCATGGCCAGTGCACCTAATCAGCATGTCTTTCAGGCTGTGGGAGGAAACCAGAGCATCCGGAGGAAACCTGGGCCCCTGCCGCAGCTAACCACTGTGCCATTGTGAAACATGTCAAACTTAAGTTGGCGTTGCTGATGTACATGAATATATTGGAATCTTTGTTTTTGCTGAATGACCTTTTCATACTAAACATACATTTGGACATTTAAAATGAATACTCTGCAATGACATGCAGTTTTATCAATTAGTCCAAACAACCTGAAAATGGTGACATCCTGTAATATTCCAGCCTTCGCTTTGCTGACAGTTTCCTATCACTGAATGAAAATGACGCATTGTATTTTGTCAGATCAGTATCATTGCAGTTTTCAATATCCTGTGAACTTGTAGTCTTACTTACATAAGAACATATGAAATCGGTGCAGAATAGGTCATTTCGCCCTTCGAACCAACTCCGCCATTCAATAAGATCATGGCTGATCTGATTGTGTCTCTAATTCCACAATCCTGCCTGTCCCATAACCCTTGATTCCATTGTCCATAAAAAAACAGCCAAATTCAGCCTTGAATATACGTATGACCTAGCTTACACTGGTCTCAGGAGAAGAGAATTCCAAAGACAAAACCTTCTGGGACAAGAAATTTCTTCTAATCTCTGCCCTAGTCAGGAGATTTGATTTAATTCATTATTGTCACATGTATTAGGATACAGTGAAAAGTATTGTTTATTGCACACTATACAGACAAAGCATACTGTTCATAGAGTACATGGGGAGAAGAAAGCAGAGGGTAGAGAAATAGTGTTACAGTCATAGCTAGGGTGTAGAGAAAGATCAACTTAAAAAGTTAATTCAAAAGTCTGATGGCAGCAGGGAAGAATAGATTCTTTATTTGAAACTTGCTCCCTAGTTCTAGGTTCCCCCAATGTGAAATTGTATAATCTTAGGATCATTCGCTCATTATACATTACCAGGTCTAAAATAGTTTGCTTCCTAGTTGATTGCACTATTTCGTATTCAGAAATTGTCACAAGTACCCTATATGAACTTATCTTCTTTGCCTCTTTGATTTGTCCAATCTATACGAAGATTAAAATAAACTCCACCCACTTCTTTGCTTGCCATTTCTTATATCCACCCAATGGATTCTGCAGCTTGATCTTCTGAGCCAAGATCACGTGTCATTATTGTATTGATCTCATTTTTTAACAGAGCTAACTCATCACCTTTTTCTTTCTTTCTAGCCTTTCAAAATGTCAAATACCCTTGAATATTTAGTTCCTGGTCTTAGTCACCTTGCAACCACTTATCTGCATCATACCTATTGATCTTGGTCTTCCTAACTGAGCCCAGACTCTTACTTTCTTGTTTGTATCCCCTCTTATGATCATTTTTAAACAATTTATTGGGAGGAGGGTATTGTTGACAAGGTCACCACTTATTGCCTATCGTGAGTTACCTTAAAGGTAGTAAGCTTTCTTCCACTCCAATCCATGTGGTATTCTTTGTAGCAGTGTGATACAACCTAATGATTTGCTTGGCCACTACAGGAAGCAGTTACAAATCAATCACTTTGTCATGGGACTAATCCAGGTAATTATAGGCCAGTGAGCCCTACATCAGTGGTAGGGAAATTATTGGAGAGGATTCTACGAGTAGGATTTATTCCCACTTGGAAATAAATGGACATATTAGTGACAGGCAACATGGTTTTGTGAAGGGGAGGTCGTGTCTCACGAACTTGAATGAGTTTTTCAAGGAAGTGATGAAGATGATTGATGAGGGTAGGGCAGTGAATATTGTCGACATGGACTTCAGTAAGGCCTTTGACAAAGTCCCTCATGACAGACTGGTGCAGAAGGTGAACTTGCATGGGATCAGTGGTGAGCTGTCAAAGTGGATACAAAACTGGCTCGGTTGAAGAAGAGAGGGTAGCAGTGGAAGGGTGGGATTCTGAATGGAGGGCTGTGACAAGTGGAGTTCCTCAGGGATCAGTGCTGGGACCTTTGCTGTTTCTAATATATATAAATGATTTGGCGGAAAATGTAACTGGTTTGATTAGTAAGTTTGCAGACATCACGAAGGTTGGTGGATTAGCGGATAAAAAAGATGAGGACCAATTAGAGGATACAGCAGGATATAGATCAGTTGGAGATTTAGGCGGAGAGGTGGCAGACGGAGTTTAATCTGGGCAAATATGAGGGAAAACATTTTGGAAGGTCTAATTCAGGTAGGAAATACACAGTAAATGGCAGAACCCTTAAGAGTATTGATAGGCAAAGGTGTACAGGTACACAGGTCACTGAAAGTGGCAATGCAAGTGGAGAAAGTAGTCAAGAAGGCATACTGCATGCTTGCCTTCATTGGTCAGGGCATTGAGTCTAAAAATTGGCAAGTCATATTGCAGCTTTATAGAATTTTAGTTAGACCACTCTTGGAATAAAGTGTTCAATTCTGGTCGCCACACTATCAAAAGGAAGTGGAGGTTTTAGAGAGGGTACAGAAAAGATTTACCAGGATGTTGTCTGGTATACAAGGCTTTAGCTATGAGGAGAGGTTGGAGAAACTTGGTTTGTTCCCACTAGAATGACAGAGGTTGAGGGGTGACCTGATAGAAGTCTACAAGATTGTCAGAAGCATGGATAGAGTGGATCATCAGAAGGGGCAAGGTTTGAAGGAGATGTGCAAGGCAGATTTTTTTACACAGAGGGTGTAAGTGGGTGCCTGGAATTCGTTGCTGGGGGAGATAGTGGAAGCAGATATGGTAGTGACTTTTAAGAGGCATCTTGACAAATACATGAATAGGATGGGAATAGAGGGATGTGGTCCCCAGAAGGGTTGGGGGTTTTAGTTAAACGGGCAGCATTGTCAGTGTAGGTTTGGAGGGTCAAAGGGCCTGTTCCTGTGCTGTAATTTTGTTCTTTAAAGTCACTTATAGAGCTCACAGGTCAGAACCGGTAAGGATGATAAATTTCCTTCCCTAAATGACATTGGTGAACCAGTTGGATTTTATAACACTCAAGTCTAGAAGTTATTGTTGCTGAAATAGGTTGATGAACTATAATGTTCCCACAATGTTCCTCTGTGCAAAATTTTATTGCCAACATTAAACAGTCTTCTTTGTACTCAGCTAATTTGAATAGTTACTCATGACTGCCAAGTAGTTCTGGCCTTTGTGTCAGTAGCTACCCAAATCTAGCCACCAGATTAAATCTCAAAGAATTTGCACACTCTGTGTTATCCTAGTCATTGTAAAGTTTCCAAATCATTTTAAAGGGTTTGATTTGCTCAGTCAGTGCTGGGAAGGGGAGGGAGGAAAGTCCAAACAAAAATACATCGAAAGGCAACAAAGTTTGAAGGCATGAAAGAGATTTTGTAGTGCTATAAAACAGAACTCCATGTTTGATAACTAATAGGATGGAGTTCAGAAGGTGGATGTAAGGAGAGTTTCCCTGTCTGTGGTTTCAGAGTAGCAAATGACAGCAGAAAAGGATATAAGCTAATTACAATATCCACAGAAACTAGGAACAGATCCTTGAAAACACATCACAGTTCAATGACTCTGACAGGGTAAGACTAATCAGCACTGTGTACTGGGTAGAAGGCCCTTGACTGCATACATGTTCTTTGTCATCCTAATTTGTTTATCATCCATGCTAAGAAATCACAGACTTACAGTTTTCTCATTATCTGTCTGTCATGCATAACCATAACCCAGTGAGGCACATCTTCCAATTGAAGTTCTTGCTGTACATTTCTTTCAAGAACATAATGCCTTACATCAATATAACACAACTAAACTGCACGACAGACACTTAGGGCCTGGTTTTACCATTTTGATTCTGAGTGCCAAATCTGGGCGAAATTCAGATCCAATTTGGAAATCTGCTTTCAGGCGCCCCGATACGCACTTAGCCTGGAAAGAAAATCGCCAATTTGAATCGTGCTGTGGGCGGGGCTTATTACGTCCAAAACGATCAGAGCTCTGAACTGTGCACGCGCAATTAGAAAAAAAGTTTGAAAAACGCACCACTGTCACATTGCGATGGTCCCACAACGTAACTGTCCCCCTTACTCACCCACCACCCCCCCCGCTACCCAGACCGATCGCAACTCCCTGCCCCCTTCCCCCACACCGATCGCCCGCAGTGTGGCAGCAGTCCCCCCTGCCCCCCGCCACCAGAGATCCATCTGGCCTCTCCCCCCAACCCCACCACCACAGATACATCTTACCCACCTCTCTCACCCCGCCCACACAAACCAGAGAACGGTCATGTCTCCCTTTCCCACCAGACAACAATCTGCCCCCCTTTTCCTCCCCCGCTCCACCAGAGGTACATCTGAGCCACCTCCTCCTTCACCCCACCCCCCCTCCCCCCGCTCCCCACCCCCAGGAGAAAATGATCTGGCCTCCCTTCTCCCATCCCTCCCCCTCACCAGAGAATGATCTGACCCACCTCCTCCTCCCTCCCCCCCTCACCAGAGAACGATCTGGCCCACCTCCATGCTCCCCCCCCACCCCCACCGAACTGAGTCAGAGAGCCTTGGAAGCTCTGAACTTACCTCTTAAATGATTAAATGCACGCAAATGCATTTAAATCGCTGTTGCACCCATTTTGGGTGTGAATAGGATCACAGCCATTTTCAGGCCTTGGTAAAGTGGGCATGTGTGCGGACGCAGGCACAGATCGCGTTAATGGCCTCACACTCGACTCTACCGAAAACGGGTGTGACGCAATGGTGAAATTGGGCCCTTAGCAATACAGTAAGTTGTCCATTTCTGTTGCTCTGCATTTATTCTTTCAATTTCCAGCATCCTAAGGTTGCTTTACTGACTGCACAAGGTGGCACATGGAGGGCAAAAATGGCTAGCTAGATGAAGTATAGGCAGTGAAGACAAATCTCAATTAATCCAGAGTACCTCCCAGATAGTTAATGTAATATAAACGCTGCTAACAAAAGTAGGTTCAGTTCATTGGTGCCTGGAGTCAAGGTGCAAGGGAGCAGCTTCAGAAAATTGGTCCCGAGTATCTGCTGCCATAAACTACTGTTCAAAATCCAGCAATAACTTTCAAAAGATTGTTCAAATAGTGGACAGTCAAAAAAAAATCACAAGTGGGAACAATTTGGAGTCCAGAAGAAGCAACGCATCAGGGCTGCTCATCAGAACAGGAGAAGCCCATTCAGCCTATTCTGTTATTCATTGAGATTAATGTGAATCTTAACTTTACTCCATCCACTTATCTTGGTTCCATTATTTTCTACTCTTACCTATCAAAACGTTATCAGTCTCAGTTGTGAAATTTTCAGTTGAGCCCCAGTCTAAACAACCTCTAGTGGGTGAAAGTTCTTTGTGTGATGGTGTGCTTTCTGACATCCGATTGACCTAGTTCTTATTTTAAGGTTATTCTACCTCTTGTGCTGGACTCATTCACCGGAGAAAATAATTTCTCCTTATCAACCTCATTATATCCTTTAACCACTTTAAACATCTCAATTTGGTGGTCTGTAAGGAAAAGCAATACACGTTATCTAATAATTATTCAAAAGAAGATACTCTGTTCTTATACTTGTGATCTTCCCAACTCCTCACTTCCTCTGCCCCCAACTCCTCATTCCCTCTGCCCCCAACTCCTCACTCCCTCTGTTCCCAAATCCCCACTCCCTCTGCTCCCAACTCCTCTCTCCCTCTATGAATAGCCACTAGCTATTTGTAGATGATACCATTGCTAGTTGATACCATTGTAGGCAATGCTGTACCCTGTTGTAGTACAAATATCCCTTCCACACACTCAGGCTAATTTACTCCAGTGTCTATACTTTACAAACACCCACCACCATTCAGTAACCAAGAAAGTAAAGCAGCCACAATGATCAAAGAGCACACATGCAGTGTTTTTCTCTTACCCTTTTCCAACAAATGCACAAAAAGGTGCATATTCTGTGCAGATATGAGGATTGAAATCACATGCCCAATACTAGTGACCATTACCCGTTTTTTATTTACAAATGTAAAATATATCTGGATTTCAAATTCAACACTCATAGCTGATGGTTAACATATTGGACAACTCTGCTTTAGCAATGGCTAAATTAGGTGAGTTTGGCTTGAGTTATCACCTACATCTATATTTCTTAGTAAATATTCTGTATTTACACACAACCAGCTACAGCTGCCTTTCTTTCAACATATACTTCAGAATTGTATCTTGTCATTTTTCCATGAGCTTAATTGCAAAATAATTGTTTTCATAACAGGATGTAGGTATATCATTTAAAAGAATGGATCTTCCTGCATTGTTCAAAATGCAGAATACCTGTTAATTTTTTGGCAATTTTTGGCAGTTTTGAGTTACACTGTCACCCAATTACTGAAACCTTAAAATGCCTTAATCGTTTATCATCAACCTCCTTTAGGCTAATCAATAAATATTATACTATATCACTCCTCCATTCCCATTACTAATGGTTTCTAAACATTGGGGGGATGAAATTGATCTTTGCCAATAGTACCAAATTTTCATAACACACAGGGTGTGTAACAGGGCCACTGATTCATTATGACACCCCATTTCACACAACTAGCAAAAATACAGATTTCAGGGAATCATTTTAACCCCCGCTTCCCAAGCCTTTAACTGTAAAAGTCCTCTTTTGACTTGCTTATTTGAATTGAGTGATGAACTGGACAATTAGAAGCTGTGGGATTCACCCAACCAATGAAAATTTGGAGTAAACCATTCAGCCCTTCAAGTGTGTTGATTAAATCCTGGCCATTTACCAGCCCTAAATCCATATCCGCCCCCCCCCCCCCCGCCGTACTCTTCCCTGTGATAAATCCGTTCAAATACTGTGTTGAAAAATTAATTTGACCCAACATCCAGTCTTTTGGGAAGGGAGGACCAAATACCTACCAAGCTTTGTTTGAAAAATGCTTCCTGACATGCCCAGCCGATTTAATATTGTGCCTTCTAGCTCTGGATCCTCTCACCGGAGGTAATCGCTTCCCTTTATCTAATCTCCTTGGATTCCTGAATCATTTTAAAGAATTCGCAGCCCAATTTTCTAAACTCTAATGAAGACAAACCAAGTTTGTGCAACTGCTCCTCAGCCCATCTATCATTAGACTGAAGTGGGTCTCTGCTAACGGTGTGAGCCAGTCTTGTCTTGCTGGCTCACAGTTGCCTGCTGAGCTTCTCAGTGTCACATCAACAGTTCCACCTCAGTAGCAATGGGTCAAAACCAGGGCTAAAATGCCCCTTTAACCCCAGCCGCTCACACGCTAGGAACTGCTGGCAAAACCCCCTTCACTCTTTTTGTATCATTCTCATCCCTCGACATATACTTCACGGGTTGCTCCTGAAGTTGATGGGCAGATCCCACTGTGGAAGTTTTGCCCCTGTGACAAGACTGGGAAATAAGATGTGGATTCGTACCGATTGAAATGAAGCACTTCATCGCTTTATCTCCGGGTAAACCTTGGCCGCCCAATTTTAACTCGGAAAGTTAGAAATTGTCGTTGGTGTTTCTGTTTTTCATCCAGATTCTGAATGAAGTACATGCTATATCTAAACTGAGTGTTGGCTTTGGCAGGAGCCCATCCAGTCACAGACATTACACTTAACTTTTGTTGCAATGGATTAGTCCATTGTATTTAGACTGCACAGATTGGTACAGTTACACCGTGTAAACAAGTGACCACCTTTAAGCAAATTCAAAATAATGCACATTTTTCGCAATTTACGCAAATATTAATATTTTTAGAAACATATTTATAAATCGATCATTTAATTTGCAGCCGCCCTTACCCTCTGTAATCTTTCCCTTTCTGGATGGTTAGAGTCACTATCATCTCCACAAGCGTCAGTAAAATCAGAAGCAGCAAAAGCCAATACATGGGATTTTCTTTCGCTACAGTTACTCGCCAAACTGCTAGCAAAGTGTGAAACACAAAAACAAGGCGAGGAACTACCGCGCTCAGATAGACAAACGAAACCATGCTCTCCGCAGCAAGAGCCCGGACTCAGATGGAAAAGGCTCCTTGTTCGGTTCAATGAAGTAAATGGGGGCGGAGGGGCTGGGGCTTTTCTTGGGTCAGACCTACTCCGCTGAGAGCATTGCCCTGCTCTGCGCTCCTCCCCGTTAAATTCTTCTCAGTCGCAGGGGATCGCAAAGGAAAAGACCAACGGAAAAGGTCGCTGTACATTGCAGGGTGACTGGGAGCAGTATTTTCAGTTGTTTGAATTTGGAAGGGTTCAAGAATTCAGCCATATAAATAGCTACTTGACAAATTAGTGCTATGAAGTTAAGTTGAATAATACACTATATAATTGAATATTAAAGTCACAAAATATAAGTAGGAGCAGGAGTGGCCATCTGGACTCTGGAGGCTGTCCTGTGATTCGGTAAGATCGTGGCTGATCTTGAAACTCAATTCCACTTTCCCACCCAATCCCCATTTCACTTCATTCCAACATTCCCTCCAAATTTTCAGGGGTACACGAGAAATTTGGTGGAGTGCGCAGTCCTTTGAAATTGTTTGCAGGTACAGTCACTTAAAGATGTTGACTTGCTCAGAACCTGCCTAGAGATTTACCAATTGCAGTTTAGCGAGAACATTGCTTAATTCCCTCAAAAGTCCAAAAGCTATCAATCATTTCTCGGCTAAGATCAAGCTCAAAATGGGGTGCACTACCTTATCTTGTCAGCTTGAATTTTGTTTGCCTCTCTTGCAGGGACCAAGAATTGGATTCAATTGAAATTTGGATTTGGGTTTGTCCAGTCCACGCTGAGCATTGGCTTTGTAACTCTAAAGCTGGAGTAAAAATTTGTTTTTAAAATTATGAATCCCAGCCTTGAACATACTCAATATCTGAGCACCCACATCCGTCTGGGATGGCAAATTCCAAGGGTTTACAGCCCTCTGAGTGAAGACATTTATTGTCATCTCCAAATGCGCAACATCGTGGGCCGAAGGGCCTGTTCTGCGCTGTAATATTCTATGTCCTATGTTCTATGTTCCTCTGCTGAAATTATGTCCCCTGGTTCCAGACACTCCAGCTGGAGGCAATGTCCTCTTAGCATTTACCCTCTCAAGCCTTCTTATAATTTTATATGTTTCAATGGCCAAAGATTTTCAGCCCTTCCCACTGTCAGGATCTTCCCATCCTGCCAATGGCAATCCCCTGCAGTGGAGGCAAAGGTTAGTGAGGCACACAAAACCCTGTAGACATTGGCAGGACTGGAAGATTCCGTCACCGCCACTGGAAAATACACTGTGAGGGAGATGGCCAGGAAACCTCTCATTCATCTGAGCTCCATAGGATAAGTCTCTGATCCCAGCAACCAATTTAATGAACTTTTGCTGCACCCTTGACTGAACGCTGACATGCAAAAAACATTGAACAAGACAGCAGCAAAGATTAAAATGCAAAACAAACTCTTGCTGCTATGACAGGATTGAAACCCGGGTCCCCAGAACATTAGCTGAGCTTCTGGATTAATAGTCTAACGATTATACCAGTAGTCTATCATCTCCCCTTTGAGCTGGTGCCCAAACCTTAAGGACCTCAGCTCTCGGCATCGTCTACAGAGTATTATGCATCAGTATGGCACAATTCATCCCAGTCTTGTAGATACCCAGCTCAACAAAACAATGCGTATCATCTCGAGTATCCTCCAATCAGCTCAACTCCCCCAGCTCCCAGTCCTGAGTAACATCGCAACCCTCATATAAAGAGGGAGATTGTAATAAGAAAACTTTTGGAGAAGGTTTATGTCAACCAAGCCTGCTGTTACACAAGGACCTTACCAATCCACCTGTTGCTCACCTCCCATCATTGCCAGCCTGTACAGCTAAGAGCCCCAGGAATAACAGCAAAGACCCAGTGGCAGCAGGAATGGAACCAGCACACCACCATTAAAAACCATTTCCTCATCACAGATCCCACAGCCACCCGTCTGGCTTCAACCTGCCACACCAACATTGGGAACTCCTCAACCATTTCCACATTGGCCAAGACCTTTGTACAGCAAATTGGAATAAGTGGGGGATTGCAAGGAATCCAAACTGCAGCTGCAGCACACACCAATGACTCACATCATTGAAGACTGCCCCTGACAACATTCAATGGAAGCTCAGAGAGCTCCATTTAGCCAATGAGGAAGCTGTTGTCTGGCTTGGTGATTACTGCACACACTAAAAATAATGCTCAAATAACATGTCCTTTGGTTAAGAGACCAAAACTGTAGATCCTGGTGTATCTCACCAAAGACCTGTACCAAAGCAAAGCCTCCTTACTTCTGTACTCTAACGCTCTTGCAAAGAAAAGATCTAATTGTTTGCTGCAACCTCAAGTTTACTTTCTGTATATAATGCACAATGATAACGAAATCCCTTGGAATACAACATTTAATCATTTCTCACCATTTAAGGAATATTCTCTTTTGCTATTCTTCCTGTGAATAGCCTCATGTTTCCCCACATATTACTCTATCTGCCATTTATTGACTGTTAAGTTCACTTGTCTTCCCCCTGAGCCCTCACAGTTTCCTAGCCTACTGAGTTTTGTATCATTAGCCAACTTGGATATATTAAATTTGGTCTTTCCGTCTAAGTCATGAATAAGGATTGTAAATAGCTGAGGCCCCAGTAATGATCCTTCAGACACCTGCCAACTTGAAAATGACCCATTTATTCTTGCCCTATATTTTATGTCTATTGAACTATCTGGATCCAAAGAATGTATTTACATTATGACCTTCTAGATTGCCAGGTGTCCAAAATGCTTTAGAGTCAACGAGGTAAATTTTGAAGTGTGGTCATTGTTGTAATGCAGTTATCCCCACACCAGTTTACACACAGCAGGCTCACACAAACATTGGGGATTGCTTTGGAGATTGGATGTAGTTCCAGCAATGGCCACCACTCCAGACGATGGTGCTGGGACCAGAGAACTGCCAGCCATTTGATTGGTTGGTAGCTCTCAGAGTCAGGACTCCCTCCCCAGATTTTAAAAAACTCCAGACTTCCTCCCCAGAGCAGGGATCAAACTGAAGCCAACTAACTGTCCAACAGCCATTACAAAGCTTCAGGGTAAGTGACCGAGCAGGGAATGGGGTGAGGCTTGACACTTATTCTGAGGGATGGGGATCCCTGATCCCGTGTAAAATCTCAGCCATATCTTTGGAACTCATGCTCTTGGCTACAGTGAACAGCAACTGTGCCCCAACTATACCATTCTCTACCACATTCCTTTATACTGCCCTACTTAAGTGTCTTCCTACACCATTGTGTAATTGTTTATTTACCCATCTGCCCTCAAGAACCTTCTTCCTGTTGGGTAATGGTAAAGATCAAGGCTCCTCCAGCACTGCACCTGGGCAGTTCTGACCTATCCTACTTGCGGTCACACCCTTCTTTCTGTGGCCACTAGCTAGATACATACTACCTAACCTAAGGGGTGTGACTACCTGATATCCTGAGCCCTAGATTGCAGCTCAACAACTCAGAGCTGAAGTTTCTGGCAAAGCAGATTCTTACTGCAAATGTGGTGGTTTGAGGTTGCAATAAACTCCACATGGTACAATTGCAGGACGCCACCTACAGTGCATGCCATTTTATTATTACATTAATTAATTCAAGTTTATTCATTCAAATTAGGTTAAGTTTTTAGCTCACTGATCTGAGTCAAGTTATACTTAAGTTAACTTTCCCACAGCCCATCCAGTTGCTTGTTATCACTTTGCAATTATTCTCTGATCTTGGTCTCACACTTCATTTAGATCTTTGATATATTTGTTTATTGAAAGGATGTGATGTTCTTGATACTTAGATAAATTATAATGTGAACATTTGGCTCTGATTCCTCAGCTCACCCTGCTCCTCACTCTCTGCTAACCATCTTGTCACTATTTGATTTTTTCCAGCTGTATGTCTGCTCTCTGACACCTCTCCTTTTAAATCCCTGTGCGTGGGTTCCCGTTGTAAGTTACCAGGCAGAAATGTACCATATTTTTTCAAAGTGTTGGTTCCAGTGAGAACACCGGTGAGAATGCCACCGTCGGCACCAACGGCTAATCTCACAGAATGTTGAAACAAAATTTTTTCCACATGTGTCACCGCGCTCGTGATTCACTTGCTCCAAGAAAATTTAGACTCTTCAATCAGTGGAGCACTCCTTTTAAATGCCTCCCCAACACTTGTTCCAGGTCCAGTCAAGGAAGCCAGCACCAAGATTCTCCGAGGGACCCCTGACCAAACTTCTGGATGGTGGGGAGCAGAGGTGTGATGTCCAATACTTGCTTTCCTGCAGACGTCCATTCACCAACGTTAACACCCTGCCTGGGAGACAGTGAGTGCCAGCTTGCTGCAGAAGAGGATGGGACAACAATGACTCAAGGAGATGAATGATCTGCTTCATGCAGCCAGGGTAACCCGCCTTCTCATTTCTCCTGCTGCCTCCTTCACGCACCCTTCGAACCCTGTCATCTCATGAGTTCCCAATACCTATCACGGAATCCTCACCCACCCCACTCCCCATGGCCCTCCCAGTAGCTATTTTGCTTCTCGCATCCCTGCTCCCATTGAAGACGCACGCATGCCAGATGTCCTTTCTATCTGAACTGGCAGAACCTCTGGCCACACTCTCCCCATGTGTCTCATTGCAGGACAAACCCCAGCAAAACCATCATGAGTGGGCACAGTCCACCGAGTCATGCCTGAGCTGATACCTTACACCCTATAAGGAGACAGCCCCTGAGCTGACCAGCAAGGAGCAGAACCACACCTTTGCAGAGGGTGAAGTGGGGGCAACAGACAAAGGTTAGAATCCTCAATGCATGCAGTCACAGTTCTTCCTCCTTTCTCAACCTTACTTCTATCTGTTATCCCCCATGACGCACTAATGCCATCTCTCTTCCTGGCAGAACAATCAGTCAGCCAGCAAGGACCATACTCACACCCGTTGGACATCACAGACCTGAGCACCTCCATGGGAGACTTCGCAGAAGCAAGCAAAGAGGCTTCACATCTGTCACTCGCACCCTCCACCAGCAAAGATACTCATACTTTAGTGGCAGTAACTAGTAGATAGGCTGCTGGGTCACTCACTGGTGAGCACCTCACAATTGAAGATCCACAGCACACAGAGGCAGGGACATCCCAAGGAATTGGTACTCAGGGGAGTGCCAGAGCTCCGGACTCTGTTGAGTCCCGGGCTAGTGGGGAGAAAATCCTAGTAGGTTAGAGAAATTTCAAATAATCAGGGATTTAAGTCTAATAAAATACTAGCAATAAGTGAAATGACCTCAGATCAGACTTAGAGTTTAACAGGGGAACTGCCTGCATAAAGGCATATAAGAATGAACAAGTATTTCTGATTTAAACATGTATTTTAGTATGTTTAATATGTTAAATATATTAACTATATAAATGTAATCGTGCACTTTAGCCAAGAGCAGGCTGCTGTGAGGGGTGCTGGAATGATGCTTTCGTAGATAGAATCACATTCTTTGGAAACTATGAAACCTCAGAATGTGTAAGTTCTTATCAGCAGAAGTTGCTAGCAGTAACGTTCTCAGGGCTACTTACTAATATAGTTTTTCACACTATCCAGACAAGACAGGTCCTTTCTCAGACATGAGAGTGTACATCTATCTCGTTTGGACAGTGACGTAGCAAGAGCTGGTGGGAACCTTGACTTTGACTTTTGTACCTAAGCATCGGGGTTACTAGGCAACAGAGGAAGAAGCATCAGCAATAGAAACAGGAGGCATCTGGATTCTACGGACCAATGAAATCCCATAATGTCAGAACGTAGAATACAATTGGCTAAAGTATATGACAAGTGCTGCTAATAATTGATTTATATTGAAGATGATTTGATCATTACTAATGAAAGGTGGGAGAATTTGATATGAAAAATGTATAATTGATCAATCCTTCTAACCTCAGTGTTATATATTGGAAAACTCAGAGCCTTCTCTGTAAAGAGACATTGGACTGACCAATGTTATCTCTGCCTTTAGTGGTTCATTAATAAACTTTAAATCGAGACACTGACTTTTGTGAGTCTTTGTATTGGCTAAAGGTTTGGCAAAACCTATCCCCCAGAGAACCCCACAACATGGGCCAATGATATGCCCCTGGGTAGGATTGTCCCATAGCTGCTGAAACTACGAAGACAGAGTGATGAGCATCAGGAAGGGGTGATAACACCTCTCCTCAGACGGCAAGGTTGACTGGAGGAGTCCCATTACCTTCTGTCCGAGGAGATGGTGCAATCACTTCCACACAACAAAGCCAACACTGCGAGGGTGGCATCTACAGTGGAAACCTTGGTGCAGGTCCAAGACCGGAAGAAACAATGAAAGGTCGTGAATGTAGCCCAGTCCGTCGTGCCAGCCAGCCTCCCATCCATTGACCCTGACTGCACTATCCACTGCCTCAGAAAAGCAGCCAGCTTAAGGACCCCACGCACCCCCAACATTCTCTCGTCCACCCTCTTCCATCTGGAAAAAGGTACAAAAATCTGAGGTCACGTACCAACTGACTCAAGAGCAGCTTCTTCCCTGTTGCCGTCAGACTTTTGAGTGGACTTACCTCATATTAAGTTGACCTTTCTTTACACCCTAGCTATGACTGAAACACTATATTCTGCACTCTCTTGTTTCCTTCTCTATGAACGGTATGCTTTGTCTCTATACTGCGCAAGAAACAATACTTTTCACTGTATACTAATACATGTGATAATAATAAATCAAATCAGATCAATGATGTGCTCTCCATGGCAGGAGATGTCCACACCATGCTTCAGCTCATAGCGAGGGGGATTGAATATAAAAGTAGGGAGGTCTTGCTGCAGCTGTATAGGGCATTGGTGAGGCCGCAGCTGGAGTACTGTGTGCAGTTTTGGGCGCTGCACCTGCGCAAAGATATTTTGGCCTTGGAGGGAGTGCAGAGGAGGTTTACTAGGCTGATACCGGAGTTGAGGGGGTTGAGCTATGAGGAGAGGCTGAATAAACTAGGCTTGTACTCGTTGGAGTTTAGAAGAATGAGGGGAGATCTCATTGAGACGTATAAGATGATGAATGGGATGGATAGGATAGAGGTGGAGAGACTCTTCCCGCTCAAAAAAGACAGTAGGACTAGGGGGCACAGCCTCAAGATAAAGGGGGGGCGGTTTAGAACGGAGTTGAGGAGGAACTTCTTCACTCAAAGGGTGGTGAATCTCTGGAATTCTCTGCCCGTTGAAGTGGTGGAGGCTGCCTCGCTAAATATTTTTAAGACGCGGGTTGATGGGTTTTTGATAAGAGAGGGGATTAAGTGTTATGGGGAGAGGGCGGGAAGGTGGAACTGAGCCACGACAGATCAGCCATGATCTTATTGAATGGCGGGGCAGGCTCGAAGGGCTAGATGGCCTACTCCTGCTCCTATTTCTTATGTTCTTATGTCCATGGCTCAGGGCATGAGCTCCATGCTGCAGCATTTAAACTGCATGCTGCAGGCACTGGTGGAAATCCACAAATGTCAGAGTACGGCTGGTCTTCTGGACCATAATCCAGCTGCCCCTGTATCCCACGGAGGAGCCCAGGGGTCCCCAGGCACCTGAAAGGAAGAGAAGCAGTAGGAATACAGCCTGAGGACTTTGGGGGTGCCCACCACATCTGACACCCCACTACCTGTGAGTGACACATTTCCATCCCCACACACCAAGGAGGGCAGCACCACAACAACCCTGAAGACTGAAAGTAGGCCTGGATCCTCAAAGACCAGGCCCTCCAATGGCCAAGGTAATGTTGGGCAACAGGGCGTGGAAGGCAGCAGGTCACTTCAACCTCAGCTGTGGATCCTGGGGAACCAGAGCACCAGGAGGAAAGCCCGGTGCAGACAGGGGAAGAATGTGCAAACTCTACACAAACTGTCACCCAAGGCCGGAATTGAACCATGTGAGGCAGCAGTGTTAACCGTGCCGCCCGTCTTATCTGGAGCTCATCCCTCTTTTCCTTACACTGCTATCTGAGTAGGGGTTACAATGGCAGAGCAGCCATCATCCCCCCAGTGAGAGGGTCTCAAGCTTCATGAGGCAGGGAAGCAGCCACTTGCTAATTCTCCCACTCTGTCCATTAGCCTGGCCTGTCATGGAACCCAACCCACTAATCTCACTGGCTCCCCCTTTGATTTTGATTTGACTTGATTTATTATTGTTACATGTCTTAACATACAGTGAGAAGTATTGTTTCTTGCATGTTGTACAAAGCATACCATTCATAGGGACGGAAACAGGACAGTGCAGAATGTAGTGTTACAGTCATAGCTAGGATGTAGACAAAGATCAACTTAATTATGCAGGTTGCTTGGCAGAGGCAGTGCTGACCCCCTGCATTCACCAGCTCCCACCCACTTTCCAGCTCCCACTCTTTACTCTTAGCATCAATCGACACAAGCCCAGCAAGGAGGACATGGGAAACACTGCCTGAGTGCCAGCCGCCAGACCTCTTTAAATCTGAGGACATCCCGACATGAAATGAAGGTTTGTGAGCAATCCCGCTCCCTGAGAAAGCGACATTGAGCCCACCATCCCCGTACCCCTGGCCCTGAGCTGAACCTATCTGGGTCCTCTACTTCCTATTGGACCCCTTGGAGACTGGAACCAAGAAGGTAAGGATAACCTGAGTACTTGCCTCTGATATGTCCTTCGTAGGTGAGGTTGCCAGGCTCATGTGCTTATAAACCTGAATGATCATGGAGTGGGGGGGTCCTGGGGTGAGCACTTACTAATGCGTTGTTTACTCTGCCAGTGAGAGGATTTGAAAATCAGAAATTGCAATCTTGCTGTAGTAAGTTCAGATTCTTGCCAAATTTTCCACACCAACAGGGATCAGAATCTCCCTCCCCAATTTATAAGTTAGCATTGTTCTTTTAATGCAGTAAACAACAGCTGCTTGCATTGTGTCCTTATTCCAGGGTGCTTCATTGGTGAATGATCAGACAAAATTTGACACCAGATCACGTGACGAGATATTAAGACAAGTGACCAAAACTTGGTCAAAGAGGTTTTATAGAATGTCTGAAAGGATGAGAGTGAGTTGGAGTGGCAGATTGGTTTAGACAGGAGATTCCTGGGCTTAGGGTCTAAGCAACTTCTGGAGCTGAGGAAATAGTGATGCACAGAAGGCAAAATTGGAGGAAAGCAAAGCTGGAGAGGGTTGCAGAGATTGGGAGGCAGAAGATTCTGGATGAATTTGGACATGATGGCAACTTAAAATCTGAGCCTTTGCTGACCAACCTCAGCTAGTGAACATGGAGCTGATGGATAAATGCGTAAGGTTCAACCAGCATATGGATAGCAGAGCTCTGGATGTACTGAGCTTTATGAACAAGAGATTCAGCAGTCGACAAACTGAGACCGGTGAAGACAGACTAAAGCATGGAGACAGTAGTAGGTGAATTTAATGGTAGAGCAGATGTAGGGTTGTAAAATCAGGATCAAATAGGACAAGGTTGTGAACAGCTCAATTCAACTTCAGACAGTGACCAGGATAGGGGGTAGAATCAATGGATAGAGAATTAATTTGTGACATTAATGGAGGAAGAAAATGGCTTTGCTTTTTACCACATATAATATTCTGCAGAATTTAATCTTACTCTGCAATTGCCCAGTTTCACTCTGTGGTCCTAGTCTCTTGAAGGGAGGGATAATAACAAATGCCTTGACATTGACAGGAATAATTCTGAATTCAGAACAGGAAGGAAAAGGCCATTGTGTTATTGGGGTGTGTGGGGTTCTGAAGCAGTGCTTATATTTGGATTCAAGTTGTGGGAAAGGCTTTGAACAAGTGTAGTAAAATATCAAACTGAAGTAAAGTGAAAATAAGGAGAGGGAGAAAAAAGCCTGAGGGAAAGGGACATAGTTTATTATTAAAACCAAAATTTTGTCAGTTCTAAGTTCTGTTAGTTATCTCTTTGCCTTTCACAGCTGCGTGTAACAAAACACTCTGGAATTTCATGTGCTTTACGAATCCAGATATTACTTGGGACGCCAACGCTTGGAGACTCACCATTGATGCTTATATTAGAAAACAATTTGGCCAGCCAAGGATGTTTATGTTTATGTATGGTTAAGGCAAGTGACTAACTCTGTCCTGTTTATTCTAAGTAGATCTTTTCACTTAAGCTATTTGGATTTTGTGTAAAAAGTTTTGAAAACTCAACAGATTCTATCTGAATTTGTTAACTGCCTTTAACTAAACAACTAGGTTAGAATTAAACACTGAGGAGACTGGCAAAGATAAACAAAAAAATATGTGAATCACAAATGTCTCAACCAGAGGACTGAAGGAAATTGAACATCCATCATTTTCTGTTTCCCCTTGTTTACAGTCTGCAAATAACTATGTACGATTGTACAGACTGATACAGCATGGTAAACATTCCTAAACTGTGAGAAACTAGAAGCTGTGTAGAAACTGTGGAGAAGCTGTCCATGTATACAAATAATTAAAAGCTAGGGCACAGCTGCAAAAAACAATCAAAATGCTGGGGCAGCAGTGTGGCACTGTGATTAGCACTGCTGCCTCGCAGCCCCAGGGACCTGTGTTCAAATCCCCGTTTGGGTGACTGTCAGTGTGGAGTCTGCACATTTTCCCTGTGTCTGAGTGCGTTTCCTCCGGGTGTTTCAGTTTCCTCCCAATGTCTAAAAGTCGTGATGGTTAGATGCATTGCCCATGCTAAATTCTCCCTCAGTGTACCCAAAAGGTGCCAGAATGTGGCAACTAGCGGGTTTTAAGAACATAAGAACATAAGAAATAGGAGCAGGAGTAGGCCATCCAGCCCTTCGAGCCTGCCCCGCCATTCAATAAGATCATGGCTGATCTGTCGCTGCTCAGTTCCACTTTCCCGCCCTCTCCCCATAACCCTTAATCCCCTCTCCCATCAAAAACCCATCAACCCGTGTCTTAAAAATATTTAGCGAGGCAGCCTCCACCACATCAACGGGCAGAGAATTCCAGAGATTCACATTTTCACAGTAACTTCATTGCAGTGTTAATGTAAGCCTACTTGTGACACTAATAAATAAACTTTAAACTTAATGGAATGTTAACCTAACCCTGGAAGACAAGAGGAAGTAAGCTATGGTTATGGCTCTCCCGTTGTGACCTGCGGGTCACGGTGGGAGATGCGCGTTGCCGGCCTTGTACCGGGATTTGCACGTGCACCAGGAACGCATGCGCATCTCCCAGAGCTGGCGAACAGTCACCAGTCAGACCACACTGGAAACCAGCAGTAAGGCAGGTAGGTAATTGGAATCTTTTTTAAATGTATTTTTAATATGTTAAGCAGTTCATTGTCGGGTCATTTGTGGTCCTGATTGAATCTCACCCCGCCAGGAGTACTTTATTCTGGCGGGGTTTACAATAGCTCCCCACATTCGGGGAACTAGCAGGAAAGAAGGGGGCAATCGGGGCCCCCAGGGGTGGTCAGGCTACGTGGGGAGTGGTGCCCCCTGGACATGGGCACCCTGGTGGTGCTAGCCTGTGCCCCATGGCACTGCCCAAGCAGCAAAGTGCCCATGCCCAGTGCACTGCCCAACACGGTGGGGCCAATTGTGGGCAGGGCCTAGGGGCATTCGGTGGGGGGGTGGGTGGATCCTGTAAACAGGATCGGTCTGGGAAGGAGGGAGGGCAGCGATTGGGGTGTGCTTGAGGGATGGGTGGTCTTCCAGGTGGGGGTGGGGCTGCCTCGGGGGGGGGGGGGGGGGGGGGGGGTGCGGTGTCTGACCCCGGGTGGGGTGGGGTGGGGGGTGGGGGGGTCAGCGGGTGGGGGGTGGTCTGTCTGACTGAGGGAGGTTGGGGGAATCGCCATTGTTGGGGAGGTGGTGGGCTGTGCATCGGGGCACTCCAGTGCGGGGTGGGGAGGTCAAGGCTGGCCTTGTAATTGTTGTGGGGGCTGTGATCGGGACATTGGGGGGCTGGAGGGGCAGCACTGTGGGGTCTTGGGCTGGCCAGCAATCGGGCTGGCCAGCAAGCGGGGAATCTGACCGATCGGAGCCAGAGTTCCAGAACTGTTAGACTCCGGCGTGAATAGGCTTCCGCCCTGGGTTTTTAATGATATTCACGACTGGGACCTCTGCAGTGCACAGAGTGCGGAGATTCAGGTAAGAAACTGAACTGACAAAACACTCGGGATTTCGAACAGTTTCCCCACCAATTCAGCACTTTTGGGAGAATCGCAGCCTATGTTTCAGTTGTATAAAGCCTTGGTCAGACTCCATCAGGAATAACTGTGTTCAGTTCCGGGCACTCTACCTCAGGAACATATATTGATCTTGAGGGGTGCAATACAGACTCACCAGAATAATACTGAGGCATAAAGTCTTAGAAACATCAAAACATAGAAAATAGGCACAAAAATAGGCCATTCAGCCCTTCGAACCTGCACCACCTTCAATATGATCATGGAGGATCATGCATTTTCAGTATCCCACTCCTGCTTTCCCTCCATATCCCTTGATCTCTTTGGCCACAAGGGTCATGTCCAGCTACCTCTTGAACATATCTAAAGAACTGGCCCCAACAGCTCTCTGTGATAGAGAATCCCACAGGTTCACAACTCTCTGAGTGAAGAAGTTCTTCCTCATCTCAGTCCTGAATGGCTTTTCCCTTATTCTTAGGCTGTGACCCCTTAGTTCTGGACTTCCCCAACATTGGGAACATTCTTCTTGCATCTAGCTTATATAGTCTCGTCAAGATTTTATATGTTTTTATGAGATCCCTTCTCATTCTTCTAAATTCCAGTAAATACAAGCCCAGTCGATCCAGTCTCTCTCGATATATCAGCCCTGCCATTCTGGGAATCAGTCTGGTGAATCTTTGCTGGACTCCCTCAATAACAAGAATGTCCTTCCTCAAATTAGGAAAGCAAAACTGTGCACAATACTCAAGGTGTGGCCTCACCAAGGCCCCTTATAACTGCAGCAAGGCACCCTTACTCCTACACTCAAATCCTCTTGCTATGAAGGACAGCGTGCCATTAGCTTTCCTCACCGCCCGCTGTATCTTCAGCAACTGTTCCATCATGATACACAGGTCACATTGCACTTCCTCTTTCCACCAAAGTGGATAACCTCACGTTTATCTACATTATATTGCATTTGCCAAGTATTTGCCCACTCAATCAGCCTGTCCAAGTCACCCTGCAACCTCTGCGCATCCTCCTCAGAGCACACACTACCACCCAGCTTCGTGTCATCTGCAAATTTGGTGATATTGCATTCAATTTCTTCGTCCAGATCATTAATATGTATTGTGAACAGCTGGAGTCTCAGCACTAAACCCTGATATACCCCACTACTTACTGTTTGCCACTCTGAAAAGGACCCATTTATTCCCACTCTTTGCTTCCTGTTTGCCAACCAGTTCTCTATCCACATCAATATATTACCCCCAATACCATGAGCTTTAATTCTGTTCACTAATCTCTGGCGTGGGACCTTTTCAAAAGCTTTTTTGAAAGTTGAGATACACAACATCCACTTGTTCACCCTATCCACTTTAATGGTCACATTCTTAAAAAATTCCATCGGATTTGTCAATCAAGATTTCTCTTTAGTGAATCTATGCTGATTTGGACTGATCCTGTCACCACTTTCCAAATACTCAGTTGTAGCCTTAATAATTCGCATCAATATTTTCCTCACCACCAATGTCAGGCTAACCGACCTATAATTCCCTATTTTCTCTCTCCGCCCTTTTTTAAAAAGTGGGATTACATTAGCTACCCTCCAATCTATTAGAACTCTTCCAGAGTCTATAGAATGCTGGAAAATGATCAGCAGTGCGTCCACTATTTCTAGGGAGACTTCCTTAGATATTCTGTCTTGCACAACATTAGGCCCTGGGGATTTATTGAGTTTTAATCCCAGAAATTTCTTCAATACAATTTTTTCACTATTAAGGATTTCCTTCAGTTCCTCCTTCATGCTAGACCTGAAGTCTTAAGAGGACAGATTGCCTAATTGTAGCTTGTATATCCATTGGTTTCGAAGGTTTAGAGGTGATCTAATGTTCCTTCTCTCCTGTCAATCTCTGTGACGAAACTCTGGAATTCCTTCTCTAAGACTCTCCAACTTCATCTTCCCGTTTCAGACATCCCGTAAAATGCCTCTTTGATCAAACCATTGGTCATCTTCTTACATGGCTCAGTGTCAAATGTGGTTGCCCCTGTTTAGTTCATTTCACTTCATTAAAACTGTTATATAAATGTGAGTTGTTTTTACATTTGCTCATTAACATCAATTTCTGAATTTTTCTTAGTGACACAAATGATAAATAACAGCTCCAAGTTCAGATTTTTAATGCCCACTATTTCAAATACTTCATCCTCGGAGTACCAGTGGGACAAGTGCTGGTTATCCTTGGAGATTTGCTTGGTTCTCTCTGACCCTGTCGTGGAGCTCCATCATATTGTGGTTGAAATAACCGGGAGTGAAATTCATCCTGGGCAGCAGCAAAAGGTGGACAATAAGGAATCAGCAACCTGAAATACACATGGGCCAGATTTATTCTCAAAATTGGGTGGGATGTAAAACAGGTTGCCAATGTACTATCTAGCTAGTTATGTTCTATACCCTAACACATCCCCCTCCCCCATCCCAGAGGGTGAAATTCACCCCACCATTACACTTTGTTTATCATTTTTTTCTAATTAGCCCCTTTAATGTCTGGTACTCAGCAGGGTTGAATTCTGGACCATGTTTAGCTTATACTGTGAGTAGCATTGCCCATTTCCAATGCCTACATGTCTTCTAGGGCAATTATCAAGCAAATTGCACGAAAAGCATCTCTTGTGGTTTTCCTGCTTACATTGAGTCACGATGTGCTTATTTCCTTTGCTTTGAGAAAAGAAAATAAATGTTCAATAATTTCAACCAAATCTCTCCAAGCACTAATGGAGATTTCACATGCATTCCAGAGCATATCAATTGTATGTGCCACACAATTTGTGTTTGTTAGTGACAGTTTTTTTAAGATATCACCATCCCACTTGTGCATTATGTTGCACATAGACCTGTTGTTATTGATAAACAGATTAAAATTCTCTTCAGATAAATACTTGCGTTAAAGTTGTAGCCCCTTTTCTTAGATATGTGCTATACTAACTTACAGGAAAGGAAGAAAAATATCATGCCTTACAAAAACATGGCAGTGGATGCAAACACAGATTTCACTTCATACAATATGGTTCTCTATTTAATGAAACGGTTTAATAGAAGAAAGGGGACTGGGTACCAACAACAACTGGTATTTATATAGCACCTTTGATGGAATAAAACATCCTACAGTGTTTAACAGGAGCGTTTTAAAGTGAAGTTCGATACCATTAGGACAGATGGGCAAGTTTGGTCAACAATGTAGGTTATGATAAGTGCCTTAAAGGAGAAAATGGAGGAAAGAGAGGGAATAATAGAACTTAAGTCCTTGATAATTGAAGACATAAGTAACCGACGATGGAACAATTAAAATTGGGGATATTAAAATTGTACATGAGGTCAGAATGTGGGGGGCCAGCCTGGATTGTGTTAGTCATGTTTGGATGTAACAAAGGAGTTTCAGTAGTAGATAAGCTGATGTGGGGTGGAGTTAGGCAATGTTGCAAAAGAGGAAAACCGATGGTCTTAATGATGGTCTATCTATGTGGTCAGAAACTCATCTTGAGAGTCAAAGGTTGAGAATAATTTGGTTCAACGTTTGCCAGGGAAATGATGCAGCTCAGGAAGAAGTTTGCAGTGGAGACCAAAGATGGTTATTGGCCCAAATCTTCCTGTCTGTGGATCTTCAGAGACCAGACATATGACCCAAGATGCATGTTGGGACCCTGCAGAAGTCACAATATGCTTACCTCCTTTGGAATGGTCAGGTTTCAACTTCCAGTTGGCAAATGTCCTGATCCCCTAATCCCTCCAAGAAAGCCTCCAACTCTGAGCTGGAGCTGGAGTTCGATCGGTTAATTGCTCTTACCTGAATAATCACCCAGGAAATGTTAGACAGATAAATCCTAGTCCAACTCCTGGATAACTACAGAACTGATTCTCTAGTCATTCATACTGGCCTCCCTGCCATCCCCCCTGTCCCCCCAGGCTTTCCCCTCAATTCCCAGCTTTCCCTACTTCACCCAACCTCTCAACTACCTCCAGTGACTGTACCCTCCAACTATACTCTTTCCAATCCAACTCCTCCCAACGATCCGCCCACACTGCTGATCCTATGACTAACTTCTGTCCACAACTACACCCAGTAAGGAGTCTCACAACACCACGTTTAAGTCCAACCAGTTTATTTGATAGTAATCTATCAAATTACTATCAAATAAACTGGATAGACTTAAACCTGGTGTTGTCAGACTTCTTACTGTGTTTACCGCAGTCCAACGCCAGCATCTCTACATCACAACTACACCCACCAGACTTGATAAACCTTTGACCTAACTAGACCTCTCAGACTGACCTGACTACCCACTAACCTATGTCCCACCTCATTAACCTGCTACTTACTCAACTGTTACCTCACTCACCCAACACTCTATCCATCGACCACCTCACTCACCTGCCACACTATTGCCTTACTACCTCATCCATATGCCACCCAATCCACTCGCCAATTAGCTCACCCACCCTACCCATTTACCTCACAACCTACCCACTCTAGTATCCTGCCCATCCACTTATTCATTGACACATGAGCATCCATCCAGTCACTGACATTCTCTGGACATTTAAACTTACTATACAGCAGCTAATGCCATAAAAAGGACATGTGTGGTGTCTCTCCCACCTCCACCACCTCCACCACCTCCCCCCACCACCCCCCCCCCCCCGCCCCCACCCCCCAAAGCCACAGTACTACAATGGAGTTCTCAGAGCGTCACTGTGTTCTGCATTTCTGGAGAAGCCAAGCTCAAAAGATACTTACTTGGCAGGGGTGAAACCATGATCATGCAGCTGGTTTGCCCAGGAGCTATGGCCAACTTTATAGCATGGTCTGTTTATATGTTTGGTTTCATTGGGATATGTAAATATAGATCGCACTAACTGAATATTCAGTGTTCTGTGCTGTGAATTTTCCAGTGCCTGGCATGAACAGACCCATCGCAATATATTGTACTGATCTCAGTGTTGTAAGCACTGAAGTTTCATGCCCTCATTAATAGATCAGTGTAGTGCATCCCAATGAGAAAATGCAGACCATAATATCTGTTGAGCACATTAGAGTGCATTTCATTGTCAGGAAATGTGCCCCCTTCAGTGTATATTGTTACTGGTGATCATCACAGTGAACGGCACCATTACTTTCACTGAATTTGAAGTATCCAATCAAACCAAGGCATTTTTGCCAATCCTTGCTTTACAAATGTCGCATTTGGCCATATTTGAGAATACCAATTGCAGCTGTAAAATGGTATCACTGCACTAAAACGCCAGTTTAAAAGGATTACTGTGAATATATAGCAGATTTAACAATTTATTGTTTCATTGGCTTGTAGCATTGTAAACCACAACATCTGATATATGCCAACTGAGTTTTACACAACGGGAGGCCAGTCGAGACCATTATACTTGCATTGCCCCTTTGAGAGAAATAACCAATTAACCCCCCTCTCTGCACTTTCCCCATAAACCTGTAAATGTTTCTAAGACTATGGGGGCAGTTTTCCTGTCCTGCCTGCCATTGGGAATCATATCGGCGGGAGGGGGGGCGGATGCCGAACCATGCAAAAGGTCCATTGACCTCAGGCGGGATTTTCCGATTTTGGGGCAAGCATACCCAGAAAATCCTGCCCTATATTTTTGTGAGCTGATGTTGATCGAGTAATGAAGCATCTGTTGCTTTCACTTGAGTTCTTCATTTCTCGCTGCTGTGTTCCATTATCTCTCCCTTTCATTTTCTCTCTCCCTCCATCATTCTATCCCTCTCTGTCTTCCAGATTCCCTATTTGATCCTGCACTTCAAGATTTATTTTAAGATAAGGTGACAAACTGCAATGAAAAAGTTGTTAATTCAAGTGGCAGAAGGTGGGTATTGGACCCCAAGCCTGTCTTGTTCCTTCTAATGTCCGTGTTGTTGAGAGCTGTGGAAGGAATTGCTGTTTGACTGGGGTCTATCCTTGTCGGTGAGCGCATCTGTGGAATCATAGAAACTCTACAGTGCAGAAAGAAGCCATTTGGTCCATCAAGTCCACAAGGGCCCACCCAGGCCCTACCCCCATATCCCTATATACTATACCCGCTAATCCCTCTAACCTACGCATCTCAGGACGCTAAGGGGCAATTTTAGCCTGGCCAATCAACCTAACCCGCACATCTTTTGGACTGTGGGAGGAAACTAGAGCACCCAGAGGAAACCCACGCAGACACGAGGAGAATGTGCAAACTCCACACAGACAGTCACCCAGGCCGGGAATCGAACCCAGGACCCTGGAGCTTGAAACAGCAGTGCTAACCACTGTGCTACCGTGCCGCCTGTACTGCTGCATCAAAACCTGACATTGCCGTAGTGATGGACCCACGGACAGATCAGTTGCATCGATATCGTCGCCAGCAATAAAGCGGGAATCAAGGTCCTCCACTTACTGCCCAAGTGTAGTCTGTATTCAGAATTGTGCGTCTTGTAACACATTTATATTAATTACCAGATTAACAGAATGTAGATTTAATCCTTGCCAAACGTGGAGCTCAGTAATCTCAGAGTTAACAGCAAGGTTGCTGCAGGGGCCAGTGCAATTACAGGGAATCAGATTGTGGAGGATGTATTTATTTGTTATTATTATCATAAGTAGTCTTACATTAACACTGCAATGAAATTACTGTGAGAGCCTGTGAGAGTTCTCTACTTTGAGATATTAATACTGCAGTAATGCTCATCTTTCTGGCATTCTGATCAATGAATACACCACAGGTAATATTACTGAAACAGTTTGATCTGAAAATATAATCATGATTGTCTGTGGAAGCCTGCTGAGTGCAATTTGCCTGTAAAATTTGCTACATAACCAGGGCAATAATGTTTTAAATATAACTTGTGAGTAGTTAAGCTACAGTTGGACCGTGGTATAAATCTGTGGGCGAAAGCAAACATACAATTTCAATTTTGCTTCAGTATTATGTGGTCCCTGGGGGGTATGAGTGGGGGGAGGGTTTTAGTGGTGTGCAGAGCTTTTGTTATTTTCTGACTGCCGCCAGCTGTTCAAATATTACAAACTTGGCACTAAAAGAATTTGAGACACTGGTTAAAGCTGGAAGATTTTATTTAATTTCATAGCAACCTCCAGAAAATATCCGTGAGACTGTGGCAAAAGCTAAAAAGTAATTTATGCTATTATTCACATTTCAAAAAATTATACTAGAAAAGTGTGATTTTTGGCTGTTTTTGAACCCAAATAGTTTATTTTCAGCTATATATTTTTTACATATTCCTCTGGTGACTCAGTGGACAATAGCTGCAAGGTAAGGGTTTAAATTCCAGTTACAATCTGTAACAAATTAGCACAAAACAAACCACTAATGCAGCTTCTCATTGGGTCAGTGTCCTGGATGGATCTATTCAAACCATCTATTCCATCCATTTCTCTTTCTCTCTTTCCCTCTTTCTCTTTCCTTTCTCTTTATCATTCCTACTTTCTATCGTACAGATTGCTTCTCTTTTTATTATTTAAACATTTAATTTAGAAATGTGACACGCATGAAGAATCATAAGAACTAGGAGCAGGAGAAGGCAATTCAACCCCTCGAGCCTGCTCTGCCATTTAATACAGATCATGGCTGATCGCATCTTGGCATCAACTCCAGTTATCTGCCTGTTCACCATCGCCCATCAAAACCTTATGAAAGGTTAATAACCACACAAGTTGAAAAATCATATGAAGTGCTATGAAAAAAGGTCTTCTTATAAAAGTTTTTACTGATAAGCACCAAGGCCATTAGTCTGAGAAAATTCATTAAATCAGACATGTGGAACTGGAAAAAAGGGAGTGATAAACAGACACAGGCACAAATTGGGACAATGATAACTTGGAACAATGGTGGATTAAGTCTTCGTGCTGATTGAGTACTATAATTAAGTAAGCATAAGTTGTGATTGGTTTTCATATCTGAATGATATAACCTTAATCAATAACTCTGAGTGGATAAAAATAACTGTTTTACCATGATTGTTATATGCTAATTACTTGTAATCAAATTTGAAACTATAATTGCTGGTGTACTTCTGAATCCTGCACTGTGGTTAGTTACAGACTGTGATCTGTGACTTTCCAGGGTCTGAGTTATATAGCTTAATTAAAACAGCTGTTTAAGAGAACTCCATGACTTGATCTGGTTATTGAAGGGTCAAGTTGTGATCCATCAAAGCCCACAACATTTTACTAATAAAAAGTCTGTCCGCCTCTTCCTTAAATTTACTCACATCCTGGGACAGTGAATTCCATAGACTCACAACCCTTTGAGAGAAGTAATTTCTCCTCATCTCTGTTTTAAATCTGCTACCCCTTGTCTTAAAACTATGACCTCTAATTCTAGATTGCCTTAGAAGAGGAAACATCCTCTCCACATCTACTTTGTCAATCCCTCTTATCGTCCTGTACACTTTAATTTGATCTCTCATTCTTCTAAACTCCAGGGAATATATGCCTAAATCTCTCTTCATAAGTTGAACCCCTCATCTCTGGAATCAATATAGTGAATCTACGCTGAACTGCCTCCAACACAACTACATCCACCTTCAAGTAAGGAGACCAAAACTATACACAATATTCAAAGTATGGTCTCACTATTGTTTTGTACAGTAGAAGCAATACTTCACTACTTTTATATTCTATTCTTTTAGCAATAAATACCAAAATTCCATCTGACTTCCTCATTACCTGCTGTACCTGTATCCTCGTGTTCTGCAATTCATGCATGAGAACACCCAGATCCCTCTGCATCAAAGCACCAAATGCCCTGGGCATTTTCCCTGTTGATGTTGCTACATAAAATAACAACAGATTTGATGTGGTGTATGGTGGGGCATGTGGGGGTTTGAGTGGTCGGAACATCAATTCAACCATAATCCCACCCAGACCTGACCAAATCCCACCCAGATCTTATCCCCATAACCCCACATATCTACCCTACTAGTCCCCCTGACATTAAGGAGCAATTTTCCATGGCCAATCAACCTAACCCACACATCTTTGAAGGTGAGCGCAGGGCCCCACAAAACCCACTGCCTGAACTCTTCTGGGTGGGATAAAATCGTCAAGCCTCACAACTCAGTACAATTCAGTAATTATTATGTTATTTATTTTGTACTATGAATAATGTTTGCATGGTTTCCTTTAACTTCAAACAGCACTCATTCTCCACCTTTTTTGGGCTCTTAAATTTCAAACAACACTCGCCCTGGAGATCACACAGAGGAATATGATTCCATCTGTCTGTATGCATTAATCAATTGTCAGTGCTATGCATGGTCTTTCTGTGATAGACGTATACATTTAGGGACAAAGTTCAGCGACAGGAGAGATGGATTTGGTCACCTGCATCAATGGAAACATATTCTTAAGCATGATCTCTACCATGGCAGTTGATGGAGTTTAAATTATAAAGTGATAGAGGTTTACAGCATGGAAATAGGCCCTTCAGCCCAACTTGTCTAAGCTGCCCTTTTCTTACCACAAAGCTAGTCCCAATTGCCTGCATTTGGCACATATCCCTCAATACCCATTTAACCCATGTAACTGTCTAAATGCTTTTTAAAAGACAAAACTGTGCCCGCCTCTGGTAGTTTGTTCCAGGCACTCACCACCCTCTAAGTGAAAAAATTGCCCTTCTGGACTCTTTTGTATCTCTCCCATCTTACCTTAAACCTATGCCCGCTAGTTTTTAGGGTTCCCCTACCTTTGGGAAAAGATGTTGACTATCTAGCTGATCTTTGCCCCTCATTATTTTATGGCCCTCTGTAAGATCACCCCCAAGCCTTCTATGCTCCAGGGAAAAAAGTCCTAGTCTATCCAAACTGTCCTTACAACTCAAATCATCAAGTCCTGGTGCATCCTAGTAAATCTTTTCTGCACTTTTTCTAGTTTAATAATATCCTTTCTATGATAGGGTGACCAGAACTGTACACAGTATTCCAAGTGTGGCTTACTATTGTCTTGTACAACTTCGACAAGATGTTCTAAGTCCTGTATCCAATATTCTGACCAATGAAAGCAAGCATGCCAAATGCCTTCTTCATCAATCTGTCCACCTGGGATTCCACTTTCAAGAAACTATGAACCTGTACCCTTAGATTTCTTTGTTCTATAATTCTCCCCAATACCCTACCATTAACTTAGTAAGTCCTGCCTTTGTTCGATCTACTAAAATGCATCAACTCGCATTTATCGAAATTAAATTTGATTAATACAAATGGAATTAAAAGTTAGTCTTGATAATAGTGGCCATGAAACCATTGCCAGCTGCCGATGCACCTGAATTCATCTGATTTTTATGGTTGTGACCATTGCTGTTTCTAAAAACTGGGACGATTTGTTATTCTGAATGTGCTTTTAGAAACATTTGATTTATTATTGTCACATTTATCAGCATACAGTGATAAATGTATTGTTTCTTGCACACTATATAGACACAGCATATCGTTCTTAGAGAAAGAAAGGAGAGAGTGCAGAATGTAGTGTTACAGTCATACCTAAGGTGTAGAAAAAGATCAACTTAGTGCAAGAAACTAGAAATGTTGGTGGGTTTTCTTAACTATAGTGTCAGCACGGGGGGAACCAGGACAGGTTATTGGTAATCTGGACACTAAAAACTTGAAGCTATTGACCATTTCTATTTTGTCATGTAAATCAACGACCAAAATTTGCGTTAATTCTAACCGACTTGAGTTAAAGTTTTAAAATGACTACTGTCAAAATTATAGTTGAAAATAAGCCAGAAATTTGATAAATTAGAGCTAGGTCTATTTCATTTTCTTTTCAATTGATGCATAAGTACAGTTCATTTATTAAAATGCATATAATAGGAGACACCATTGACACTGTCTACACTTCCCACTGCCTCCGCAAAGCATCCAGCATAATTAAGGACCCCACACACATTTTCCCTTCCACCTTCTTCTTTCGAGAAAAAGACACAAAAGTCTGAGGTCAAGTACCAAACGACTCAAGAACAGCTTCTTCCCTGTTGCTGTCAGACTTTTGAATGGACCTAACTCGCATGAAGTTGACCTTTCTCTACACCCTAACTATGATTCTAACAATACATTCTGCACTCTTGCTTCTTCCTCTATGAACGCTATGTTTCGTCTGTGTAGCACGCAAGAAGTAATATTTTTCAGTGTAAATTAAACCCTGGTAATTTGCCCAGTGTTAGTTTGAAACTTGCTAAAGTTCGCCAGGAGTTTTGACGTATTCGCTGAGCAGTCTGTGCGCTTGCGCGCTGCTGCGTCCCGTTGCCATGGTGACGAGGCCTCAAGCATGTCGGCTCACAGAGTCAAATCCCGCATCGGCCGCAGCCGCCTGGACAGCACCGTTCCCCGCGGCAGCCTGAGCGCCATCAGCCCTCTGCTCTCCCGCAAAGTTTCCGACAAGATCTTGGCACAGCCGCCGTCGGTAGGTGAGCGGCCGGAGGGGAGGGAACCGCGGATTCACTGACAGATTCCGCGCTGCCGACCGGGCGCAGAGACATCCCCCAGCCTCGGCCCACTCCGCCCCGCTCCCCCCCTCCCAATCCCCCCGTCTGACCCCCCGCACCCTCCCTCTCGACCCCTCCCCCTCCCCCCTCCGGCCCCCCTCCCCCCTCTCCCCGTCCCCCCTCCCCCCTCTCCCCGTCCCCCCTCCCCCCTCTCCCCGTCCCCCTCTCTCTCCCCCACCACCTCCCCGTCCCCCCCCTCCCCCCTCTCCCCTTCTCCCCGTCACCCTCTCCCCGTCCCCGTCCCCCTCTCTGCACCCCCTCACCGTCCCCCTCTCTCTCCCCCACCACCTCCCCATCCCCCCCCTCCCCCCTCTCCCCTTCTCCCCGTCACCCGCCCCCCCCCGTCCCGTCCTCCCATCCACCCCACGAACCCCCCCGACCCCCGTCCCCGCCCGACCCCCCTCCCCAGTCGCCCGTCTCCCCCCAGACCCCTGTCCACTGCCCCCGTCCCCGCCTGACCCCTGACCCCCGTCCCCCGTCTCCCCCCAGACCCCCGTCCACTGTCCTGGACACCCCCGTGCCTCCTCGACTGCCGTCCCCCGTCCCCCCCCAACCTCCCCGTCCCCCCCCAACCTCCCCGTCCCCCCCGCCTCTCCCCCGCCCGAACCCCCCTCTCCCCCCCTCCCCTCCCCTCCACGCCCCCCTCTCCCCCCTTCCCCTCCATGCCCTCCCCTCCCCTCCCCTCCCCTCCACGCCCCCCTCTCCCCCCCTCCCCTCCACGCCCCCCTCTCCCCCCCTCCCCTCCACGCCCCCCTCTCCCCCCCTCCCCTCCACGCCCCCCTCTCCCCCCTCCCCTCCCCTCCACGCCCCCCTCTCCCCCCCTCCCCTCCACGCCCCCCTCTCCCCCCCTCCCCTCCACGCCCCCTCTCCCCCCCTCCCCTCCACGCCCCCCTCTCCCCCCCTCCCCTCCACGCCCCCCTCTCCCCCCCTCCCCTCCACGCCCCCCTCTCCCCCCTCCCCTCCACGCCCCCCCTCCCCTCCACGCCCCCCCTCCCCTCCACGCCCCCCCTCCCCTCCACGCCCCCCCTCCCCTCCACGCCCCCCCTCCCCTCCACGCCCCCCTCTCCCCCCCTCCCCTCCACGCCCCCCTCTCCCCCCCTCCCCTCCACGCCCCCCTCTCCCCCCCTCCCCTCCACGCCCCCCTCTCCCCCTCTCCCCTCCACGCCCCCCTCTCCCCCCTCTCCCCTCCACGCCCCCCTCTCCCCCCTCTCCCCTCCACGCCCCCCTCTCCCCCTCTCCCCTCCACGCCCCCCTCTCCCCCCTCTCCCCTCCACGCCCCCCTCTCCCCCCTCTCCCCTCTCCCCCCCTCTCCCCCCCACGCCCCCCTCTCCCCCCCACGCCCCCCTCTCCCCCCCTCCCCTCCACGCCCCCCTCTCCCCCCCTCCCCTCCACGCCCTCCTCTCCCCCCCTTCCCTCCCCTCTCTCCCCCCCTTCCCTCCCCTCTCTCCCCCCCTTCCCTCCCCTCTCTCCCCCCCTTCCCTCCCCTCTCTCCCCCCTTCTCCCCTCTCTCCCCCCCTTCCCTCCCCTCTCTCCCCCCTTCCCTCCCCTCTCTCCCCCCCTTCCCTCCCCTCTCTCCCCCCCTTCCTCCCCTCTCTCCCCCCCTTCCCTCCCCTCTCTCCCCCTTCCCTCCCCTCTCTCCCCCCCTTCCCTCCCCTCTCTCCCTCTCCCCCCCTCCCTCTCCCCCGCCTCCCCCCCCCTCCCTCTCCCCCGCCTCCCCCCCCTCCCTCTCCCCCGCCTCCCCCCCCTCCCTCTCCCCCGCCTCCCCCCCCCCCTCTCCCCCGCCTCCCCCCCCTCCCTCTCCCCCGCCTCCCCCCCCTCCCTCTCCCCCGCCTCCCCCCCCTCCCTCTCCCCCGCCTCCCCCCCCTCCCTCTCCCCCGCCTCCCCCCCCTCCCTCTCCCCCGCCTCCCCCCCCTCCCTCTCCCCCGCCTCCCCCCCTCCCTCTCCCCCCCCTCCCTCTCCCCCGCCTCCCCCCCCTCCCTCTCCCCCGCCACTCCCCCCCCTCCCTCTCCCCCCCCTCCCCCCTCTCTCCCCCGCCTCCCCTGGCCCCCCTCCTTCCCTCCAGCGCCCTCCCGGTCCCCCTCTCCATTGGCACTTATCTGTTAAACAAGCTGTCATGGACAGAGTGTAGGTACTCTCTTCCTGTGTGTTTGTTTTGCAACAGTTGTGTCTTAACCTTGGAGTGCGTATTCCAATTATATAATTCAGCAGCACGCTTTCAGGAGTTTAATATAATGAATATCTAAACATTGGACTTCGGAGCAGGAGTGGGCCATTCAGCCCTTCAAGCCTTCTTTGCCATTCAGTGAGAACATAGAATCCCTACAGTGCAGATGGAAGCCATTTGGCCCTTCAAGCCTGCACCGGCAACAATCCACTCAGCCCTATCTCCTTAACCCCTCATGTTTATCCTGCCAATCCCTTTGAAATTAAGGGGCAATTTAGTATGGCCAATCAACCTAACCCACATGTTGGATTGTGGAAGGAACCCAGAGCACCCAGAGGAAATCCATGCAGACACGGGGAGAATGTTCAAACTCCACACACAGAGTCACCCGAGGCTGGAACCAAACCTGGGTCCCTGGCACTGTGAGGCGGCAGTGTTAACCATTGTGTCACCATGCTGACCCATGACTGATTTGGTTGTGGTCTCGCCTGCATCTTTCTGTCTGACCACATAA